>NC_137084.1:39176864-39776864 GCF_951640355.1 Cnephaeus nilssonii | reverse complement strand
CCTCTCTGTAAAAAAACAATAAAATATATATTTTTTAAAATAAAAGAAGATGACCAAAATTTTACACAGTTATGAAATCACTCGTAACTGCTATATGTACATACGTTTCATTTGATTCTTAGAAAAATATTAGGAAATTTATTATTATGCTTCTTTTTCTAGATCTGAAAACTGAAACCCATAGAGCAACTAAAAATATTAGACCCAATTTATTGTCAAGCCATCTTATGCCAGGTCCTGGGCTAAGTGCATTGTCTCATTTAATCCTTACAACTATATGAGAAAGATGCTATTATTACCCCATTTTGAAATGAAACCACAGCTCTGGGAGATTAAATACCTAGTCCAATATCACAGGGAACCTAGTGCCATGGAATGAAACCTAGGTCTGTCTTACTGTTTCTTTAAGGTAGATAAGGAAAGGATCACCTCAGCTTGAGGCCAGGCCAGGCAAGCTGCCTTCCTTTTTTTTTGAAATGACTGTTACAGACACTAACTGGTGGTAACCAGGGAGAAGGAGCCAGTCAAGCGGAGTAAAGCTTGTGAATCACCAGCGAGCCTGCCCAATGTGCTGAAGTGTGATCTCAGGGATAGAGCCAAAGACAAGGGACCACCCACTGCTCTAGAGAAAAGCTGCCAATTCCTGCTCTCCTGATGGCACGCAGGCAGCTGTGGGAGGAGGGCAGGAGTCTCGGAGTCAGTGCTAGAATCCTACAGAGGTGTCAAGAGCTGTCCAAGGAGCCTCTTACTGAGAGCCCAGCTGCTTTTGGTTTAGCTCTTCTCCCTCCTACAGGACCCGAATCTCACCCACTTTCCTTCTTGGGTCACGACCCTCAGGACACCTCAGCCTCGCTAAGAATTGGGCTGTGCACTCCTCTTCACTGTTCCTAATTAGCTACTCCCCCGCAGATGCTTCGTCAGCCCTCCCCACTTCATCCTT
Source organism: Cnephaeus nilssonii (assembly GCF_951640355.1). NCBI lineage: Eukaryota > Metazoa > Chordata > Mammalia > Chiroptera > Vespertilionidae > Cnephaeus > Cnephaeus nilssonii. Next base: position 39,775,924 of record NC_137084.1, on the reverse strand, counting down.
TTCTTTCTGAGGGTTTGGCTGCTAGCCTCCCCCAAGAGAGATGAAAATAAAGTATCAAGGTTAGAGGAAATCAGATTCATAGGGAGACCTGGCGCAAACACTAGGAGCCAGGAGCAGGAGGCAGGGTGGGTAGATTCTAGCTTGGGGTTTGGCTTGAGGCTTGGATCAGAGATGAAGAGTCAAGCTGGGGTCAGAGTCATGGCCCAAGACAGGGCGAATAATAGGCTGGCCTAAAAGCACAACAGATGGGAAAGAGCTTAGAGTCAACCAGGTGCTTGGAGCCCATGAGAATCAGCTTTTTGTTCTGAAATATCACTAGCTGGGGGATTCTCAGCCTCCTTCAAAATCTTTCAGTGTTGTTGAAAGAGATGCTTGGAGAATTAAAATGTAAATAAGATAATGAATGTAGATTGCTTATAAGTGCTTGGTAGATAGCAGTTGCTTAATAATGAATAGTAGCTATGACCATTATTCCTATCCCTCTTGCAGCAGTTGCGCCTTTGAGGGCCCTGGGGCACAGGTTGTCTGGCCCTGCTAGACCCTGGGCCTCTGGGCTGTTCGGGCAACACCACACATGACCAGCAGAGGGCGCAAGGCTTCCCCTTCTCTTCTGGATAATTCCCAGGCCTCGGGAATGCATTCCCTTATAAAGTTGGGAGAATTACCCTAGGACAGTGGTCGGCAAACTGCGGCTCGCGAGCCACATGCAGCTCTTTGGCCCCTTGAGTGTGGCTCTTCCACAAAATACCACGTGCAGGCGCGCATGTACAGTGCAATTGAAACTTCGTGGCCCATGCGCAGAAGTCAGTTTTCGGCTCTCAAAAGAAATTTCAATCGTTGTACTGTTGATATTTGGCTCTGTTGACTAATGAGTTTGCCAACCACTGCCCTAGGAGAAATGAAACCTTGAGGACAAGATCGGGATCTGGAACCTTAAGGACAAGATCTACTGTTTATGAAACTCCTTATTCAGATTTTTTTCTTTAAATCCTCACCCGAGGATATTTTCCCATTGATTTTTAGAGAAAGTGGAAGGGAGAGGGAGAGACAGAGAGAGAACCATGGATGTGAGACACATCCTGCAACCAAGGTACTCGCCTTTGACCGGAATCAAACCCAGGACCCTTCAATCCACAGGCAGACGCTGTAATCACTGAGCCAAGCTGGCTAGGGCCCTTGTTCAGATTTTTAAAGAAAGTTAAAATTCAGAAATGGTACTGAGAGACATTACAGAGGAAGTTGTGGCAAATCAGAGCCTGAGGCAGTCCTGTTGGGGGCAGCAGGAGCATTCAAGACTCGAAAAATCTTAGTGCTTTTCACCCAGAAGGCATGGGGCCTCCCAGTGTCTGGCATTGCCTTCCCAGTTTCAGCACCTTGGCCTCTTGTCCTCAGCCTTGCTGTTCACCAAAGGGTCCCAAGGAGCCCCACCGGCTAATGGCAGGGATGTGTTCAAGGAAGTCCTCTCGGGGTGACTTCCTGAGTGAGCCTTCGTGTGGCTTTTGTAGCCCTCAAGTGAGGCCCTGAGCTGGTAGATCCAGGCCCCTCTTGGCCTACCTGTGAGAGTTTATGTCTGAAGCCAAGTGTAACCATCCAATTGGAGCCAGTTCCGGTGTTGCCTCTGCTCTCCCCAGCACAAGCCCCACACTCCGGAAAGCCTGTCCTATCACCTGGTTTTTTCCCTTTGCCCAACAAACCTGCTTGCTCTGGCTCCAGCCGGTCTGTGTTCTCAGCCTGCTCCTTCTTTGTTTAATTATCCCAAGAGAAGGGCCTCTTATGTGGGCAGCGAGTGTGTGGGCAAGAGCTCAGCACAGAAGGACTGTCTGCACATTATAGAAATGCAGAGAAAAGAAGACCTTGAACAATGTGGAGAGAAGGCAGCTTAATCAGCCACAGAGCGAAGGGCTGAGCCAGTAGGGGCGTGGGCACCCCAAGCACTAAACTGTGGCTTGGTTTCTCTCGGAGAACCAGCCGTGTGTGTGTGTGTGTGTGTGTGTGTGTGTGTGTGTGTGTGTGAGAGAGAGAGAGAGAGAGAGAGAGAGAGAGAGGGAGGGAGAGGGAGAGAGAGAGAGAGAGAGAGAGAGAGAGAGAGAGAGAATGCGCACGCGTGCCAGGAGAGCTGGAAGCAGAGCCTATTCTGTGACCTTCACACCACTGTGTGTATTAGCACAGGGTTTCTTGAGTAAAATGCTATTTTGTGGATCTGCAAGCTACCTAGAATAAGCAGGTTTATTCTGGCTGTGCATTGAGCACTCTATTCTCGTCTCTTTAGTTGTTTCTGCTCAACACTTACAGGTGTTGTTTAAATGTTCCCCTCTTATCTCAGTTGTGATATAGAATATTGAAAGAAGGACTGTGTGCCCACACTTGGGCAGTAGGGCAGTAGCTAGGTGATTGAACGTCCCCAAGGAAAAGGTAAATTGTTCTACCTACAAGAGTCAAGCTAGGTGTGCCGGCATCCCCCTCCAAAATGAGAGAGAGAGAGAGAGAGAGAGAGAGAGAGAGAGAGAGAGAGAGAGAGAGAACAACAAAACGACAAAAAAAAACACATACACACACACACAAAACCTGACAACCTCAAGGTCAAGGCTTGAGTCAGAAAGGCGGCGTCCTTCAGGACTGAGCCTGGCCCTGCTTCAGGACACCTTGAACTTTCTTCCTTGACCTCAGGTTTCCGACTTGTTCTGGGACAAGGGTCCAGGTCTCTTTCCTCTGGCTACCCATACTGACTTTGCAGTTCCCTTCTTACTCTGATCTGGAGTCCCCATTTCCTGGCCAGGAGCAATCCCATGCTCTCTGAATGCTGGCTTAATCCTTGGCATAGATGGGATTTCCTGATTTTGAGAAATGAGTCCCGACTCTCTCAGCACTCCATGTTCATTCCCTCCTCTGCTCATGGTCTGTCCCCTTTCTCCACTGTACCTATTACTTGGAGGTTTCCCCCCTCTTTACAAACCATCTTTTGAAACCATCTATGCCCACCATCTCCTGGCCCTCACCTCCCACCACCCAACTGCCTTTAGTTAGAGGGGTGAATGTAAGCGAGGTACAAGTGTGATGAGCAATATGGAATGCACCATGAAACTATAAACAATTCAATGTTCCTTGAGCATAAAGAAAAGGTAGAAAATAAGTAATGAGAGCAGTATGGAGAGTGGTTTGAGAATCTGTAGGAGAAAAGACCAGAAGCAGACCCTTGAAATATAAACAGCAAAAGGGCAAGTATAAGACTTATAAATGTAAGAATTACCATCATGAGAGGCACAGGTGTTACAGAAGTGCACAGGAGAGGCACCTAACCCAGGCTTGTGTGGTTAAGGAAAGCTTTTCAGTCCTGGCCAGTGTGGTTTAGTTGGTTTGAGCATCATCCCATGTACTGAAGGGTCTTGGTTGCAGGTTTGATCCTGGTCGGGGCACTTCAGGAGGCAACCGATCAAAGTTTCTCTCTCTCTCTCTCTCTCTCTCTCTCTCTCTCTCTCTCTCTCTCTCTCTCTCTCTCTTTCTTCCTCCCTCTCTAAAAATCCTTGGGTGAGTATTTTTTTAAAAAAGCTTTTCAGAAGAGTTTATTCGTCCTCTGAAACTTCTTTTCCAATATCAGCAAACTCTTATATCTTCAACTTTTTTAAACACTCTCCCAATTCCTGTGTTAACTAAAATCAGCAATCCTATAAGGATGGTGCAGAAAGGGGTGGCTTCTGATCCCCTCACAACCCATGCACTCACTGATGCTGTTTCTTTACTCCCAATAGATCCCTGCTCCTTGACATTCAGATGTCCACTCTTCCCTTTCTCAATGCTGATAACTCCAGCCCTTCTGAAGCCTACTTATTACTCACATTAGACTTTGTCAGCTACCTCATAGTTGTCTTCTCCATGTTCAGCTGAGATCTCATGGCCCATTATTTCACCTTTGTGCCTTTGTTTTCCCATCCCATCCACCCAGTGAAATCTCAACTTTTGATGAACTGAACCATCAGCATTCTCCATGCTTACATCCAACTGTCTGAGCTGTGTTGGAGAAACTGCTACAGATAGAAATTCTTGGTTTATAACGCTTCAGTGGGTCCTTAACACTTTCCTAAATGCCTATATATGTTACTACATTCTTCTGGTCTCCACTTTCCTTTTCCCATTATATACAGTGTTTCAAACTATCTTGACTCCTAAAATTTCAATACCACTCATACACACAGTGACACACACCCAACTCAGTGTAATCAGATATCGAACTTCATCGAGAAAATAGGAACTACCAGACTGCAGCTCTATCTCACCAATTCTACACACCTACTGTCTTAATGAAGATACAGATCAAGTTGCTATGACACAAGAGAGAAAAAAATGTGTGGCCTTAAAATTGTAGTTTCTTTTTCATACTGAAGAACCAGGGGTGGTAAAATGTCTTGAGAGTACTGGAGACCCAGGCTTCTTCCATCTTTTCACTCTGCCACCCTTACTGTGTTACCCTCACTGCATGACTAAAGAAAAGTGGCTTATGGCCACATCCTCATTCGGCCTGCAGAAAAGAACAACTAGGAAGAAAGAGTCTACTACTCTTCTCCTTTAAAAACTTGATCTAGGAGCTGAATGTAGTACTTCCATACACAGCCACTGTTCAGGACATAGCCATAAAGCCACACTTAGCTGCCAAAAATATAGTTATTATCTGGTTGGCCATGACTTATTTTCATCTATAATTATTCTCTTCTACTAACTTCCTTTTACAAGTGAATCTCTACTCCTGTCGAAATCTAGAACCCTCCATATGTGCCCTGGATTCCATAACTCCCTGCCTTCTCAGGAAATTTGCATTAGTAATTAACTTCTCTTACAACCTCACCACAATGGTGCTTTTTCCAAGGTTGTCAAGTCACTAAATTCAGAGTGTTCTTCTCTCTTCATTGCCTTGGTCCAGAAACAGCATTCGAATCAGTTCAGCACTTTCTCCTCTCCCTTTTATAATGCCTCGCTCCCCTTGTTTTCCTCCCACCCCTCTGTCTGCTCCTCTTAGTCTCTTTTGCAGGCTGGTCTTTCTCTCTCCAGCCTTTAAATAATGGCCCTTCCCAGATTTCTGCTCTGGTTCCTCATTTCTTCAACACAGTCCATTAATTCTACGGTTTGCATTACTTCCTATGTAACCTGTATATTCAGCTTCCTGCTGGAATTCCTACTTTGATGTCAAATAGACACCTGAAATTTAACATGTCCAAAATGGGACAGACTTGCTAGTGGGAGTTGCTGTTTTCTCTATGAAATAGGAGGCTGGCTTACATATTGTAAGTGAAAGATTCATGTGATTTGGCTAGGACTAGTTGGATAATCTCTCTATCTTGAGGTCAACTGACTAATAACATTAAAAATCCATTTTGCTATATAATATAATCATGGGACTAGTATCTTATCATATTCACAGGTTCCATCCACACTCAAGGGAAGGAGAGTATACAAGAGTGAGAGTCATTGAGGGTCATTCTTATAATTCTGCCTACCACAGAAGGGAAGCCAGGAAAACACCCTTGAGAAATGCTGAGAGCTTGAGCTGAGATCAGAAGGATGAGTGCGAGTTAATTAGATAAGGAAGGAAAGCTTGTACAAAAACGATGTACCTGGAGGACCATATATATTTTTTAAATGGACTAAAGAAAGGCCAGTGTGTCTACAGTAGGCAGAACAAGAAGCACAGTGGCTTGGAATAAGGTGGTTAGAGAGGTCAGTAGGAGCCAAGGCATGCAGGCTTCATAGACTCTGTTAAAAGATTTTCTCTACCCCAAAAGTAGTGATCAGAAGAGTGGCATGATCAGATCTGTATTCTGAACATATCCCTCTGGCTATAAGGTGGAAGATGGATGTAAGGGGGCATCAGTAAAATGTGGTAGATTCCTTAGGGAGCTAGGAGAGGAGAGCAAGGGACAGTGGGGTGATGTCAATGGAGATACAAGCAGACTGATACAAGAAACACTCAGTAGCTAAAATCAACAAGGCTTCATGAATGATTAAATATGGGAGCGAGGCAGTCATGTTCCCAGAAAGTGGACTCTAAGACAGAGATTACTGTGGAAGATGTTTGTGCTCTCGGAGTCAACACCTGTGCAAGAGAGAGGATGAAAGGAGGCTTGGGCAAGCTGAGCAGTAATTTGGTCCCAACGAAGGCCTCAGCCAACCCCCGAAGAAGCTGCAAATGTGTTTCAGAGTTGTCCTCTGTTGGGGTGAGGGGCTGAACTGTTTTGCTTCTCTACGCATCAGTCATTGGTATAAGATGTCCCCGAAAGGGAACATGACCTTCCACGAGTAGGCTTTCTTCAATTAAGGCAATTCCTGAAGAAGCTAACAGTTGAGGGCTCTCTTCCAACAGCCCTCTCAGCAGCTGGAGAAGAAATCCTTCATTTCTGGAGAGTTCTCTTTTCATTACAGCCTCCACCACAGGGATGAAGCATAAAGGAGTAAGGCATCAGAATGATCCCTAAATTTCTGATTTGTGCATCTTGGTGGATATTGTATGTTGTAATCTTGGTTGTAATCATTAGCTCACCTGTCATTCTTCCCCACCCCCTCCCTGCCCTGTTAGAGTGCAACCTACTCAGGCACAGACTGTATGGGACAGCTAGTTTGCAGCCTTATAACTGGCACATATGCAGCTGAATAAGTGAATGTTAGTCTGCTTCTCCTGTTTCCATTCCTCTCTCCCCTACATTTCTCTCCCCAGCACCCACACCCTACGGTCACCCAATGTGGGAAAAGTTCAGCAGGTTATCTGAGGCCCCACCTGTGCTGGAGTTGAACAAACAGCAAATCAGGCTCTCTGGCCCAGAGCTCTCTGATGGGGAAGGCAGGCAGTGCTGGGAGGAAGGTGGGGAGAGCAGGTGAGAACATCCCCACCCACCACAGGCTTATGTCCTCCAATGCCCACGCCCCTTTAACTCAGCGCTGGCGGGACCAGGTCCTCTCCAAAAGACTGGACAGGGCTCTGTGAGTTCCCCCACAAACTCAGACCGCATTCCTAACCTAATCTGCCCTTTTGGCTGAAATATTAGAGGAGGCAGGCCCTGCCCAAAGAGCTGAACCAACCTCAGTCTTGCGCTGGCCCCCATCAGCTTTGTTTCCGCTGCACCCCAGTGATCCGGCCCCCTTCCGGCCCCTCCCGTGGGAACCTGACAAGCCACACAGGCTGCTCCACCTGCGCTGAGAGCAAACAGGGACGTCAGGGTGTCAGGTGAGGGTGGGCGCTGCTTGGAGACCAAGGAGAAAGCCAGCCGCCTTCTCCCTCTTTACGCTCGTGCTGGGCCAGATTACAGCCTTAACCCACCATCACCCCGCCCCCTCCTCCTCCCCCCTGCCCCGGCCCCCCATTATCTTGGGCAGGTCTCACCACTATCTCCGCCGCCCTCAGCACCCAAGTTAGACTCTTCCTCTGGGCAGCCCTTTCCCTGCCAGGCTTCCCCGAGTCCGACGCTGCCTCTCCCGCCCCATCTTTGTCCGATGCTGAGGGTTCCCCGGGAGCCTTAGGTGGAAGCCTGTGTGTTGGGCCCGCGGTAGGAAGTGTGGAATGCGGGGTGCGGGGGCAGATGCAGGGGCTACCCCAGCCCCGCGGCAAGGAGCTGCAGGGAACCAGCGATCGTGTCCCGGCCACTGCGGCACAGTCGGTGACCGCAGCTCCGCGTGGGCTAGGCATCTGCGCCCAACCAGTGACCCCGCACCCGGCCAGGACCCCGACGTCCCCCGACCACCGGGGAAAGATGCTAGACCCCCGGGGGCCGTACCCTACCCCCTTCCTCACCCCTCTTAACCTCCCTCCCCGCAACCTCCCTCCTCAAAATTGCTCTATCCACCCCAACCAACCCCACCCCACCCTGCACACACACACACACACACACACACACACACACACACACACACACACGAATTCCCGGGAGCTGGGACCGTGGTGCAGGGGTTGGGAGGAAAGGAAGCCTCTGAGAAGAGCGGAGAGATCTAGGGAGGGGGTGAGGGGGGCGAGGGGGAGAGGGGGCGAGGGGGCGAGTGAAGGACAGTCCCGCAGGGGCGAGTCCTGAGCGGGGAGGGGGCGGAGATCACCTGCAGGACCGCTGCCTACCCGAGCCTTGGGGACTCGCGCCCAGGCCCGGAGCGCAGCGAAGGAGCTGAGGGCAGGGGCCAAGGTTGGAGGCGGGACGAGGCGGGAGGGGCGGGCGGGGCGGGGCGGGCGCCTCCGCGGAATCTCAGCGTGAGCAGGTGGAGCCGCCGCGGGAGCCCGCCCGGCCCAGCCGAGGGAGGCGGTGGCTGGGCCAGGGCCATGGAGCTGCTGAAGCTGAACCGGAGCATGCCAGCATCGGGAGCCGGGCCAGGGGCTGCCCTCTGCCGCCCCGGGGCCCCCCTCCTCAACAGCAGTGACACCGGCAACCTCAGCTGCGAGCCGCCTACCACCCGAGGTAACGGGACACGAGGTAGGTGCCTCCTCAAGCTCCCTCCAGAAGCTCCTTCTCACTGCACCCCACCCCACACACGAATAGAGGGACCCCACTGCCCCCGCCCTGCCGCCTCAAACGCTCACACCATCCTGTCAGGGCGCATAGCTCCCCTGACACATTTGTCCCCTGCAGCTCATAAAATTCCATCCCAGCATCACACTACCTGGTCAGAGTCCCTTCACACCCTCATCCCACCCCGAGCTTCTGGTAAACCCAAAACACAGCACCCTCCGCAACACACAGCCCACGGAGTGCTAGACACGGAGGGTGGGGAAGCAAGGACGCCTGCTGCCATTCCTTCCAGGTCTCTCTCTTCCCTTTACATACAACTCACAGAGCCACAATGGGGAAGGGAAGAAAGAAGGTAAGATTGGGGGAAGAAGGGGGCTGTTTGAAGGAAGGAGCACTCTGGAAGACCTGAGTGGGAAGTTAGAGTCATAATCTGTGTCCCCCTCCCCAACCCCCAACCTTCCCTAAAGAGATCCTCCAACTTGAATTGAGCTGTAAGTTAGGCTGGGTGCTGCTCCCTAGAGCTGCCTGTCTCCATTTCACTCATCCTCAAATCCCTTCCATGCCTCCTCTCCAACTTGCCTCTCCTTAGGTTGCAAACCGCCCCCAACCCCCTTCAGCTGGACTACCCCCTTTATCACCCCATGCCTTTGTGCCACCCCATCTCCTCATCCCCCCCCCCTTTCAGATGATATCCATTCACCTATTCCCCAAAATAACTTTCACTCTTCCCATGAGTCAACATCCTAATTTTTTTTTTTTTTATGGCCTGGATCAAAATGTTTTTTTCCCTTCCTGGGCCTTTTCTTTCCTTAAATGCTTACTGTGCACCTATTATTGTAGTCCCTGGGCTAGGAGCTGGGAACACAGGGATGAACTAGACCTTGCTTGGACCCTCATCCCTCAGAGGGGAGGCAATACCACTGGAAAAATCACATTAAGCATGGGAAGCCCCACAAGAGGGTCTGAAATATCAGCGTCCAAAGGAAATGGGGTGCAAGAATTTCATAGAGGGAACCTGGAGATGGGTCTTGAAGTTGGAGTTTGTTAGGCAGAAAAAGGAAGAAGTGGGATTTTAGTAGAGGAAGCAGTGGTAAACAGAAGGAAATTATTCTAAGCCCAAGAAGAGAATGTGGGAATAAATTATAATTCAAGTGTGTGTTTTTTTAAACTGACAACGTAAGACATGCTTCCTCAGTTGTTACACGTTCTCACTTAGCTTCTTTCATTCAACAAATATTTATTGAACGAGAGATTGTGCTAGGCACCAAAACTGACACGGTTCCTATTTCATGGAGCTCACAGTTTAGTGGAAGAGACAGACAAGTAAGCAGGGAATTGCAGCACAAAGTGGGAGGGGCCTTGAGAGGCTTTGGGGAACACAGAAGAGGAGCCCCTCTAGCCTAGCCTAGACTTGGGAATCAAAGTTGGCCTCCTGAGAAGGTGGAGTATGAACTGAATAAAAATAAAAAAAGGTGAGAGAGAGCCAGCCAAGTGAACAGAGAAAAAAAGGCAAAAAGCATCCCTAGCAGAGGAACTGTATATGTAAAAGCCCCAAGTTTAAGTCCATGGCACTTTTGTTCAGTGTGCCCTAGTTTCTGGGCGCCCAAAACATACACCATAAAAGAGGAACAATTAACACTCAAAATGAAAACCAAGCTAAAGAGTTTACGGAGAGCCTTATAGACCTGGCTAAGGAGTGTAAATTTTATCTTTTTTTAAAAAAATATATTTTATTGATTTTTTTACAGAGAGGAAGGGGGAGGGATAGAGAGCTAGAAACATCGATGAGAGAGAAACATCAATCAGCTGCCTCCTGCACACCCCCCACCGGGGATGTGCCCGCAACCAATGTACATGCCCTTGACCGGAATCGAACCTGGGACCCTTCAGTCTGCAGACCGACGCTCTATCCACTGAGCCAAACCGGTTTCGGCTCAATTTTATCTCAAGGGGAATAGGAACTGCTGAAAATTTCAGTAGTTCTGCCAGGATTTATTCTGAAGTGTGAAGGATGACTTGCAAGATAATACATGCATAGAAGGCAGGGGGTGGGAAAGGTGGACACTTATACAGAAGGCTATTATTTGCACTGGTCCTGGTGAAAGATGATGCTGGCCTAGAGTAAGGTACTGACAGGGGGGATGAAGAGAAGTGGATGGATTTGAGAGGCATTTCTGGAAGTGGAATCAACAGAATTTAGTGATTTGTGAGAAACAGGAGAGGGGGGAAGAGGTCAAGGGATGACATCCAGGTTTCTGGCTTAGATAATTGGATGGATATTGGTACTGTATAATGAGAAGGATTACACAGGAACAGAATCGGGTTTAAAAGAGATTATAAGTTAATTCAATTTGGAGCCAGCTAAGCATAAATGCTGGCAAGATACCCAGGTGGGATTGTACAGTCAACCGTTGAACCCAAGGGTCTGGAAGCTGGGGGGAGAGGTCTAAGCTGGAAACACAGACTTCAAAGGTCTTTGCTTAGAGAAAGTAATGGAAGCCATGTGAATAGATGAAATTTGTGTAGAATAAAAAAAAAAAAAGAGGTACTGAGCCCAGCTGGCGTGGCTTGGAGGTTGAGCGTCGACCTATGGACCTGGAGGTCATCGTTCAATTCCAGGTCAGGGCACATGCCCAGGTTGCGGGCTCGATCCCCAGTGTGGGGCGTGCAGGAGGCAGTCAATCAATGGTTCCCTCTCATCATTGATGTTTCTGTCTCTCTCTCCCTCTCCCTTCCTCTCTGAAATATATATATGAAGAGGTACTGGGACAAGACCCTGAAGAAGACCAATATTTAAAAGCCAGGCAAAGATAGGAAAGTTCATGTGGGATGGAGGTGCAGAAGACAGCAGAGATAGTGAATAGAACAAGGAAGCCTGAGAAAGCAGAATGTAAAGCGATTCAGAGCATGGATGCAGGAATTGGCCTCATTCATCTGGATGTTGTTATCCACACAGTTGAATGTAACACAGGCCATCAGAAGTTACCCACAAAAACTCTATTAGCCACACTCACTCAGATATTACCCCCACAGGTGCATGTTACTCATAACCAGTAGAAATTTGGATATTACCCACACTATTCTGATGTTACCCATACAGACTTGAGTGATACCCATGTTCACTCAGATACTACCAACAGAAAAACAGATAGCGTCCACACTCACATTAATATTGCCCACATCAGTTAGCTAGTACTCATTCATTAAACACACTCACTTTCATTTTATTATTGTCCACAGACAATTAGATATTACTGATGCTCATTTAAGTAACCCTTCTCCAGATATTGCTCTCACACATTCAGATATTACCCATAAGACTCAGATCAGATTAACTCAATCAGATTAACATCGCACTTAACATCTTAACATCTCACATTTATACTCACTTAAATATTGTCCACTTGAATATTACTTCTGTCTCCAAAGAGACAGAGACAGAGAGGTGAGGGCATGCTAGAGCTTTAGAGGCACAGAGGTGAAGGTTGGAAGAGGAAGGACAAAGCAGGTGCATTTGTGTGCAAAGTGACAGAGATTCATTCCAGATTCACTAACAAGCATGTGTTGACACTTCTTTGTGAGGGACATTTTGCCAAGTGCTAGGGATATGCTGGATAACAAGATGGGCATCGCTCCTGATCTCCAGAAGCTCATAGTCTAGTGGGGGAGACAGAGGATTACACATCGCCATGATACAGTGAGAAATGCTGTGACAGAGAACAGAGAGAAAGAAGCACAGATTGATATTTTATTGGGAGAAGGAGACTGCATGATGAATGGCACAGGAGTGAGAGAGCAGTAGGAGGCAAAGCATTTTAGAGATCTGGAGACTTGGCTTCTGTTCTGATTCTGCCCCCTACTTATTGTATGCTCTGAGCAAGTAATGTCACTGCTGGATTTAGTTCAGAGAGCTCTTGTAATCAGCATTTACTTGACATCTACAACAGTTTCTGAATAAGTGGGTATTTGTGATGAGAAAACAGCTTAATTTGGAGGCTAAGCAAACTCAGCCAAAGAAGAGAGAGTTGCAGCTCTGAGTCCTTCCCTCCCCTGCCCCCTGCCCTCTTTCCCTTTAAGCTCTAGTCTCCCTCAAGCTCAGGCCATGGGTGTGGGTGACCAGGACAATTTAATTTAATTCAATTCAATTTTGTCTGGGTCTGCTTAGTTGTGATATAGAGACCCAAAGATGAATCCATCTCCCAATAGTCAATGATTCAAATGTATGGAGTCAGCCCTCTGTCTAGCCCAGAACTCTAGTGCCCCTGCTGTGAGTTCCCACAGCACTTTTTGTGTTCCTCAACCTCCACTCCTCATCACACTGTGTGGCAATTATCTGTATATATATCTGGGTGTCCCTTCCTCTTTCATGTTCATCTCTGTGTCCAGTGCCTGGCATGCAGATGTTTATTGAGTGAGAATGAATGTTTGGAGATCATTAAAATACAAGGCAGAAAGTAAAAAGGGTCCTAATAGATGTGTAAGGAACATGCATAGTCAGAGGAAGGGGAAATTAACTCCAAAGGAGATAGATGTCCAGAAAAGCCTTACAGAAAAGTGGGCACTAGATCTCAGTCTTAAGGGCATAGGTAAATAGGAATTCACCAGATACAGAAAACATATTTGTGAGGGAGGTGGGGGTTTGTGAAAGAACTTTCCAGGCTGAGAAACCAATGTAAGCAAGGGAGGGAGTCATAAGTGCATATGATGCCTTCAAGAAACTGAGTCATCCAGTAGCTTAAGTGGGTGCATTGCAGAGAGGGGGTGGGAAGAGGATGAAGGCAGTTCTCAGAGAACCTGCACTTGCTAAAGGTTTCAGACAGTAGAGTAGGGGAAGGTGTTTTTTTGTTTGTTTGTTTTGTTGTTTTGTTTTTAAAGACAATAAGGACCTCACCTGACCTGTCAAATACTACAGGGAGGTCAAGTAGAATAGGCTTAGGAGAGACCTTTGGATTTAGCAGTTAAAGCTTAGTGACCTTGGGAAGAAGTGTCCAAACAGTGATGGCAGGACAGATGGGGCACTGGATTGTAATGGACTGAGAAATGAACAGAAAGGTGAATGCAATCCTTTCAAGAAGTTTGGCTGCAAAGAGATTTGGAGTAAAGCTTGAGAAAAGATAGGCTTTCTTAAGGAAGAGTAGAGTTAGGCCAATTTAATTAAGTCTTGAGGGGTTAGAAGGGTAAAGGATTCAAGTTCATCATTTACTGAGTTGGGGTGCTCTTGGGAAGCAGGGGATCTGGCTGGATAGCGGGGATTGGGATGAGTGGGATTGGAGCCGGGGACACAGGCCCCTTATTGTCACCTCTCTCTTTTCCTGCCCAGAATTGGAGCTTGCCATTAGGGTCACCCTTTATGCGGTGATCTTTCTGATGAGCGTTGGAGGAAATGTGCTCATCATTGTGGTCCTGGGACTGAGCCGCCGCATGAGGACCGTCACCAACACCTTCCTGCTCTCACTGGCGGTCAGCGACCTCCTGCTGGCTGTGGCCTGCATGCCCTTCACCCTCCTGCCCAATCTCATGGGCACGTTCATCTTCGGCACAGTCGTCTGCAAGGCGGTTGCCTACCTCATGGGTAGGTGAGACAACCACCCTGCCCCCCTTGCCCCTCTCCTCTTCTACAATCCTTGCCCCATGTCTGCGGTGTTTCCCCGGAGACAGTTGAAGTCACACTGGTGATTGTGTAGTTCAGGTTTCCTGGGTGACCCCTTCTTCCTTCCTTGCTTAGGGGTGTCAGTAAGTGTGTCCACGTTAAGCCTGGTGGCCATCGCCTTGGAGAGGTACAGCGCCATCTGCCGACCACTGCAGGCCCGCGTGTGGCAGACACGCTCCCACGCTGCTCGTGTGATCATAGCCACGTGGCTGCTGTCGGGGCTGCTCATGGTGCCCTACCCCGTTTACACCGTCGTGCAGCCAGTGGGGCCCCGAGTGCTGCAGTGCGTGCATCGCTGGCCCAGTGCGAGGGTTCGCCAAACCTGGTGAGGGTGCCCACCCCTGGGAATCTCTTCTCCATCCATCAGATGCTTAGGACCACTCCCCAGAACCTTCCCCAGAAGCTGCTCCAAGAATGACTGCTCCAATTCCCTTTTGGCACCCACCACCCTGGGATTCCCATTTGGGGCCTCTCCGCAGTTCTCTAGGCCTTCCCAGCAGCACCCCCAAGTCCTAGAAACATCAGTCCTCGGCCTCGTGCTTCACCCGCGGTTAGGGCTGGACAGAGACCGCAGCGTGACTGGTCTGTGCTCTGCTTCCCAGGTCCGTGCTGCTGCTCCTGCTTTTGTTCTTCATCCCGGGTGTGGTTATGGCCGTGGCCTACGGGCTGATTTCCCGCGAACTCTACTTAGGGCTTCGCTTTGATGGCGACAGTGACAGCGAGAGCCAGAGCCGAGCCCGAAGCCCGGGAGGGTTGCCGGCTGGGGCGGGACCAGGTGAGTGAAATCCATAAGTTGCCGGGCTTTGGAAAGTGGAGAAGGGGGGCGGGGAGGTCTACGGAAAGGCTGGAAATGGGGGGTCCGATAGGGGTTGGTCTGGAGTTGAGAGGACTGGCTTTCTGCTCTGAGCGCCCGCTGTCTGTGCCCAGGTGTCGCCCTACAGAACGGGCGCTGCCGGCTGGAGACGCGGCTGGCGGGCGAGGACGGCGACGGCTGCTACGTGCAGCTCCCGCGCTCCCGGCCCGCTATGGAGCTGTCCGCGCTGACGGCGCCCGCTCCCGGGCCCGGATCCTGCCACCGGCCCACCCAGGCCAAGCTGTTGGCCAAGAAGCGCGTGGTGCGAATGTTGCTGGTGATCGTCGTGCTTTTTTTCCTGTGTTGGTTGCCCGTGTACAGCGCCAACACGTGGAAGGCCTTCGATGGCCCTGGAGCGCGCCGAGCACTGTCGGGCGCGCCCATCTCGTTCATCCACTTGCTGAGCTACGTCTCGGCTTGTGTCAACCCCCTGGTCTACTGCTTCATGCACCGTCGCTTTCGCCAGGCCTGTCTCGACACGTGTGCCCGATGCTGCCCGCGGCCTCCGCGAGCTCGCCCCAGGCCTCTTCCAGACGAGGACCCTCCCACCCCCTCCATTGCTTCCCTGTCCAGGCTGAGCTACACCACCGTCAGCACGCTGGGGCCTGGCTGAGGGGGCGGGGGGGCCGAGTGGGGGCTAAGGCAAGACAGGCTGGTTTTTCAAGCATTGACCCATTCAGACACACAAGAGACACAGACCACCCCTCGCAAAAGACTGACACCCAACAGCCTGGACTTACCCCCAATGCACAGGGAAGGGTGGCTTATTGACACAAAGTAAACCAAGCAGACCCACACACAGAAAACGAGGCACACTTGCTGTGGCATAGAAACATGGCACTGACCTTGGACAGACTCAGACGCAGCATCCCTAGCGGGGGGACTATCCCCCCGCAGCAGGACCTCTATGACAGGGAAGGCCGGCCTCTCACACACACACACAGCGTAATGGCACTGATTCATTTAGCGATCGGGAGCGCGGCACTGGGCTGACTCCTGAGATGCTCCAGGCTGCCCCCAGTTTGACCTCACAGTGCCCTTCCCCAAGCAGCACTGGGCACACCAACCTCTTCTCTCAGCTCCCTGACTAACAGGCTGTTTGGCACTGAGAAGTCCCTTCGTTCCTTTCCAATTAAATACTATGTCCCTGCCCCCCGCCTCCCCCAGCCGACCTCTTCAATAAATAATAAATGCCTTGGCTTCCTCCTAAACTTCCTTTCTGGACTCTTCAGGGACAGGTGAGGAGGCATGGGGTTTTGTGATCTTCCCTGTCAGGTCACCCACAGCTGGACCCCCTGCCAAAAAGCCCGTGGTCTGAGGCTGGAGGAGGCTGTGTGTTGTCTCTGAGTTGTCATCCTGGACCCACCCACACACCCATGTCATAGGTAGTAGCTGGAAATGGGGGTGAGGGTGGGAGGTAGGATATCCATGACACATCATGAGTCCTAAGCACATTCTCCTAAAGTGGCATCACTGTTAAGGTACTATAATAATAAATGCTTATTAAACATTTAATGAAAGGATAAAGGAAGAAGCACTGTCTAATGAGACTCAGTTTATTCAATACGTGTTTGAAACACCAGGGGTCAGACCATGACAGGTGAACAGAAGCTAATTAAAGAGTGGAGCCTTGTCGACATGCTCTTATCTGGCAGCAGTACCTGGCCACGCTTCTGCTCCACAGAAGCACCCTTACCGGTCAGCAGCAACAAAGAGGGGTGGAAAGGGCTGGCCCTGAATAGAAGTCCCAGAGCCCAGCCTCCCTTTTGACACTAAGCCATCCAGCCCTGGCCAGTGTGGCTCAGTTGGTTGGGCATCCTCCCATGCATCGAGAGGTCCCTTGTTTGATTTCCTGTCGGGGCACATGTCCAGGTTTGGGGCTTCATCCCCAGTAGGAGATGTGCAAGACACAGCCAATCCAATGTTTCCCTCTCACATTGATGTTTCTCTCTCTCTCTCTCTCTCTCTCTCTCTCTCTCTCTCTCTCTCTCTCCCTTTCTTGCTCTCTAAAAATCATTGAAAATGTTTTTTTTTAAAATGATCCAGCTCCAGAGAGACAGAGACAGCAACATCACCCCCTACACACACAATGACAAACAGATAGGAAAGAACCGAGGAGCTCATTAAGGGGACATACATGGATAATCATGTATGGCAGTGATGGGCAACCTTTTGAGCTTGGTGTGTCAAACTTCGCCAAAAAACTGAGCATAACTCGGGTAGTGTGTCACTTTGAGGAAAAAACATTATTTCGCAAATGTTTCATCCTCAGCATGCAGCCGCCTCAGCGGCCGCGTGTCATCAGAAATGGCTATGCGTGTCAGTGCTGACACGCGTGTCATAGGTTCGCCATCACTGATGTATGGCATGGTATGTTGGTAGAGGGCTTCCTTGACATTTCATCTTGTAACATATGGGTGAACTGAGACCCAGAGAAGAAAAGAAAATTGCTCAAGGTCATACGATAAATAGGGGCAAGACAGAAATAACCCTCTTAAAGTAGACACTGAGCTGGAGATGGGAAAGAAGCCATACCCAGCCGGGAGCAGACCCAAGTTCTGTGATGCCTGGTACTTATAAAATTGGGAGCCCTTTTTCAAGAAAAAGAATACAAAAATACAGGCACAAAATTGCTAGGGGATTCACCAGGGCCTTGGAAGAGGCCTGTGTGGGTGAGGAGCCCTGAGATTTAAGCCTCATTAGCTTCACAGCTAATAATGCCTCTTCCCACTAACTGCACTGAACAAAGGCTGGGTGGAGCGAAGGACAGTGAGAAAGGAAAGTGGGTTTTCCGTTTAACAGTGCTGAGGTGGCTCCCAGCCATCCTTTTTACAAGCTCTGGGCTGCAAGAGGCAGGACTAAGGAGAAACGGAGGGAGAAGGCGTTCCAAGCTGTCAAACACAGTGCTGGTTAAAAATAGAATCCCAGCTGGTCTGAGGAGCTGAAGGCAAGATATTGGGCCTTTATCTCTCATGCCAATTTCTCCTGGATGGGGGTGGCGAAAGACGTAGGGTTTCCCATAGGGTTCGCAGCCCTCCTACCCTCCCACCCCCATCTTTGCCATCCCTTCTGGAAGAAATGCAGCCTTGACGAGGGTCAGCCCCTTCAGCTGGGGCCTGGGCTCCTGTTGACCACCAGATGGCAGTGGGGAGCCCAAGAGGGAGGGCTGTGGAAAGGGCTAGCCTAGAACCCAGCACACTGTGCAGCCCTTTAGTCTACTGAATCCTTACGTATTCACTCTGTGCTCTATCTCGTTGCCAAAAGTGGAATCCCGGGAGCCTTCCCATCTTTTGAAATGTGACAAAACATGTCAGGTCCGGATTTAATGTCGCTGCCTCCATAAAGTCCTGCTTGGCCTTCCTAACAAAGCTCATGTGCTCATACAGTATTGACTACCTTCTCTCTTCTATCGAAGTTATTTGTGTCCCTGCCTGATTTCCCATATTGGAGTGGGAGAAGCATGAAGTCATAGGAAGATGACTGAGCCTAGATCTAGACGGTGAGGTGATGGAAGGCTTGGAGATGAAATATGCTTCTCAGTGCTATACGACAGGTGTTTTGTATACACAATTTATTTTATTCTCAGGACTCTTCAAAAGAACATTTCTCTTCATTTGACAGAAAAGGAATGTGAAGCTGAGAAATTTAGGTCCTGCAGCTAGGATGGAAGCAAGAACTAAGCTCAGGTATCTGCCTCCAAAGCTTTTTCTCTTTCCATTATGCTGTACTGCCTTCCTTCAAGCCTTGACGACCTGGGCAGGTTCCAGTGGTCCTGTCTTTTAAAAGTTGTGTGATTAAACAAAGAGAGAGGTCCCAAATAAATAAAATCAGAAAGAAAGTGGAGGATTAACCACTGACACCACAGAAATACAAAGGATTGTAAGAAAATACTATGAACAACTATATGTCAACAAGCTGGACAACATGGGTGAAATAGACAAATTCCTAGAAAAATACAATCTCCCAAAACTGAATCAGGAAGAATAAAAAAATCTGAATAGGCCAATAACAACTGATGAAATAGAAGCAGTAATAATAATCATAATCATAATCATAATCATAATAAAACTCCCACCAAACAAAAGCTCAGGTCTTAATGGCTTCACGGGGGAGTTTTACCAAACATTCAAAGAAGAACTAACATCTATCCTCCTCAAACTATTTCAGAAAATCCAAGAGGAAGGTACACTTCCAAACTCTTTTTATGATGCCAGCATTATCCTAATTCCAAAACCAGATAAAGACACTACAAAGAAAGAGAACTACAGGCCAATATCCCTGATGAACATAGATGCTAAAATCCTTAACAAAATATTAGCAAATTATATCCAGCAATATATTAAAAAGATCATACACCATGATCAAGTAAGATTTATTCCAGGGACGCATGGCCGGTACAATATTCGCAAATCAATAAACATGATACATCACATAAACAAATTGAAAGACAAAAATCACATGAACATATTGATAGATGCAGAAAAAGCATTTGACAAATTCCAACACCCATTTTTGATAAAAACTCTCTGCAAAGTGGGACTAGAGGGAGCACATCTCAACATGATAAAGGCCATATATGACAAACCTATAGCCAACATCATACTTAATGGGCAAAAACTAAACCCATTTCCCCTAAGAACGGGAACAAGACAGGGATGTCCACTTTCACCACTCCTGTTTGACATAGTACTGGAAGTGCTAGCCATAGGATCAGACAAGAAGAAATAAAAGGCATCCAAATTGATATTCACTCTTGTCCTGTCCCTGGCATAGAGCTCCTAAATCCTTGGAATTTTCTAAGTGTGAAGAGCCACAAAAGTGTCTTTTGTTTGTTAATCACATGCCCTTTGGAAAGCCTTTAGGTCACCTAAGAATGGCAACTAGTCAGTAAAGAAACCAACCAGTGATTAGAGGGTTGGGACTTTAAGTCCCTCTCCTTGGTGGTGGGGGGGGGGGGGGGGGAGGTTGGTGGCTGGAGATGGAGTTCAATCACCATGACAAATGATTTAACCAAGCATGCCAAGCATGCCTATATAATGAAGCCTCCCTAAAAACCCAAAAGGACAGAGTTTGGAGAGCTTCCTGGTAGATGAATACATGCAGATTTGGGGGAGAGGGCATGGAAGCTCCCTACCCCTTTCCCCATACCTTGCACTATACAGCTCCAAAAGAGTAAGTTTCTTGGCTAAGTCTCAGAAACTCTGGTTAATATGGGGACAAACCAGGAAGGGGACAGCCTTTGTTCCTTTGGGTTATCTCTGGAAGAGGATATGTAGGGGGGGGGGGGGGGGGGCGGGTTGGAAGGAAAGCAAAGGTGGGAAAGAAAGCAGGCCCCAGGGCTCAAAGCTTTGTTGTGGGATACAATGCCTAGAGGTGGGGCCCTCCGAGAAATGGTGGCCCTAATTGCAAACTCTAGCTGTTCTGGCCCTTTAGCTGCTTCAAGTTCTCTGCGCCTCATTCAGAGTTTCTGAACCTCAGGGGGCACTTGGTCAGCCAGACGCTTGGCCCATCACTAGCACCATGCACAAAGATGAGCACCTCCCTCTTGGTAGGGCCCAGTCTTTTGGAAACAGAATTCTAGCCGAGTTATGTAGCCACATCGTGAGGGAAGGAAATAGTTAACCAATTAGGCCCAACTGAAGTGGCACTTTGTCTTAATCAAATAGTTTTGGGCCCTAGAACCCTTACTGGGTATATAAGGAGTGAGAGATCAAGACAGGGAAGGGCTCTTCAGGAATGGACGCTTGAACAATAAGGTGGGTTTTAGTGATAAGGTTGTCCAATCTCCCAGGGTGAAACAACTGGGCTTTGAGCACTGTGGGAAAAGCAGAAACTCAAGACATTCCCAGCCAGGATACTTAATCCTCTCCACGCTTCAAGAAACAGGGCTACAACACAGCATGTGAGCAAGAAGAGGCCCCACCTGGACAGGGGCGGAACTTCCAGGTGGAACTCAGTTTGTGGCTGGGGCGGGCGTGGGGGGGGGGGTGCGGAAATCCCTTTCTTGCCTTAGACCAGAGATATCTCCCTGATTCTTCCAAATTTAATAGTATTGATTCTCCCCGAAGTAATGTGCAGCCCTTCGGGGCATTTGGAGGCCAGCCCCAAGGCTGCATAGATATATGGACCTGTAGTTCAGCCCAGAAAAGGCCAGCACGAGAACCATGGGGTGTTTGAAGCAGGAAGTCTGGCTTTAAGCACAGAATGTGTAGATATTGCAGCCAGAGAGATGGAGGGCCCTCACATATGTCAGGGAACAGCTTCAGCCACCAACTTGGAATGATGATGCAGGTCAAACCGAAACTAGACAGCAAAAGCCGGGATCTGGCCAAAGGAGACCAATAGGCAGCCACCGTCCAGGGAGCTGACACAGTTTCCTGGTATGAACATGGGTCTCATTGGCGGAAGGATCTGGTAACCATTCTATCCCAACCCCATTTACTATGGAATGACTAGCTCTGGCTGGTTCCTTTCCCTTTCTGAGCCTCAGTTTCCCTCATCTGTCAGAATCCCTCACCTAGGGATAGTTCACACCTTGCTATATAGCTGTGAGGGTTACATGAGATGGAACAGCTATCTTCCTCAGAAAATACACAAGCTCAGGAAGATTTTTATCTATCTACCTATCATGGAGACAATTTAGCAACCACCTCTTTATGTAATCCAAAGTAAAAATAATACTGAATCATATTAGAGTGTAAGAAGTCCAATACACTTCTACCTTCCCCATGATGAGTATTTCAGTCTTTTATTTGAAATGTCCAACACTGATTTACTTATTTTAATTTTCTTATAAGTCATATATGCACTAGTTTAGAGTCAACTAGTTCTGCAACATTAAGACAAATAGCAGTCCCCAGCTCTCTGTCTTGCTCTTCTCCTTTTCCCCTTCCCCAGAAGGAATCACTTTCACATCTTTTATCCTTTTTTTTTTTTTTTTTTTTAGTATTTATCCCCTTATGTTTTAATAATATGTTAATATTACTTCTTGGTTCTTCTGTTTGGTAGTATTACCTATTGCCTACACACCATGGATGATGATGAGAGTTTAATTCTCATTCCCACCATCAGCCTACCAGACACACACACACTTGTATACCCTCTTCCTGCCCAATAAAGTTGTAACATAATTTTGTTTTGTGATAATCAGGCTCCAAAATGAGCCCCAATGATACACCTTTTTGTACCCATATCTCTATGTAGTGCTGTCCCACTTTAAGTAAGGCTGACCTGTATAAGCAACAGTATAAAAATGTTTAATAAACACAGGATCCAACCCTGCACTTGCATGACTTGGCCTCATTCACCTCACCTTATCCCAGTCCTGTTGGGTCCTATATTTCACATTTTGATGTTCTGCTAATCATGGACTTTTCTCATTAACTTTATCCTATATAATAAAAGGGTAATATGCAAATTGACCCTCACACTGGACCAGTCACTATGAGGCGCACTGACCACCTCTTGGTCCCTTTCTTGGGCCAGCAGGCTCCCATCGCCTCATGGCCACCTGCGATGGGGGCAGGGCCAGTGAGCTGGTGGGAACAGCCAACCTTTCTGTCCCTCCCTCTGCAGCCATTAGGCACCAATCACCCGATGGCAAATGGAGGACCAGGGGTGGGTGGCAGCAGGGGGTGGGGCCAGCTGAAGGCAGCTGGGGAAGATGGCCCTGACTGCAGGCTAGGCCTAGGGACTGTACCTGCACACGAATTTCATGTGCTGGGTCTCTAGTATTTTTAATATTGCATTAAAATACTCTTTATCCTAATCACTAATTTTTTATGCCCCTCCAAATTGTACACCCAAGGCAAAAAAGCACCTCACTCACATTACCTTAGTCCCAGCCTAACATATTCTAATAGCCTCTTAAGAAAGGATATGTGGACCCCTAGCCAGGTGACTCATTGGTTGGAGTATCCTCCATTACACCAGAAGGTTTCAGTTCAAATCCCAGTCAGGGCACATGCCTGAGTTGTGGGTTCAATTCCCAGTCAGGGCATTTATGGGAGGCAACCAACTGATGTTCCTCTCTCTCTTTCTCCTCTTTTCTCTTGACCCCTTCTCTCTCTAAAAATGTCAATGAACATATCCTCAGGTGAGGATTTAAAAAAGGGTGTGTGGAAAGAAAAATTTTAATAACTTCATATCTATATATATCTAATTCTACCCTCACAATGGATTCATAGTTTGACCAGGTATATAATTCCAAGTTGGGAATATTTTGGAATTCCCATATTTTGGAGATTTTATTCTTATAAAGCCCAAAGTCATTTGACTTCTGATCCTTTGCTTTACATAGTGGCTTTGATTTTGTAATTTTGTTGGTTATACAGCTCTGTCCTGTTCACAGTAGGACAGAACTCAATTTCACAGTGGAAGACTAAAATAAAAGCTGATTGGAAGTTCTGCACAGTGGATCAAGTTTGTCAACTTACAGCTTCATTGTAGTGTGATCTGGTTAGGCTGTTTGTTGAGGAACTCCAGATGTTGGTACCTTCAAGTCTTTCCTCTTGGGTCTTGGGTCCACAAAGTCATTAGATACCTGTTCATCTATTTTTCAGTTTCTGAAATGTCATCACCTCCTCTTTTTCTTGTCTCTGAGGATTTATGCCTTTAAAAAAATCTCTTTATGTGAAATACAGTATAGGGAATATAGTAAAAAATCCTATCTAATAAAAGAATAATGTGCAAATTGACCGTACCTCCACTACACCCACAAGCCATGCCCACGAGCCAATCAGGAGCAAATATGCAAATAAACCCAACCAAGATGGCTGCAGCCGCAGAGAGCAGGCAGGAGGCATGGGTTTCCCCAGCAATGGAGGAAGCCAAGCTTTCCACCTGCCCTTGCCAGCCCAGGACTCTACTCAATGCTACAAAGTTTCAATGATAGAAGATAAATAAATTCCAACAAAAATGGTGGTAGCCATGGAGCTGGAGAGAGTAGGAGGCTAGGGTTGCTCCCAGCGATGGAGAAAGCCAAGCTTTCCATCTGCCCTGGCCTGCCTTGGCCTCTGCTTAAGGCTACAAAGTTTCAATTATTGAAGGTAAATAAACCCCAACAGAAATGGCTGCCACCACTGAGCGAGCAGAAGGCTTGTCTCTGCTCCAGGCTACAAAGTTTCAATTGTAGAAGATAAATAAACTCCAGATATCAGGGCCTCCGCTTGGGTCACCGGAGGGTGTGGCCAGCCTGCAAACCACTACAGGCCCCTCACCCAGGCCGCCTCACACCCCAAGGGAACCCCCACCCTGATCTGGGACACCCTTCAGGGCAAACCAGCCAGCCCCCACCCATGCACCAGGCCTCTATCCTATCTAATAAAAGAGTAATATGCAAATTGACCATCACTCCAACACACAAGATGGCTGCCCCCATGTGGACACAAGATGGCTGCCACAAGATGGCCAGCAAGGGAGGGCAGTTGAGAGGGACCAGGCCTGCAAGGGAGGGCAGTTGTGGGTGATCAGGCCAGCAGGGGAGGGCAGTTGGGAGGGACCAGGCCTGCAAGGGAGGGCAGTTGGGGGCGATCAAGCCTGCAGGAGAGGGCAGTTAGGGATGACCAGGCTGGCAGAGGAGGGCAGTTAGGAGCTAACAGGCTGGCAGGGGAGTAGTTAGGCATCAATCAGGCTGGCAGGGGAGTGGTTAGGGGGTTATCAGGCTGGCAGGCAGAAGTGGTTAGGGGCAATCAGGAAGGCAGGCAGGCGAGCAGTTGGGAGCCAGCAGTCCTGGATTGTGAGAGGGATGTCCGACTGCCCGTTTAGGCCTGATCCCAGTAGGAGGATCAGGCCTAAACGGGCAATCGGACATCCCTCTAGGGGTCCCAGATTGGAGAGGGTGCAGGCTGGGCTGAGGGACACTCTCCCCCCACCCCGTGCACAAATTTCGTGCACCGGTCCTCTAGTAGTATAATAACTATGTTTGGTATCATATGAGTACTAGATTTACCAGGGTGATCACTTCATAAGCTATATAAATGTCTAAACACTATGTTGTACATCTGAAACTACTTAATATTGTGTCAACTGTAATTGTAAAAAAATCAAAACAATCCCTTTAAAGTCAGTTAAGGCATTAGGGCAATGCTCGGTGTGTTGCCAGAGTGGTAACACGAGATGGAGACACATTATCCATTTTGGACAAGGATAAATGAGGAAATCCCAGTCCCTAACCACCTCTCACTTTCAATCATATTGCAAATACTGGAGGGGGGGAGGGCGGGTACTGTAGTTTTAGTGAGGCTTAAAAGGAGAGCCAAATATTATGCCTAGTGTCAAAGTAGAACCTTTGCTGGGAAGTGCCCTAGGCCTCTGCTTAGCTTTTCTACTGAATTATCCAGCACAGATGGGCTGCTTTAGGAGGTAAATTTGGACCTTTAAGGGAGCAAATACTGCTGGTGCTGGTAGAGGTACAATTTCACTATCTGCATATTCAGTGCATTCCTCAAGTAATCACTTTGATTATAACAATTATAATTTAATAATTATAACATTGGTTATTTTGTATAGGGAGCATGGGCAAGGAGGATGCTCCCACGGATGGGTACTGGGGTCCCCATTGTCTGATCTTCGCCTGCCATCATTCCTCTCAAGGTCAGGCGTGAAGGAGAGACCCACCCGAGCCAGTTCAGGAGGAGATGCAAAGATGCGAGGTGGGATGTGTCCAAGGCCCAAGGCGGTTCAGCGCAAGGCCCTGTGGGACACAGCCCGCGGCACTTTGGGTTCCTCTTGGTACACATCTGTAGGTCACCTTTCTCCAACCCACCTGTAGGTCACCTTTCCTCGGTAAGCCCCGGGGAAATCAGATCTGCGTGTTTCTCACGCGCTGCGGCACCACCCTTGCCTGGCCCCCGCCCCCGCCGCCTGGGCCTCACGTGAAAGCTTTGAACTTCCAACGTCTGATGGTGCGAACCCGAACCCTGCACCACCTAAACGGCTGAGACCAGAAACGGCTGAGGTGGGAGGAGGGAAAGAGGCTGAGCATGGGAGGGTCCCTGGCTGGAAGGGGCTTTCAGGACAGAGCGGGAGAGAGGGAGGAGGAAGTGCAAAGAAGAGTGGCGTGGCCCCAGGAGGGTGAGCAGTGGGGGAGACACTGGCTACCAGAATGGGACTCAGTGAGGACAGACAGGGGCCAAGGGTAGCGGGACTGGGTAAGTGATCAACCTCGGGGAACAAATAGGCAAAAAGAAGACAGAGGAGCGGGAAAGAGAGGATGGAAAGTTGCCTCGGGGAAAGAAAGGATTTAGCAGGAGAGCCAGGGCGCTCTCTGACTGCAGCACTGCGGGCCCCTCACCAGGGACAGGAAAACGCGTGTAGCTGCGGAGCCCAGAGGCAGCCGCCTGGGTAAGCCTTGATTCTAATAGGTTTCGATGACTCTGCGGTGCTCTCACTCCGCAGAGCTTAGAGGACACTGCAGTAACTGTGGGGCTGGGCTGTAACTGTGGTAATCCGGCAAAATGCAAATAACTGTAACAATCCTAACTCCCAGTCGCATAACAACGCTTTCTAAGTGTTTTCCCTTGTTCTAATCTGATCCCTGCAACAACACTGGTGATGTCTAAAAATTAAAAAACACTGGTAATACCTTCAGGTGGTTGAATTTTACGAGCAAAGAAGTTAAATCTTAAGTGAAATGACCTGCCCAAAATCATACATCAAGGCTGGTTGTGGATCTTATTAAAGCGAGTCTTGTCTTAGACTGGAATAAAAATAATTAGAGCAGGATATGACTCTGACACAGAGCCCACCAAAAATAAAAATAAAATAAAAAATGTCTCCAAACTCAAAAATCATTCCCTCCTCATCCATAAAATCCCGGAAGGCAGATGCACCTCACCCTGGTCCGTGGGTCTCCAAATCCCTCTGCAGCATCTCTGAGAGTCCTCCGTGTGGCGCTCTCTAGCAGGCATGCCTTTAACTCAGAATCGCAGTCATTTCAGAAATCGGGAGCTGCCTTAATTGGTCCAGGCTGCTATACCAGAATACCATAGACTGGACGGTTTATCAACAGCATACATTTATTTCTTACAGTTCTGCAGGCTGGGAAGTCCAAGATCAAGGTGCTGGCACGTTTGATGCCTGGTGAGGACCTGCTTCATAGATGGCCACCTTTTTGCTGTAAGGGAGACAAGGGAGCCTTTTCTGGCCTCTTTTATAAAAGGGCACTAATCCCATTCATGAGGGCTCCGCCCACGTAACCTAATCTCCACCCAAGGGCCCCATCTAGAGGGTTAGGTTTCAGCACAAGAATTTCAGAAGTGAGGGAAGACGCCACTACGCAGACCAGGCAGAGCTGGAAAGCACTCACTGCTTAGGTGGCGCCAAGTGTGCCCAGGTGAAACGGTCACTCCTTTGTTCTCCGGGAGTGAGGTAGTGCTTGCTACAGCCTTCTCGTCTCTTAGACTGGCTTACCGGCCCTCCTTTATTATGTTAGAGTGTGTTTAACCCTTCTTGTCATCCATGTCATTTGGGGGTTCATTTACTCTATTGATGCTGAGCCCAAAGGAGGATGGGGGCTTTGGAATAGTGCGTAGGAGCCAGCTACTGAGAGGTCTAAGGGAAGAACTTTCCAGGCAGATGGAATAGGGAGGGAAAGGCTCCAGAGCAGGAATAATCTTCCTAATTTCTGGAACCAGATGTTCCCCTAGGCTGGAGCACATGACCAGGAAGTAAAGTGACATGAAATGAAGTCAGACAGAGAGGAAGGCAAAGGTCCAACCTCCGTGGGGAGGAGGGGGCTTGCAGGCTGAGGAATGAAATCTGGGCCGTGGTGGGCTGTCAACAGGGATGTCCTCTTAGGGGTCCTAATTTAATGCTACAGAACAGCAGACGGTTGAGACAACCTGGCTGGGCCTCCTAAATGAAGAAGGCTGATAGAGATGATGCAGGGTGGACAAGAAAAAAATATAAAGTCCACTAGTTTGCAACGCACATTGTCAGTGACCTGAGAAACCTTATTAAGAGCCATACTGACCTTTCAAGCCCAGAAAATGGGGGGTTTGGGGGAAGATATTTGAGACTACAAACCCGGTTCAAAGCTGCAGACTGCCTTAAGTGACTTCCCTCTGGAGGACGCTGTGAGGTGTCCACCTCTGAGGATGGAGATGCGCCTTGCCATTGTCCTCTCTGTAGACAAATGGGAAGCTGTTTCTATTGTCAGTGGAAGTTCATTACTCACTGGCTCAGGGCTTGTCCTAACATTTATAGTGAGGATATATAAGCAGGGTTTTGACAGATTACCTGTTAGGTATGGTTACACTGAAGGTTCAAGTTCTAGAGGGTAAGAAATATTGGAATGCAGAACCACCTTGCAGGTTTCAGGGTCTTAATGAGTTCCCACACAATCCCAGCCTTAACAATTTCACTTGAGAGAAAATGATGATATAAAAAAAACTCCTCAATATTTGTTTCTGAAGGCTTGTTTTTAAAGTATTCACCCCTTCTGCCTGGGGTTTCTGTACCGTTGCCACCTTATACCAAGCCATCAACATGTCTCATCCTGATTATTGCAATAACTAATTTCTCTTCCTGCTTCCACACTTGTATCCTCACAGGCTGTCCCTCAAGCAGCACTCTGCGTGAACCTTCTAAACACTAAAGCAGGACTTCTTTTTCCCAGTAACGGTGGGCTAGCGTGCTGGGATGAACCCTCCGGCAGAAAACAACTTGAAAAAGAAAAACTAGTCAAAGTATAGGAAACATTTTCTCAAACTCAATGAAGAGATGATAAATCAATAAGGAATTCCCATGCCAAAAAGGGAAGGGACGACCTAAGAGGGGTAAGGAGGCAGGGCAGATGCTTTTGCCCTGAAGGCACTTGCATTTTCCCCAAATTAGAATCTTTGCTTTGTCAGCGTGGTGAGTCCCGGTGTGCAGAGATCA
This sequence comes from Cnephaeus nilssonii, assembly GCF_951640355.1. Taxonomy (NCBI): domain Eukaryota; kingdom Metazoa; phylum Chordata; class Mammalia; order Chiroptera; family Vespertilionidae; genus Cnephaeus; species Cnephaeus nilssonii. Next base: position 39,747,069 of record NC_137084.1, on the reverse strand, counting down.
AGCCAGAAGGAAGTCAATGAGAGAGACTGCGGTGAACAGGCTCTAAGGTATCCACTCCTCCCCACCCCAAGTTTAGGGGAAGGGACTTATGACTTTAATCTAACCAACAGAATGTGATGGAATGTAGTCTCCAAGACTGTTACATTACACAAGTCTCAGTCTTGTTAGTAGACATGTGGCACGGCGCTTTAATTTCTTCTGGCAAGAAATTAAAGCCACAGGTTCAAGAGCCCCTATGAATCCCAACAAATAGTGAATAAATCGACACCTAGAGTCATCACAATGAAACTGTAGAAAAGCGTAAAAGCTACTAGCAAACAGGATACATTGTGTTTAAGAGAGATGCATGATACGTGGGGAGATGCTTAACATTTGTTAAATGAATAAACCGTCACGCTATCTTTGGGAGCTTCTCTGCTTACTAGCTCTGTGCCGTGTCACTTGACCTCTTTGAAACTCAGTCTCCTAGTCTGCAAAATGTAGATAACAGAACCTATTGTGTAAGGACAAGCATCACAGGACACATTGTGTAAGGATTACATTCATGCGAGTTATACATAGAAGACCTAACAGCTCCTACTATATATTGGGTGCCTCTGTTCTATACAGATTCACTCCCAAATTTAGGTTTCTAGTCTGTTCTATGCACATTTACTCTCTAATCTAGGTCTCCAGTCCAGACCTCCTTCCCGGTTCCAAATACCCATCTTGAAATACTTCTATATCTAAAGCATATTTCATTCTTTCCTTTGTAAACGGCTAGAGGCTTCAGAAGCAGGTCCTATTGCAGTAACCCCTGTTCAGTTGGGGGATGGGGTAGTGAACAAACATCTAGCTTAGGGTGTACCTGATAATTCCCTGACCTAAACTGCACTCAGTCGTGTTTTCTGAATTTCTGTCGTGATAAGAATTACCTGAGGCCGTTGTTAGTAATATAGTTTTGGGGTTCTCTTCCCCTGAGCAATATGATTCTTTAGATTCGGGGAAAAGTAGGTTTTAGTTGTTCACGTGGAAAGACATGGGGGTTATGATGATTACAGTGCAGCTTTATTAACAGTGCACTTAGGGACAATCTCATTAGTGCTCAAGCTGCAGGCCTTCATTATTTACACATCCTTGTAGTCTCCTTGCTCGTCTGGCGGACACAGCCCGCCATGACGCCCTCCATGGGTGCAGGCTCTTAGGGGGCACGCGTGTGATGCTTCAGCCATCACCTACTTCTCTACTTCTTACCCCGTAATCGCTCCTCGCCAGAATTTTATTGCTGGGAATCACCAGTAACGTCTCCTGTATGCTCTCCCGTGTGCCTGCCCCAGTAGTTCTGCAGAGGTTTTGTTGATGGTAGAATCCCTAATCATTTAAAATAAAAACAAACAAACAACAACCTAACCCAGTATAAATGGCAGATCTCAAAGGAATGTGGAAATCATCTGCACTGATAACGTCAGATATATCTTAAAATATTTCTATGTATTTTAATATTCAATTATATCTGAATAATTATGGAGGGGAAGTGGATATAATGCACCTACTTTGTTGGCAGGTGCACACATTCACTGTGCTTAGAAATGAACAGCACAGCTTGCATTCAGTTACATATGTGCATGGCCCTTGAAGATAATTCTCTCCTCGGCCCTTAACGTGAATCAGAAATTGGTTTGAGGGCGTTACTGCTCTCGGCAGAGAGGTTGAAAGGACTCCTGTTAGTGTCCCCCTGCCACTCCAACGTGCAGTCTCTAGATTTCACCCAAAGGTTCTTTGGCATGCTTCCTGGGACGCAGGCCTCACCACGTACAAAGAACTGCCATGTGAGGAAGTTTTTAGAACTCGTTGCATCTGCTGTATGCTTCGATTTCTCCATGGTCTGACTGGCTACGTGAGTCAGCACTGATATTTTTTTCCTCCTCTGATAAACAGTCTGATGAATCCCAGGGACTATTCCAAATCTGGAACCAATGCTAGAAGACCCTCAAAAAAGCACGAAATCTTGTTATTATTTTCCTGCCTGGCTGCTGTATCTTCCGTGGTTGACAAGTCTCTCAGAGCCTCCAGGGCCTTTTTCTGGGAAGGCTATCCTGGGAATGGAATTTCTAAAGTCCTGTTGGACCATTTTGTGGGGGCAGTGGCTGGCTTACTAGAGGTTGCAAAAGAGGCTGTGTTCTTTGGAGCAAACTTGTTCAGCCATATATTAAAAGGATGTGCTCATCAAGCAACTTCATTTTTTTCCTTCTGCTTCTGCGTAGGGGCTAGTTTCTTCCTTGCCCCTGAATGAAATCCCAGGTGGGTGTTTTTGTTTGTTTGTTTAAATATATTTTTATTGATTTCAGAGAGGAAAGGAGGGGGAGAGAGATAGAAACATCAATGATGAGAGAGAATCATTGATTGGCTGCCTGCTGCATCCCCCCTACTGGGATCAAGCCTGCAACCTGAGCATGTGCCCTGACCCAGAATCCAGTCGTGACCTCCTGGTTCATAGGTTGACGCTCAACCACTGAACTACACCGGCTGGTCTCAGGTGGGTTTTTATAGCTTTTCCTGACACTCAGAAAAATTAAGAAGTCCCCCAGTCAAGTTTAGTCATAAACATCTCATTTCAGTCATTGAAATGTCCAGTGCCATGTAATAGTTAAAACTGAACTTTGGTTAAGGCAATTTCTCCTTCCTCTCTTTCCCTAGCTTGGGCTGATTCAGACTGGAAGCCTGAGTGAGGAGAGTGAGGTGGGGGCCAAAGGGAGTGGGCGTGGCATAGCTGGCTTGTTTTCCTACCTAAAGCTTCTACTCCATCTCCGGAGGTGGAGGGAGATGGAGTAGAAGCTTTAGGTAGGAAAACAAGCCAGCTATGCCACGCCCACTCCCTTTGGCCCCCCCCCCCCCCCCCCCGACTCCCTACAGGGCTTGGAGTAATGGTGGGAGGAGAGAAGAACTGGAGGAGGAAAGGTCTTTTTTTAGGGGAACTGTAGCACCTGGTGGTGCTGCTCCAAGATCTTGGTGGGTGTTCACTATGCGTCTTCCCGTTACGGGGCACTTTTGTGGGGCCCTGAGAAATGGCTCCACTGAAAAATTAGGCTTCAACATCTCTGCTGGCTTTTGCATTTAATTCCAAACCCCTTCTGCCCACCAGCCTCTAGCAGGAAGCCCACCTAGGAAAACAACCCTCATGCTCATTTTCTCCCCTCTCCATCTGGTCCACCAGGAACTGCTATGCTCTTCTGCATTTAGTGGTTTATGCACCACCGACTCCTGACACTACCTTTTGCCTTTCATCTTCTCCGGCGAGGGTCAAATGCCCACTTTAGCCTCTCAGTTCTACAGGACTCTGTTTCCAACTGATCTTTCAAAGCCCCTTCTCCAAAGATTTCAGGGGAGGAGGAGCTCAGCCTCCCCAAGGCAGAGGAGGTGGGAGGGGAAATGCCACAATGCTTCCACTCTTTTTTCCAAAGTCTCTCAAGTCCTTCAACCCCAAACCTTATGAGTTCATCTCAGGGTCACAAAACTTGATTCAGCTGGTCCTCACAGGCGGTCTTGAAATCCACCTTGCAGGAAGGGGACTTGCCTCCTACTATTTTTTCTTTGCTTCTGGGCTTCAGCTGCATCCAAGACAGACAGAGCCCATTTTGACATCATGTTGTGCTTTTTAGCTCCACTGTGCACCCATGAAGTTTCATTTTAAAACCCTCAGAGGAGAAGAAAGTATCTCTCCCCCTTTCAAACACTATTTTAGATTTATGAGAGACAGACTGACTGCCTTTTTTTCCTTATGAACAGTCTGTCATAGTATATTTTTGTAAGAGTTCCTTTTTTTTTTTTTTTTAACCATTTAGAAATGAGACTTGGCAAGTCACCATGATACTGAGTCAAAAAGAATTTTTATAGAGAAGTAGGGAAGCTATTTTCCTTGTTGAAAGCAGTTTAAGACAAATGCTTTTAGCTTTGTGGATATTTTCTTTTTACATTGGAAACTAACGTCAGGGAGATTTTAAACAAATTCAAGTTGTTGTTTTTTTGAATGTTTGTTTGTTTAGGTTTGAGCTTTTCACATCAGGATTTCAGAAACATGGAAGGTTTTTGGTTGTTTTTCCATTGTATATGATCTGACTGGTGATGTTGTGGGTGTTAGGTGGTTTGATTGGATGAAAGCTGTGGGGTAGTTGAGTTTGGGGAAGGGTTGTAAACATAATCCTAGAGCAGTGATGGCGAACCTATGACACGCGTGTCAGCACTGACACGCGTAGCCATTTCTGATGACACACGGCCGCTGAGGCGGCTGCATGCTGAGGATGAAACATTTGCGAAATAATGTTTTTTCCTCAAAGTGACACACTACCCGAGTTATGCTCAGTTTTTTGGCGAAGTTTGACACACCAAGCTCAAAAGGTTGCCCATCACTGTCCTAGAGTAATCCCTACCCCTAGTTGGGGCCTGAGAGTCATTGAATTACAGGCAGGTCCAGTATGACCATATCTTTATAGCATAGGGAGTGGCATCAATATTACCTTATGTAGGGGGGAAAATTGAGCTTCAGTAACCCTCTGCATTGTTTATAATACATCCTTCCCATTATTGCTGAGTCTATTGGAGTTACTTTACAACTCCCAAGTTGTAGATAATTACAATGCAAACACACACACACACACACACACACACCCCAAAAAATAGTTTGGGCTCCATTTGCTCATGCATTTCAATATTCCTGATCCATAAAGGTGTCTGTTCTTTGGATTCTCCCTTGACCTGGTATAACAACTCACTAGTTCCTTCTTTAATGTGTTAAATAGAATCTTTAATACATGTGTATGAGAATCAGGCTTTTTTTTCTCCTTTTGAAAATAGCCTTTTAAAAGTTTTGGAGGTCTTCCACCAAGATGCCCATGGATCATTTGACAGAGCCTGGTCAACCTGGTCACCAGAGTGCACCTCCTACAGGCTGCTTAAACCTAGACACATCTCATCTTGGTTTATTGCTGCTTTTTAAAAAAATATATTTTTATTGATTTCAGGGAAAAAGAGGGAGAGAGAGAGAGAGAGAGAGAGAGAGAGAGAGAGAGAGAGAAAGAAAGAGAGAGAGATCAATGATGACAGAGAATCATTCATTGATCAGCTGCCTCCTGCACACCCCACACGGGATCAAGCCCACAACCTGAGCATGTGCTCTGGCCAGGAATCAAACCCTGACCTCCTGGATCACAGGTCAATGCTCAACCACGGAGCAACACTGACTGGGCACTCACTGCTTCTTGGCTCCCAGAGGTGAATCCAAAGTGACAAAGCATCTTTGCTATTTTTTGAATTTTAACTTTCCTGTCTATTCATCTTTTTTTTCTTTGGCTTAAACAACAAAATTTTATTTTCTCACAGTTCTGGAGACTAGAAGTCTAGGATCAAGGTGTTGACAAGATTGTTTTCTTCTGTGGCCTCTCTCCTTGGCTTGCAGATGGCTGTCTTCTTGTTCCGTTCTTACAAGGTTTTTCTCTATACATTCGTACCTTTAGTGTCTTTTTCCTCTATTAATATGTCTTGTTTTGGGTTTGGATTTGGGTTTGGGTTCATTTATAGCCAATACTCATCAGTGGCAGCCATGACTGAGAATTTGGTTGTATGGACTGACCATTTGGTGACTTCTGTAAATGGGTTATAGAAATCTAGTCTCTGTTGGATGGAGCTAGTGGAGAATCTGGATTGTTAGTCCTATTGTCTCTTCTGAACCCAAATCAATTAGGAACCTGTGCCCATTGGGAAGGAAAACAAGTCTTTCATACCTGGACTGGGAGATTTGATGTTTCTGTATTTACTCTTGTTCTATGACTGAAATTTTAGAATTGAAGCTACAAACTCTATCTGTCTCTGTGTGTCTATGTGTCTATAGTTTAGAAAGGCCTTTCTCTTTCATTGTGTGAATGTGTAACATCCTCCTACCTCCAGAGGGTATTAATTAATTTGATTATAAAGTCTCAGGCTAAAGGAGTTCTTCTCTGATTGGCTGATAGAGATAAATAAGTGTTTAAGTAAAGTGAATATTCCTAAAATTCCCAGAAGTAGTAAAATTGAACTTCTACATCTTTAAATGTGCTACATTAATAAAATGTTCTTACAGAAAGGAACCCAATAACATTTTAGAATTCAGGTTCACAAATTTAAGTATATCTCTGGAAAATGAGACTAGTTTCATATTTTGGGTTTGATAAAAACAGCTGTATTTTCTCTGACTTATTTGTGTTAAGTATAATTCCTAATAATAATCTATATGTACTGTATTTTCTGGCGTATAAGATGACTGGGCGTATAAGATTTTCCTGGGTTAAAAAGTCGTTTTATATGCCGGAAAATACAGTAGTCCAATATATCTAATCCATTATATCTAATCCCATCAATATAGTCCAATATACCATATTTTCCGGCGTATAAAACAACTTTTTAACCCAGGAAAATCTTATACGCCCAGTCGTCTTATACGCCGGAAAGTACGGGTATATGTTTTTTTCTAAATGTATATAGGTTTACTAACTAAATAAGTTAACATTACTCCTACTGCTTAAGAATATGAAAAATGGAAATCTGTGTTTAACTAATGAATCATTATTCTGAAAACTTTATTTCAACAGTAATTTAATTTTATAGTATATCAGCTTGAAGATAATTTCTAAGAGGTTTAGATAAGTTAAAACCTTAAATTGATATTAAAATTGAGTTAAGCAGAGTTATTTCTAAGTAAATAGAATATGGAAGCTTTAATTACTAAGCACAATTTTATGTTTTTGATTCTTATATTTATACACTGCAGAAAGGCTATATCTTTGAGTCTGTTAATAAAAAAAAGTGTTCACTTTTTCCACTTTGATAAGTTGTGCTAGAAGGTGTGTGTGGCTATGAAAAGGTGTACTATGTATTTATGAGCCCTGCTAACCTATTAAAAAAACTGAAAAGCTGGTATGTGGCAGAGTTCACAATTATTCTCTACTTTTCCCGTGCCCCAGTTTTCTCTGTGAAATAGAAGTTGCTTAAGTTAAAAGTTATAATTTATATTAGTGGTTGGGCTATATTGAGGACCAACAGAGAAATACAATTGTGTACATGCTTATGTTTTTCAAGAAAAAAAAAATTGTTTTTTCCTAAAGTAACAGTTCTCAAGGTTTTATGTTGTCAGCCAACCAATGGTCATTGGTGCCAATTCAATGCCAACAAGAATCTCCAATTTGGGGAGTGGTGAAGAAGAAAACTTTATTCAGTGCAAAACAGCTCAGTTGTGATACAGGACTGCTGTGAAAACAGCACAACTATGAGGCGGCCCTGGGGCCAGGCCTCTCTAGCTAGACAGCTCTGCTCTGCTCCTCACTGGCCAGCTCTGCTCTGCTCCATCCCACTCTGCTTTGCCCTGTGCTGGTCTGTCCCACGCTGCTCTGGGGAGACATTTTTGGTGTTTCAGCTCAGCCCAGAAAATGCCATCTTCTCTGGAAAGGGAAAGAGTGCTCTCAGAGCCAGGAGGGAGCTGACTTTTATAAACAACTAGAGGCCCGGTGCACGAAATTCGTGCACAGGGGTGGGGGGTCCCTCAGCCCAGCCTGAACCCTCTCCAATCTGGGACCCCTTGAGGGATGTCCGACTGCCCGTTTAGGATAAGGCCTAAACGGGCAGTCGGACATCCCTCTCACAATCCAGGACTGCTGGTTCCCAACTGCTCGTCTGCCTGCCTTCCTAATTGCCCCTAACCGCTTCTGCCTGCCAGCCTGATCACCCCCTAACCACTCCCCTGCCAGCCTGATTGATGCCTAACTGCTCCCCTGCCAGCCTGATTGCCCCTAACTGCCCTCCCTGCAGGCTTGATTGCCCCCAACTGCCCTCCCTTGCAGGCCTGGTCCCTCCCAACTGCCCTCCCCTGCTGGCCTGATCGCCCACAACTGCCCTCCCCTGCTGGCCATCTTGTGGCGGCCATCTTGTGTCCACATGGGGGCAGCCATCTTGTGTGTTGGAGTGATGGTCAATTTGCATATTACTCTTTTATTAGATAGGATAGCTCCCCACCCCCCTACCCTCACCCCAGACCCTGGCAAGCCACCATTCTACTTTTTTTTGCCATGGTTTATAAAAATCAGAGGGAAAACTATGAAACATGTTAAAATCTTAACAAAGTTTGCTAAATTTTGATGGCCTAGTTTCCTTGGTTTACTGTTTATTTGCCTTTACCTACAATATGAAGTTTGTTCTTGATTGCAAAATATTTTGTTTTACCAGAATAATTTTCTATGTTTTATGTTAGCTTTATTGTGTTCTTGATTATTTTTAAAAAGCAAACAAAGGATTCTCACTTATGAAAGAGCTAAGTTTCTTTACAATCATATTACAGTTCATGCTTATTTTTAGATGTTCTATTGTCACTTTCAAATGGAGCCAACTACTGTGTCTTAGGACCCCATGATCTTATCTTAAGCATTCAAATCTCCTGACAACTTTTCATTTTTTGCCTCCCTGAAATACAAACATTTGTTTCTTTACCTTATAAAAGCAAGGTGTTAAAAATAATTCCATTTCACTTATTATGTTACTATTAATGTGTTTCATGGAAAGAGTCATCAAATCACAAAAGGTGCTCAGACTTTCCTAGTAAATCTGTATAGGTAAAATATTATTAATGTCAATATTCTACATCTTGAATGCTTTCTGGGAAGTCCCTGGAGATTTTTCAGTGTTTCTATTTACCAGTGTCCTGATGGTGCTTTGCCTGATGTTAGGTAATAGGATGTTACCATTCATAATGTTTGTTACTATTTAAAATGTTTACTTAGATAAAATCTTACTTTTTAACTTGAATTTCACATCTTCTAGGCCAGTGATTTTCATTTGGGGATAAACATCAGACTTACCTGTACAGTTTAATTAAAACAGAGATGTTTAAGAAATACTCAGAATCTACTGACTTGATATTCTTGATACATTCTTGGTATATTCTTGGTATATTGCATATATATATATATATATATATATATATATATATATATATATATAGTATGACAGGAATTTTATATGTCTTAATTTTTCTCTGTAAAAAGTATGTTCATTTATTATTATAAACCAGATGTAATATTCACCATCTTCTTTGAAAATATCCTTAATCATTATCCATACTGACATTGTGTCTAAAGACTGACTGATTTGTATTAGGTTTGCCTTACATGACACAGAAACCACTAACTTTCCTTATCAGTTGTATCATTCTTGTTATGAATCCTCTTCAGTTATTACCAGTCATTTTAAGTCTTTAGCACCTACAGATAGTTTTTGTATTACTCAATGCTCCCCTGAAGGCTCTGCATTCAGCTACAAGCCAGAATTCACATCTTCACAAAGAAGCATGGTCTCAGAGCCCAAGGAAAAAGACTGCACCTGGCCCTTCAAGCTATTGACACTTCGAAGACTAGAACTTGGTACAGGTTTCTGATGTCATCGCTTAAACAGCTTTCAGTAGGCAGAGTCAGTATTTCCAGAACTCTTTTGAGTCAAGACACCAGTGAGTTCATGTTCATGCTTCTGCTAATCCGAGGTCCAGCAGAACAATTGATTACATAGGACTGAATGAACCCATGAGATGATTGTGGCTATTTGGAATATTGTTGATGTTGTTTTAATTTTCTATTTCCTGGACATATAAGGAAGCCCTTTCTCTTATTAGGTTATCTATAACCAACAACAATTTATTCGATTCTGGTTTTATGCACTGAAATGGAAAATTTTTAAGTTATATCTTATACTCCCTGCCTAACTCACTCTCCCAAGTTCAGAAACTCTTATCAAATATTTTTACTTTTAAATGGCAATATATTTGCATAGGTTCAATAAGAATCAACCACTTTTTTACTAGATATAAGTGGAAAAATTGTTTATACAACTAAAGCCTTGTCTGGAATGTCTTATTTAAGAATGATGCTTATATAATTGGGTACAACCAGCCACTGTTTTTTTTTAAAAAAAATGTTTTAAAATATTACTGCATTCAACTGTTCACACCAAATTATGAAATATGAACTAGCCACTTGCACTTTTTCCTTTGTAAAATGGTTGTCCCTACAAAATATTTTTAAATAATAATGTCAATATTGTTCATTTTTTTATTTCAATCACAAAGTTCAAAATTAGCTGTTTTCATCTCTTGATTTTTGGAGATTTTTCCAACTTTACTCCATGTTGCTTACATAGGAAAAAAATGCTGTTATCAAAAATACTTTTTTATACTTCAATTCATTTGTTTGTTATGAAGATTCGCCATTCAAAGCAGTACTGTTATTCTTGTCTCCTTCTTAAATATCCTTCACTTCAAACACAAAGACCTAAATCCATTTACTAGTGCTCCTCTGAGTGGCTGTGTTGCAGCTGAACAGCTTTCCTGGCATGATAACCTCTGCCAATTCAGTTAGAAACTGTTCTGTATGAATAAAGTCTACCTGCAGAGAAATGCCTTCATGTACTTAGAGAATTCCTAACCTACTTCTCAATAAAAATTCCTCCCCATCTATGCAAAATACATCCCAGACCAGACAGGCCAGGTCAAGTAGTTGTATTTGAGATACTGTGTGAAGATCCAGTCTATCAAGTATATGTCTGGTGCAAGGCCATAGACTTGAGTGAAGAAATAGTTTGAAAAGATTGTCCTCAGAGAATGCTTCAAATATTCTAAAAATTTCAACATCTTGCTGCGATCCACACAGGAAAAAAGCCAACTGGCATGACTTATTCATGAGATTTCCAAAAGCAATGAAGACATCTACCTCTTCCTAACTGAGAATGTGTCCTGCCTCAATGAAGGACATCCCTTGGACATAATCAACATCAGGCCTGTAGCATGAATATGGCCCCCAAGATGCTGTATAAAGCATCATAATATGGGTCATTCTTGTGCAAAGTGTAGAGAGATGGAGATGCATCGGACATGTCCAGCTTAATTCCAAACCGGTATCTGTATAATCAGCAGATACACCTCCTGCATTTAAAGAATGATGTGTTTAAAGAGACTGTGTTTTAACGGAGCTTTTCCACCATTTCTTTCCTTTGGAGAGAAATACTTCATAAAGGTCAGGAGAGATATTTAGTTCTCTTTCTACAGTGAGGCTCCAAACTCTATCACGAACACTAGAGGGCAACCTCTGCACCTCAATTCTCCAGCCTTCCTCCTACTATGTATTATTTCTCAATTGGGCAGCATTTTACTGCTCCAAATTACCATTGTATTTGCAATATTTTCTTCCTGCTTACATGTTTTTTTTTCTTTTTTTAAATGTACTGCTTTAATTTCTCAATTTTGAGACTCAGCTCAACGGTCTAATGTTCTTGTCTGTGAAGTAAAGCTTCTTCCACAGATTTGGCAGGAAGGTTTCCTTGGATTTGGCAAAGATTTCTTCAACAGTACATAATAGCAATCACCAATCATATGATGGCCCGTATTCAGGAATCGGAATGGTATTAGAAAGAGGCTCACATTCAAAATAGTTATGTCTTGAAGACTGAAGCGGTAGTTACAGGTCCTCCCTGTTCTGCTCCATATTCCTGCTGCATTATTTTCGGAAGCTTTCTAAAGATTCTCTCCAGAAGTGACTTGACCAAATAATTTCCAACCAGCAGCACTATGGAATACTGATCTGATCTCCTTCTGTCCTTTTTGGGAAAGGTTTCGGACAACCAGGGGGCAAGTGAAGGGGCTCTCTGGAAGTTGGGAGAGGGCAATCATACCCCCTGCCTCCCAGCTGCTCCAAATACACCACCACCAGGCAGCTGCCTTGAGGAGAACAGGCTGCCCATGCCAGCAGCAACCTTGTTGCCAGCCCCCTCCACGTGGATATGACCACAGAGGCAAGGGAGGAGGCTCTCTGCCAACCTGGAGAAGCTGTCGCCAGTGCCTGACCAGTCACCTTTAGGGAATTAAGGTTGACTTCATGGAGACAACGCTGAGAAAGCTCTCCTGGTGCCTGGCTTTCAGGGTCCAGCCTTAAAGAGGTCACTTCCATGGCTGGCCATGAACCTAGAGATGTTTAGAGAACTTTGAGAAAAGAGGAAGTCACCTAACTTGTATGGATATTGCAGATGAAATCCAGTGGATAGTGTTTCTTGGACATGGTTCCTAGCCTCTAGACAGTGAGTAATAGACTTTAGAAGTCCATCCTGAGATTCCTAAGGAAACCTCTAGCACAGCAAACTTAAAGAAGGCTTTTATGCTAAATTAACGTTCTTGTTGCACCTATGTAAATACTCAGGCCAAATCTAATGTGGCCAGAATCATTTCATGATCAAGAATCATCTTCAATCTTTCGCTGGCAGTGAGATGATTACATTGTACAGGACTTGGAGTGGCCACAGCCGCAGAAGAGGTGAGGTAGCAGCACCTGCTTCAATGACTCTGGCCTGAGCCACCAGCCAGTGTACATGCCTAGCGGCAGCAGCAAGAGAAACAACCAACCACAGCCCTGAAAGAAGAGCTGAGGCGCTGTGGCGCCCCACCGGAGTCCGGGCCAACCTGGAGGAGAAATACCTGGAGGAAGGCGGCCCGGCTGGAAGTCCTGGCCTTTGCGCACTTCTGCTAGCTCTTTCTGCCTGCCTGACTTTAAGATCGAGGAGTTACAAGCAGCTCTTCACCTGTTTATCAGTTTATCAGTGACCTGGTAGCCTGCTTGCTTCAGGGCTGTTATCAACAAAGGGATATCACATTTCCTGGTTCCAGAGGTGGCTGATGGAGCCATCCCACTTTGAACAGGATCCTGTAAAACAAAATCAAACCCAGGTGGTCAAAAGAACTTTCTTTCTAATCGCAAGCAGAATGTGTGGAACCTTGAAAGCTCATTGTTTCAAGACAATGGGAACTCTAGCTGATTTGAAGGTGCTGGAAGAGTGAAGTAGCAAATTCAATGTCACAGGCTTCTGGTGAGAAACAAATAAAATGCATGTGTGAAAGAACAATGAAATGTTATCAAGTGCATCCCATCTATCCCACAGTTAGACAAGAACAAAGACAACGTGAACAAAGAAATCAAGAGCAACAAATGTTTATTTTATGAAGGAGGAAAGCAAAGAAGGTTAGCAAGTAGAAGCCCTGACGAAGGCACAATATTTAGAGGAATACAACCTTCCTAAAGTGAAGGAGGGAAGACTCTCAGTAATAACTTCCAAATACCATTCGAGCCAAAACTTAACACTGAAAGCCCCTTCAATAGGTAATGATGGATACAATGCATGAAGATACCCAAGCAGAAGAGGATGGTCATGAAGAACAAGGTGATGGGGGTGTAGATGGACATGCACTTCTCCATGGTGCCCCAGATCAGGCAGAGGAAGGGTCCAGGGCAGCTATCAGTTCTGCAGTGGATAATGGCTTGGTTCACCAGTGGCAGGTGTTGGTACATGAGAAGAACCAAAAACAAGCACTGTGTGCCAACCGGCAGGAGGAAATAGAGGTACAAAAGCAAAAGCACCTGGAGGAAGTTGAAGATGGACTTCTTCAGAGAGGGGACATGCTCCTGGATTCCCACCATGGAGCCTCCCTCCACTTCAGCTGCCACTTACTCCACTGACTTGACCTTGATCTGCTTATAAATCTGAGCCATGAAGAATTCCATGAGTAAGAAGAGGGCTAGGAAGATAAAGAAAAATAAGAGGGCTAGGAAGATGAAGAAAAGGAGTACCAAATTCCCCCTGCAGGACTTCTAAAACTTTTTCCAAAACAAGCAAGCAAGCAAGGACAGGTGATACTGCCACGGCACCAGAAATCTTCATGGAGGGGGACCAGGGCATGCAGACCACACCGCAGTGAAGCCAAACCACAGCTGCTGGCGCCCTGTAGTAGCCAGATTTGTCACTGGCCAAAGAGTAGAATACAATGGTCACTCCTGCCACTGCTGCTGTAGCCATCTGCTCAGCTTCTCAGGGGACAATGTAATCTGAGACCAGGAGAACTCTGACCACACCTCAGGAAGGGAGAGAGAGAGAACACAGGGTCAGAACATGAGAGCAGGTACCAAAATCCTAAGCACATCTGAAAAGCCTGCTCAAGTTTTAGATCTGCCACCAGCACTCAGTTTTTACATACAAGCAGTATTTGCACAACCAGGGGATGGTTATTCCTTTCTCCACATTTCAACCTATGTTACAGTCTGTCCACCTCTGGACATGCCAACCGCATTACAATATATGTATGTCTCATCTCTCCTACTACATTAAAAGCTTCTGGAGGCCAGGAATCAAACTTTGCTCCCATTTACAATGCTCATATCATCCAGCGTAGACCATTACACATAAGTACTAATTAGATGTATTATAGAATTGTACACTTGAAACCTATATAATTTTATTAACCAATGTCACCCCAATAAATATTTTTTAAATAAAATACACATTATGAATATGAATTATTTTTGAGATTTTTTTTTTTTTTACAATTTTTAAAATTGATTTTGAGAGAAAGAGGAAGGGAGAGAGGGAGCGAAACATCAGTGTGAGTGGAAACTGCTGAGCCTACAACCTGGGCATGTGCCCTGACCGGGAATTGAACCAGCAACCTTTCAAGTGCACAGGATACAGGACAATGCCCAACCAACTGAGCCACACCAGCCAAGTCTCATTTTTTAGTTTCTTTTTGACCAAAAGTGGGGAAACTGCTTATTTTTCTATTTCTAGTGCTTACAAAAAAGGGGAAAATTGGTTCTTAAATGGAAAAGGATGTGCTGTCACTAAAGCACACCTGGGTTGTCTGATTCTGTAAGTTGTAGGTAACTAAGAGCATTGCTAAATAATTCCTGCCCATAGACATGCAAACAAATTCTGTTCAGGGGGAAACAACCAAAAACAAAAACAAAACAAAACAAAAGAATTTTGGCTCTATTTGCACATTAATTACAATATTCCTGACCTATATCTGTGTCTGTTCTTAGGAATCTCCTTTGACCTAGTTGTAACACTTCACTAGTTTCCTCATGAGTGAATTAAATAAAATTTTTAACATAAATTTATTATATCTGTATAAGACTCATGATTTTACCTACTTTTGAAAATTTTCTTTTAATGCCTGCATAAAACTAAACCATCCTTTAATGGCTGATCCGCACGTGCCTTGAGTTTTTGCATCAGCCACACAGGGCCTAGCTGCTTTCAGACAACAGTGTCAGAGAGACCTTTGAGGCAGCCCAGTGTGGTGACCTTTCAAGCAACCTAGCACAGGAACTTTCTAGAAGCTTTGTGGTAGCAGCCTCATTCAGAAGCCACTTGGTGATTTTCCTGTTCTGTTTGAGGTGGCCTGGAACTTCTTAACAGACATTGTCCTAGTCATTTGGCTGCTCTTAAAAGGCTGTCTATACCCCAAAAGCATAATTCAGGGGGAAATACACATTAAGACCCTCATATTCTAACTCTCACAGAGAAGAGTGAGATAGTGCTCAAGCACTGCCATGTGGGGTTGTATATGCTTATTTAAATTAAAGCCATGGGAAGCTTCATGCTGGTGTCTAGACAACGGGTAGAAGGAAGTCATATTTTCTTCAAGGAGGACCCCTCATGGTAAAGTAAGTCATAGAGACCCAAGAGAGCACATCCTGTGGTAATATCAATGTGTGAAGATGCAGGTGGTCTGAGCTATGCCAGTATCCTCTGCATTCTCCCAGCAAGCCATTACTACATTATCATCTATGAATTGATATTGGATATATTAGCCATCTCTACAGCTGGATGCACACATCTCGGGGGTCTGGACAGCCTATTTTTGCATGTGTTCAATGTGTGAGTACAGTAGTACATGCATGTAATTTATAAATATGCATATATTCAGGTTGAAGGTCCAACTTTTTGTCTCATAGGCTATGCAATCAAGATTAGAAGACAGTAGGATATATCATAAAAACATCTTGCTATTGGGTTTCCCAGGTATCTTCACCAAAATGGTATTGGAGTTGCATTTAATGTTGCCTAAAGGTGACCTGTTTTTCAAGGTTGTGGTCTCCTGCAGCCATCGAGAAGTGAGGGAGAATGACTATTGGACTCAAAGAGAACCTCGTCCCTCTGATCGTGGCACAGCCATCCAAGAAGTAGTAACTGACAAGACCCTTCCCTTTTTGGCAGGCATAGCATGTTAGATAGCACCTAACTGTGGGTCAGATAGCACAATCTTTGGATGGAAGATGAATAGCAATGAAGGGGTGTAACATAGGCAGCTTTTTTTTCTTTCTGGTTAAAACACTTATGCAAAGCTGTGAGGATGGACAGCAGCATAACACACTGAAAGGGGTCCGTGTCTTAAGTTAATTCCCCTCATCTGACAGCTGGCCCAGTAGGAACTACATAATACCATCCCAGAGCCATTTAAAAGATGTGAGCAGTACCCTGATTCATCAGAAAGAACTTAGCTTCTGGCAACTTCAGGGAAGGTGAAAGTGGCTGTTTAAGGTTTAAATATGCCCAACGGCATGTTCATTACCTGATCAGAAAAATGTTTTATTTATCCTCTGTTAGCCCCCATTCTTCCTATCAGTCCCTGCTAAGTTTAAGAACACATCTGCAAAAAGCTCTGAGTTACTCTAATATGTTTGAAAAGTGGACTGGGGGCCTGGCCAGCATGACTCAGAGGTTGAGCATCGATCTATGAACCAGGAGGTCATGGTTCAATTCCGTCAGGGCACCTGCTTGGGTTGTGGGCTCAATAACCAGTGTGGGTTGTGCAGGAGGCAGCTGATCAATGACTCTTCCTCATCATTAATGTTTCTCTCTCTCCCTATCTGAAATCAATAAAATATATATATATATATTTTAAATGTACTGGGTAAATTCCTACACCCAGCTCAACTGTCATCCCCACAATGAGAACAATGGCTTGTTTGACCCTCTCCAACCCATCAGAGCTGAATGTAATATTCAGGACTCATTTATTTCTGGGTTTTTTGTTTTGTTTTGTTTTTGTTGTTGTTGTTGATGTTTTGTTTTTGTTTATCCTCACCTGAAGATATTTTTTCCATTGATTTTTAGAGACAGTGGAAGGGAGGGAGGGGATGGGGGGGAGAGAGAGAGAAACACTCATGTGAGAAAGACACATCGATTGGCTGCCTCCCACATGCACCCCCAGTGGGGCCCGGGATTGAACCTGCAATCCAGGTACACACCCCTGAGTAGGAATTTAACCCACGACCAGGGTACAGGCATCAGTAAATTAGAACATAACTCTAGCTGGATCTATGTGGCTGCTCCTTAAAGGGGTCCTGGGAAATCCATCTACTAAGCGTCCACCACATTGCAGAGTCCCTCCTCCTAGGGCTATGGTCGGCAAACTGGGGCTCGCGAGCCACATGCAGCTCTTTAGCCCCTTGAGTGTGGCTCTTCCACAAAATACCATGGCCTGGGAGAGTCTATTTTGAAGAAGTGGCATTAGAAGAAGTTTAAGTTTAAGAACTTTGGCTCTCAAAAGAAATTTCAATCATTGTACTGTTGATATTTGGTTCTGTTGACTAATGAGTTTGCCGACAACTGCCCTAGTTTTTGACTTTTGTACTTTTGCTCCTTGTTAATGGTGCTAAACTCTTTAATTTATTATTATACTAAAGACCCAGTGCACAAAATTTGTGCACAGAGGGGGGGGGTTCCCTTAGCCCAGCCTGCACCCACTCCAGTCGGACACCCCTCTGACAATCTGGGACCGCTGGCTCCTAACCACTAACCTGCCTACCTGCCTGATTGCCCCTAACCTCTCTGCCTGCCTGCCTGATCACCCCTAACTGCTTCTGCCTGCCTGATCGCCCCTAACTGCCCTCCCCTGCCACCAATTTGGTTCTGATTGGTCAGTTTCTATGCCAGTCAGCATCTCTGGGCCTATCAACGGGGCCTGATCAGAAAGGTGGGCCTATCAGCAGCCCCTGATGGAGGCCTGGAGAGAAATGGAGGTGGGCTGTTGGCCAGGCCAGGGGAGAAAGAGAGGCAAGTTCTGATCAACGGCTGCCACAGAGGCTACAGATTAGACCCTGCCTCTCTCTCTGCAGGCCTCTCTTCGGGCCTGATCTGCAGCCCCTTAGGCAGTCAGTGCTGGGTTGGGGTACCGGCAGTGCCCCAGTCAGTGGTGGGTTGCCTCCGCAACCCAGCACTGACTTCCAGTCTGGTGGAGCCTTTCGTGGGAATGATCCTTACGACCCTGGTTCTTTATTATATAGGTTTATTTTTTACTTTTATCTATAAGTATCAAGATTACTTGTTTTGGAAGGCTTTTTCTGTTTAGTATTTATATTATCCCTATGGGTTTAATATTCTATGATCTTTAAATGAAACTTAAGTTCCTTTTTGTTTAATCTAGATGACAGCCCCATTTTTTCTACTTGACTCCATCTCTAGTAAAACCTGAAAAATACTAGGCAAATGTGTAGGTTTTATTGTGTCTATCCTCCAGGAAGAAAAAAAGGGGGGTGGTCATAACCAAATATCCTATGTTTGCTTACTTATATAAAGCCATATTAGTGACTAAGAGCAAAGGCTTGGTGGAACAAAACCTGCACTATTGTAGGTTTAGTATATTTAACCACCTGGCGGAGTAATACAGTTCAAAGTGAAAGAACCATGGGTCTGTTTAAGGTATTCTCTTGAGTCCCCCCACCCACTGACCTGGAGAGAAGATGAAGGTCCCAGTCCTTCCCTGGAGAGAGAGGTTGCACTGCATTTCTGGTAAAACAGAAGAGAAATCCTATAACCTTCCTTCTGAAATTAGAATTCTTAAAAGAGCAAGGCTTCCAAGGGGCCAAACAGGAATGCTTACCCCGAGCCATGGCTGGAGCAAGGGCAGGGGGTTCAACTCCCCAGCAGAATATTGGAGCACTGGCAATGGTGGAGGGGAAGGGAGCTTGAGGAGCTGAAATTCCTGGTGTCAGAGCAAAGAGCTTCCAGGAGAGTAAGCAGAGCATCCTGTGTGGGAGTGACAGTGTAAGTGCAGTCACCCCAGAATTATCTGCAGTGAAGAACTGGTGTCTCTCAAAGTGCAGGAGCAGCAGCTACTTTGTGCCTAATAGAAAACACTGTCTGGATATTTGTCCCCAACATAGATGAGGTGCTAACACTTACCAGCCAATAGACACTTATGAAAAAGAGATATCAACTTCAGTCTATTTTGGATGGACTGTGCACTAATTTATTTCCATCCTTGATTGGTGATATGAGGAAAACAAGTGCTCAGGAAGGAGTTTTATGGCTCAGAAAAAAGCATCAGCTCCATTTCTTTTACCTGAGGTGTGATTTTGGAAGGAGCTTCTTAGCACTGGGGTAAGAGGAGAGGGAAGCTAAATTAATAATTATGTCCCAAGGGCCCACTATTCCATGAAACAGGCATTTTTGTGACTTTTAAATAAACACGCAGCATTGTAAAGGACTGAAAGATAAATTCAGTGTATTCCTGCCTTCAAGAAGTTTACAGTGTCATGGGGAATAGAACAACTACATTATACATTATACTAGAGGCCCGGTGCACAAAATTTGTACACGGGTGTGTGTCCCTCAGCCCAGCCTGCACCCTCTCCAATCTGGGACCCTTCGAGGGATGTCCAACTTCTCGTTTAGGCCCAATCTCAGTAGGATCAGGCCTAAACAGGCAGTCAGACATCCCTCTCACAATCCAGGACTGCTGGCTCCCAACTGCTCACCTGCCTGCCTTCCTGATTGCCCCTAACCACTTCTGCCTGCCAGCCGGATCACCTCCTAACCACTCCCCTGCCAGCCTGATTGATGCCTAACTGCTCCCCTGCCAGCCTTATTGCCCCTAACTGCCCTCCCCTGCAGGCCTGGTCACTCCTAACTGCCCTCCCCTGCAGACCTGGTCCCCCCCAACTGCCCTTCCCTGCAGGCCCAGTCACTCCCAACTTATCTCCTCTGCCGGCCTGGTCACCCCCAACTGCCCTCTCTTGCAGGCCTGGTCCTTCTCAACTGCCCTCCCCTGTTGGCCATCTTGTGGTGGCCATCTTGTGTCCACATGGGGGCAGCCATCTTTGACCACATGGGTCAGCCATCTTGTGTGTTGGCATGATGGTCAATTTGCATATTACTCTTTTATTAGATAGTATAATTACAGTTTCATAAAATTACATTTTTATACAGAGTATAACAAATGTCACACAAGAATATACTACTTTGGCTAAAAGGAAGAGAAGGTCACAAGTTTTTGAGACAATCAAAAGTAGTGTTTGGACCAACTGAGTACTGTATATCAAACAGATTCGAGTAAGGACATTTAAGAGATGATTTCAGGAGCCCACATGAGAGGCAATAAGAATTTAAACAAGAACAGTGATAATGAAACATAAAGGAGGGACTAGATTTGTGGAATGATGCATATCTAGCTTCTCCAAGATTTGTTGACTAATTATGCATGAGGTGACTGAGAGGGAGGAGACAAAATATTTGAGCACTGGGAATTGGGACAATGGAGGTGTGTATGGTTCACAGAAGTGTGGAAAGATAAACAGAGGCATGTTTGAAAAATTAAGTGTTTATTTGAGCATTTTTCCATTCCAACCTTGCAGCTCGTCAGACAGGAACGAGGGGAAAGACTTAGAGAAAGTGTGGAAGCAAAGTAAAATAAAAAAATAAAATAAAATAAATGATTGGCTAAAGCTCAAAACTTAATTGGCTGTTTGTAATTGGTTGTCCTTAGGTTTCAATTTTATAACTTTGAGGCACTCACAGGCTTAGATATTGGGTTGCTTACATAGGCCTCCAAAGCATGAGAGCCACCCAGTCTTATGGCCTGCTGTTTATTTAACTCAACGGGAGGGGGTTAAAAGGAAATGAGGTGGAAGATGGCAAGCTTACTTTCTGAGATGCTGCTTTAAAAGCAGTAGAGTATATTACATAGGGTATAGCCATCTTGCCTTA
This sequence comes from Cnephaeus nilssonii, assembly GCF_951640355.1. Lineage (NCBI taxonomy): Eukaryota > Metazoa > Chordata > Mammalia > Chiroptera > Vespertilionidae > Cnephaeus > Cnephaeus nilssonii. The sequence continues at coordinate 39,726,216 of NC_137084.1, read as the reverse complement.
GTTTCCCCAGTGGAGATACCTATCTCTGGATTCTGTCTATTTCAATCACATCCTCGGTTTGTAGATACTCAGCGCAGCCTAAATAGTTGTGCCTTCAAAGCCAGTGCTTATGGTAGTATTCATGCCACCACCACTTACCACCTCCACCCTGTCACCTCCTTATTTAGTGTTAGCGTCCTATAAGTAACTCAGACGCCTGCAGTTTTACTTTCCAATATGTGCTTACGAGATGGAGAGGAGCCTGCTCAGCTGGAATGCAGAAATACTCCATTATGGACGCTTTGCCTGCAGAGACTCAGGCTCAAACCACACATTATCTATCTTCCACATTGTTTTTCTTCTCAGCACAACCTGAAAGTACCTGATTTGGCTGCTGGAAAAATAAATTCACATCTCAGAACACCATTCTCTATAAATCAAATGAGACATTCTTACTAAATTGAGTCTCTTCAATTCTTTACATTTTATTACAGCATAGAATTGCCTCAATCTTACTGCCTCTACACTCATAAATCCATTCTCATTTCTGACAGCTTTTATTTACTTGGATTTATATTTACTGTTGCTTACTATTTTTTGATATGTATTTTTTCCTATTTATAAAAGCACTCATCACAATTATAACTTTATTTGGAAACTAAGAAAAAAGTATAAAGAAGAAAATATAGGGTGTCCCCAAAAATGTATACATACACGTTGAATAATTATAAAGCCAGTGTTTATTAAAATACATATATTTCATTTCAAAATTGAGCTCTCCGCTGTTACAGTGTACATACATTTTTGGGGACATTCTGTATATGACCTGTCCTCTCATCACTGTTAACATTTTGGGTTATTCTTTCTCCTTTATGCACATTTTAATTTTAAAACATAGCTGGCCTGAAATGAATATGCTAGTAAAATAACATTAAATGTAAAATGTAATTTAAATTAAGTTAAAAAGAAAGTAAAGGGGGAAAATATAGCTTGCATTTAAAAATTGTACAGAGGTTAAAGTTACTCTAAGAAAGAAGAAAAACAGGAACTAGAAAAATAAATGGCACCTGAAAAACATTCATTTAAAAAAATGTTGCTACAGAGAAGATGAAAATTGTGACCTAATCCTTTATAATGAATTTGAAAGACTTACTAGTTTAAACTAGAACCTAGAGATATAAAACATGTGAAGACCAATATGCTATGGGATATTGGATCCTCCATTCGTTGACAGGATATCAGTTACAAATATTTAAAGATTTAGAGGTTCTGTCTGGCCTCCAGGCTGTACAGCTAATGCTAATATAATATTGAATATCAACCCTAATTGAAATTTTTTTAATTTAAAAAAGATTTAGAGAATTATCCAAAGCAAGAAACAAGTGCAGTGCATAACTAGCGACATTATGCCTGATCTTCTTTCTCTGTAAAATGGGATACTAATGAGCTGGCATGAGAATCCAATACAAAAGCTTAAGACTGTGTTTGGCATAGGGAGGGTCTTCATAAATGCAACCTACATGTGACCAGTCCTTGGGGAGTACAATATCATGGAAGCAAGAATGAGGGGAAAGGGAGAACTAAGACAAAGAAAAGAAGGGAGGAAGAAATGAAGGCAAAGAAGGAAGGAAAACAAAGGAGATGATATAGTAATTGAGCTGGCTATAGCTTCTCAAGAAAACATTGATTGGTGGGCCATATGGAACCACTTCATCTGGAAACAGCTCCTTTGGGCAGCTCCTTGGTTGGACCTAGGTGCTAGATCTGCACAGATTGCTCCTACAGTGGCTGATGCAGCAAAGCTCAAGCCAAAGCCTGGCCCTTGCTGCCAGATGGTCAGGACAACAGGCTGTGTTGGATGAGACAAATGTGACAACTCTCAAGGTTTTGACACCTGAGCCAGGAAGCAGGGCTAGTGACCAAGGGTCTGAGGGAAGAGTAGGTAGTTCTAGCTGGATGGGTACGGGAAGCCACCGCTTGCCGATACTGTCATGAGAGTGCACCAAGGAACATGGAAGGCCGATGGACCTTGGGTGTTAGTGGGGCTGACACAAGGACCAATTGTTAGTGTTGAGATAAGTGATGGCTCAAGGCAATTCCCTAACCTGATAATCCTTTTACTGTTTACCAAACTTTACCTTTGATATGCCTGTAGGTATTGCTAAAAGGCAAATGTATATTCAAGTAAATAAAAGGCAGACCAGGCCAGAAGTAAATGTGCCCTTCATGAAAGAGACACCACCTGGCCCCTATCCCTTAATAATTCATATTTCTTGTCTAGTGTTTTCATTTGTGCATCGGCCCCTCCTTCAGATCGTGAACCCAGCCGCAAAGGTCATGGCAGATGGGAAAGGACATAGTGGGCCCAGTGCACTTTTTAAAATATATTGTTTTATTGGTTTCAGAGAGGAAGGGTGAGGGAGAGAGAGACAGAAACATCAATGATGAGAGAGAATCACTGATTGGCTGCCTCCTGCACTCCCCCCACTGGGGATTGAGCCCACAACCCCAGCATGTGCTCTTGATCAGAATCAAACACAAGACCCTTCAGTCCACAAGCCTATGCTCTATCCATGGAACCAAACCAGCTAGGGCAGCCCAGTACATTTTTAATAAAAAATATTTTACTTGGCAAGGTGGGTCAGTTGGTAAAAGCATCATCCCTATATGCCAAGGTAGCAGGTTCCAACCCCAGTTAGGACACATACAAGAATCAATCAATTAATGTATGCATAAATGGACCAACAAATCTCTCTCTCTCTCTCTCTCTCTCTCTCTCTCTCTCTCTCAAATAAATCAAGAAATAAAATTATTGTGGTTACTTCTAAATAATAGCCAAAGAACATAGACATAATGAGTCAGACCCATCAGAAAATTGGAACCAACTTAAGGATCAAATATATGAGGCTGAATGAGAGAGGAAAAAATAAAACCATGAAAACTCCACAGAGGAAGAAGATAAAGGGAGACTGAGGAAATAGGGCTGCATTATGACTTCCCGGGCTTGATCCCCAGTACGGGATGCACAGGAGGCAGCCAATAGTTTCTCATTCTCTCCCTCTCCCTTCCTCTCTCTCTAAAATATTTTTTAAATAATAATAAATTAAAATGTCACTTGAGAAAGTGAAATAAAAATACATGATACAACAGGATAAGAAATAAACAGAAGAGAAAATTAGGTTAGAGGGAAGATCATTTCTGCTCCATAGACCTCCTCTGTGATTACTACTTCTCCTGCTGGTTCCTTATATTTCTCTCATCATAGCACTTATTTAAAACTTTATTACAATTGCCAGTTTAATGTAAGTTCCATGAGGGTGGCCTCACTGCTTGTGTAATACACCATCTGTCTCCATCGTGTAGCACAACAAATGTCAAATGAATTCAGGAGTAAATAAAAACTCCTATGCAGCTCTAGCTGTTTTTTTTTTCTCAGTGGTTAGAGCATTGGCCTTCAGATGGAAGATTCCCGTTAAGGACATATACCTCAGTTGCAGGCTCGATCCCGGGCCCAGTAGTGAAGGGAGGCAACCAATCGATGTGTCTCTTTCATACTGATGTTTCACGCTCTGTGTCTCTCCCCCTCCCTTCCACTCTCTCTCTCTCTAAAAATCAATGGGGAAATATCCTCAGGTGAGTATTAAAAAAAAAACAAAAAAAAAAACTCCTATGCAAACCTTATAACAGACCTTAATAAAAGGGAATTATCATTCACCAGAAATGTAACTCAGATGTCTTTTTCCATACACCTTGCCACCTCCCTATCTAAAATGAATATGGGTAAACAAAAACAATTCACAAAAGAATGGCTGAAATTTGACAATATTTCACAAGGAATGGCCTGAGATTGAGAGGAAATTCCTAAATAAGGCAGTCCTGTGTGTCCTACTCTAGTTAGACTCCAAAGATGTGCACACTATAGAAATAAATTTTGTTGTGCAGATATTGCTGAAGGAAGGCCAACTGCCACATATTAGAAACTATAAAGACAAATTTTGACCTCAGTACAAAGGGAAGTTTCCTATCAGTCAATGTTGTCCAAAAATATAGTTGTCTGAGAGGTAGTGAGCTCCTCGTCACTGGACTTTTTCCAGTGTAGGCCCGCTGAGGATAGGCAGCAGATGGTAGAGGAGATGTAAGTATTGGTAATGCAGGTAGATTCAATGGCTTTTGTGTTCTCTTCGTCAAATGGATCTTCAGCACTTAATAGAGGAAGAAGTTTTCTACCAGAAATATACATATCCTTACTCATGTAGGAGGTTTAGCACAGCAGAAAATGGGCATAGAGATCGGATTATCCTGTCCGTTGAATTCATCCCATTTCCACTATTCTATTTCCTTACACTTTAAAGCCTTGCTATGGCTTGCCATACTGCAGGATGGAATAAGTTCTAACTAGCTACCTAAATTATTCTAGGTCAGTTAGCAGTTACATGTCTTAGGGAAATTAATGAATTCAGCTCCCAAGTTAATCCATGTTTTCTGAGTTTGATAATTGCAGATCAGTCCCTCTCAGTCTAATCATGCTGGAAGGCATAATGAATCTGTGCATCTGGTCCGAGAAACTGAGAACCAATCTCTGCATATTGATAATTCACCAGTGTGCCTCCCCTGATTAAAGCAGCAGTATAAATGCCACATATCTGGATGACAAGTTGGTATTCTGAGTCAGTATCTCCACTCCCTCTAGTTTATAATCATATTAATAATAACCATAGCAGTAATGATAGAGAGTGCAAAGTAACAAAGACAACTATTAAGAAATTGTACTTTCAGTGTGATTTTTTATTATTTGCTGCTGTAGAAGAATCAGGAAGGAATAAAAAGTATTATCCTGCCTGGCCAGGGTGGCTCAGTTGGTTGAGGTTGCCAGTTCAGGGCATGTATGGAGGGCAGGGGATCATGTTTCTCTCTCACATTGATGTCTCTCTTTCATTTCTCTCTCTCTCTCTCTCTCTCTCTCTCTCTCTCTCTCTCTCTCTCTCTCTCTCTCTCTCTCTCTGCATGAAAAAGTATCATCCCTCCCACCTAAGTTAGCCAAGCCTTTAGGTTCCCAGGGGTCAGAGTCTGGTCCTTTATGTGATTTCCAGTGAGCTATTAAGACATTTTACGTGAGAAACTAGAGGCCTGGTGCCCAAAAATTCATGCATGGAGGTCCCTCAGCCCAGCCTGCACCCTCTCCAATCTGGGACCCCTCCACGGATGTCCAACTGCCCTGGGATCAGGCCTAAACTGGCAGTCAGACATTCCTCTCACAATCCGGGACTGCTGGCTCCCAACCACTCGCCTGCCTGCCAGCCTGGTCACCCCCTAACCACTCCCCTGCCTGCCGGATAGATGCCTAACTGCTCCCCTCCCAGCCCAATTGCCCCCAACTGCCCTCCCCTGCAGGCCTGGTCCCTCCCAACTGCCCTTCCCTACTCCCCTGGTCGCCCCTAACTGCCCTCCCCTGCTGGCCTGATCACCTACAACTACTCTCCCCTGCTGGCCATCTCATGGTGGCCATCTTTGACCACATGGGGACAGCCATCTTGTGCAAGGGTGTGAGGGTCAATTTGCATATTACCTCTTCATTATATAGGATGTGCAGCACATTAATTTTGTATGTGGGTCAAAGGCAGGTACTTGGCTGGATTTCCAAGGATTTGGAAAAAGAACAAGAGTTTATCTTTTCCTTGAGGATGGAGAACCAAGCCTACCCAGACAAGCCCTTCTGTGATGGCAGGACCTGAAAGCAGTGGCTGCCAGGAAGCTGGTACAGCCTCTGACCTAGACTTGGAAGCTTGCAGGAGGAGCCCTGAATTTCTCCAGAGGGACCAGAGCTACTACAGAGCTGCCCTCCATGGAAGGACCCCTGGTTCAGGACAGAGAACCCGACAGGCAGGCCTCAGGGTTGGTAGATGAGGCATCAGCCTGGACACTGGTTCCCCAACAGTGGCATCATGTGGTCATAAGAAGCAATAGCAGCAGAGACATCCAAAGTAAGAGACAGGGAGAAGGTGCGATTTTAAATCCCCAGTGTTCTCATAGGAAGCCCTCCCCCTCCTGATCATTATCTGTGTGTACCCTTCCTGTTTTCTTCAGATCCCATATCCAGAAGGTCCCTCTAGTTCATATGTTTACTCGTTTTTATCTGGCTTAGACATTTGCTTGTGTATTGCCTGTCTCCCCTTACTAGGCCCACGAAGGCGGGGATCTCGTCTTTCTTAAATGCCACTGTATCCCTAGCTCTTAAATTAGTGCCTGGCAGACACTCAGAATTCAGGAAATATTTGTGGAATGAGTGAATGGATGAATTATACAGCTAAAATTAACAGCATTCCAGGCACTGTGCTAGGCACTTATGTCCTGTAATGCTCACATCAGCCCAGTAGGGGTTCCATTTTATAGATGAAGGAACTGAGAAACTATTAACCACTGAGCTCTACTGCCCCTTGCCATTCCTGTTTTCCACCCATCCCACTATTTACCTTCTTCCAAGAGCACGTCCTTAAACATCCTCCACTTTTCCTCCTTCAGGTTAGATTGTGTCTCTTTCCTCTCAAAATAACCTGTGTCTATCACTGCACTTACATCATTCATCATCCTATATAATATCTTATATAATAAAAGCCTAATATGCTAAGTGTCTGGTCGTCCAGTTGGCTGTTCAACTAATCAAAGCTGCCCTAGCCAGTGTGGCTCAGTGGATAGTGTCAGCCTGTGGACACAAGGGTCCCAGGTTCGATTCCAGTCAAGGGCATGTACCTTGGTTGTGGGCACATACCCAGTGTGGGGTGTGCAGGAGGCAGATGATCAGTGCTTCTCTCTCATCAATGTTTCTAACTCTCTATCCCTCTCCCTTTCTCTCTGTAAAAAATCAATAAAAATAATTTTTTTAAAAAAGCACAATATGCTAATGATATGCTAAGGCCACTCAACCTCTCACTGTGACGTGCACTGACCACCTGGAGGCAGACAGTTGACTGGTCAACCAGTCGCTATGATGTGCACTGACCACCAAGGGGAAGACACTCTGACTGGTAGGTGAGCTTGCTGCTGGGATCCGGCTGATCAGGACTGAGCAAGGTGGGCCAGACATGCCCTGGAGCCCTCCCGCAGTCCCTCCCAGGCTGGCCAACCTCCTGCATCCCTCCCCACCCCTGATTGTGCACCAGTGGGGTCCCTCGGTCTGGCCTGTGCCCTCTTGCAATCCGGGACCCCTTGGGGGATGTCAGAGACCTGGGCCAACCTGAGGGACCCCACCGGTGCACAAATTCGTGCACTGGGCCTCTAGTAATTATGTTTGTATTTCCCTAAACTCTGAGGTCCTTGACAGACTCAGAAAGGGTTGTCATCTCGGTGTTCACAAGTCCTAGCATAGAGCCTGGAACATGGGTAGGGACTAGAAAACATTTTCATAGGCAAGGACGGAATGAATGAGTGGATGACCATGCTCTCATCCCTAGCCAATCCCTCCTGCTTCTCACTTCTGTGAGATGCTCTTGCTTTATGAGGCCCTACTGGGTGCTAAGTATAGTATTTGGTGTAAGAAATACAGAAATGAATAAAACGGTCCCTACTGCAAAGGAGCCACAGTCTAGTGGTGTGGGATTGGGAGAGAAATTGCTAATAATCAGGATTAGTGCAAGTAGCACTGAGGTGTGCAGGTGGTGCTGGGAGCAAGGAAGAGAAGCCTCTGGCCCTGAAACAGGGGTAGCTTGCTGAGTTTTGCAGGACAGTAGAGAGGAGAGTTAGAATACATTGCTTAGTGCAATTTGGTAGAATTAAGGGAAGTAGCAAGAGGTGAGGCTACAAAAAGGTTATATGAAGATATTGAAAGTAATGTTAAAGAGCTTGGACTTTATTCTAAGGTGATGGGAAACCATTGAAGGGTCTGAATCAAGAGGGTGATAGGATCAGAATGGCAATTCACATAATGTGAATGTCCGGTGAAAGGGAAGGCCTGAAATGGAACAGTGGCCATGCGTATTAAGAAAAGTGGACAGCCCGACCGGCATAACTCAGTGGTTGAGTATTGACCTATGAACCAGGAGGTCATGGTTCAATACCCAGTCAGGGCACATGCCCGGGTTGCAGGTTCGATCCCCAGTATGGGGCGTGCAGGAGGCTACCGATCAATGATTCTCTCTTATTATTGTTGTTTCTATCTCTCTCTCCCTCTCCCTCCCTCTCTGAAAGCAACAAAGATATATTTTAAAAAGAAAAGGAAAGGAAAGGAAAGGAAAGAAAAGAAAAGAAAAGAAAAGAAAAGAAAAGAAAAGAAAAGAAAAGAAAAGAAAAGAAAAGAAAAGAAAAGAAAAGAAAAGAAAAGAAAAGAAAAGAAAAGGTGGACAGATTGCAGAGGTCAAAGCAATAGAACAAGTTACCATGTAGTAGAGGAGTGTGAGAGGGACTTGTCAGCGGGCTGCCAGATTTCCGTGTGGATGATGGGGCCATTCATTAGCAAAGAAAACGCAAGAGGAGGAGCAATTTTGAACAATAGATAGTAAGTGTTCAATAAATAGCTACAGAACTGAAATGAGGCTTGATTACACAGTAGAAGACAGGTTGAACACATTGAATTTGCAGTACTTTTCAGCTCAAGGCAGTGGTCCAGGGGTATGTGGCTGGTAGAAGTGAATGTTAACTGAGGGGTACCCAGAATGAGAAGAATGCTGAGAACAGAATCCTGGGAAACCCAACTCTTAGGAGGTGGTAGAGGAAGAAGAGACTAAGAGCAAAACCACAAGTTGACATGTATTGAGAACCTATAGCAAGGGACTGTACAGGGTGTGTCCCCATGAGGAAAGCATCTAAGGAGCAAGCGGCCAGCAGGATATTTGCATGTGGCCCAGGAGTAGAGCCCCGGATTCAGTGGAAACTAGAGCAATCATACAACGATCTGAAACGGAAGCCACATTCCCTGGTTCCCACGTTTGTCTTATTCCTTGCCCCCCTACCCCTTCCCATGGAGTCTGGATTAGGTAACATTGCTTTTATTGACGGTGAGTACAAGCAGGTGTAAGTGGCTGCTCCCAGGACCCAGGGTGCTGGACTGAAGGATCCCGGGAGGGAAGACCAAAGCTGGGCTGTGGACGCAGGACTCACTCCTTATTTGGGCGTGAATGCTGCCTTCCGAGAGGAAGATTTATTTTGGGACTGGGCTTAGGCACAGGGGAGGCAGGCGCACCAGCCATCAGGCCGCACTCTCTATTTGGAGCACAGCCAACTGGGCTGCCCCGGGTCTCCCTGGATCTTGCTCGGTGTCCAGCGGAGGTTCTGGCTCCAGCTTGGACTCCAGCGCAGGCAGGGCTTCTTCGGGTTGGCCATTAGCGCTCCGGCCAGGCCCAAGGCGGGGAGGCTTGACAGGCGTGGGCGCCGCAGGGCCTTTTCTGCCCGAAAGGGCCCTTCGCAGGCTCTGTACCTTCTCCAAACCCGTGCGCCGCAGCCGCCGCGCCCTGGACTCCACTGGCTCCTCATCCGAGCTCTCCCCAACTTCAGCCTCCAGCTGCTCTGGGGTGGGCTCAGACTGCTCCAGCGGGCCTAAGGGCTCCGGCGCCTTCTGGAAGGCTCTGGCTGGGATTTCAGCCTCCTCCTGCAGGTGATGGACACACAGCACTGACCCTGGCAGCCCCCCACCCCGCACCAGCCTGAGCCTCACTCCTCAATTACAGCCGGGGAGCCCGCCCCACCCTTAGCCTCCGCTGCCGGAGTGGGAAAGAAAAGGCAGGCGTGGGAAAGTAGGGGGCGGGGCGAACTGCAGAAGTTTGTTAAATGGGTGGGACCCGCTTAGGGGCCTGAGAGGAGGACGGTGGCCGCAGGGGCAAGAACTGGAGGAGGGGCGATGCGCTGTCGCGGGAGGCACTTTCACCACCGTTATTTTCTTTCAGGGATGGGGTGAGGCTTGGAGCAAATTCCGTGGACGTGTCCTGACTAGAGCTGGCCGGGTTTTGATTGGCCAGACCGGTTCAGGCGTGGGCGAGGCGGCGGTGCGGGGGGGGGGGGGGGGGGGGGCGGGCTGGGTGTGGGGAGCGGGTGCGGCTCTGGAAGTCTGTTCCCCAGGGCAAGGCCAGGAATGTGGGTGTGGTGGGCGAATGGGAGCAGGGAGCCCCCCAGATGGTGGCCCGGAGGCGGGAAAAGGCCCCGGATTGGGGGACGCCCGAGGTCACTGACCTTGAAGAGCAGGACGTGGAGCTTCCCGCGCGCCACCAGCAGCCCGTGGTTGGCCTCCAGCCGCTGCACCTGGGCGGCACGGTGCACGGCGCGCTCCTGGGCGGCATCGGCGTGCGAGCCCACGCGCTCCGCCTTGGCCAGCAGCTGCGCCAGCGTGTTGCTGGTGGTGTCGTGGCTGCGGCTCAGCGCGCCCAAGCCGCTCTGGATGCGGCTCACCGAGCCGGCCAGGCCGCCCTGCCTCTGCGTCAGGCCCCCCTGCCGCTCCCGCAGCGTCTCCAGCATGGTGGCCAGCTTCTCCAGCAGGGTCACCACGGTCACGGCGTGCACCGGGCCCTCCGCCGGCGCTCGGGGCGCCGGCCCCGGGTCCAGCGCGCTCTCCCCCATGATCCCGGGCCTGCTCTCCCTGCGACCGCCGACTGAGCTCTGGGCTGGGGCCGCCTTTCCCCGGCTCCTCCCCAGCTCCAGCCGTGACTCAGGCAGGCGGAGTTGGCCTTCTCGGGCGGCAGGAGGGAGGGCGAGGGGCGGGATGTCGGCGGGCGGCGGGGTCCCGAGGAAGCGTTCCCCCTTCTGCCGCCCCGCCCCGGGGGACCCGCGGGGAAGCAGGTTGGCCCAGCCTCAACCCCACATCATCCCGCAAACCCACTCTGAGTTTGACTTCTTCTGGCCCCAATTCCCTGGTGTGCCTCTTTCTGGAACATACTCTCCACCAGAAGGGGCGAGCCATGGAAAATGTTGTTGTCTGCGTCAGGTGGGCAGAGAAAGTACAGTGTTCATGTTAGCGCAGCCCACGGGTAACCAGAGGGGCCTGCTCAGCAGCCCGCCTTCGGCCTCTAATGCCTCTGAGGGTCGTGTTTGCGCCCCCAGACTGGCAGCCTTGGGGAGGCTCTTGGATGTCCCCAATGTTCCACTACTGTCTGGGCCCGAGGCCTCGCTTGGTGGCTGGGCGGGCTGCGCAATGTGAGCTGCGGGCGGGCGGGCGGGCGGGGCATCCTGTGGTATGTTGCCAATAGTCCTCGCCAGGGTTTAGCTGCAGGCCCCATTTTCTGCTTCTCTACTTCTTACTGTTGGGTAGCATTACCCCGTTTGCTTCTATTTCTCTCTGCTGCCTTTCGTTGGGCTTCCTGGGGAAAGCCCAGGGCGCCCAGCTTTTGCACCCCAAGCTGGGAGGGCAGGCAGGATGCCATTTCCTTTGAAATCCTTATGAGGATTAGAGCAAGTGCTGGTATGTCTTTGTTTTTGTGGAGGTAGGTTGTGGCTGCTGCCTGAAGTTGTTTTTTAACTTTTTCTGGAAACAAGTGAGAATATTTGCTGCAGGTGAAGGAGATTTGAATTTGCTGCTGTAGAGGGGAGCACACATGTAGGCCATGAATGTGTAATGTTCAGTTTGGAAAATCCCATGCCTTGTCTTTAGCAATCCTTGGTAAACCGAAGGTAGGCTTAGAAATCCAAGCAATCCGCTGATACCGGTGATCTCTCTGCTCACCCATCTGTGAGGCCACTGGATAGCAACCGTGAGAGAAACTGTCATTCAGGATGGTTAAGTGAGTCTGGAAGGCCCCGAGGTCTGACGTACACAGAAGTACGGCAGAGGATGGGCAACTATTCCCAGAAACCTGGTGATGTCCCATTGATGACTGACTTCTACAAATACAAGGTCATGGAGCCTGACCCCTCTGCTTAACACAAGAGAAATGGACTCCCTCAGGGGCCAGATGGGAATCACCATCTCTTCCCGTGGGACTGTATCTGCCCAGAGACACCCGTCACGATGTGCCAGTTAAAATGCTTTCAAACTGAGGGAACAGAAAACCCGATGAAAACAGTTCTTAGGAACAGGAAATCCAATCCGAAGATAATTGAAAAAGACCACTGTAGGGTGATAATTGAATGTGGGTCGGTCACAGCTCCAAATCTGGTTCTTTGCACTGTGTCCCCCTACAGGTGTCCGTTTATTCCCAGGCTGGGAGCAAGGTGACTACAGCAGTTCCAAGCCTCATATCTCTGCACAAGATCAAGAGAAAAGAAGAGACCCTCTTAAAATTTAAGGCATTTATTTCTCAGAAGCCCCCCAGAATTTTTCCACTGGGTTACATGGACATTCCAAGAAAAAAAAAAATTTGCTTGTCAAGGGTTCCTTTTATACACTGGCCCATCCCCTTTCCAGAACATAGCATATTATGAGGAAGGATTGGCTTTATTAAAAAAAAAAAAATCCAGCCCGGCCGGGGTGGCTCAGTGGTTGAGCATCAACCTATAACCCAAGAGGTCACGGTTCAATTCCTGTTCAGGACACATGCCCAAGTTTGAGCTTAATCCCCAGTGGGGGCATGCAGGAGGCAGCCAATTGATTATTCTCTCTCATTGATGTTTATATCTCTCTCTCCCTCTCCATCTCTCCCTCTCTAAAATCAATATAAATATTATACACACACACACACACACACACATACATACACACACACACACACTGAGTGGCCAGATTATTATGATCTCTGAACGCATAATAAAATAATCTGGCCACTCCGTGTATATCCTATATAATAAAAGGCTAATATGCAAACTGGCCCCTCGACCAGGAGTTCGACCAGCAGGCAGGCCGGCCAACCGCCCATGTCCCCTCCCCCTGGCCAGGCTGGCCAGACCCCACCCATGTACGAATTCATGCACCAGGCTTCTTAAATATATATATACACACACACACTGAGTGGCCAGATTATTATGCGTTCAGAGATCATAATAATCTGGCCACTCAGTAGATATATATATATAGATATATATATATATAGATATATATAGATATATATATATATATCTACTGAGTGGCCAGATTATTATGATCTCTGAACGCATAATAATATATTATTATATTATTATGTAGGATATATATATAATATTATGTAGGATATATATATATCCTACATAATAAAAAGGCAATATGCAAATTGCATCACTCCGCTACGCCCACGATTGGGCCGGCTGGAGGCGCGGGGGGCGGGACTCGGGGTGGCCGATTGGCTGGCGGTAGGAGGGGGGGCGGGGACTCGCGAGTCCCCGACCCCCGCTCCTCCTGCCGGCCTAAACGGCCGTCGCTGCGGAAGGACCCATGCGGCCGGCGGAAGACGCTGGTGGCGGAACTTGGGGTGGCCAATTGCGTGGCTGCCGGCACCAGTTTTCTGCCAGCAGCAGTTTTCCTCTGGCCACCCACCGATCGGAGCACCTCCCAATCGAAGTTCCTCTAGGGGTGGCCGATAGCACTGGCGGGAGGCGCTCTGATCGGCGGGTGGCCAGAGGAAAACTGCTGCTGGCAGCCAGGTGAAAGTCTATTGCACGAAACTTCGTGCAACTGGCTTCTAGTATATATATATGTGTGTGTGTGTATATATATATATATATATATATATATATATGTATATATTCCACTGCACCTTTCACAGGGCTGGACCTGCCTGCATATTATATATCTGCCTGTTTCTTCCTGATTCAAGAACAGTTGACTGCTCCCATGACTTAAGTGAGAAGAAGAAAAAGGAAAAGGGACAGATCAGGTTCCAGTGCCTTGGATGGTATCATACTGGTAATGCATCCTTGTTTTCTATCTTCTTTCCTCAATGATCTGGGGTCCCCTATAGGTGTTGCAAAGATCTCCTGAAACAAAAGAGGCAGAGACACTACAGGTCTTAACATCATCCCTGGGGGCAGGGCCGGGTGGGGTGGGGAAATGAGCATGTGCCCTCAGGGCTTTCCTGGTGTAGCAGTACTTGACCCTGTGACAGGTAGTGAAACATGTGTATTACATCCCATAGAAGCTCATGGGGGTGTTTGGGTTTTAGAGTCAGTATATGCTCCCCCTTGGAGTTCTTATACACTCCATATCTTGAGTTATCCAAAAGGCCACATGCTTTGAATGGATTCAGGGGAGCCTCCATGATTGGCCCTGGCCAAGTTACAGGCTAACAGACTGGTCAGCTCTACCCCTTGGGACCTATAAATCAGAAAGAAAGATGAAATTTGAGGTCTCTGTCTCTCCCACCAAGACAGTTTGGGGAAGAGGGGTGAGACAACAGATCCTAGAAGAAAAAATATGGCAAAGTATTTAGGATGTTGGGCTAGGGCAGTGGTCGGCAAACTGAAGCTCGCTAGCCACATGCGGCTCTTTGGCCCCTTGAGTGTGGCTCTTCCACAAAATACCATGTGCGGGCGTGCACGTACAGTACGATTGAAACTTCGTGGCCCATGCACAGAAGTCGGTTTTCGGCTCTCAAAAGAAATTTCAATCGTTGTACTGTTGATATTTGGTTCTGTTGACTAATGAGTTTGCCAACCACTGGGCTAGGGCAATGCTTCCAGCAGCTGAGAAGTATATTGCTATTGAGAGAGAATTGCTGGCTTACTACCAAATACCAGTGGAAAAAGTCACCAGGGGTGTAGAAATCCCTTTCCACGTCCCGCGTGGTCCAGGGTTCCAGTTCAGGGTTCGAGTTCTGGAGAAGGGCCGCACACAAATGAATGGAGACTTGAGGAAATTCAATTTGGCGAAATGGGGGGCCAGGCGGGAGCCCACCTCTAGTGGGAGGACTGCCCCTGCTCTGGCTTTTGCCATCCCTTTTATTGGGGTTCTGAGATACACCCATTGCCCTTAGGCAGGTAATTCCAGTAACAGACAGATTATCTTATCAATAAGGATTTACATGATTATTTGGTGGGGAAGTTGCCTCAGTTACCATTGTCAATTAGATAGGGAGTGGTTTGCTCTGACCTTTAGTTTCAAGGTTGACCAGCCTTCCCGGGTTCCCTTTTCACATAACTACCAAGTGACAATGTTCGGTTTCCGGCACAGGGGTTCCTGGGTTGTTTTGTAAATTGGAACCCCTGGTCTCACATAGCAATACAGCCTAACAGTCTTTGACTGTTAAATGGCGGGGGGTGGGGGGGGGGGGCGAGGGGAAGAATTATGTGTGTTAATAGTACAAAAAACATCCCTGACCCTGAGCCTCGCTTTCAGCTGCCAGACAAACTGGGGCATCCTCCAGGGACTTAACGGTCGAATCAAAAGTAACAACGTGCAGCACAGCAGAACTAGCTGCCTTTTCACAGGGAATGAGCCACAGTGGACAGGCACTACCTTCCACCCTTTGTCATCGACATCCTGCTTACGGAAAGGGTATGGCCATTCCACACAATGAGGGAGCTCTGTGCCATGGGCAATTAAAAGAGCTATAACTTTGGGGCAACAGCAAGTGAGGGGCAGAAAAAAACAAGTTTACCAACTAAGTAAATCAACATGCCATGGGTGGATGCTTTGGCCGAGACACCCTGGGCGCGTCAGAGCACCATGCACCTTGAGATGAGACAGAGGTTGGCAAGAGCCCAGAACTTTGGAGTATCTGGTTGCCGCTGGAGCCAATTGTCAGGATGTGAGAGCTGGGCTCCTCCTGAAAAAAATGTCCTGGAACATTCCAAAGGCAAAAAGCCTAGAGAAGCAGTAACTGAATAGACTCTATTGAACCTCTTTCTGTAATCTCAGGAATTCAATGGGCCCTGATGGGGGGGAGGCCTCGCCTGAATTTGAGCTTGCATTCTTGGACAAATCACTGAGGAGCCACCATCAGAGCCACTGCATCCTCTACCTTAAGCTAACTCAGCTACAGCCTCCAATCCAGGAGCATGTTTTGCCACCCACAGAGTAAAGGGCAGGGCGGATCATGAGGTGTGGCTAACTCTCAGAGATAGCCCTCTAAGACTGAGAGATAGAATGGAGCATTGAAGACAGCCTTGACCAAGATGACTTACAGGAAATTATATAGAGCTAGGGCCCTGCAACCACTTTTATCTTAGTACAAACATCCCCCTGTGTATCTGGGGCTGGGCCCAAGGAAGGAGAAGTCATTAGGAGCCACCTACTACTACCCCAACTGGGAAATAATATGACTTGTGTGATTTAGCACTACATTAGTTGGATGGTGTTTAGTTATGAGATTTTCTTCTAAATAACTATCATTGGTTTGGTGTGTAAAGAAGAGATATTAGCTATTCTATTTAACAAGGGGAGGGGGAGAAGTGAGCCTATCCTAGGCAAAGAATAGCATTGGCTCTTCCATCCCAGCCCACTGTAAGGCAATTGGCCTGGTTCAGTGATATGGCACAACACAAAGTACCATAGTGAATATTTCTTATTCTGTTTGGATTCGGGGCGTTGTAGAAACAGAGGAGAAGGCTTTCAGAATCAGACCGTGTGTATAATATTTCACTCACTAAGCCAGCCAGGTATGAAAGGCATTGAAAAGGGAAAAATTGTTTTAAT
The DNA here is from genome assembly GCF_951640355.1 of Cnephaeus nilssonii. Lineage (NCBI taxonomy): Eukaryota > Metazoa > Chordata > Mammalia > Chiroptera > Vespertilionidae > Cnephaeus > Cnephaeus nilssonii. The sequence goes on along the minus strand of NC_137084.1, from coordinate 39,709,781 downwards.
CGGTCTGCCAGCTTACCCATTTAACTCAAGGGTAAGAATGATCCCTGAGACTGGTGGGATGTCCTTGACACTAGTGCCCCAGCTTTTTGGTATCAAAATCCTAGCCAGGTAAGTGTGATGGTATCACTGATCCACAGTCCCCTGGGGATAATATGCTATGCAAAATCCATCCACCACTGGCTATTCAACTTGCCTGTTTATGGCAGCTGCTGCTTAACCATGACTCCTCCTTATTGAAGGGAGTTGTGTCAGCCATAGTGTCTTGGCGGAAACTGAAAGCAGTTACCATAGGAGAGTCCTGCAGCTTAACTATGTGGTGCACAAGTCTTGACATCTGGAAGGGGGTGCAGAAAGACACACACACACAGACACACCTGACCCCAGCTGTCTCACATGGTCCATCTCCCAGAAAGTCGCTTGCACGACCTAGTCCTTGCCTGAAGTTTGTGTTTGTCCAAGTCAGGAACTCCCCTCTCATCCTTTTAGTCAATCTGGGACCATTAGAATGAGAGGGGAAAATAAATAGGAAAGATTTTAAGCGTCAAATAGTATGAGAAAGAGGGAAACAAAAGAGAGGGGAGGATGTCAGTTAAGACTAGAGTTAAAATCTCAGAAAACAGATTGAGTTAAATATACTAAGTATACAAACTAAACGAAAAATAAGCTGAAATTAAATTCCAATATGCCAATTAGATAAGAAATGGATGGTTGCGTTGAAGAAATGGAGCTGGTCTTTATTTGTCTGTCCTCTGTAACACATCTCATGTTACCCAGGCTCTTAACCAGTATGTACACTGGTTATAGTTTCTTTACCAGATGAACTGATCCAAACCTTCAGAAGAGTCTGAACCCTTGGTGAATTAGCCTAGAATTTTGCTAATATTTTAATTCACATTTTCCACCAGACATGGCAGAATAAAAATTTCTCCAGGCCTCTGTTATCATGGATCCCACTCAGGCATCACTTTTTTGCAACGAATGGAAGCCCATTCAAGCTGGCTAGGCGTCACCCAGGACGAGAGAGTCTTCAGCACTCTCTGCACCAGGCAGCTAAGGTGGGGACAACATCCACATTCTCTTGAGGCTCTGTTGCTGCAAACCTACTTGCCAGAATCCATTTCTCTTCTAAACAAGGATCAGTTGGTTGCAAAGAACAGAAACTATCTCAGTTAACTTAAGTGAAGTTGGGTTTACTGTAAAAGAATTGGCAGCCACCCCATCCCCAAAGCAGAGTGTTGAAACAATTTATTGAGTCTGGAGCCCTTCCTGAATTAACGAAAGGGAGGAGCCATTAAAGGATAATATAGCTTATTTATTATTTCAATAGCTTCCCAGGCAGAGCAGGAAAGAAACCAGACCTCTTTTCTGCACAATAATGGGGCTCACTAACTCTGGGGAAAAGGCGAGAGGCCCTTCTAATTGAGGAAATATATCCTTTTTCAATATTAATGTCTGTTTCTGGGAGCAGTAGAAGAGCTAATATAACAATTGTATTAATCAAATGAACTGCCATGATTTCCACTCACACATGTAGGAATATTGAAAAGGAAACCTGACCAGGAAGATCTGAATCCACAACTAGCTACAGACCCAGAGGCTTTTTGTCTTCACCCTCACCCCCACTCCTATATACACAACTCTGCAAGACTTGGGTGACAATAGGCATCATTTTTAACTGCCTAGAGTCTTGGGGGCCCGTCTCAAATTGGCACGCTCTGATTTAGGACTTTGATGTAGGAAAAGAGAAGTAAATTTGGAGAGAGAAAGCCAAGAAGTGGGATCCCTTCCTGTGATTGGGTATGGACGTTGGTGGGATTTTGAATTGAACAAATATTAAAAGGAGGGCCCATGGAGAAGGAAAGGTTGTACATCTAAAATCTAGGGAGCTTGTGAAGGAGTTGATGTGCAGGTACCACCCCTTTGAGAAATAAAGAGAAAGTCTAAATGGGGAGTGCTCTATCTTTCCCTTGTTGACATTGAACTCCCTTTCTGAAATCTCCTCAACTCTCTGTGAAGAAACCTATATATAAATACCAAGGCTGTTGGTAATTTTGGAAAGACTAGAGACAAAGAACTGTAAGAGAAAGAAAGATCTGCCCAACCATCTTCCTTTGATTTATTAGAGAGAGACTTCGGGAAGCCAATTCCAGCATGTCAGCAGGGCTGAATCATCTGGGACGGCTAAAAAGCATCTCCCCCAAACCTGAATAGGATTATTGCTTGCTGCCAGACAGCTCAGGGCATTTTAATCTGCATGTTATTGCCTCCTGTTGGCCAAACACCTGAACAGCTTTAGGCTATTCCTAAATCTGACAATGCTTCTGTAAACCCTACCCTTTGAAGTGTATTATCTCCACCTTGCCTTATTGTGTTAATAAATAGCACAGGGTCCTTAGACAAGGGGTAGTCTTTAGTTCCTTTAGCTGAAGCTCCTCTGACCCCCAATGCCTTTCAAAATTATCTTTCATCTTTGGACTCCTTATTGAATCTACACAGCAGCTCCTTTCTCCAGATTGCTGAACCTTTTGTAATGCTGGGACAAGAACCATGGCAAGAGACACTAAGTGGGCTACAGTGTGGAGCTCCTGGTGGAGACAGGCCAAACTGAGAGTAGGGCGAAAACAGCCATGATGATAGGAGAGCGCTGCAGAGATGACAAAGTTGAGGGGCAATAAGACTGAAGCTTGTGGGTATTCATGTAGATTAGATACTGTCCTCTGTAAGAGGAAGTGAGGGAGGCTGGGCTTTCAAAGTGACCAGATACCATCTAGGTACAGTTAGTTCCAAACCACAGTCTCAAATCCAAAGTTCTATATACTCCTAACCCCTGCACCCCTCACACACACTCACACACATACACACAAACACTTCCTCTTGCTGCCTTAATTCTTCCACATGAATCTGGTGTCAAACAATGCCTCTTCATCAATTTTCACTAAGAAAACTGAAAATTTCTTATTGCAAGAGGTAGGAACTCTGGTGTTTTGGGTGGTTGGTCATGGGAAATGTCACATCAATGTCACAGATTCTACCCCCTTCTCCCCCCCCCCCCCCACCCACCCACACACTTACTCTCTTTCTTCCCTTCCTCTCCTGAATAATCAGAAAACACTTTTTCTTTCTCCAGTCCTGGTTTTACACATATTCTGACTCCTTGGCTTGTATGTCAAATGAGCCTATCATGAAAGTTCTTCTAAAAATTGCAGTGATCTCTTTTCAGCAAGTCCAATGAGTATAATTTTCTCATACACTTAGAATCAAGTGACCATCTCACAGAATCTAAGAACAACAACGTCCAAAAAGTCTGGGGAACTAGAACAGGGAGGTCAGTGAGCTGGGCCACTCCCTCTGATTCCCAATGCCTCCTGATCTCTTAGCTCTACTACTCTCCATGGGCCAGCTCCATGCTGCCGCCCCCCAACCTGGCTCTCTGTCCCTACTTATCAGCAATACACATGGTGAGAAAATTCAGCTCAAGTGCCTACTGTCAAATGATTACACACTGTGTCTTGGCTAAATCTCCTGAGAGAGAAAGAGAGTGAGCATCTGACTGATAGCCCTGGATCAGATCCAATAGGCTGTTGCCCAGAGGTGAGAGAATGAGATGAATGTGGCAACTGTGGTGAGTGTTATAAGATCTGTGGGCAAGGCAGGCAGAGGAATTGTCTAATAAAAGTGGCTAGTCTATTCATCCTTGTTGGTGGTTGGAGTCCCCTGTTCCCTGCCCAAGTTCTGAATCGGTTGAGAAATAATGCAAAAGTTTAAGGCAAATGAAAGCTTAAAATAACAATACTACTGATAACATTGATATGGGCAAATGTGGTTACATCATTCAATACTGAACCCTATGATTAGGGAGACTAACCCACCCACTCACAGACCATGAAAGAAAACCATAGCTCCCCTTCCCACCCACCCAACTACCCAGGGAAAACCCCTTTAAATTTTACTTCATGGAGAAGGAGAACAGAATGTGTGTAACCCAGGAGAGTCTGGCTAAAGAGAAAGAATTAGAGAACTAGTGTTAAGTATGCCAATTTATTCTTCCAAAATTTACCAGAGAAGTGACCCTTTTGCCCCAGAGGGGTCAAATCAAAAATCAAATCTGAATCTGATCAAGTCTCCAGATCTAACTACCAACTCACCAGCAATATGTGAGACAATGAAACACCTTTAATGATATCATAGGGGTTTATGCGTACTGTGAGCCATGCCACAGGACAAATGACCCAGGTTCCTCAACCAATAAATTGCAAGGGAAAAAAATTAAAGAAGGGATATATACAGATTAAAAGAGATCTAAGTAACCTCAAAACTGATTTTTTTTAAAAAACTAAAAAAAATTATGAGGCCACCTGGGAAATTTGAGTGCTAATTGAATATTATATAATATTAAGAAAATAAGTTTTGACTGTCATGATGGTATTGTGGTTGTATTTTCTTAAGTGTCTTTAATTCTCACACAGTTGAAGGCACTGTAATCAAAACCTGATAGAAATGAATAATAATATTCTTGGCTACTGGTCTCAGTAGATAAACTGATAAAATCAATTAAACAGTTCTGGCACACAAAAGAAGTGAATTGTAATTTTATGGGCTCCACACAGATGTTGACTCTGAAGCCTTTGCACCATAAGGCTCTAGTTTTGTTAACCATACAATGGAGGTCATAATGCATCAATAAACAACTCGTGTTACAAAAACTAGTCAAGTTTTTAGTGTCTTTATCTCTTAGAGAAATATACTGAATTATTTAGAAATCAAATGATATCGTGTTGAAGATTTACTTCAAAATAAGGTAGAATGAGGGTGGGAGGAGGTTGATGCTAAAGGGAGGGTTAAAAAATACAGATAAGGCCCTAACTGGTTTGGCTCAGTGGATAGAGCCTCAGCCTGAGGACTGAAGGGTCCCAGGTTCAATTCCAGTCAAGGGCATGTACCTTGGTTTCGGGCACATCCCCAGTAGGGGGTGTGCAGGAGGCAGCTGATCGATGTTTCTGACTCTCTCTCCCTTCCTCTCTGTAAAAAATCAATAAAATATATATATTTTAAAATAAAATACAGATAAATAAGATTGGCTTCCAGTTATTGTTAAGGTGGGTTATGAGTACATGAATCATTATGCCATTACATATATTATTCTTGCTTTTTTTTTAATTTATTGACTGATTTTAGAGAGAGAAAGAAAAAAACATTGATTTGTTGTTCCACTTATTTATGTATTCATTGGTTGATTCTTGTATGTTCCCTGACCAGGGATCAAACCCACAACCTTGGCATATCTGGGTGACACTCTAACCAACTGAGCTGCCTGGCCAGGGCATACTATTCTCTCTTCTATGTAAGCACTCTAAAGCCCAAACCGTAAGCTATGAATCCTGGCCTCACTAAAGCCTCTTCACATGTCAGTTGGGTCTCCTCTATTTCCTGATTATTTCTTTTTTAAAAAAGATATTTTTAAAATTGATTTTTAGAAAGAGAAGGAGGGAGAGGGAGAAAGAGAGAAGCATCTACTACTATGTGAGACTGACACAGTGGTTAGCTGCCTCCTGCACGCCCCCTACTGGGGATCATGCAACCCAGGCATGTGCCCTGACTGGGAATCCAACTGGCAACCTTTTTGGTGCACAGGACAATGCCCAACCAATTGAATCACACTGGTCAGGGATTCCTGTTTATTTCTTAAGGCTCCTGGTCCAGTTAATCAGATGTTGAAGTTCTGTGGACCCTCAATAAATACCCCCTTCCCTCTCCTCGATTTAAAAGATAGGAGTCAATATATTATTTTTATTACTGATAAAGTTAATATTGGAGAAGGTGGCATGTATCATTGGACAAATGAACTTTCTAATAGTGAACCCCAGAAACAGAGAGAGGTTCACCCACCCTATCATGGGTCAGAATAGAAAACTATGCCCTAACCGGTTTGGCTCAGTGGATAGAGCGTCCACCTGTGGACTGAAGGGTCCCAGGTTTGATTCTGGTCCAGGGCATGTACCTTGGTTGTGGGCACATCCCCAGCAGGGGTGTGTGCAGGAGGCAGCTGATTGATGTTTCTCTCTCATCGATGTTTCTAACTCTCTATCCCTCTCCCTTTCTCTCTGTAAAAAATCAATAAAATATATTTTTTTAAAAAGAAAGAAAATTGAGGTCTCCCCCACTGGGGTAATTCCCTTTAAAATGCCCTACAGAATACATACTTTTGTGTCAACCTGACTCCCAAAGGGAGAAATTTTTCATTAGAACAAGTTATTGACTTCTGGGGAGAGAGGCCAAGCGTGTCACTCTGGAGAAGCTTCCTCCATGTGAAATAAACCATTGGGAGTGAGGGGAAAGCATTCTCTCCAATAGTAGTCAAGACAAATCATCCTAATCAACACTAGGACCCTTTTTCCCCTTTTTGCTGTGTCCTGAGAAATGTGAAATGAGCAGTTCCCAGTGTCCAAATGAATAGAATCATTATTATAATCCTTTAGTACAAATGTCCCTGACTTGGATAGTAGAAGAATCTTGGTGTCAGAAAGCCAACATTTTGAGAATGATTATTAAAGTACAATTATGAGCGATGACACATCCATCTTCCAGGCTGTATGAATGATAGGTTTTCCATCCTCCTAACCACTTCTGTCTGGTGGCTGTGTCCTGTGCCAAGCTTTCTGAAAATCAGTCTTGGGTCTGCTCATCCTCTGTCAAAGATCCTGGGTGGGATTTGAGGGAAGGTGGTATGAGCTCTCATTCATTTTAATGATGGCAGAATATTTCATTAGAAGGAACACTTAGTCACATTTTATTTGACCAACCCTCCACTCATGGTATTTTTGTTGTTACAAAAGAGTTGCAATGAATATCTCTAAAAATGGCCCTCCTGTAGAGGAGCTTGTAGTCCAGTGGAAGAGAGAGATGTTATGATGTAGAAGACCAGTATGGGTGAAGGTTTTGGGTGGGGTGTGTATCACCAGCACAGCTCTTTAGGAACTTTCCAGCAGCCCTGTGTGCCTGATCCTTAGAATGGAGTAGGGAAAGGCTGAGAGTGGTGGGAACTGAAAAGCCAAGGACTTTGCGTGCCACTGTGAAGTGCTTGGACTTTATCTTATAAAACAGTAGAGAAGCATTGGAGGATTGTAAGGAAGGATTTTCTATACACTCACGCTGGTGGCAGTGTGGAAAATGGTCTGGAGAGGGATAAGGCTTAAGGTAGGAAACCAGGTGGGGGACAGAACTAGCTGTGTGACCTTCGGCAAGCCACACAGCCTCTCTGAGCTCTGGTTTCCTCATCTGAAAATGAGGGTAATAATTCCTACTTAATAGAGTGCTGTTATGATCAGTGAGATAAAGTATCACAAATGTTAAATGCTTAGTAAATGTTAGCATTTATTTTCCTAAATTCTTCATTCTCCCTTACCTTTCACATCTACTTTGGCACAACATCCTATTTATCCTCTCTCCTAAATACCCCTCCAATCTCTTTTCTCTTCCCTGGCTCCCTTCTTCTCTTAACACCCATAAATTCTAACTTGGTTGCCTACCTGGGTTCCTGCATGCAGTCTGTTTCTCCTCTAATCCACCCCACACCTTGGCTACCAGAGTAATTAATCAGTAACCTGAATATTATATTTCATCTGCCATCTTGAAAACCCTCCTTATTCTTCATCCGTTAAAGGACCATGACCAGATCCCTAAATATGGGTTATAAGGTTCTTAATGATCTTTCCCCATTCATATCTGTCATTTCTACTCCCCACCATCCTCCCAGCCCACCCGCACCACATTTCCTATGCCCTAGACATTTTGGACTGCACCAAGATCCCTCAACACCTCTGCTCACACTTCTGCTTCCACTCCAGACACCTTTTCTCATTTGTGGGGTCCCTGTTCATACTTTGAGACCCTACATCAATGTCACCTCTCCCTACTCTCATGTTCACCACCTCCCCAAGCTCTATATTTATTCCTTTCCTGGACTTCCAGGGCATATATGCATCCTTTGTTACAGTCTTCATCACATTTATTGTAATCATTAGGTTTGTAATAAAGTTTCACCCCCAAGACTATGGACTCCTCAACAACAGCGACCTTATTCAATCACCCTGTGTCCTCACACAAATTCTAACAGGTGTTAGGTGTACATTTGCTGAACAGCTGAATGTATGAATGAATCAAACATAAAAAGTCACACTGTGTTTAGAACTAGTTGGTCTGGTGATAACAGGACTCAGCCTCTAGGTGGCCTGTGTTTAGGAAACCAGCTTTGGCCATCATGGCCTCATTCCTCCCTATCACCAGGGAGTCTAGTCAAGGAAGCAACTAATTTCCTCTCTTTCCCAAGGGTCACCTGCTTGCACCTGGACCCCACCTTGGGAACCAAGCCAGCAGCCCCTTCCTCGTGTGAAGCTGCAGTGCCATCTACTGGTGACTAGAAAACCTTCAGGTCAGACTGGAAAGAAGGGAAAGGAGGAATCCAAGGTAGATTACGGTTTAATCTGGTACTGGAATCTCAGCTTTAGACCCCACACTGGTCATTTTGCCATCTATGTGAACTCAGAGTTGATGTAGGAGCCCCTTTTTTATATTTCCTGTTGACCAAAGACACTCAATCATGTCTCAGTGGTCAGAGCCCCTTCTTCAAACCTCGCAAAGCCGGGACCTCTACCTTCAGTCCCCTGAGAAGTTAATGTTCCTCTGTAACCCTCACATCCTCCTTGGCCGTCTCAAGGAGTAGACCGTCTCACTTAGGACCCACTGACCACACTCAAGAGTTTATGGTCGGAGCCTCGCCCTCAGTTTTGCTGACCAGATGTCTCTGGCAGGCCCCTTGGTTAGTGACTAGGCCCCTCAGTGATGAGAGCATTTCCTGGGGTCCTCAATGACCAAACCATCTGTTTAGGCCCCTCACTAACCAGAGCCCACCCTCAGCACTACCAGTGACTAGGGACCTCCCTTGGATCTCTCAGCTGTCAGAACTCTTCCCTCCATTCCCTTAGCAGCTACAACCCCCCTCAGCTTCTCGGTGAGCCAGGGACCCCCACTCAGATTTCTTTAGTTCTCACTCAGGTCTCAGTGACAAGACCCCTCCCTCAGACCTTTCCTCAGGGATGGAATCCTTAATAGGCTGACAAGAAATGTATGGCATTACTAAAGCAAAAACACCAAAACAAAACTTGAAAAAAAGGGTGTGTTTTGTTTTGTTTTTAAAGAATTCAGTATTTGCAGCAGAGCATCCATGTAACCATCATGGGATAAACCTGAACTAGATTGACCTTGCACATATTTTATGGTTTAACTGTTTTTACTTTGAATGACATATGGAGACCAAACATAATCTTTAACATATTTGGACTTTTCCGGTATTGATCCAGCCCCATTCCCTCAGGAACCTGGTGCCATCACTCAGAGCTCTGAGACCAAAGGCCCTAATTAAGGCCTAGTGAGCATAACAAGAGCTCGGCAGGTCCCTTCAGATCACCGGCCTACCCTCTGCTTCCTCCTGGCCCCCAGAGAAGCTGCCAAAGCCTCTTGCCCCCAGGATGTCTGATTCCTACTTTGTCCCTGGACCCCTTGTCCAGACAGGAGCCACAGCTGTGCCCAGGTCTCAGGAGGAGGTATGGGCCTGCTGGGCTAATTGGTGCAATTCCAGGGATTGACCCCCAAAAGGCCAGTTTGGCCCACATGTATTACGAGTGATTAGCAATAACTTCTTTGAAATGTTGCTGCCACACACACATAAACAAACCAACTTCCACTTTTACCCCAAATCCTCTGGGAACAGTACAAGGTCCAAAGTAAATATGACTATTGGGGAAATAGGAAATTGTGACTCACCATCCCCACTCCCATGCCCAACCCGCCCAGAGCCATTTGTTTCTTCTATTTTGGCCCACGCTCGGCTGTCCATGGGGTCCACTTAAGCATTAACCACTGCTCTTGGTCACCAACTTCCCCGAGGCCTGTTTTTCCCTTTCACAAACAGAACCTTTAACATTAAGGCTTCCCTTCAGAGAAACAAAGCTTTGCCCTGCTTATCAAAATCATAACGGTTCCGTCATTCAGTCACTCATTCATTCATTCATTCATTCTTGTCACATATCTTTATTGGGCTCTACTATGTATTGCGCTGTTTGCTAGATGTTGGGGATACAGCAGTGAGTAAAATAGTTAGCACCCCTGTCCTTGCAGAATTTACCCCCAAATGGGATACACAGATGTCAGACAAACTCCATGGTTACTTATTTAATAAAAAGTGTGATAGGCAAACCAGTGTGGGCTCAGTAGTTGAGCATCAACCTATGAACCAGAAGATCATGGTTCGATTCCCAGTCAGGGCACATGTGGGTGGGGAGGGAGGGGCATGGGAAAGGCAGCCAATCAATGATTCTCTCTCATCATTGATGTTTCTATCTCTTTCTTCCTCTCCATTCCTCTCTGAAATCAATTTTTTTAAAAAAATTAAGTGTGATACATGCTTCCAAGGAGATGGGCCTTCCAGGTACCTAGGCCTGGGCTACTTGCTTGGATGATTATAAAAAGAGATAGAATCTAAATTTAGGTGAAAAGTCAGAATATCTACTAGGGGAAGGAGAAGGTTGGAGAAATCTCACCATCTAAATAGTTCTTGAGCATATCTCAAAAGCTCCCGGTGGCTAGAAAAGACAAAATGTGGGTAAAGAGCCCAGGAAACAAGGCCAAGATACCAGGGCTGGGACCCTAAGACTAGTGCAAACAGCCAAACCTGAAAAGACCCTAAGAAAGCAAACTAAGTTTAGAAAACGTAGCAGCAGAGGGCCCCAGACAGCATAAGCCAGGAAAGAGGAATAGCAGGAAGGCGAGATTTCTTAGCATCAGAGCAAGAGACATACGCGGCGTGAAGGGTCCAGGGACTCATTCATTCAATCACTGCCCATTGATCAACTTCCAGCATCACGCTGGGCACTAGATATACAGCAACTAAATAAAAAAGTTTAACTGGGGAAATAGACGTGGGGCAAAACAAAACTGCTATCATAAATACAACAAAAATCAATAAAATGCACACATGAGGCTTAGTGATAACCACCACTAAAGCTGTCCCTATAATAATGCCGCCCTCACTGATTTGGGAGAGGAAGGTTGGTGTCATAGCCTGCACTCAGGAATGGCTTCCCCAAAGCCTGTGCTACGTGTGCAGCAGCCAGGAGTGGGCAGATGGCTAACACACCAACGGTCACACCAATTTCAAACCGTCGCATTGCATTGAGATGAAATCGTTATTTTTACCATTGGCTTCCATTTCCTGCAAAAATCTTCCCGGGTTTGGATAAAATTGGGTTTAACCTTTGAGAGTGTGTATGAATATGGATGTCATCCATCACATGTGGTGGGTGGAGGAAAAATTGAGAATGGCTGCTGCTCGCAGCTGAAGATGAATCACACTCCTTAGACCAGAAAGAGAGCTGAGTGGGAGGGAGCTGATCAGGATGAAGGGAGGGAGCTGCAAATACGAATCTGGTTGGTGTTGCCTGGAGGCCACCATGATGGCAGAAAACCTCTCCCATGTGGAAGAAATCCCCAGCCTGGTTGACCAGAAAGCCTCGTGTCTGGGCAGTCTCCTTATTGTGGCATCTGCACACTGTGCTAGGAAATTTGACTGTTGCTGAACTGTTTGTATTTTCTATTCCTCTCTGTTCTTCAGAAAAAATGTTCAGATATGCCAGATATATAGATATACTTTCTCCAATGAATATGTATTGCTTGCTTAATTTAAAAAAATATATTAAATCATATGAAGAAAAGACTCTAGGCCCAGCCAGCATGGCTTAGTGATTGAACATCCATCTGTGAACCAGAAGGTCATGGTTCAAATCCCTGTCGGGGCACATGTCCGGGTTGCAGGCTCCATCTCCAGTGTGGGGCATGCAAGAGGCAGCCAATCAATGATTCTCTCTCATCATTGGTGTTTCTATCTCTCTCTCCCTCTCCCTTCCTCCGGCCAGGGCTTCCCTGACTCTTTTGGCCACCATGGGCCTCTCCTTCCAGGAGTTATCTTTAATTATTAAGATTAAGCACCATGCCATGGCTTTCCTCTTTGGGAAGCTATCTGATCATATACTCTGCCTGTGTATTCACTGGGGCCTCAGTGAATTCTTCTAAAATCAATTTATGGAAGTTCTTGCTACAGCTGCCTCCATATTTCCTAGTTTGTGTACCTCTTTATTTGAGTTTCATTTTTTTCAACCTGCCAAAGTTTAAAATACTTCTATAGTTAAGTCAGTTAACCTTTCCCTTTGTGACTGCTTTTATTGCTTCTAAGGTGGAAAATGACATCCTTCCAGAGATTTGATAAATAGTATTGTATTTCCAAGGCTTTTAAGCTCTTTAGTCCATTTGGAAAGTTCCTAGTACACAATGTGAGGAAAACATCTAGATTTTTTTTTCTTTGATACTAAATGATTTTCCCAGACTACATAGAGAATAAATCTCTTCATTTACCAATAATTTCTTTTTTCACCTTTATGATATACTAGAGGCCCAGTGCACAAATTTCATGCATGGTGGGGTGTCCCTCAGCCCAGCCTGCACCCTCTCCAATCTGGGACCCCTTGGGGGATGTCCGATTGCCGGTTTAGGCCTAAACTGGCAGTGGGACATCTCTCTCACAATCTGGGACTGCTGGCTCCTAACCACTCGCCTGCCAGCCTGATAGCCCCCTAACCACTCCCCTGATTGACGCATAACTGCTCCCCTGCCAGCATGATCATTCCCAACTGCCCTCCCCTGCCGGCCCAGTCACCCCCAACTGCCTTCCCCTACAGGGCTAAGGGGACTGGGGGACTCCGACTAGATGAGGCACGCAGTGCCTGCTGCCCCCCGGCGGGCTGAGGGGACTGGGCGCCATCTTTTGAGGGGTGATGGTCAATTAGCATATTCCCTCTTTATTGGTTGTGTGTTGCCATCTTGTGAGGGCATGACAGTCAATTAGCATATTCCCTCTTTATTAGATAGGATTAAGCTATTGTTCATCAGGGCCACCTTTTCCCAGGCAACCTACTTGGTTCCAAACAATGATTATGTTGCTACTTGACTGTACATTCTTTGTTACTCTGTTAACTACACTTGAAATTATTTAAAGAAAGAAATGACATATTAACCTCCCAATTATTCATTCAACAGATATTTGTTAAATGTTGACTATGGGCCAGACACTTGCTGGGAGCTGGAAATAGAGTGGAGCATCAGACAGGCACAATGTCTGCCATTCCTGTACTCATAATCGAATAAGCAATGATGATAAAGTGCAGCAAGTGCTTAGCAGCTACTTGTGCATCTTCGAGGTGATGGAGGGAAGGCTTAGAGAAGGCCCCCGAGGCTTCCTCCTGACACCTGAGGGGTGAGTGGGCACAGCTGCAAAGAGGACGAAGCTGGGTGTGATGGGACCTGGGCCAAGCAACTCCTACTAGAACCTCAATTCCAGCTCATGGAGGAAAAGGAGATAAAGACAAGGAAACTGATGACTCTAGCTGGCTGTCCTGAGCAGGAAAGGGAGCTCCTGCTCCATGTCAGGTGTCATGACAACATTCCCATATGATTCTCACTTCATTCTCAGAATCTTCCCTGAGGTGGCATTATGTACCGCACTCACAGATGAGGAGACTGTGGCTTGGAGTATTTACATCACCCACTTCCTGGGATGAAGGGAGGCCCTGAAGCCCAGGCATATCCATCTCGCTCTGGTCTCTTCTCCTCCCTTGAGGGGAGTATGCCATCTTGGATCTGTGTGCTTCCTGGTCTCCTGTTGTGTGATCCTAGACCTGAGTCTTTATAAGACTATGCTGACTCACCAGCATCTTTGGACTGACAGAGGCCTGGGTCAGACCTCAGAATCCTGGGGCCCAAACACACTATCATCAAGTCCTCACTTTTCCACCCAGACACCCAGTAGCTCAATGAGCTCATCAGTAGTCATCAGGACCTGCTAGTGGTTGCAGATGTTTGCACTGAAGTTCAGAACAATGCACACAAATGCAGGGTCATGGCCTCACGGGGTATCCTGTGGGACCTCTTGCCCTAAAGCTTCCCATTCCCACTATTCTGTTCCACACAGGCCAGGCCACGGCCTGCCCATATGGATACCTTCTTTCCTTCCTATGTCCCTTCTGCTCCAGCTGCTCATGCAGTTGCGTCCCACCCTTCTCTCTACCCCCTGCTGCACCATCATAAATAAGGCGACTATTCTTTATACCAGCGCCACTCAAGGTGTGGCCTACGGACCAGTGCCAGCCACAAATCGTTAGTGACTGGTCCATGATGAAATAAGTGCAGAAATGAAGAGTAAGTGCTTAGAAACTTTTATAGCAATTTGACAGAATATTTATACACCATTTGAATCTAATACTAAAAAGTGCACTAAGTGCCCTGATCAGTTTGGCTCAGTGGATAGAGCGTCGGCCTGCAGACTGAAAGGTCCCAGGTTCAATTCTGGTCAAAGGCATGTACCTTGGTTGTGGGCACATCCCCAGTAGGAGTTGTGCAGGAGGCAGCTGCTTGATGTTTCTCTCTCATTGATGTTTCCGACTCTCTATACCTCTCCCTTTCTCTCTGTAAAAAATCAATAAAATATATATATATTTTTAAAAGTGCACTAAGTACAATGTGGTATCCTGAATTGGATCCTGAAACAGAAAAAGAACATTAGCAGGAAAACTGCTAAAATCAGAGAGTCCATTGTTTAGTTAATAGCATTGAACCAATATCAACTTGTCCGTGTGGGCAAATGTACTTCAGTTATCTAGGACATTAATAGTGGGGAAACTGGGTGAAAGCTATACAGCAGCTCTCTCTCTGTGCAACTTCTCTGTAAATCTAAAACCACTCCAAAATAAAACATCTATTTTTTTTTAAATATAGACTTCTATTCTGTACATCTTTTTTCAGTTCCATTTTTATAGCAATGCAATTGTGTTTTATAAAAGTGTCCGTGTGCAATGGATCCAGAGTGGAAATTTAAGGCACAAAACTGTTCTCTCACCACGGACAGTAGGAGAAGGGCTGCTCCACAATTCTCGTCACCACGATCGTTACGGATGCTAATCATGAATACCTGTTGACGGGGGCCAGGCTCACAGGTGCGAGTTTTGGGACAAGTTGCTGCATACGCATGGACAAGGGCACAGCCCAGGGCCCTGCCATCGCTCAAATCCAGGCACAATCCAGGGCTTGGTCATGTGCCCAATACTGCCAGAGCCCAGCTGTCACATCCCCGATATTTTCACAGCTCAGGGCCAACCGTGGGCTGTGACAGGACCCTGGAAGGATGCACTATATAAAGACTGGCAGGACAGGCCTTGTGTTGTTCTGTACATGCAGGGTGACAGGGTCCTGGGATGTGCCTTTATCTAGGGGATGACAGAGCCCTGCTCTGTGACTCCATCTGGGGTATGACAAGGCCCTGGAAGGTGAGCTGGTTCTGGAATGTGGCCAAGCCTTGGGATGTGTGGTATCAAGTTCTGACCTTCTCAGAGAGCTGCGACAAGTTCTGGCTATTGACCAGGGGCAGCCTCCAGTTCTGTCTGCGTGTCACAGGGCACAGAATGTTCTGGGAAACAAGAGTTCTAATGTTCGAGGTGGACCCTGTTTGTCTTAGATCTGTGGACAGAGAAAGCCGAGCCAGAACAGAGGGGAAAGTGCATCGGGTGTGTTAGGCAACATTTGGAGTAGAGTTTGTTCTGAGTTCACAGCTATTGATCAAGCCTGTCCTGGCTCCTGGGGTTGGAGCAGACCCAGGGACTCCTGACCCACAGCACCAAATTCTCTGCTTCCAGGGGATCTGCCTTGCATCACCCCAGGGAGTCCGGTCAGAGTCCACCTAACACCCCACCTTCCACCCTGCGGCTCCCACAGCTGGCGGAGGCTGCACCTGAGCCTGTCTCTGCTGAGCTTCTACCCCCAAGGACTGCCTGCCAGCAGCCCAGCCCTGATTCCAGGCTGTGTGTGCAGTCACAGTGCCATCTGCTGGCTCTTGGGAGCTATGACAGACTGGGGCACTGGGAAGCCTTCCCCGCTACCTCAGCTCAGGATTAATACAGTGGCCTTGACCAGGGACTCTCACTCAGACTTCAGTGATCCAAGGCCCCTGCTCCCATCCTTCAGTGACCATGACCCCAAAGTCAGGTTCCTCCGGGATCAGGCCCACCACCCCATGACCAGGGCCTCTCACTCAGGCTCCTCAGTGTCCAGGACCCTAGGTCATGCCCCCAGTAACCAGGCTTCTTTCTTAGGCCCCAGAATGACCAGAAACCTTGACTTGAGTTTCAATGACTAGATCCCCTCACTCAAGCCCTGCAGGAACGAGGGCCTGTCATTCAGTCTCAGACCACTCAGTGACCAGAACACACAGCTGGGCCCCTCAGTGACCTGGAGCCCCCTCATCCAGGACCCTCTGCACTCAGAAACTAGAGCCCAGTGGACATATGGAGTGGGATTATGAGGGACTCTTGGCTCCCCACGAACCAGGCAGGTCCCATCTGGTTCCCCCTCTATCTCCCCACTACCTCTAGTCTCCAGAGAGGCTAAGACACCAAGGCTTTCCATCTTATTCTGTCTCTGATCCTGGGTTCCTGCTTCAGATGTGGCCACAGCTGTGCCTGGGTCTCATGAGGAGTGTGTGCTCTGCTGGGACGGCTAACCCTTTCCCAGAAACTCAGGCCTGAGAAGGTCAGATTCCATCTCAGGACAGCCCACCTGCCACCACCTGGAGCTCACGTCTGCTGGCCCCCCAATACCAGACACACATGTCGGTATCATCTCACCCCCTCTCCCACACAGACAAGTCCTCCGTCACAGCACAGTCCTGTCACACAGAGGTCAATGCTCCTCAGACCCAGCAACTGACCTGGCCTGACCCCCACCCAGGCCCTAGTGCTGACTTTCCTGTCCTGCCTGTCCTCCAGGCTCAGTCCTCATCCCGCTCAAGGTCACCTACGTATTCATACAAACACTAAATGAGCTTCTACATGAAATCCATGAATGGGGGTTTGAGGACACACAGGGCACAGCAGCACAGAAGAGGCATTTGGGCTGAAATGTGAAGAATGAGTAGAGTTTGCCAGAAGGTCAAAGGATAAGAAATTATTTGAAGATGGAACCACACCCATGTACAAATGCACAGAGAACTGGGATGTTCAGAGACCCCACGACCATGTGCTGAGCACAAAGAAAAGTGGCCATGGGGGTAGGAGGGAGATAAAAGAGACTCAGACAGAGAGGGGGGGCAAGGGGGAAAGTGGGGACACCAGTGAAGATCACTGGGAGCAATGTAAGCGAGAGGTGATAGGGACTTTGGCTGTCAGTTGCTGCAGAGGGGTTAGCAGCAGCAGGCTTTAGGGTAGGTTTTGCAGGGGAGGGAATAGACATGACTTGGTGATGAATAAAATTTAGGGATAAAGGGAGGTGAAATGGCAACAGTGACTCCCAAGTTTCTGGTACAAACAATTACGTAGATTGAGGCACCTAATCCCCAGCTAGGAAGACTGGAGCCGTGCCAAATTCAGGAAGGAAGATCAAAAGTTCCATTGTGGACACAGTTAAGTTAGAGATGTCTGAGCTCAGAGGCAGAACTGGAGATATAAATAAGCCTGGAACTCATCAACATGTAAAAAGTATGGGAAGCTGTGGGTGTGGCTGAGTTCACTTGGCCCTCAGGGGATGGAAGGATTCCTGGTTCTGGGTCAAGTTTACCCAAAAAAAAGATTCCATTAATAGGCAGCAGATCTTCATCACTTTGTGGACAACTAGATTCCCTTTATCTTATTTTAAAAACAATTTTCTTAATTTATTGATCTTTAGAGAGAGAGAAAAAAAAAACACACTAATTTGTTGTTCCACTTATTTACGCTTTCATTGGTTGATTCTTTTATGTGCCCTGACTGGAGATCAAACCTGAAACCTAGGCATAGCAGAATAATTCTCCAACCAATTGAGCTACCTACCTGGCCAGGGCCCATGTATTTATTTATTCTATTAATTTTTTAAATATATTTTTATTTATTTCAGAGAGGAAGAGAGAGGGAGAGAGAGATAGAAACATCAATGATGAGAGAGAATCATTGATCGGCTGCCTCCTACATGCCCCCTATTTGGGATGTGCAACCCAGGCATATGCCCTTGACTGGAATCAAACACAGACCCTTCAGTCCGCAGACCGATGCTCTATTCACAGAGCCAAAACAGCTAGGGTGACAGAGAATCATTGATCAGCTGCCTCCTGCATGCCCCACACTCGAGATCGAGCCAGCAACCCAGGCATTTGCCTTGACCAGGAACTGAACCATGACCTCCTAGTTCATAGGTCAGAGCTCAACCACTGAGCAACACAGGCTGGGCCCATGTATTTATTTATATATGCAAAGAAGATCTCTGGAAAGATACCAAAGAAACAGGTAATGTTTGCCTCTGGGAAGGGGAACTTGGGGGGCGGGGAGCGTGGAGAGGGCAGGGAGGAAATAAGGATGGAAGAGAAATTTTGTTGTTAATCCACACCCAAGTATATTTTTCCATTGACTTTTAGAGAGAGTAGATAAGAAGGGGAGAGACAGAGAGAGAAAGAAACATCGATATGAGAGAGACACATCGATTGGTTGACTTCCACACGCGCCAGCAACCAGGGCCAGGGATTGAGCCGGCAACCGAGGTACGTGCCCTTGACTGGAATCGAACCCAGGACCCTTCAGTCCACAGGTTGGCGCTCTATCCACTGAGATGTTTTTTTCATTCTATATCATTTTGTACCTTTTGAACCATGTGAATGTGTTACCTTTTTTAAAAAGTTATCTATATAGAGAGAAACCAAGATGGCGGCATAGGTAAACACCTAAACTGCTGCCTCACACAACAATTTCAGAACTACAACTAAAAGACAAAACAGACATCATCCAGAACCACAGGAAGGCTGGCTGAGTGGAAATTCTACAACTAGAAGGAAAGAAAAAAAGCACACTGAGACTTACAGGAGCTGTGGAAGGCAGAGGTACGGAGGCGCACGTGCGGAGAGGGCTGGCAACTGAGTACGCGGCTGGCTTTCTCAATCGGGAGGGAGACAAAAGCTCCCAACTGCTCTGAACCCCAGTTCCGGGCGAGACTCTGGGGACCCAGACTCATACAGGAAGAAACTGGACTGTCTGGCAGCAGGGGAAACTCGAGGGCGGCTTTCTCTCGGAGGTGCTTGCAGCAATTACCGCAGGACACTGAGAACCAGGGGCCTCTGAGGGCAGGGCTGACGGGAAGCCATCGCTGTTTACTCTGCCCTGCGATCAGGCCCAGATGGGTCAGCATGATGGAAGTCAGTCCTGCAGTCAGTGAACATGGGGTCAATTAATATTAAGTGAACATAGTGTCAATTAATATCTCTTTGAGAGGAATTGAGAATATAAAGTACAGTGTAGAGCAATTACTTATATTATTTCACATAAAACTCTTTTCAACTAAGATGTTTTCCTTCATTTAAAATGTATCTTTATTGTTGAAAGTATTACATGTGTCCCTTTGTTTTAGTTTGCTTTTTTTTCCATTGATCTCCTTCACCCTGCACCCGCCCCTTCCAGGCCTTCGCCAGACTATTGTCTGTGTCCATGGGCTATTCCTATATAATACATAAAAATCTAGAAAGATTTAGGGAAAATAAAATAAAAGATATGCCAGATAAATATTGAACAGAAGAGCTGAAGTTACTGCATGAATACTGGATACAGGCTTGAAGCCAAAACGCAACTCATGAGATAAAGTTAGTCATTGTAACATAACAAAAGGTTCCTTTCACTAAAGAGATAAGATGGTTCCCAATACTTATACACATAATAGAACAGTGTGGGGGCTCAGAATGAGCCTCACCAAGATGTGTCTCAGTGGTATGCAGATTTTTGCGCTAAGGGCAATTTTAGCTTCAGGCTCAAGTGAAAATTCTGCCCCTCCCTTTAACTACCTAAAAAAAATTGAATTAGAGGCCTTGCCCATAATAAGACATTATCCTATATAATAAAAGGCTAAGATGCAAATCAACCGAACAGCAGAATGACCGGTCGCTATGACACACACTGACCACCAGGGGGCAGATGCTCAATGCAGGAGCTGTCCCCTGGTGGTCAGTGTACTCTCACAGGGGGAGCGCTGCTCAGCCAGAAGCCGGGCTCATGGCTGTCTAGCGCAGCAGCAATGGTGGGAGCCTCTCCCGCCTCCACGGCAGTGCTAAGGATGTCCGACTGATGGCTTAGGCCCACTCCCTATGGTAAATCCCCTGAGGGCTCCCAGACGGTGAGAGGGTTCATTCTGGGCTGAGGGACCCCCCCTTCGAGTGCACGAATTTCGTGCACCAGGCCTCTAGTTTTAGTTATAAAAGAATAGAATTTAAGTAAATGAATATGCTCTTTGAGAGGCACACTGTCTGAAATCTGTTTCCAAACTTGCTTGGAGCATGCTGCCCTCTGCTTGGTGTATCCAAGTGCTCTAGGGCCCAGTTCAGGCACCGCTCTCCTCTGAAGCCTTTCTTGATCACCTCAGCCTAGAGTGACCTGAACACAGTGACCTTTTTCTACAATCTGGGTCAGGTTAAGGGAACACCAACATGAAAATTAGAAAGCTTGAGTTCTTATCTAGCACTTAAGTAATTCAAAATTTCAGCACATTCTCTGAGCTTCTGTAGATCAGACACCGTATAGATAGGAAAATGCAGAGATGAAACATTAAGATAAATTTAATTACACCTGGCACTAAAGAATCACACATTGTGAATTACAGTGCTCTCCAAGATCCCTCTTCTCCTATCTTGGCCCACAGCTAAACTAGATTTTCCAGGCATCCTTGCCCCACTTCCTACCAAGGGAATCTGGGCAGTAGCAATGGACACCAGTCTCAGGCCTGGTGCATAAAAATTGCTTCATCTGCATGATCATATCTCTCTCTGTCTCTCTTCTCCCCCCCTTCTTCCCCCCCCCCCCCAACCTCCATCTGAATTTCAACATCTAGGGCAACTTCAGGAGTCATGAGTTGACTATGATACTATGATAGAACCTCTGACCTCTGTCTACCCAGGTCCCGCTCACTTCTCTCTCACCACACACCCACATTGGACAATGACAGCCCAAAATAAACCCGTACTGTGTTCAGTCACTGACATTCTAAGATTGTTTCTTAAAGCGGCTAGTGTTACTCATCCTGAGTAATATACAAGTATGAAAACAGAGTAAATTCAAATTCGTTCTGCATCAAAAGTATTACTGTTTCCCTAAGCAATTGGCTTTTGTGCCAGTTAACTTTCCTCAGATCACCAGCTTCCCGTCCACGCTCCTCATTTATGTCTTCATACTACAGTGACAGGGCTCTGTGCATGCAGGGACAGAAACCAAAGCCCATCCTTAAGCTAAGGAATCAAGACCACTTCCCTAGTCATTTCTTACATCTCCAGCTGTCTTCTTACCCAGGCAAGGAGTAGAGAAAAAACCTTTCTGTTTATTTGTTTGAAAGTTCTCGTTCCGTTGTTGGTAGTGTCACATACATTTCTCACCTTTGCAATAATGTCCAATAATGAGAGACACAGCGTCTGAAAGGTTTACATGGTGTCTTGGTATCTTAACATCTCCGAGGCCTGTGTGACTGGCCAGATTTTCACAGTGAAATGTGGACAGAGAGGCAATGCATTGGGATCCCTGAGAGCATGGCTGGGGTTTGGACAATCTGAAAGCAAATCCCAAGCCTTGATTCCATCGCTCACTGGCTGTGTGACTTTGGTCAAATTTTAGTCTCCCTAAGCCTGTTTTCCAAGAAGTAGGGATACCGTAATACTCATACCTGTCTCAGGGTCATTCGTGATGATCTGACTAAATTTTCTGGCCCTTCCAGGCTTCCTCCCCCCATTCTTAGCTGCTAAGATACTACAGCCCAGCCCCAGAATCTGATTTTGTAACCCCTCCCTCACACTCTCCAGATTGGGTGGATCCAATCTATGACCACAGTGAATAAAAATTAGAACTTGAAAACAACAACACATAAAACAAAACAAAAAATAAAATAAAATTAGAACTGGACCATTTTGCATCCAAAGAACTGGTGAGAGGAACAAATTTGATTTCAACAGAAAATCTAGGACAAGCCTGGCAAGTTCTAGGTCGCCTGCCCTGCCCACACTGTGAAGCTGCCAGGCCCTGGAAAGCAGCCAGCTCAGGAGTAAGGCAGGGCCTACAGGCCTCAGCCCCAGTAACACTCAAGTGTCTTTGTGTGGTTCGTGGGTTCATGTCTGCTTTAACTCATGAAAGTTAAAGCAGAGAAATTAAAGCAGGAAGCCTGCTGTTGGCTGGAGTTCTGTAGCAGGGAAAAGGCAAAAGAAAGTTTATCATTGACTACCGGTAACATCTCAGATAATGTCACAAGGGAGGAATAGAAAAAAAAAAAAAAAAAAGGTACTTTTAAGAGGAAGAAAACTGTTGCAAAAAAGTAATGTACTTTCTTCTTGACTTAGATTCAAGGAAGACATAAAAGACAAGGGAAATACCAAAAAGTATGGTCCTGAGCCAGGCAGGCAAAATACCCAGTTATCGGCTATGTCTGTGTGGTCCAGAAAGAGTCACCCCAAGATGTGCTTCTGTGGTACGTGGATTGTTCTGAGCTAAAGGCCACTTTAGCCACAGGCTCAGGAG
Organism: Cnephaeus nilssonii; assembly: GCF_951640355.1. NCBI lineage: Eukaryota > Metazoa > Chordata > Mammalia > Chiroptera > Vespertilionidae > Cnephaeus > Cnephaeus nilssonii. The sequence continues at coordinate 39,687,129 of NC_137084.1, read as the reverse complement.
AAACGTCTGCCCTCTCCACCCCCTTAATTGCCTTGAAGTATTTTAATTAGAGGCCTTGCCCATAAGAGATTATCAGAGGTAAACAATATGGCAGGGCAAACTTTTATTTACTAAACATCTGTTCTTTTAATTAAAAAAAAAAAAAAAAAAGGTGTTCTTACTGATTTCAGAGAGAGGAAGGGAGAGATAGAAATATCAATGAGAGAGAATCATTGATTGGCTGCCTCCTGCATGCCCCACACTGGGGATGGAGCCCACAACCTGGCATGTGCCCTGACCAGAAATCAAATTGTGACCTCCTGGTTCATGGGTAGACGCTCAACCACGGAGCCACACTGGCCAGGCCATCTGTTCTTCTTATCGTCTTTCAAGGACCCTTTGAAGCCCCCAAGGTGCATTACCTCTTCCCTAGCTCATGAAGTCTTATATTCCTCAATCCCCCTTCTATCTCTGAACCTCTCCTGCGTGTGGGGTCTCTGACTCTCTCATATATGTGGGGTTCTCATACATATAGTATGTATTAAAATTGGTTATTGTCCCTTGCTTATCTGTTTCATGGCTGTTTGATTATTAGACCAACCAAAAGAACCTTGAGGGTAGAGGAGTTTGTTCCTCCTCCACATGTCCTTATGTTAGGGGACTTGCTTATACTTTTAGGTGATAAGAGGCTGAAATTAGCTGCTTTGGTTAAGATGGAACCCCTCCTCCCCCAACCAAGGCATAATGCAGGTATTATGAGTTAGTTGTGTCAGTTCAGGAATGCTCAGGATAGTTACAGAAGCAAGTAGACTACTAATTTGTTATAACAAAGACAAGGATGTTTCTGTCTAGAGGATCCTGAATTATCTGTGAAATAGAAGGCAAATCCTTAAAGGAGACTGGGTGGTGTGGTGTGGGGACAGAGGACTCAGAGATAATGAGAAGATTTGCAAAGTAATGGGAGAGTTATTGTAGAAAAAGGTAGAGCAAGCTGACTAGAGAAAAACAGAAAAATTGCCAGACCCCACTGAGGACCCCCATGAGGCTGGTGTACCTAGGTCCTCATCTGACGCTGGGAGCCCTGTGATTAAATGGCTCCTGGAACTACCCAGAAGTTAGCTTTCTCCAATTTGATGTGAAAAGACACTTTGCTAAGTGGAAAAAACAAGGTGCCATTTTCCTTAGTGTCTTTTCTATCATTGCCAATCAATACACATGTAATGGATTTACAGAATGAACTGAACTCAGTGCAATAGTAATATGTCTCAGCTTTCTTTCCAGCCACAGCCTTCACACATTCTGTGTTGAATGCCCTTTTCACACCATCCCTCCCATGACGTCTCAAGCAGATCTCACAGATTTTTGGTCACTTGCAGATGGAAAAGGTCACACATTGGTAATTAAAACTAAACTCCTTTCTAAGTATTAAAATAATTCAGTCTTGCCTAAATCAAAATATAAAACGTTTCCAATTCCAAATTTCCCCTACCCACTTTGCACTTCCAGGCCAGTTCTGTGGTTTTGAAACTTGTAATAATGAAAACAAACATGGACAGCTCTTTCATGTTTTATCCGCCTCCTTCACCCTACAACTGGCTCCTCCAGAGTCCCCACCAGTGTTTGAATGTGAGTTTCCATGTATAGCAGGAGCCTGTTGTAACCGAACAATTGACACCCTCTGTATAGAGGTGTTGGAATTTGGCTCTCTCTTGGGGACATTCGTGGATTTCGGAGGCCCAGGAGGGATCTCAACCCTGTACAGTTTTCTCACCTGGGAGATGGAGAAGGAAATGGGCAGGAAGAGGTACGCATCCTCCTGCTGATCTCCTGAGACCCTCCTCCTCAGTTCCTCTCCACTGATGCATATTCTATAGTCTCTTATGGTCAGTACCAAGTAGCCCCATGGACAAGGCTCCTGCACGTTCAGCTGTCTTCTGCAGCATCCACTTGACTTTGTCACTTCAAGCTATCGGCATGCAGACTATGCCACTGCTGCCTTCTCTCCTTGCTCTAACACAGGGCTGCTCCAGCCAGCCTCCCCACTTGAAATGATACAGGTGGGAAATAGACAGCAGACTGTCACATGGCAAGCTCTTTCAAGAACTCTCCCATCACCCCCTGCTCCAGTAACTGCATTGGGATTGCATTGGGTATGTTTCTGCAACTCCCCAAGCCTTTCTCCACAAGAAAGAAACCAGATTCCCAACCACTGAGTGGTTTTCTTGGCACCATCCCCCCACCACACACCTACTTAGAAAACCATAGCACTGGTCCCTGTGCTTTAACTCTCATAGACTTTTTAGACTTCATTTATATATACTGAAGGTGGATGTTAGGGTGAGGGTCAAAGGACTTGTTTCCTCAAATTTTAAGAAATCCGTTGGGTATGTGTACTGTCTAAGATGAGAGCTTTGGTCAAAATATTGAGATATCAGAAATCCGGCCCAGCCAGATTGGCTCAGTGGTTGAGCGTCGACCTATGATGAACCAGGAGATCACAGCTCAATTCTCAGTCAGGGCACATGCCTGGGTTGTGGGATCAATCCCTAGTAGGGGGCATGCAGGAGGCAGCTAATAAATGATTATCTCTCATCATTGATATTTCTATCTCTCTCTCCCTCTCCTTCTCTAAAATCAATAAAAAATATATTTTTTTAAAGTGTCATTCTGTTACACACACACACACACACACACACACACACACACACACACACACTTACTCTTATTATGGTAGAAACATTCTAAAAACACACAAAGGAGTCATGGTTCTCTCCAAAGAAAAAGGCTCAGAAGTTGGGGGAAGGAAGCATTCTCTAGAAAAGAAAAAGAAATTGAACATGTGCATATATTATTTTTTTCAGTTAAAAAAAAACAAACACAACTGGGCATTAAAAAAATTGAAAGCTTTCCTGTTCTCTCTTCAGTCTCCAAGATGGTTTTGTTACACCAGTGTAACAAACAAGTGTGGGTGGTATTACACAAAGCAAAGTAATGCCTTTCTTAAAGCAACTTGCCAGACAAGTAGATTTCAAGCAAGAATTAAAGTTTATATTTCAAACTTCCCCTCAAGGGAGCTAAGCTTACAAGAAACCCAACTGAAAAAATGTATTTGAGGGAAGTAGGCTTTACTGGGAGGGGAAAAGTGGGTATGTAGATAAAATTGTTACATGAGATTCAAGAAAAATAAGGCTGATTCAAGGCCATTAGGCTCCTCACTACAAGACTAATGGTCAGCTGAGAGGGTAAAAGTCTAACTTTCCACAAGGGGCTGTTACTCAGATCAAACAACAAACTTCTTTCCCCTTAGTCTATCAGGGTTGTTTATTATCAGTGCAATAGCATATGAGTTCACCTTTTCTCAGGTTTGAGATTTTTTGTTTCTGTTTCTAACAGCTGGATTCCCAGTCTTACTTGTCAATGAAGTTGGCTGTTTCCCCTTATATTCTTCCCAGTCCCCTCATCTCTACTGTCAAGTTCTCCTCCAGACCCCGACCTCAGCCCCACTCCTTTCTCTCGGAACAAACAGGCAGTGGGCTTTTACCATGCCCCAGGCACCATGCCTGGGAGTGAGGATAAAATGGTGCAACTGAACATCTCCGCCCCCATAACTCTTGGTCTAGTGGGGAAGACATTGAGCAATTGTCTCCTGAAGGGTGTGTTGTGGGTAGAGCATGGGGAAATCCCCCAGGTTTGAAGCGGCTAAACTGAAACTTGAAAGACAAGAAATTAGGCAGATAAGGGGGAGGGGACAGCACAGACCAAGGCCTTCGTGACCTCAATTCCTCCCTGACAAAGATCATGGGGACTTTGAAATCCTCTCATGTTCTGTCCTCTTCCTCCTCCCCCTACATGAATCTGAAGTGTGGGTGAAAATGTGGTGCTATAATATATCATAAATTCCTAACTGGGCAGGTCACAGTGGGTAGTTATGCCCTAGGCCTGTAACTTCTTTATCAAAAGGTTTTTAAGACAGTCCTGGCCATTGTTCTTGTGCATCTGGTTAACACACCTTTGAAATGCCAGAAGTAATACCACCCCTCACCCTCCCCACTCCCCAAAGCCATAACCACCCTCAAGAATCTTAACTATCCTGTAATCCAACCCCCACCTTGCTTTCTCCCTTCATGTAATCTTCTTTATCTCTTTCTTACATAGATAACAGTACACTAGTTTCAAAATAAATAAATATAAATTAAAAAGAATAGACAACAGCAACAAAAAAAACAGAAGTACACTACCTTCAACCTCAGAAGAAGCTATAACCCTTTTCTTATCCCAATCCAAAACTTACACGTGTGCTCCATCTGCTTATCTCCTAAACCAGAAACCCTCAAGTCTTTAATTCAAGTATTTACTTTTCTCACTTGTTTATTTACGGAGCTAAATGGCTACTTGGAAGACATCAGTAGCCCTCTCCCCATGGTGTCAAGGTAAGAAAAGTCCAAACCTGGAGAGAATTTTTATGAGTTTTTTTTAGTCAAACTGACAACAAATGCCAGAAAGCAAAGATCTCCTAAGCTCCAAAGAGTAACAGTTTGGCAGCTTCTTTTATGCATTTGAAATTAAGGAAGATTACAAAGAGGTGGAAGAGAGAGAGCAAGGTGGAGATTGGATTTCAGCAGGCGTCCTCAAACTACGGCCCCTCGGGCCACATGCGGGTGTTTTTGCCCTTTTGTTTTTTCACTTCAAAATAAGATATGTGCAATGTGCATAGGAATTTGTTCATAGTTTTTTTTAAACTATAGTCCGGCCCTCCAATGGTCTGAGGGACAGTGAACTGGCCCCCTGTTTAAAAAGTTTGAGGACCCCTGGATTACAGGATCATGAAGATTGTGGTAGGCAGGAACAGCACCAGGTGTTAGACCTTCCCCTGGCATCTCCCCTAAAAATTCCACTCTTAAAACCCTTAGGATGGAGGACCCAGAGCGCTCTCCCTCCCAGAAACAGGGGTGTGCCTTTCCCTTTACCCTCCCCCTAGGGCCTAGACACATTACCATTAGCTTCCTCACTCCCAAGTTCCAAGGGCCCCTTACTTCTCCTACATTACTTCTACCTCTGTGATTTTCCAAATAAATGTTCTCTTATAGTTGCAGTCTTGGCTGTGAATTTTTCCTAGCCAGACTCAAGTACTGAGGTTGCTGAACCCAGGGGAAGATTTTTTTTTTTCTATGTTTTTATTGATTTCAGAGAGGAAGAGAGAGGGGAGATAGAAACATCAATGATGACAGAGAATCATTGATCAGCTGCCTCCTGCATGCCCCCCACTGGGGCTCCAGCCTGCAACTGGGGCATATGCCCTGACTGGGAATCAAACTGTGACCTCTGGGTTCATAGGTCAATGCTCAGCCACTGAACCACACCAGCCAAGCATCCAGGGGAAGATCTTTTTTAAAAAATACGTATATTTTTTTTACTAGAGGCCCGGTGCATGAATTTTTTTTACTAGGGGTCCCTCAGCCTGACTAGCAATGGGGCTGATCAGGGCCGGCTGGCCAGGGGGTGGGACCGCAGGAGGTGGGCTATTAGGAGTGCACTGACACACACAAACATGAGCCCTGCATCTAGCACCCATCCTAAGGGGGCTGGGGGTGGGGCTGGGACAAGATAGGCCCTCTGGGCAGGCAGTGGGATGCCCTTGCTGGCCCAGGATCTGGATCCGGCCCACTGAGGTTGAGAGTCACTTGGCAGTCGCTTTTATATCCTTTCTTCCTTGCGGAGCGTTTAGGGAGGATAAGCAGCTGCAGTGCCCGAGGCTGACTTCCAGAAGGCCGGCAGCACTGGTCCCTCGGTGCCTGGTCCGTTCTCCGGAGATTGGACCAGCAGGACTACTGAGGGAGGGAGTGGCTGCCACCAGGCTGGTGGGCTACTAGGACAGGTCAGTCAGCTGAGCGGCACTCCTGCTGTAGGAGTCACTGGCCACCAGGGGCAGCTCCTGCATTGAGCGTCTGCACCCTGGTGGTCAGTGCACATCATAGCGACCAGTCAACTGGTCAACCAGTCGTTCGGTCACTTAGGCTTTTATATACTAGTATATAGATTGATTTCAGAGAGTAAGGGAAGAGAGCTAGAAATATCAATGATGAGAGAGAATCATTGATCAACTCTCTCCTGCATGCCCCTTACTGGGGATCGAGTCCACAAACCAGGCATGTGCCCTTGACCAGAATTGAACCTGGGACTTTTCAGTCTTCAGGCTGATGCTCTACCCACTGAACCAAACTGGCTAGGGCAGGGAAGATCTTTATAGAATGTTCAGCAGGTTTCAGATCTGGGTCTCCACTGATTGATTGGTCTGAGCCAGGGCAGGGGGTCATTATTCAATGCAGCTGGTCTTGGGGCGGTGTCCCTTGACTAGTTTTGCTGCTTTTCTGGGCCTGGAGCTGAAATACAGCTGAGGCCTAGATGTTATCTCTAGGGAGGAAAGGTCAGGGGGGTCCAAACCTCCTGACCAGAGATATGCTAGGGGAGGAATGGTCACCCTGGGGGTGAGACCCCACCCTAGAATTATCCTTTGCTATGCACCCAGGGCTTTCCACCCTGGTGACCTTCTGTACCTGGACCATCATCCTTGCTTAGCTCATGTCTATCTGTCTACCACAAGATTATGTGCTCTCTTGCGGGTGGTTATGGCTTATTTCAAAGGTGAATTAACCTAGATCAGTGATGGGCAAACTTTTGAGCTTGGTGTGTCAAACTTTACCAAGAAACTGAGCATAACTCGGGTTGTGTGTCACTTTGAGGAAAAAACTAACTCCAAGACTCTAGTCGCAAAAGTTTCATCCTCAGGAGCAGCAAATGTTTCATTCTCGGCATGCGGCCGCGTGTCATCAGAAATGGCTACACGTGTCAGTGCTGACACGCGTGTCATAGGTTCGCCATCACTGACCTAGATGCATAGGAACAAAGAACAGGGCTTACTTAAGGCAAAAATACACCTTTTGTTAAAGAACTTGTAATGCCTGGGGTATGACTACCCACCATGACCTTCCCAATTAGAAATTTATGATCACATCACCCAATGAGGTTACTTTTCATAGAATCCCTTTTTCCATGCAGAATAGCATCCAGTTGGTTGTGTTGAGGCCGCTTTTCTAATATCTCTTCTATCTATTCCCCCCGCTGAATGCCCCTCTTCAGTCCTACTTTTCAGAATTCACCATCTCTACCTTTACCTATTATAATTTTCTTTTTGAAAAAAAATATATTTTTTTATTGATTTCAGAGAGGAAGGGAGAGGGAGAAAGAGATAGAAACACCAGTGATGAGAGAGAATCATTGATTGGCTGCCTCCTGCACACGCCACACTGGGGATCTAGCCTGAAACCCGGTCATGTGCCCTGACAGGGATTCAAACTGTGATCTCCTGATTCATAGGTCAATGCTCAACCACTGAGCCACACCAGCCTGGCACTTATTACCATTTTCACCAGCTGATCTCCCCGGCCTATCCTCACTGAAGTTCCATTGCTTAGCAGGAAAAACTCCAATAAAATTATTTAATGATTCAGTTGTCAGAGTGTCAATGTAAGAAACATTCAAACCTATAGAGAATTTTTGTGAGTTTATTTAAGCCAAACTGTTAACAATCGCCAGGAAGCAAAATCTCAACGAATTGAGATTATGTTCTGGAGAATGGCAGTTTTGCACCTTATTTTATACATTACAATCAAAAGAGATGATGCGAGTGGGTTACATAAAATCCATTGGTGATAGATTAGAGAGGTGGGAAAAGGCAAACGAAGAAACCTCTGGGATTGGATGAAAAATAAAATGATAGACACATCTTTTACATAGATGGGTACAGGATAGTTAACAGTCAATAATTAACATGATAAAACAATGAGAGGATTTATGGTTTCCAACCTGGGTATGCCTTTTTCCGAAAGAATGTTATAGATACAAAAGATAATAAGACAGGCTTAGTTAAGGTAGAGACTGACCTCTGTCAAAGACGATTCTAACCTAGAACATGACTACCCACCATAAACTACTTTTAGTTTAAAAGTTGTAATTTCAGACCATCCTTGGTGGTCACTGTAGGTCTTTGAGTTTGCAAAGCCACCACAGAGGTCTTCCCTGGGCTTGTCAGGATAGCATGCAGCCCCTTTTCCTCCACAGGATTGTAACTAAATTCTTTAAGATTGGTCCTGCCGCCCTAGCTGTTTTGGTTCTGTGGATAGAGCATCGGCCTGTGGACTGAAGAGTCCCAGATTCGATTCCAGTCACGGGCACATCCCCAGTTGTGGGCTTGATCCCCAGTAGAGGTCATGCAGGAGGCAGCTGATCTCTGATTCTCTCTCATCATTGATGTTTCTAGCTCTCTCTCCCTCTCCCTTCCTCTCGGAAATCAATAAAAATAAAATAATTTTTAAAAAAAGATTGGTACTGCCTACCCACCTCCCTGCATCTCCTCTCAAAACCACCCTTCATCTAAACTTTTAAATATTTCTCCTTGTTGCATAGTGTTTTCTGCCATTGGTCCTTTTGTGGTAAGCCGTTAAACAGGCATGAGCAAAGCAAGGACAATGGGCCAGGTACAGAAGGTCACCAGGGTGGACAGCCCCAGGTGACTAGCAAAGAACAATTGTAGAGTGGGACCTCATCCCCAGGGTGACCTTTCCTCCCCGAGCATATGGCTGATCATGGGGTTTAGACCCCCTAATCTTTCCTCCCTAGAGATAACATCTAGGCCTCACCTGTATTTCAGCTCCAGGCCCAGAAAAGCAGCAAAACTAGACAAGGGACACCACCTCAGGACCAGCTGCATTGAATAATGACCCTCTGCCCAGGTGTAGACCAATCAATCAGTGGAGACCCAGATCTGAAAGCTGCTGAGCATTCTATTAAGATCTTCCCCCTCAGACCTCCCCCTAAAATTCCAACCTTAAGACCCTTAGGATGGAGGACCCAGAGCGCTCTCCCTCCCCGGAGCGTGCTGGAGCCTTTCCCTTTACCCTCCCCTCCCCTTTCCCTCAGGCATGTTACCTTCACCTTCCTCACTTCTGAGCTCCAAGGGCCCTTCCTGTGCCTCTATAGCTTGTTTCCTAAGCCTGAGCCTATTTCTTCTGTGAATTACTTTTCCTACCTCTGTGATTTTCCAAATGAATGAAATCTCTCATAGTTTGAGTCTTGGCTCTGAATTCTTTCCTAACCAGAACTCAAGTATGGAGATTGCTAAACCCAGGCCCTGCCTGACCCCACCGGACCAATACCTGGTACCGTTCCAGCTGCTGCCAACACTTTGCTTATATCTCACTACTAATTTATTCAGCCATTCTTATTGTGACATTGCCAGACTTCGTGGTAAATACTGGGGATATTTTTTGGGAGCAAACCCAGACATTGCCCCTGCCCCCATGAAGCTTACAGTCTATTGGAGACGGCAGGCATGAATCAAATATGCACATACATAAATGTAAAATTATAACTGTAGATAGAAATATGCTGAAGGGAAAAGGAGGAGGAGGGAAGGGAATGAGCAGAAAAAAGAACAAGAGTTAAAGCGATCCAAGAAAGTATCCCGAAGGAAATCACAGTGGAACTGAAGAATGAGTAGAAGTTAATTAAGTAAAAAGAGAGGGAAGATCTTTTTAGGTAGGAGGAACAGCATGTGCAAAGGCCCTGAGAAAGCTGGAAGCATGTTGTACAAATTCTGAAAGAAGGTTAGTGCATCGCAAGCATTGAGACATAAAGGGAAACCTCTTCCCAATCTTGTTCTCCAGGCAAATACTAACTTATTTCTAAAGACTGGAAAACTTTTTCTCATCCCCACCAACCCTTACTCCCTAATCAGCAGGAGCCAACCACTTTTCCTTTGACCCCTTTGACCCCTACAGTACCAAGTAAGCATGACCTCAAAAGCCCTTTATGGTAGGTCTGTGCTTTCATGTCTGCTTCTTCCCACAGGTCCATGAGGGAGGATCTGAGGGAGGTACTGGTGTCTTAGGGGGGCTCTGTGTTCATGGTTCCTACACTTGGTGCAGAGTAGACTTCTAAAGTATTTGTCACAGGAATGGCTGGCTGGCTGACTGGATGGATGAATGAATGGATGAATAAAGTTAATAATAAATGTATCCATTCCGTTAAAGATTAAGACTAAACACTTTAATGTAATCCTCTTAATGTGGCCCTGCCAGTTTCTCCAGCCTCAGCTCTCAGCACTCTTCAATTCCTGATTCCTCCTCAGGGCTCCAATCCTACTGTCTTCTCTCTCAGTTCCTGAACCTGCCCAGCCCTCCCTGCCAGAGGACTGTGCAAGCAGTTTCCTCTGCCAGGGGCATCGGTCTTTCTTCATCTAGGCTCTCCTCTGGCCTCAGTGTAGACACCAATCACTTCCTCGGAACCTGCACTAAGGAAGGCCTTTTGTTCCAGGTGATCAGCCTCCTCTTTGCTCCCACAACTCCCCACACTTCCCCCTGGAAGTTCTTATCAGACTAAACAGAATTGCTCAATTACTAGTATAGCAATATAGAGAAATTAATAAATTATATATATATGCAGAATTTCTCCCTATCCCTTCAGAAGAGAATTGGTTTTATTTTTTAAAAAATATACTTTATTGATTTTTTACAGAGAGGAAGAGAGAGGGATAGAGAGTTAGAAACATCGATCAGCTGCCTCTTGCACACCCCCTACTGGGGATGTGCCCGCAACCAAGGTACATGCCCTTGACCGGAATCGAACCTGGGACCCTTGAGTCCGCAGGCCGACGCTCTATCCACTGAGCCAAACCGGTTTCGGTGAGAATTGGTTTTATTGCATTAATCTTTTGATGAGTGAGAAGTTTAGGTGGAGAGGGTGGGGTCCTCCAAAGGCTGCATGAATAACAATAGATGACAACAGGGCTTTTCTGGGGAGGATAAATTTAGTGAGGTGTGTGTGGGGGTGTGTGTGTGTGTGTGTGTGTGTGTGTTTTGAATGAACAAGTGTATGATTGCCTGGCAATAAAAGAAGCTAAGTGTCTATCTGTTAAATAAATGCTCCCTACAAATTCCACTGAGGGGTACTAATAGGATTTTTCAAAGTTTCCTACATTCTTCCCTTTGGCCTTCCACCTCATTGCAGCCAGAGTCTGTCTCCCCTGACAATGAACACGGTGCATGGGGCCTGGGAAGTCAGTAAAAGCGGGGAGCTGGACCTCATTAAGTTACTGGCAGTCAATACGTCTCAAAGATGCATCTTAAAGCTGGGGCATCAAATACTAAGGCTTCCTCTGCACCATATGTTGCTCTAAATACTCTTCCTCACTGAAGCCTCACAACATGTACTATTATTATCTCCATGTCACACGGGAAGAAACTGAATCCCAGAAAGTGACATGCACTTTTTAGTTCCTGCATCTAAAGTCCACCCCCTTAGCCTCTGCCCCTGCCATTCAGGGTTCTGTATACATTGTGTTAGAATTGCCTATTAGAAAATACTGTTTCTTCAGGGCTTTCTTAAGATTTTTTTTTTTCCTACAGAAAAAAATTCTTAAGATTCTTAGCCCTCTCGTACTCCCTGAAAAGATCCACAAGAGGGAGACCTTTCCCCTTCAGTTCTCAGCTGCTGACTGGAATTATGGATTTAATTTGCAGTTTAGTAGGTTGCTATATAGGTGACTGTTGCTTGATTTTGCAGCTGTAAAGTTACATGAGGGGGACAATGCCAAAGTAGTGCCCATGTAAAAGGGGCCCAGGGAACCATAGCACTCACCATGACCTGAGTGGAAATCTGAGTCATCGCTAAGCCAGCCTTACTTGGCTTCCATACAAAACAGATCAGCTGCTTCATCAGGGGTGTTCTACTTGACATTTATAGGGGTTGCCGTATGGTCCGGGGTAAACAGATCTGACAGCATGATTGTTCCATAGCAAGCTGTGAGTCCTGTATCAACCCAAGTCTGCTCTTCTACTCTGTAGCATTTAAAAGCAAAGATATTGCCCCTAAATTACTCACCCTAACCACACATTTTAGTAAAGTTCTTTGGGAATTTGATGATGTTATTCTTCAAAATAAAACAACTCATTCACATTATATCCCCTGGTTTTAGTCATTTCTTGATTTTGTCCTCTCCCTACATGGACCTCCTCTTGGTGACTAGAGTCTTAGAGGAACTCTCAGTTGTCACCAAATAATTTTTCCCTTTGGGGTGATTTGGAGACTAGTGGCCAAAGCTCAGCCAAAATCAAGGTCCAACCCAGCACTCTCCTATTTTCATTTTAACTACCACAGATAGCAATAATGAAGAGATTATATATTTTGCTCTTGTCTTATTCATTTCCATTTCCTCAAGCATTCAGAAACTCAACTAGGTAATACCCAGAGTGTTCCAAAAGAGAAAAAAAGCTGAGAGTTCTTATAGTAAAAAGTACATTCTTGAGAAGAATTAGTCCTGCATTCTTAGCCTCTGGATTGGTCCAGAGATGGTAATCTTCTAGCTGACCAGTAGTCTGGATAATGGATATGTGTTGATGTAAGAAATGCCCAAACTGGTAGAGAATTTTTATGGGTTTATTTGAGCCAACATATGCCAGGAAACGAGATCTCAAGTGCTTCAGAAAATAATAGTTTTGCAGCTTTCCCCATGCATCTGAAATTAAGTAGGGAAACTAAGAAATATTTCCTGAGGTAGGGGAAAGCAAAGCAGGATTACAGGATGGTTAACAAAATTATGTGCTCTCTTGAGGGTGGTTATGGCTCAATTCAAAGGTGTGTTAACCTACATGCATAGAAACAATTGACAGAGCTTGCTTAAGGCAAAAAATAAACTTTTTAGTAAAAAGTTATATGCCTGGGGCATAGGTATGCACCATAACTTGTCCAGTTAGGAATTTATGATCAGATCACGCTGTGAGGTTACTTTCCCTAGAATCCTTTTTTTATCTCACCCACAGGTGTCATCTAGATACATGAACATTCTTTCCTTAGTTCTTCCAGGTTACCTGGAAATTCAATGTACATACAGGCATTGACACAGGACTGGAAAGTTCAATCGTTTTAGTTCCCAGGCTAGTTAGAACAGGAATTGAATCATTTCCTCCTGCCTCAACCTACTTGATTTTAATAATTTGGCAGGTTGGCTATAGCGACTTCATTTTATTTCTTCACTCTATTCCTCATTCTTTAGTAATTGCAGCGCAGCTGCTGTTCCCTACCATGTCACCACCAGGAACCAAGTTCCTCATCCTCTCCCCTTTCATCCTTCCTCTTCCCAAACCATGTGCTTCAATGAGCCAGGACCAGTCTGGCAAATCCTACTTCTGATGCCAATCCTGGGGTGTTTTCTCTGACACCAACCAATTCTTTGAAACCAACTGGGTGTAGAACAATTCAATTAAATTCTGATACCATCTACCTGGAGTTAGTGTGAGATCCCACAAATCAAAGGGCTGAGTCCCACCAGACCCTTTCCAAAGCCAGTGACAAGTCTCAGGTTACCACCTGTGCTTCTGACCAACCAGCTAGAAATTTTGATTTGATAATTTGCTGGGACAGAACTCAGAAAACACCTTACTTACATTTACCAGTTTATTATAAAGGGTACTACACAAGAATAACTAACTGGATTAGGGCAAGGTATAGAAGGGGGATGTCATGGAACTTCCATGCTCTCTCCAGATGTGCCATTCTCCCAGCACCCTCTGCACCAGCCAGAGGCTCTCAAAGAGATTGTTTGTTTGTTTTGTTAATCCTCACGCAAGGATATTTTCCCATTGATTTTTAGAGAGAGTAGAAGGGAAGGAGAGAGACGGAGAGAAACATGGATGTGAGAGGGACATCTATTGGTTGCCTCCCGCCTGTGTCCAGACCAGGGCTGGGGATTGAGCCTGCAATCTAAGTACATACCCTTGACCAGAATCGAACCAGGGACCCTTCAGTCCACAGAGCCAACACTCTATCTACTTAGCCAAACTGGCCAGAGCTCAAAGAGTTGTTGTTTTTCCATTTTTTTATTGATTAAGGTATTACATGTGTCCATATCTCCCCATTGCCCCCCCACTCCCATATATGCCTTCACCCCAGTGTCTTGCGTCTATTGGTTATGCTTATATGCATGCATACAAGTCCTTCAGTTGATCTCTTACCTCCCTCCTCCTCCCCAGCCTTCCCGCTGTAATTTGACAGTCTGTTCGATGCTTCTGTGCCTCTGTATCTATCTTTTTGTTCATCAGGTTATAATGTTCTTTAATTTCCATAAATGAGTGAGATCATGTGGTATTTCTCTTTCACTGACTGGCTTATTTTGCTTAACATAATGCTCTCCAGTTCCAAAGAGTTTTTAGAGAGCTCAATCTCCAGCCCTACTCCCCTCCGTGAAGGTTGGGGGATGGGACTGAAATTTCTCACCCTCTACTCACATTTTCTTTTTAGTGACCAGCCCCATTCTCTAACTAGGGACCCCACCCTAAGTCACCTAATTAGCATAACATAAATAACAAAAGACACTTCTATCACTTAGGAAACTCAAAGGATGTGGGGAGCTCTGTGCCAGGAACTGGAGACAAAGACCAAATATATTTATTGTAGCACAATTACTCTGAGATAATGCCCACAGACATGAGGAAGAGTCACTTGGAAGAAATTCTCAAAGGAGAGAATCAGCAGGACTCTGTGGGTCTTAGAGAAGTACTCCAGAAGTTAAACAGCTTATGTTCTCATCTCTGTTCTGCCACTGAACTTCCCTCTGTAAAGTGGAAGGAATGATATTATTATTTTTTAATATATTTTATTTTATTTTATTTTTTTTTTTTTTACAGAGAGGAAGGGAGAGGGATAGAGAGTTAGAAACATAGATGAGAGAGAAACATCGATCAGCTGCCTCTTGCACACCTCTTACTGGGGATGTGCCCACATGCCCTTGACCAGAATCGAACCTGGGACCTTTCAGTCCGCAGGCCAACGCTCCATCCACTGAGCCGAACCAGTCAGGGCGAGAATGATATATATATGCAGAATTTCTCCCTATCCCTTCAGAAGAGAATTAGTTTTATTTTTTTTAAATATATTTTATTGATTTTTTACAGAGAGGAAGAGAGAGGGATAGAGAGTTAGAAACATCGATGAGAGAGAATATATTTTTTAATATATTTTATTGATTTTTTACAGAGAGGAAGGTTGGTAAAATGGAAGATTAGTCATTACAGTGTCTGGATCAGTGCGGGAAACATGTATAGAGCTCAATAAATGGTAGCTTTTCCTATCATGGCTACAGGAGGTGGGAGACCCAAGCTCTAGTCCATGCTCCCAGCCCTTCTTAGTCATTCACCATCCGCAGGCTTCAGTTTCCTCATCCACAAAATTAAAAGTATGGGCGTCCCCACCTGAGCCCAGGGTCCCTTCCTTCAGAAGTCTGAATCAAACGTGACTCAAAGATTCGCAGGCCGGGTGACTCAGGGGGCTGGTGCCAGGGCCAGAAGGTGGGAAATCGAGGGGGCGGCGCCCTCTCGGCCGGCCGGCCGGGGCAGCACACGCAGGGGGAGGATCCCTGCCCAGCCCGCTCGCCCCGGCCTCGCTTCCCCAGTTAAATGCCGGGTGGGCCTGGCGGTGAGCCATTCCAGGGATCTGAGCGCAGGTTTGGAGAGAGGTGGCACCTAGGAACCTCCGATAGGCCTTTCACCTGCCGCCCTAGCAGGCAGGGCCCCAGCGGGATCCGGGGCGGGGTCAGGGGCGGGGTCAAGGGCGGGTCCCGGGCGCGCCCGCCGCACTCCGCCTCCCGGGCGCCGTCCAGGTCCCCCGCCTCCGCCGCGAACAGCTGATGGGGCCGGAGGAAGAGGAAGGGGTGGAGCTGCTCTGCGGCTCGCCGCGGAGCTGTCAGCCCCCAGCGGGGCGAGCTGGCCGTCCCTCGCGCTGTCCCTGCGGCTTCGAGGCCAGCCAGGGCCCAGACCGGCGGGGCCGGGACAGGCGACCTGCCCGGCTGGCAATGCCGGGCCTCGGCGTAACTCCCGGCCGGGGCCGCCCCCGGTCCGGCGGGGAGCGGCGATCGGACAGATCCTGCGGGGCCCCCAGCCTGGGGGTCCTGGGGATGGCGCTGGCGCTGGCCCTCTTCCACTCCCTGGCTCTCTGGACCCCGGCGGCGGCCCACCCACTCCCCGCGCAAGGCTTTTTCGCCAGTTTCAGTGGCCTGGTGCCCCAGAACGGGGACACCTTCGGATGGAGGAACCTCACCTGCCCGGCCTGCAAAAGCCTGTTCACCGTCCTCGACTTCGGACTGCAGGTGAGTGCTGAAGGGGCTGTGGGGAAGCAGGCCTGGCCCGAGAGCGCCAGGGCCCGGGGCCCCGGAGAGCACCCCCATGGGGAAAGGCTGGCCTCCACAAGCCTTCACTGAATTCGCTCTCCTTTAAGGACACCCGTGGCTGAACGCCACCCTACCTCCATTGTGACCTTGTGAAGTAAGGGAACAGAGCAAATTATAGGCTGAGCACTGTGCTAGCCTTTTCATCCAGGTTAAAGCAGGCCTGCGAGCTGGTCTCATTGCTGCTGCTGTCTCCATTTTACAAATGAATAGATTTCCAGGGAGGTGAAGTCACTTGTCCAAGGGCAGATGACTGGCCAGGGGGAGACTGGGTCTCCCATCCTGGTGTGCCTGGTACTAGCTGCTCAAAGGGGACTTGCATGAAGACATATCCAGGGGTGTAGGACCAGCTGGGGCCGCCTTGACCCTGATCCAGTTATGATGAGTGCTGGTTGTTAGGCAAGCTTTGTGAGGATCCCCAGATAAGCAGGGCCCTGCCCCTGCGTGTGTCTCCAAACCCTGGACAGCCTGTCAGTGTGCCCAGCCCAAACAAACTTCAGGGCACACTGAAGACTGTGCCTGAGAAAGCCAACCGGGCAAACAGAGGCCTGAAATGCCTCTGGCCACGGGACTGAAGAGGAGTGCTGGCTGGTGCTGCCTGAGTCACGGGGCAGTATCTGTGGGAGGCAGAGGGGGCGCTGAGGTCTCCTCGCCACGGTGGCCCTGGTCCAGTGCAGCCCCAGTTTGGATGTGGAGGCGCAAAGGGTGGTGGCCAGGGGACGGCCTGGCCGCTGTGTTCTGACTCTGACCTCTCACCACTGGGTCTTTCCACCACAGAAGGAGAATAATGTGGCCCGGGTGGGCTCCCTGGCCACCAGGCTGTGCCAGCTGCTGAAGATCGCACCCCCGGCCGTGTGCCAGTCGGCTGTTCAGCTCTTTGAGGATGACATGGTGGAGGTGTGGAGACGCTCGGTACTGAGCCCATCTGAGGCCTGTGGCCTGCTCCTGGGCTCCACCTGTGGGCACTGGGACATTTTCTCATCTTGGAACATCTCTTTGCCAGCCGTGCCGAAGCCGGCTCCCCAGCCTCCCGACCCGCCGGCCCCGGGTGCCCCTGTCAGCCGAGTCCTCTTCCTCACTGACCTGCACTGGGATCGGGACTACCTGGAGGGCACAGACCCTGACTGTGAAGACCCACTGTGTTGCCGCCGGGGTTCTGGCCCGCCACCCGCCTCCCGCTCAGGTGCTGGGTACTGGGGCGAGTACAGCAAGTGTGACCTGCCCCTGCGCACTCTGGAGAGCCTGTTGAGCGGGCTGGGCCCCGCCGGCCCTTTTGATATGGTGTACTGGACGGGAGACATCCCCGCCCATAACGTCTGGCACCAGTCTCGTCAGGACCAGCTGCAGGCCCTGACCACCGTGACGGCCCTTGTGAAGAAGTACTTGGGGCCCGTGCCTGTGTATCCTGCGGTGGGCAACCACGAAAGCACACCCGTCAATGGCTTCCCTCCCCCCTTCATAGAGGGCAACCACTCTTCCCGCTGGCTCTACGAGGCCATGGCCCAGGCATGGGAGCCCTGGCTGCCTGCTGAAGCCCTTCACACCCTCAGGTACTTGAGGGCCATGGGAAAACGGGAGTGGAAAAGCAAGGTGGAAGGACGTGAAGGGAGCAGGGAACCCGGGCATTATCTCTGACTGCTGTCGTGGGACTCCTCAGCTCTCCTCTCGGGCCTCCCTAATCTGACCCCTCCTTCCCTTCCCACCCTTATCTCCCGCCACCCTCCTCCACAGGGCTGGCAGTATTCCCTCTCCTTCAAGCCTCTGCTTTGCTGCTGTTGGCCCTCTCCAGAATGCCCTCCCCTCCTGTTTCCATCCTGCCTTTCCCCAACTTACCCAGGCCCGTGCCATCTTTCCTGAGGGGCCACTGCTTCCCACTCCAGCTCACTTTTCTCTCTGCCCTGAACTCATAGAGCCCTCAGCCCTCTGAACCCCTCTCCGCAGTCACTCAGGCCCTGTCATCATGCTCTTAGGTCTGCAGCTTCTTGCGGGTAGACATGATGTTCTGTAGGCCTCCAACTTCCGTTCACATGTCTCGCAACAGGACTGGGCATGCAGGGCCAGGGTTATGAGTGAGTGTTGACCCCTTGTGTTCACTTTATTTCAGAATTGGGGGGTTCTATGCCCTTTCCCCAAGCCCCGGCCTCCGCCTCATCTCTCTCAATATGAATTTTTGTTCCCGTGAGAACTTCTGGCTCTTGATCAACTCCACAGATCCCGCTGGACAGCTCCAGTGGCTGGTGGGAGAGCTTCAGGCTGCTGAGGATCGAGGAGACAAGGTGAGGGAGAGTGGGGAGCATGAGGGCGTCGGTGCCCAACGAGGGGGAGCAGCAGGCTCTTCTCAATAGACCCTTGTCTGGAGCTGGAGCATCTGTGAGCAGAGACGCTTCCAACAACAGCGTTCTCTCGGGGTGCTGCTCAAGGTCATCCTTAGAAGTCCTTTTGTTCACTCACCCTCTCTCTGGCCAGAAATGCCAGTCAGTATAGCTGAGTACCAATTTGGCTGGCCTGGGCTGTCTGAACCCCTCCTTGCCCTGATAACCATCCTTACCTCTCTCCACAGGTGCATATAATTGGCCACATCCCCCCAGGGCACTGCCTGAAAAGCTGGAGCTGGAATTATTACCGAATTGTAGCCAGGTAGGAGGGAGGTGAGGGTGGGAGGATGAAGAGTGAAGATTGAAATTCCTTTGAGCCTCTCAACATTCCTGCTGCCCCAACCCGGTGGGGAGGCCACGTACTTGAATAGGATGGAAAAGAAGGCGTCCATTCCTCCTCCTCCCTAGAACCTTCTGAATATGATTCCTGTCCCTGGCTAGGTACGAGAACACCTTGGCTGGTCAGTTCTTTGGCCACACCCATGTGGATGAGTTTGAAATCTTCTATGACGAGGAGACCCTGAGCCGGCCACTCTCTGTAGCCTTCCTGGCGCCCAGTGCCACCACCTACATCAGCCTGAATCCTGGTGAGTGAGGCAGAGAGCAGCTGTAGAAATAGGGGGGGAGGGGGAGATTGGTGGGTTAAAGGGGCGGGGTCAAGCCTAGGCCAGCAAGGGGCTGGACACGAGGCCTCTCCCCTCTGTTGCCCTTGCTCTTTGAGTTCCCAGCCAGCCCCTCCCTCCTTGTAGGTTACCGGGTCTACCTAATAGACGGCAACTACCCCGGGAGCTCTCACGTTGTCCTGGATCATGAGACCTACATCCTGAACCTGACTCAAGCTAATGAGCCAGGGGCCACTCCGCACTGGCATCTCCTCTACCGGGCTCTAGAGACCTACGGGCTGCCCAATGCGCTGCCTGCCGCCTGGAACGACCTGGTATACCGCATGCGGGGCGACACGCAGCTATTCCAGACCTTCTGGTTTCTCTACCATAAGGGCCACCCGCCCTCCGAGCCCTGTGGCACGCCCTGCCGCCTCGCTACTCTGTGCGCCCAGCTCTCCGCCCGCTCAGACAGTCCTGCTCTGTGCCGCCACCTGGTGCCAGACGCAAGCATCTCCGACGTCCAGAGCCATCAGCGAAGGCCGCTCTGCTAGCACCCACTCTAGCATCTTCTGCTCGAGTTGGGAAAGTGCGTGTCTTAGGAAGGGAGCAGAAACCCCAGAAGGCCGCAGTGGTGAGAAATGTCAGTGATGAGCCTTTGCTGGGCCCCAAGTACACGGGGAAACAGCCCCTGCTCCTTGCCTGGAGCTGGGGTGGCAAGACATGGATGGGGATTGGCGGCTCCGCCCGTTGGAGGCTGCCCTGGGGCTGCTGTCCTTCCACAGACCAGGAGCAGAGGTCTCGGTTGGCAGTGCCCTGGGCAGACCAGACGGGGGCTGCGGCCCCAGGCCCGAGCGGGCCAGCCAGGAACCCTGCTGCCGCTGCCGCCTGGCTGCCAGGCGGTTAATAAAGCTAAGAGACTTGGACTCCAGACCCTCTCCCTCTGTGACTGCCCCAATTTCTTCTTTCAAGGCGGGCAGGGCAAGAGGACCTTGGGAACAAGATCCTAACTGAGGGATCAGGGTAATGGGGGTGATGGTGTGGTGCGGGCACAGGAAGTGACACAGCTCAGCAGGGCAGACAGACTTTATTAGTGATATCAGTACAGCAGAGGTGCCGTGGAGCAGCGGGGAGGGGGTCCATGTCTGGACTGGTCCCCCACTTCAGCCCCTGCTGGACCCCACAAAGATGGGGCCTGGCTTGGCATTCCTCCTGCTCCACCTGAAATGTGGGGATGGAGAGGACGGGGCTGGCTTTGCTTCCTGTTCCTCTTATCGATCCAGCCTTGTCACTTCCTTGAAGGGATTAGATGTCTCCCTCCCCAGCCCCCAGGCTGGGAACCCAGCTACAGAGGAGGGGCAGTTTGGGAGGGGAGTGGGGCTGAGGCCTAAGAATAGCCTCTAGGCCCCTCCCAGCCCCATACCCTGGAGTTCCCTGGGGCCTAATGCAAGCAGGTGGAGGAAGAACTGAGGGCTTCAGGGGGTGTGGGCCCCCAGGCGTTTGGGCTTGAGGGAGCCCCACAGCGACTGGACACCCCTGCGGACAGTCCACCCTACACGCCGGGCAACGGACTCAGCAGGGGGTGCAGGGAGGCAGGAGGTGGAGGCCTGGGAGCGGGCATCCAGACACTTCTGGTAGCGGAGCTGCAGAGAGACAGGTGGGCAGTCATTCTCCAGCCTGCCCCGTCGGGCGGGGCGGGGGGGCGGGGGAGTGTCACCACCCCACCATCCTACCCACTCACCATGCACGCAGCCTGCACAGCTTCGGAGAGGCTGGCGGCATTCGGCTCGCACCAGAACATGTGGCAGCAGAAGGAGGCTGGGCCGGCAGCCATGATGAATGCGAACGTGTGGACATCTCTGCCCACCGCCAGGAAGGAGAGGAAGCGCACCCGACACTCTCCCAGCACTGCCTCCGTCTGGAGGGAGGGGCCCCCGTTAGTAAGGAACAGCCAGACTCTGTTCCTCAGGCACATGCATCTCATTGGCAGCTCTTGCCCTCACCCCCCAGCCTCCCCTCCACGGCAAAGCACTGCCACACCTCCCATCCCAGGTCTTTACCTGCTGATGCAAGATGGTAAGGGTGGCAGGGGCCACGCTGACGTGACTTGGGGTCCACTGCTCCCGGCTACTGGAGGACAGGACGGACTCCAGGGCCCCATTTATTACATCTACCCCTAGAAGATACAGACACACACACGGCACCACTGGAGGTGGGGAGAGGACACCCTGGATCTACCCTAGACTTTCCAGCTCTGCCCAGTCAAACCCAGGGCCTTTGCTCTATCCCCCCTTCACCAGCCTCCAGCCCCCATGCAGCTGCACAGGCGGCCCTGCCTCGGTGCTTTCCTCCTGGGCTTCAGTGACTCGCCTCTTGGTTGGTTTCCTTCACTATTCTCCCTCTTCTGCTGGCACTCAGAGGAGAACCCAGCCTCCTAACCCCATTGACCGCCTGGAGCTCTGACCTCCCCGTATCTGACGGACCCACATTCAGACCTTGTGCTTCACACAACATTGACTCGGAAATCAGCCCCTCAGGCCAGTCCTCTCCCAAGACCCAGCCTTTTGTTTTATTAAAGATACCCATTTAAGGAAATGTTTACTCTTGTGTCACACTGTGTTAAATCGTGTGGAGTGCCTTTCAACAGTCTCACAATAGATCCTTTTACAGATAAGGAAGCTCACAGAAATCAGGAAATAAACCTTAGGTCACATCGAGGGATGGGGTGTCAAAATCTTAGCTGTGCTTAATAATTTCTATAATGTGCTCAAAGGCCAAGGAACCCAAGGTCCCTGGCTTTTATTAGATCAACCAGCTTTTCCTTGAAACACAACGGTTTCTTCCACTTCTGCTGGCACTCAGCGAAAACCCAGGCAGCAGCACGGGGCGTGGTGGAGGCATGGGATCCAGTCCCTGCACCGCTCAGGACTGGCTGTGTGACCTACGTGTCTTCACCCCTGCAGTGGTGAACAGTGCCATCACAAAAGCATCCAATGCAAAAGCATCCCACGCAAAAGCACACGCCTCTGTGGTCCCTCAGGGCCCTCTGTGCTCCCACCAGGAACAGACCACATGGACCCTCTTAGGGCAGAGGACAAATGTCTTCCTCCACAGTCCTCCCTCATGTTGGCCCGGCTCATCTGACCTCTGGCTGGATCAAGGCCCAACTCCCAAGCACGCTAGGCCTCTAAAACCTGGCCTCATCTGAGCTGTCAAGCCTCCTATTTTACTGCTCCCTGAGCTTCAGATGACTTATGGAACATTTATTGACATCTCATCTGGGCAAATGCCCTGCGAGCAGGTGGGGAATACAAAATGAAAGAGGATACCCTCAAGGGACACAGAACGTTACTGAGGGTAAGGCCTCGGTCTGGAGTGCACCTTCCCCCCTTGACTGCCTGAGAAACTCCTGATTCTCACCCTTCAGGTTCACCCACACGCCACCTAGGAAGCCTTCCCTGCTGCAGGCAGAGAGAGGGTGTTGTTGGGTCAACTCTTAGCAAAACATCTAATACTGCTTAACACCTTCCCTACACTGGGCTGGCCATCTCAAGGACAGAAACCAAGTTTCATTCATCTCTATGTTGCCAATCCTACCACAGGGCTTATCTACTGAAGGATTTCCAGATGCACGAGCAAGTCACCCTCAAGGCAACATGGGCCAATGCACCCAAACTGGTATAACCAAGCAACCCGGGAGTCCACAGAAGGGTGTCAATGCAAGCAGGAGTGGGTGGGCCAGGTCAGACTGCAGAGAGCTGTGATGTGTATGACATTAAGCTCAGTCAACAGAGAGTCTCAAAGATCATGAGTTGCGGATACGACACTGAAATCAAACTGCTTAAGAAGCAGATGAGGCCCTGGCCAGTGTGTCTCAGTTGGTTGGAACATTGTCCCATACACCAAAAGGTTACGGTTTTGATTCCCTCTTGGGACACATACCTAGGTTGTAGGTTCAATTCCTGGTCAGGGCACATTTTGGGGAGTGGGGGAGGGAACAACCAATTGGTGTGTTTGTTTTTTCTCTCTCTCTCCCTTCCTCTCTCTAAAATTAATAAAAAGCATATCCTCTGCTTGGGGGAAGCAGATGGGGCTGTGAGGGTGGGTCCTGGCCTCAGAGTGCGGGGAGGACCAGCGTGGAGGGAAGGGGAAAGCAGTGGAAGATGGGCCTGGAAAAAGCCTGAGTTGGTAACAACTCGGAGCTGAAACCTACACCCTAACTGCTAGCCCCACACTCCCATCCCCCTTATCCTGATGTGCATTCTTTTCATATCAGGTGTTGCCTTCCAACATACTACATAACTTACTTATTTTATTGTCTGTCTCTCCTGGCTAGAGTGTCAGCTACCTGAAGGCAAGAATCTTTGTCAGTTTTGCTCATTAATGTATACCAAGAACCCACAATAGTGTCTGGCACAAACCAGGCAGTCAGTAGTCATTTGTTGAGTGAATGAATATTGCAGCTTCAGCAGGAGCCAATGTTAAACTCCCAGAGGTTCAGCCTAGCAGGTGCTGCTCAGTGGTTGAGTGTTGGCCTATGAAGCAGGAGGTCACAGTTCAATTCCCGGTCAGGGCACATGCCTGGGTTGTGTGCTCAATCCCCAGTAGGGGACGTGCAGGAGGCAGCCGGCCAATGATTCTCTCTCACCATTTATGTTTCTATCTCTCTCCCTTCCTCTCTGAAATAAATAAAAATATATTTTAAATAAATAAATAAACTCCCAGAGTTCAAAAAGGCAGCAGAAACTAAGGCAAGAAGTGGGCTTAGAGAGTACTGGTGTGAATGACCTGGCTTCAACAGAGCAGACACACTGAGCTAATGGACAACAGAGGGGCCATCCAGGGTTGCAGACAGATGGTTCAGTGTAGTGAGAGCCTGTGCAAGGTGGATATGGGAGTGGGGGTAATAACCGGAAGAGGCAACAAGGGCTTAGAAGCTGAGGGTGGGAGGGAGAGGAAATGAGAGGGGATGTGTAGGGGTCAAGCACCTCCTTTCTGCTTCCTCAGCATCCTTTTCCACCTCCAAATCCATGTCTGCAGCAGTGCTATTGGATCCAACCAGAACAGCCAGTCCCCTGCAACTCCAGCTCAATCCCTATCCTTCCTAAGAAGGGTGCCCTCGCTGAATGTAAGGTGCTGGTCATTAAGTCAGCATGGTTGGAGGGGAAGAGGAAAGAACTGAAGGTGACCAGGCTGAGTCCTAGGACCACCATCTCCTGGCTATGTCATCTGAGGCAAGTCTCGTTCATTCATACATTCGTTTGTCTGTTTACCTATTCACCAGGCTTTGTTGAGTTCTTCCAAAGTGTCTTTCGACGTGACACCCAACCACTCTGTGAAGCAGTCTTTTTTTCCTCTGAACTCACTCCTGCACTCACTATCCTTGGCAGTTTCATCCTCCTCCACTATCCATTAAATGTTGCAGGGCACCACTCTACAAAAGCCAGGAAGCCAGGAGTCGCCCTTAATGCCTCTGCCCCGCACCTCACATTAATCACCAAGGCCTACTGATTTCAATTGTAAATCTTTCCCTCTCCGATTTGTCATCTGTCTAAATATCTCTTGAGTCAACACACTCCTTCTCAGTTCCTTCAGAGTCCAAGTTATTCCCCATACTGGCAACCACTACTGCAAGGTCTCCTGAGTTCTCTACGTCCACCTCCGCCACTGAATATTCCCCATGTATGGGATAACAAGTAAGCTTTACAAAATTCAAATCTGATCATGTCAGGAGCTCTCCAGAAAACTCCTCCAGAGCTCCTCGCTGCTCTTAGGGTGAAGAACAAATCGCTAACATGGCCTGTGAGGTTGCACACACAGTCTGTCCACTGCCCAGCTCCCAGCCTCATCTGGCACCACTGTCCTTCTCTCAGTGCCTTTGAAGCACCAAAGTGCCCTCTGCCCTGGGTACTCAAATGACTGGAAGGATCTTCCCCTACCTCACTCCCACCTCCATCCCACTTTACAATGAAGTTCCTCTTCATTTTCTGATCTCAGTTCAAATGTCACTTTCCCAAATAAGTCCTTTCTGACTCCCTGGACTAAATGAGGTTTCCCTATTACGTAGTTTCATAGCACCTTGCTACTTTCTTTCAACGAATGGCTCCACTTGTAATTACATATTTATTTGCGTGAGTATTTTACCAGTTCCTGTTTTTTCCTACTGTAACCTTCATGAAAGCAGGACTATGGCCATTGTTTTCCCAGGATCTGGCACATGGTAGTAGGCTTCATAGGTATTATTTGCTTAGTGAATGAACTGGAAATATAAGAGTAAACCAGATAGCCTACCTTCAATTTCCTTATCTATAAAATGCAGATGTCATAAGTTAATCAAGAATTAAATGACAAATAAGGAAGTAACTTACAAACAATAAAGCAGGTGACAAATATGCTCACTGCCTCTGCAGAGGCCCATAGCTGGTGCTGTAATACCAAATCCAGCTCCCAGCTGCTGCCTGGTGTCTCTAATCATCGAAGACCTGCCTCCCAACCCAATCAAAGCTTTTCTGTAGGATTCAAGAGTGGGTCTCCCTGTGTGCCTGGTTCACTGGTTCACACTCAGTGAAGGCATGCCAACTGCTGTGACAGGCAGGACACTGTGCAGCTGGGACAGAGGTACCGCAGGTGGGATGCATTTTGAAGGACGGGGTGACATCATGCACGAGGAAGGTCTGGGAAAAGAGGCGTTGGAAGGCAGAGGGTGGGCCAGAGCTTTGGGATCAAGGTGGCGGTCCCTGGGTGAAGGAGAACATACATACCAACAGGTTTAGCAACAGGCACATTCCCCAGGTAATAGACTTGGAACTTTTGTACCAACTCATTCTTAGGCGCTGGGAATTCCACTGCAGGAAAGAAGAGGAAGCTCCATCGTGGTGGCAGATCTGGCTCACTCCCAGTTCCCACCATGCGGGCATGAGCTGGACATTCCAGCCCAGGGCCTACCTCCACCCCTCCCCACTTCCTCCCTTTAACCAAAGTCCCTCCACTCATGTGACCCAAAGAATGCAGCAGCCGCTTTTTTCCAGTGGTTCACGCTGGACGTGGAGGGGTTGTGACACTGACCTTGGAAAGGGACGTCCACAAGTTTAGAGTGGTCCAGGGAGAGGCCATTTACCAAGCAGCGGGCACTGCGCCGTTCCGCCATGATCTGAGGAAGGGAGGAGAGGAAGGGAGGAGAGGGAGGGAGGAGCGAAGGAGGGTCTGTTAGGGCTTCCTAGCCCTAAAGCCCCCCACCCCCCCCCCTCACTCTTGTAGAGCAAAGGTGGCAGCTAATCCAGGGAGCAGACAGGTCGTGCCTTAGAGCAGATCTCATGCAGGCTGGTGGCGATGTTCTTGGCGGGTGCCTCACAGCGAAACACGTGGCACTTGAGCATCTGGGTCAGCTTATCACGAGCTACGTAGGCAAAGTCCCTGTTGGGGGAGGGGCACCTCAGTGTCTCCCAGTGCCATCCAATGCCGAGCCTGTCCCCACCACCCCCACACCCTCCTCCAGGGCTTCTGCCCTCAGATGGTGTCCTGTGGGTACTGCCTTCTGGCTGGAGGGTAGACAGGCAAGCATGCCGAGGTGAGGGAGCATGGGCGAGCACAGCGGGCAGGAAGGGGCCGGGCAGAGTAGGGGAACTTGGGTGCTTCGAGGCATCGAGGCATTGGTCTGGGTGTGGGAGGAGGGAGGAGGTAAACAGGCATAGTACCTCTCTCTGGGTCCGGCAGCACAAGAGAGGCAAAGAACAGAGTTAGGGAGGAGGGCCCGCTCTAGCTGCTGGCTAGCCCCCACCCTGAGACCCCAGGCCCTGCGCCCACCTTCCACTGTCCCGCCCGACGCCCCACACGCGAATGCTGACGATGGGCTGGGCGTGCAGCAGGGCCTGGCTCTGCGGCTCCACCAGCTTCAGCGTCTCCTCCTCCAGCTGCAGCAGCAGGTCCTTTCCCTGCAGGCCCAGGACGCAGGCACTTCTTGGGGCCCCCGCTGCCACCTCCAGCTCAGAGGAGGTCAGCCATGGCTCTGGGACCCTTACATGGGTGTCAGACCACCCACCCTGCAGGCCACACTGGAGTAGAGGTCTCACCCATCATTCTCTCCCCACCCCACCCCAGGTTACACAACCATCTCCCAAGGCCCCAAGGTGGGGGGTCACGCATCCGTCTCACAAGCCGTCACCTGGGATAGGTACACACACACACACACACACACACACACACCCTATCCCCACCTGGGCAGCTCAGCTCTCCCATCTCTCACAGTTCCCTTCACTTTTCCACAGCACCACACCCCACCAGCCAGGCCCTCACCTCCCCCCAGCCCCCAGACATGGGGTCGTGCAGATTGTTTTTGTGGTAGCAGAGCTGCCGGATGCAATTGTTGACAGCCACGCTGCTGCGTCCAGGGGCCAGCTCCTCCTCAGTCATCTCCACCCAGCCTAGGGAGCGCACGGCAAAACACTGCCAAACACAGAAGAGGGGGTGGAGGTAGAGGGTCTTAGCTGGAACTGGAGGAGCCCCCAACACAGGACACAGGGGTTCTGCTGAGACCAGAGGAGTCCCTAGTTCAGAACGTGGTGGTGGGTGTTCTAAGCTAAGACTCAGAAGCTCCCCAAATAGGAGATAGTTGGTGGGGGAGGGCAGGGGGGGTGGTCTCAGAAGAGACCCTGCTAGTACAAGCCCCCAGGGCCCCCCGTCAGACCACTGGGCTGGCCGAATGAAAACTGAAGCTCCTGCAGCTCAGACACAGGGGTCTGTGTGGAAACTGGAGGAGCTCCTAACTCAGGACCCGGGGAGCTGTACTGAGACCAGAGGTGCCCCCCAGGACATGACACGGGGCGCTCTCCTGCACACCGAAGGGCCCCAGCCTGGGGAACGGGCATTGGTCTTGAACAAACCTTGGTCCCTGGGTTGGCATTCCTTTGCGGCAGCTTCTCCTCCTCCTGGGGCAATGGCTCTGGGCTGGGGGCAGAGGGGTAACACTCGGTACGGGCCCCAAACAGGGAGCTGTCCCAAGGCCCCTTCCCCATACAGCCATCCCACTGCTTCGTGCCTTCCCGCTCACCTAAGGCTCTGAGCCGGGAAGGGCAGTGTCCCCTCCTCAGGGTCCTTCAACCCCAGATCCATTGGGGCCTCCTCACTGGGTTCATCCTTCGGGAGGGGAGAGAGGAATCAGGACCAAAATCATGCCCCTTCGGCAGCTCCCCCTTTGTGAAACAGGTCCCCCACTCACCTTCCAAAATTCTCCATCCTCAAAGCCGTCTCCGTGGGCAAAGCCTGTCCAGGTGAGCTAGGAGGGGGCGGCAGCAGTGAGTGGGCGGCTCGTCTTGCTCCAGCAGCACCACCCCTGCACCCCAAAATACAACAGGCCTGTAAGCCTCACCTGGGACTCCTCTCGGGGGCTGCTCCCCTGGGAGGGGGAGGCCCGGCCAGGGGGTTCCCACTGAGTGGTCCCCGTCGGGATGTGCCAGTAGTAGGTCCCTGAGGTGTCCTGAACTCTCATCCATCCAGCCGGCAGGTCGGAATCCGTCTCGAAGGCGTTGGGGTTCCAGAAGGAATCTGCGAGGTGGGGGCTTGGTGAGAGTCTGCCCACCCAACAAGCAGGCAGCGGTGCTATGTCCAGTCCCCTCCTTAGACCCCAAGGTGGGCAAGAAGGGCGGGGGGAGGGCTGCAGTACAACATGGTTCCTGCTTCCCCCTAGAGCCTGCAGTCTGGAGTCACCACAGGGGGGACCCCAGCAGGGAACATGGCTCAGGTCTCCTCCTGGGCCCTGCTCCTGGCTAATGAGGCCATACTGGGGGAAGGAGGAGAGCAGAGAGAAGGGAGGGAGCTTAGGTGCCCTCCTGTCATACAGCTCCGTATCTCAGGTGCACACGCTTACCAGCTCCTGCACACACATGTGCACACAGACACACAAGCCCTACTCCACACCTGTGCAGCCACCACAAACACAAGGGTATGTACACACAGAAAACGGGCAAACACACACACCAACTCCAGGCACATACTAATGCAGACACCATGTACAGAGGAGACGTGTGCACACACATAGGTAGGTATATATGTACATAAACCAACCCGGCCACACATAAGTACAGAGACCACACCCACAATGACCTTCAACACATGTACAGGTACCCCATTCTGAATGCACTCTCAGACATACAACATATGTCAACCTCTGCCATGTATATGCAGACACTGCAGACCTCGCACCCGGACCCTTACAGATGCAGGCTAACATTCTGTGCACATGCTCACACACCACGCACCTGTGACATACCGGTACATTCCCCCCCCCCACTCTACCCCCCATCCCCGCTGACATCACGACTCCAGCCCTAGGGCCCAGCTCATGCTTCCTCCGCCTCTGCCCTCCCTGCCAGCCCCACCCCACATCGTGCCCAGCCCCCTGCCCTCCCTCACCTGGGCTGCTGTCCTGCAGGATGATGGCCAGGAAAAAGTCCTGGGAGAACATGGCGCTCGTTGCCAGCCCCTCCTGCCTGCACCCTCCCTCCTCGCAGCCCCTCCAGCCCAGCCAGCTGGGCTCACAGCCTGGTGCTGGGCTGCAGAGAAAAGCTCATCCCGTCATCCCGCCCCCTTCGCACCAGGGCAGAGTGCTTGCCAGGCAAGATCCTCCTCCGCCTGGAGCTCACTAGGGAGGGGCCAGGACCACCAGGGGAGGGGACCCCTTTGGGGTGAGAAGGGAGGGTGCTCAGGAGACCCCAGCCCTTTTTCTCGCATCTTTTCTTTCCAATCCTGGCTCCCCTCCCCCAATCCCAAATCTCCATCCCACCCCATCCCACAGTGATCACATCAGTGCCACAGTCACGCCCCGTCTTAGGGACACAAGGAGGCTCAGCCCCTCGGGAATACCCCAGCCCCCTGGGGCCCCGCCAGCCTGGAGCTCAGCACAATCAGGGTGTGGCTTCAGGGCTCCCAGGGATGCCTCCCTCCCCAGAGCCTGCCCAACAGTTTGAGTCTGAGAGTGGGCCTTGAGGGCAAGGGCTCCAGTAAGCTTGAGGCTGGGCTTGGGGCTTCCCAGTACCAACCCCCCTCACCTGCCAGGGCCCAGCTAGGCTGCAGCGTCTCCTCGGCAACCGCAGCACCAGGACCGGCTGGGAGCGCCCAGTCTGCTGACGTGCTTCGCGTTACCAGGGAGACCAGGAATCCTGACTGGTCCAAGAGGCAGCACTGAGGGACAGGCAGTCAGTCCCTAGACCCAGGCTGCTGAGCAACCGGCCCAGGGGGCTGGTAGTGGGCGTGGTTACACCGCGGGGGCCGCACACCTGAGGTGAGTTATTTGGGCAGGTGCCTCACCGCCCTGACCTTCCAAATGAGGCGGCCCGGTGAGGAGGGGCTCTTGCTGCCCATCCAGCCTTCCAGGCAGCCATAACCACCTCTTCCCCTCCCCCCCAGCCCATCCCCACCCTCAGGCCCTAGGGAAATAAAATGCCTGCTCTTCCACAGAGACCTCCCCCCGCCTTCCGGGCTCAAAGGCCAAACCTTCCAAGAACATCAGCGCGAAGGGCAGCCATGCCCTCCACAGCCACACACGTCTTCATGAAAGCCATACACCTCTCGAATTGGGGGGCGAATTCCCCATCTTCTGACTGAGCCACACATACCAATCCATCTGCCGTCCCTGTCAGTCTGTACCTTCCTGCTTCAAAGGGCTTCTTCCTTCCGATCTGATCTGGAGGGGCCGCTCTCCTGCCCTGACCATCTGGGAGGCCCTTCTGGAGCCTGGCACATCTCCTCCAACTGCTACCTACCTCCCAGTCACCACCAGCACCCGGACTACTCATATTTCTTACCTGGATCATTGCGACAGCGTCAGTGCCTCCCTCTAGTCTAGTCTCCACCTGTCTGGGCTGCACATCACCGCCCGAATGACTGTTCTGAAATCTCAGCTGATGAAATTACTCTTTATTGTCCTCTCCTCGCCCTCAAGATGGAATCCAAATCCTCCCCCGCCCTACCCCCCAAGGTTTGTGTGTTGTCAGGAGGCCCTAACCACTGCCTCTCAGCCTTATCTCTGACCATCCCTAACCCTCCCCTCTCTCTCTCTCCCCCTGCTTGGGGCATGCCCCCCCATCTTCTCCAGCCCAGCCTCCCTCCCTTCTATCCTCACCTGGCTATTACCAACTCCTCCCCCCTCAGGCATCAGTGTAAAGGTCACTTTTCAAAACTAACCCACCCCACCCCACCCCAAACCCGCACACAGGCAGGGTTAGATGCCTCTCCTGCATGCACTGCCCCATCGCAGAGCATCATGCTGATTCTGACCTGGTACTTCTGTCTCCCCACTAGACTGGGAGTGTATGAGGGCAGGAACACCTGTCCCCTGCAGTCTGCATTTCCAGCCTTCAGGACAAGGCCTGGCCCAGAGTATGCACCCCACGCAGGTAGTCGAGTGCATTCATTCATTCATTCATTCATTCACTTATGCAATCAATCAACAACTTTGTGGAGATAGTGGGGAAGGAGAAATAATTTTTGCTCAATTCTAGCCCATTCCTACAGGAGTCTAGAACTGCTCTGTGGCTTTCGTGCTTACAGCAACACATTCCCTTCCCTGGGCTGGCCCCACATGGCTACCCTCCATTTCCACAGCCTCCACCGGAGTGTGATCCTTGACCTTCCTCTTGCCACGCCAGTGCCCTTGCTAAGGTCACTGCCCATGTCTACATACCCTTCCCAGGTCTCCGGCAGTTCTATCCTCCTACTCCCGGAAGGTTCATAGGTGTGGCTACCACAGCAACCATCCCAGGAGCCCTGAGCAACCAAGCCCTCTCCATTATTTGGCCTGACTCCCACCCCTGGGGCAGAAGTTGCAAACCAGCAACCTACAGACGATTTTGTGTGGCCTGCAAGGTTTTTTTTTTTTTTTTTTAAAAAAAAACACACACAGAATTTTCTGTTAACCTTTAGAAATTGAGATAGTTCACAACAATATCTAGTTTTCCGTTTCCCTTGAAAAGGTACATGAAATGGCTCCCTTGAGACAACATTTTCCCAAACCCAACCCTACAAACAACGAGCTGGACTGGAAGAGCAGCTGTTCCCTTTAAAGGGGGTCCAAGCAATGGCCATCGAAGGCCACAACATCACAGAGGAGAGAGGCAATCCGACGTTGCCTTTGATAAAGAAGGACTCAATGGCACCTATAAAATGTTCTTGCAAAAACACTCTCAAATCTGAGTCTGAGCCCAGCTTTCGAACTCACTACCAATTCCTGGCAACCTCAGGGGAAGGGGACATGTGCAGCACCACCACAGAGAGAGGATGTGCAAGTCCGACCACGCAAAAACCAGGGCAAGCACCACTGCGGCTTCCATTAAAAAACGGCAGCCAAAAATGAAGGCAGAGCGGTGGAGGGACCATGTGTAGATCAAACAAAACTAAGAGACATATCAACCATCAAAAGGTCAATATCAATATTTGGATGTTGATTCAAACAATAAGTGTTTTAAAAGGCAGGGAGGACGTTTATTAGACAACTGGGAAAATGTAAACATTGACTGAATATTTGATGATATTAAGTGATTATTGCTACATTCTTGCAGACTTGATAATGGTATTGTGAATTTTTAAAAAGAGTTTTATCTCGCTCGGCCAGCATGGCTCAGTGATTGAGCGTCAACCTGTGAACCAGGAGGTCACGGTTTGATTCCCGGTCAGGGCACATACCCAGGTTGCAGGTTCAATGCCCAGTGCAGGGCGTGCAGAAGGCAGCCGATCAATGATTCTCTCTCAACATCGATGTTTTTATCTCTCCCTTCCTCTCTGAAATCAATAAAAATATATTTTTAAAATAAATAAAAGAGATACATCTCTTAGAAATGTATGCGCTGCCCTGGCCGGTTTCTCAGTGGTTAGAGAATCAGCCTCGGGACGGGTTCGGTTCCCAGTCAAGGGCATATATCTCAGTTGCTGGTTCAATCCACGGCCCAGTGCAGGAGGCAACCAATTGATGTTTCTCTCTCCCCCCGGTCCCTCTCCCCGCCTCCTTCTTCCCTTCTACTCTCTCTAAAAATCAATGAAAAAAATATGGAGTGAGGATAAAATTTAAAACAATGGATAGGCAAACATTTTTGGATGAAATGATTACTTCAAAATAACCTAGGCTGCGGCCTAGGAGTAGGTGGGGGTACAGATGTGGCCAGACTAGGCAGGTGTTGATAATTGTTGAAACTAGGTCTTAGGTAAATCAGGTTTGTTATTCTATTCCCTCTGCTTTTGTATATGTTTGCAAGTGTCCATAATAAGAGTTTTAAAAGGGTATAGTGTGCTGCCCTTGGCTCATCGGAACCACACGCTTCCTGCAAAGGTCCCACAGTTTGGAGTCTGGGTATGGTGCCTGCTGCCTGATGCAGGGGAGTCTGTCCTAATCTTTACCTACACCCCATCCTCCACATGCCCAGCTTGTAGCTACAGCCCACTCACTCTGCCCTGTGCTTCAGCTCTGTCTGCATCTCCACAAATGTGATATCAGCAAATGTGGAGACTCAACTTACTTCCAAGACACACATTTAAGATCAATCCTTGGAATCTGAATATCTATTCTTCCTCTCCCCCACACCCCCAAAGAAGTATATATTTATTCTTCCTAACTCAGTAAATATTCTATTCCAGATACAAAGGATTCAAAACAGGATCCCTGCAATGCCCAGTGTGCTGCACACAACGCTCCCCCGTTTTCACAATAGACCGCTGTGGAGAGGTGCTGCTGCCCCCTCCCAAGCATGGCAAAGTCTGGCCCAAGGCGCCTTGGTTCCTTGTGCTGTGTGCACCGATGGCAGGCTGACACAGCGCCCAGAGCGCAGGTCTGGACTCAGACCTGGTTTAGATCTCCGTTCTACTGTGATCTCAGACTCCCTGGGATTTTAGGAAAGCTACTAAATCTCTCCAGGCCTCGTTCTGTCATCTGTAATATGGGCACAAAATAGTGTCGATTTCACAGCATCGTGAAGGTTAAATACGACAGAGCTGAGCACGGGGCCAGTACCTGGTAAATGCCCCATAAACGGACCTGCTCCGCTGTCCGTCAGGGGTGCATGACGGATGGACTGCTCAACGCGGTCAAGCTCTCTCTGAGGCGGGAATGGCTTCCTTCGGGAAAACCTGGGCGTGGCCTGCTGCGGACCGAGGACTCACCCCCAGGCTGGCCCTGGCCTCTGCATGGAGAAGCCTGCCCTCTGCCCTCTTGCCCGCCCACACTCCCCGTGTCAGCCTCCACACGGTACCTGTGTCCTCCGGGGAGCCATAGGAGGGGCTGCCCTGGGATAAGGTGGCCCAGCTGGAGTCCTCGTCACTGGCTGCACTGTTCCGCATGCCAAACAGGAGGCTGGCGCTCTTGCTGTGCTCCCGGGGGCCGTCTACCAGGGCCTGGGATGCAGGGGGCTCCTCCACACTCTCCAGGGGCTCGGGCAGCCCTGGGGGAGAAGACAAGTCCTCCTCCTCCTCCTCGTCCTCTTCCTCGTCCTCCTCCTCCTCTGCTTCCCCCGCTGCCTTCTCCTCTCCCTCGTCTGGCCCCTGATCTTGGGAGCTGATGATCAGGTCGGGTCCTCGGAGCCCTCGGTTGGCCGCATTGTGGGCAGAAAGCTCCAGCTCAGAGTACAGGTGCAGCAGGCCTTTGGGGCCCAAGGGTGCCGTTTCAGGTTCCTGGCTGGCCTCCTCTGCCAGGGTCAAGGTCACATTTCGGTTCTGGTCACGGTGGGCCGTGGCAGCCCGCCGAAGCTGGTTCTGGCCCTCCTTTAGCCACTTGGCATTGGCTGGGCCCGGCTCAGGCCCACCGCCCTCCCCCATGGCGCTGCGCAGGTCTTTGGGTCCCACGGCCGTGACCTGCAGCTTGGCGTTGAGCAGCTGGTTGTGGGCAGCGTGCAGGGGCAGGGGTAGGCTCAGGGCGGGGCCTCCGTGGCTGTTGGCGTTAATGGCCGACTGGCTCAGTGATGATGGAACAGACATGGCCTTGGCAGATCCTGCAGGGCAGGGTGGGGGTTGGGGGGAAAGGGAAGACCACGATTAGCCTCCAGGTCAGGATAGCAGCACCCCTGCCTCTGCCCCAGGGCTGTGCCCTGCAGCTCCTCCTCTCCCTTGCTCTCAGCAGGCCAGCCACACCACTCCTGTATGAGCTACTCTCCCATAAGCATGACTGAGCTTAACTCCTGTCCTCCACCACCCCTCTCCCAGACTAGGCCCAGGCCCGAAGTCCGCCCCATCCACAAACCCCGACTTCCCCGGAGAGCACAGCCAACCTCTGCCTTTCCCTCAATCCCAACAGCAGAGCCTTCACACAATGGCTCTCTGTGCATCCCCACCCCCAGCTCACCCAACTGGGGCGCCCCGTGCCAGGGCCACAGCTGGCGTGGGCCTGGCTCATGTGTTCTGAACACTGGACGCTGACTGCCCCCTTCCTCCTGCCACACTGCCGTCCAGAGTCCCACCTCTGAGCTCCCCAGGGTGCGTTCCCATCATCATACATCACTGGGCTCAACCAGCCCCCAAGCCTGCTCCCTACAGGGCCTGTGAGGCCAGGAAAGAAGGAGATGCAGACCCAGCCCGCAGGGCAGGGCCCAGGGAAGGCCGGTCCCAGGGGAAGGGGCTCAGCTCCAATTCACGGCTCCTTTGGTCCGCTGACGCTGCATTCTGGTGAGTCTTTCTGTACAGTATCTCCCTTCGGGCACTGTCCTTCCACCAGCCCCTTTAGCCCAAGCCTGGGTCACAGCAGGAGCCTTTGAACTGGACCCTCCAACCCTTCAGGTCTTTGCCCAAATGTCACCTTCTCAGTGAGACCTTTCTGAATACTCTTAAAACTGCAGGTCTGCCTAGCCGGCGTGGCTCAGTGGTTGAGCGCTGACCTATGAACCAGAAGGTCACAGTTGGATTCCTGGTCAGGGCACATGCCCAGGTTGCAGGCTCAGTCTCCAGTAGGTGGCATGCAGGAAATAGCCGTCGTATGTTTCTATCTCTCTATCCCTCTCCCTTCCTTTCTCTCTAAAAAAATTAATAAAAACATATTACAAAAAAACAACAACAACAACAACACAAAAAACTGCAGGTCACTATGCCCCCTCTCAGCAATCCCCAAATCTTCCCTAGCACCTAACACCATCTGACAAGCT
The DNA here is from genome assembly GCF_951640355.1 of Cnephaeus nilssonii. Taxonomy (NCBI): domain Eukaryota; kingdom Metazoa; phylum Chordata; class Mammalia; order Chiroptera; family Vespertilionidae; genus Cnephaeus; species Cnephaeus nilssonii. The sequence continues at coordinate 39,650,792 of NC_137084.1, read as the reverse complement.
ATTATTATTTTTATTATTGCTTTTTTAATTTTATTTTTTAAATTGATTTTAGAGAGAGGAAGGGAGAAAGAGAAAACAAACAAACAAACATGGATGTGAGCGAGAAATGTATTTGTTGCCTCTCACATGCACTCCAATGGGGGATTGAATCCGCAACCTGGCTATGTGCCCTGACCAGGAATGGAACCCACCACCTTCTGGTGTAGGGGACCACGCTCCAACCAACTGAGCCACACTGACCAGGGCTATTATTGCGTTTTATAACTCATTGTCTCCTCATGACAATAATGTCAGTTCCATACTGTGAGGATTTTGTCTTTTTTTTTTTTTCAATGCAGTATTCCTAGAGCTAACACAGTCCTGGCACAGAAGAGGAACTCAATACACAGTTGCAGAATTAATGTTGGAATGTGCCCTCCCATCTCCTCCAGACCTCCTTTTAGCATCTCCACTGCCAGTTTCAGAAAGCACGCTTTGATTGTGTTTCTGCGTCTCAACCAGTGCTCAGGGTGCCCAACCAAACTCTGCCTGCCCTTCTGCCGAGGGAACCTCCTGCTCCTCAGTGACAGCCCATGTATCCCTGACCCCTCGGACCCCTCCTCCCTCCTCACAAGCCATTCACGGATCACCTTCTCCACTTACCTTTCCTTCCAGCCCCATCACCCCAGTGACCCCACCCTCAAGCTCCCAGACCACCCTCCCCATTTTCCCTGACCTTCCACTACTGGGCGACTCTCCTTCCCTGACCCCCACTACAAAGTGCTCGCCCCCTGTTTGCCCCCCACATCACAGCCCATGCCTCCTGACCAACCACTTCCCAATTCTTTCTCTTCCTGTCCCTTGTCGACAGCCCCTACCATGACACTCTTACTTCCCTGACACTCTTAGAGTTCTCTCTTCCTACTTGACCCTTTCCCCAACACAACTCTCCCTCACTGACTGCCCCTCACACGCCACCTTTCTCTCCGATTCCCACTGTACAGTTCCACCTCCTTCATTTCTCACCTGCGAGTTCTCTGTCTCCCTGTTCCCCGCTAAGAAGTCCTTTCACTCCCCGACCCTCTGCCCCAGTTCTCTGCCACCTCAGTGTGGCTCTCAGCTCCAAGCACAGGTTGCAGCGAGGTGTTTAGGCTGCCGAGCAAGGCTCTGCCATCTCTCAGGTGTGGTGGTCCTGAGGCAGGAGCCGTAGCTCGCCTTTCTGTGCCTTCTGGCTCCTCAGACCCTAGCACAATGCGATGCCCGCATCTGTGAGATAAATGGGAAAGGCTCCTGTCTAGGTCTGCCTCACGCGGAACTGCTGGTCTGCTCCGTGTGGCTCCACCTGGGCAACGAGAAAAATAAACAGCTCTGCCTCTACCCAAAACCACAGTAATCTTCCAAAAATGGAAACGGGATTGTGTAATTCCCCGGTTCGAAAAAGAAGATGGCTCACCCCTGCCTTTAGGATAAAACATCCGTGCTCATTAGCAGGACACCAAAAGCCTCCTGAGCCAATCCCGACGCCCTCTCGGACCTCCTCCGCCCTGCCTCCTTCACACCTTACACTCCAGCCACGTGAAGTATGGTGGGTTCTAGAACATGCCACACTCTCACAGCCCTGGCTCTTTGTTTGCCCTCGGCTTGGAATTCTAGCTCCCCTCATGAGAAACTCTGCTTCATGTTTCAAAACGTGGCTCAGTGGTCACAGCTCCGAAACAGTAAATCTATTCCTTTTTTTAAAATATATTTTTGTTGATTTCAGAGAGGAAGGGAGAGGGGGAGAGAGATAGAAACATCAATGAGAGAGAATCGTTGATTGGCTGCCTCCTGCACACCCTACTGGGGATCGAGCCTGCAACCCAGGCATGTGCCCTTGACTGGAATCGAACCTGAGACCCTTCAGTCCGTAGACCAACGCTCTATCCACTGAGCCAAATCAGCTGGGGCAGTAAGTCTATTCTTGTTCAGTCCTCTCTCCCCATCCTCAAGGGACCATTCCCTCCTTTGTGTCTCACAATACCCAATACTGCATCCTATCAGCACTTCAGAGACCACGTCTTGCTCAACTTCACTTTCCCACTCACAATGAGAGTCCAGCGTGCATCTGCCACACAGGTGGCCCTCAGTGTGGAAGGAAGGGAAGATGGGTGGGGCAGACAGGGTGAGAGACACTGGGAAGCTTGAAACTCTTTGGAAAGAGACACTAAGATAGGCTTGTGTGGCCCCGCGGGCTGAGGATGGGCAATGGGAGTGTAGAGAGGGTGCCGGGGAATGGCAAAGGGTCCCTGAGAAGGAAGTAAGAGGGGTCTGGAGTGCAGGACAGGTGTGGGCTGAGACCTAGGGGGAAAAGGAGCAAGGGGCTTTACTTAAACTGGCATCCTGGCTCTTATGCTGTTCAAGAGTGCCATCTCCATGAGTTTCAGGAGGTGGGAGAGCCGAGACTCTGGCAAGCTCATGCCGAGTGCTTCCCTAAGGCAGTGGCGGATGAGCTGGGGGTTGCAGAGGTCAGGCACCTTAGCACTTGGAAGTGTGACCTGGGAAGGGCACATGCACTGTGAGGCTGGGACAGCAAAGAGCCTGGCCGACTTCAGGGCAGCCCTGTCCATCCCTGGCCAGCAGGGCCGAAAGTACCGGGGGAGGAATGGGGAAGTTCTGAGGTGATGGTGATCACTCTGCCTTTGAGATCAAAGGATGACCAGCTGCCCAATATCTTCCAGACCCAACCTCTCCCCTCTCATTGGGGTCATCCATACCTGGATCCCCTTGAAGGATGGAAAGAGCCGAATGGATTCTGGCTCAAGTCAGGGAGTTGGGCAGGGAATTCAGGACGGAAATTAAGAGAGGCCACTAGACCTGAAGAAACTGATATCAGACTATGAGGGAGGGGGGGTGGTATCCTGCTCAAGGTCAAGGGTCTTCTAACCTGGTAGCTTATGCCAGGCACTTTGCATGGCATGGGGGAGAGTGAGGAATAATAAAGAAACGGTTCCTCCCCAGTGGAACTCACAATCTAGTGGTGAAATAGTCATTGAACAGGTCGTTACAATAAAATGTAATGCCAGTATGTAGACTAGTACATGGCACCTAAAAGCACTCCCTATTTGTTGAATACATGACTGAGTAATACGATGGGGGAAGAACAGGACACTGTAGCAGCCTGAGGCTTACTCTAGCCTAGACATCAGCAAAGACCTTCCTGCGGAAGGGACTTTTTAGCTAAGGCAAGAACACAACTCTCCTTTGACCACCCCCTGCACCACCCACCCTCTCAGAGGATGACCACCCACTCCTAATTCACAGAGGAAATGGAAGCCATCAGTCGGGAATGTCCTCAAACATACAGACTTGCTGACTTCAGGACCTATCCTTTCTCTCCTTCCTAAAACCAACTGCTTCACCTACCATTTGGTTACTTCCTTTCATGCCTTTCCAGGAATTTTATACCACTGCTTACCCATTTTCTTTTCTTTTTTAAATATGGAACGCTTCACGAATTTGCGTGTCATCCTTGAGCAGGGGCCATGCTAATCTCTGTATCGTTCCAATTTTAGTATATGTGCTGCCGAAACAAGCACCCCATTTTCTTTTCTATATAATCAATCTCTCCTTCTCAATGGGATCTACTATCTCCCAACTTAAAACAAACACACACACACACTCTTTTTTGACCAACACTCCTCCTCCAGTGCCACTTGCTGCTCTCTCTCTCCCGCACATCCCCCAACGGCCATTTTCTCACCTCACACTCACTTCTTAACCGTTTCCAATCTTGCTTCCACTCCCGACACACCTCAGTAGCAGCTCTTACCAAGGTCAACATGGCCCCTAGGTTACTGATCCAACAGACACTCACAGTCCTCATCTGGGTTGCACGCTCTGCACATTTGACACCATGGGCCTCTCATCCAACTTTCATCCACAGCTTCTACATGCTACGTCCCCTGGTGTCCTTCCTACACTCTAGTTTCTATCTGGTGGCTTCTTAGACCCCTTTGCTGGCTCATCGTCCTCTACCAGCTGGAGTTTCCCATGTTATCCTTATGCCCTTTTGTCTTTCTCACCTACCATTCAATATAGGTATTCATTCATGCCCATAGCCTCAGTTACCATCATGTACCAATGGTTTCCCCTCCATCAGATCCCTCGTCTGAGCTCCAGACATGTACATATCTTTCTACTCAACATCTCCACTTGGATGTCTCAAAGGCTTCTCAGACTAACATGCCCACTCATGTTTCTCTTGCCCACCCCCTAACTGGCTCATGGAATGATATGATCAACCATCCTGAGTAGGGAGTGTCAACCATCCTTGACACTACCTTCTCCATCATTCCCCATATTCAATCCATCCATAGGTACTGACAATTATCTCTCTGAAGACATTTCTGGATTTGATCTACTCTCCACATCCACTACCATCAACAATCTGCATCAAGAACGAAGACCTTTAGACCAAAATTTATAACATGGTCTCAATTGTCCTGCTCGGTCTGGCCCCTGCCTTCCTCTCCAGCTTTGGCACTCTGTTCTCCAGCCTCACTGGCCTTCTTTGATTCCTCAAAAACACCCTATTGTCTCTTTCCACCAGGTGTTTGCATGTGATTTCACTTCTGCTTAGAACCTCCTTCCCCTACCCTCTCAGCCTAACTCTTACTCATCCTTTACATCTCAGTTCACATGTCATGTTCTCAGAGACGTCTTCCTTGACCCTTTCTTCCTACCCCCAAGACCACTTTAGCTTATGCTCTTGTGTGTTCCCAAGGCACCATCTACCTTTCCTTCGTGATATCTATTAAATCTGTAATTTCATCCTTTTTTTTCTTATTATTGATTTTCTACAGAGAGGGAGAGAGAGCTAGAAACATCGATGAGAGAGAAACATCAATCAGCTGCCTCCTGCACACCCCCCACTGGGGATGTGCCCGCAACCAAGGTACATGCCCTCAACCGGAATTGAACCTGGGACCCTTGAGTCCGCAGGCCGACGCTCTATCCACTGAGCCAAACCGGTCAGGGCTGTAATTTTATTCTTTTCTGATTCCCCCTTCCTGTAGATTGTCAGTTCCATGGGACAAGGACCCGGTCTATTCTGCGCATAATTACATCTTCAGTGCCCAATACAATACCTGGTATATATTAGGTGCTCAAATAGCATTTGTTGAATGAATAAATTATCAGATGGATGCTTTTTTTTTTTTAAGGAGGGGAGGTATGCTATTAGAGTAGCCAGCCAAGGAAAAAAAGGGTTGTAACCTAGATTAAGTTTGGTAGCAGTGGGGATGGAGAGAAATGAATGGATTTGAAAAATATTTAGGTAGTAGATGTGACAGAACTTGGTGGCATTAGATGTAGAAGGTGAGGAAGTAGAGGTTAACCTAGACTGTTGCCCAGGATTCTAGCCTGGGTAACGAACTGATTAGAAAGTAGCCATTTCAGAGAGTTAAAGGAACAACAGACTTGGAAGAAGGGTAGAGAGGGAACACGGGGAAGATAATTAATTCAGCATGGATCCATAGGTTTGGAATTCCTGTTGGACTTCCAAGCAGAGATCGTGAGGGCAGTTGGATATTGAATCTGCAGTTCAGGAAAGAGGTCTAGGCCAGATGTATAAACGTGGGGACCATCAGCATGTGTGTATGAAGCCTTGGGAATGAATGAAATGCCCAAGGAGACAGTGCAGAATGAGAGAAGATAGCTCAGGACAGAACGAAGAGCCCCGCCAACATCTAAAAGAAGAGGAAAGAGGTAGCAAATGAGATCGCGAAGGAGCCAACAATGCCAGGAGAGAATCCAGGAAAATGCTGCAAGGAGAGTTGACACTCGCCCGTGAATGAATCCTATGAAAAGGTGAAGGAGAGTGCCCACTGGAGTTGGCCACATGGAGGTCTCCGGTGACCTTGGCTTGAGCAGTTTCAGTGGGTGAGTGACACAGAAGACCCAGGAAAGCGGCTTTAAGAATGAATGGGAAGTGAGGCCATGAACACAGCAAGTGTAGACAAGGTTTTGGCTTTGAAGAGTGGAGAGAGCTGGAACTACGATAGAGGGTCTGGGAATGCAAAAAACGCACAGGCAGAATCAAAATAGCTTCGGAATAACCTCTGAATTGGCTGTGGGGAAACCGCTCCTAACGAGTGGCCCTGTGAGTGCTAGGCCTCCGGGCCGAGCTGGGGACACAGCCGGCCCCAGGGCACGCTGCTCGGTCGCCGAGAGCGACAGAATGCGGCCTGACAGATTCCAGGCCTGGGACACTGCAGGAAAACCGCGGCCTCTGCCTACCTCGCTGCACCTCCCCGTCCCAGCCCTTGACCTCCCCTCCCCCCACGCCCCATCCCCCACCGTCCCTCCCTTCGCGTCCCCCACACTCGCCCCCTATTCATCCCGCAGGGACAGGAGGTACAGGTCCGGGAGGGACGGTGTGAAGACCGAAGTGGAATCTACCAGGAGGGCCGGAGATAGTGGGAATGCGCTCGGAGAAAGCACTGCCCGCGGGGATGGGCCGGGCCGGGCCGGGGGACCCGGGACGCCTTGGGAAAGGTGCAGCGGGTCCGCGGGCCGCTGGGGGTCGGGATCTGGCCGCCGGGGCTGGGCCCGGGGCTGGGGCAGCTCCTACCTGCGCGGGGAGGCCCCAGGCCCAGGTGGCGGAGGTGGCTCAGGCTGCGGGACTCCGGCTCCGCGGCGGCTTCTCCATCACAACATCCCCCGCCCAGGAGCGCGCGGGCCGCGGGGCTGCGCCCGGAGCGGGGGCGCGCGGGGGGCGGGCGCGCGCGGGGAGGGGCGCCATCTTAGCCGGCGCGGGCGCAAGCTCCTCGGGGTGGCCCGGGCCGCGGCGTCCTGGAGGGTCCCACCCAGCGCGACCCTCCGGCCTCGGTGAGCCCGCGGCCCCACCCCCGCGCCAGCCGCTAACCCTGCGCGCGGTTCCCGGGTCCCACAGCGCAGCCCCCGCCTATGCGGACCCTGCCCGGCCGGCGCCACCCTCCACCCTGGCCCGGAGTCGTTCGTGCGCGCCCGCGGGACCCTCCCCGCGCCCCCCGGGGCCACGCACCCACCGGGCAGGGGCCGGCGGCGGCGGCGGGGGGCAGCCTGCTCCGCTCCTGCGGCAGCTCTCCCAGCGTCCCGGCGAAGAGCCGAGGGGGACGCGGCGCTGGCGATAATAATAGCTCCCGTTTATCGACCGCTCACACTGTGCCCGGCTCTGTGTTGAACCCGTTGCGTGCGCTCCTCCTCGCTCAGCCCTGTGAAGTCGCCACGATTGTTATCCTTATTTTTTCAGAGGCAGCATTTGAGATTCAGAACGGTCCAGCGACTTGCAGTCAGAAGGTGGTGACGTTAAAAGGGAACCAGAATTTTCTTGACACCCTACCCGCTGCTGAACATAAAGCCGGGACACCCACCGAGGCCTGGCTGGTGTCAATAAATGGCTCCCCAGGAGAAATAAAAGAGCGGTACAGAAGAAGGGGAGAGTGTGGATGAGAAGCGTGAAGGAAGCATTGGTGGGGCACAGTATCTACTGCAGGACAGTTCCCGGTGGTCAGTCAGATCAGAGTCCCAGAGGCCATGGGGGACCATGAGGGGGAAGGTTACCATCCAGAAACCCTCTCATAGCTCATTGTTTAAGGCAGAGGTTTTGATTTATTGTAGCTGCTAACTATTGCACAGCTGACTGGAGATGCCCTCGAGTAATTAAAACTAAAGGTGTTGAAATCAAAATGTATTCTTTCATCCCCGTTATTGACCTTTGAAGAACTTCCACTGGGGTGAAAAGGAACCCTCTCCAAGATAGCCCACGCACATACACATTCCAGTCTGGATGCAGCCCCACTTCATCCAGCCCCGTGAACCGCACCACCATCTACTGGTTTGCGGCAGCCAGAAACCTCAAGATCCTCTTTGACTACACTGTCGCTTGACTTTAGGTGAATATAAATGTTTTCACTTTTTACTATGGGAAAATTAAAAATATAGATGAAAGGAGAAAGAACAGTGTAATGAACCCTCCTCATATACCCATCACTCAGTTTCAACAATGATCAACTCCTGGCCAAGAGTTTATTATTATTTGAAAAATATCTATGATATATGAATCATGTACCATGTTCCACACTAGGTCCTAGGGATCCAAAGATGTATCAGATTTGACTGTAACCCAATCTGGAGGATATAACATCTGGCCTGGGTCCTTGATAGGTGAATAAGAATTACCCAGAAAAGGAAAGTTGTCCTTATTCATTCATTCATTCTCTTTCAATAAATAATTTTTAATGTGTGAGGCACTGTCCTTGGTGCTAGGAACACATAAAGAAACAAGATTGTGTTTCTACCTTCTTAAAGCTTGAATAATGAGAAAGACATTAAACGTGATTAGAAATGTGATGAGTATCTCTTTTTAAAATGTATTTTTGTTGTTGATAGTATGACAGATATCTCCCACTCCCCCCCCCCTTACTTCCCTTCCCCTAGCCCCTACCCACCCACCCCCAGGTCTTCACTACTTTTTTGCCCATGGGCTATGCATTTCTATATATATAAAAGCCTAAGTGACCATTAAGGCAGAACAATGGGAATGACCAGTCGCTATGATGGGCACTGAGCAGGCAGGCAGGCGAGCAGTTAGGAGCAAGCCGGCAGGCGAGCGGTTTGGGGTGAGCAGGCAGGCAGGTAGGCAAGTGGTTAGGGGCGAGCAGGCAAGCAGGCAGGCGAACGGTTAGGAGTGAGCATTCCCAGATTGTGAGAGGCAGTCAGACACCCCCCGAGGGGTCCCAGATTACAAGAGGGCACAGGTCGGGCTGAGGGATCCCACCACCACCCCCCATGCACGAATTGCGTGCACCGGTCCTCTAGTAAGTATATATGTTCTTTGGTTTATCTCTTCTCATCCCCCCAACCCCACATAAAGGTATGTCAGTCTGTTCCATGCCTCTGTGCTTCAGGTCTTAACCCTTTGCACTCGCTTTTTTCTCGAACTGCTACCGATGCTAACCGTGTCAAGTCACACTTGACATCCAAGTGCAAAAGGTTAATTTTTGGTCAATTCATTTTGTTCATTAGATTCCACAAATTAAGTGAGGTCATGTGATACCTGTCTTTCTCAGATTGGCTTATTTCTACTTAGCATAATATTTTCTAGGTCCATCCATGCTGTCCCAAAAGGTAAGAGATCCCTCTTTTTTACAGCTGCATAGTATTCCATAGTATCAATGTGCAATAGCTTTTTTATCCATTCATCTACTGATAGGCACTCGGGCTATTTCCAGATCTTAGCTATTTGTGATGAGTATCTGAAGGAGGTGTACAGGATGCTATGTGAGTGAACTAAATTTAGCCTGGAGAGGTTTGGGAAGGCTTTCCATAAGGAACTGGCACTTATGTGAGGGGAATGGGGTAAAGGAGAAGGTCAGCCAGAAGAGGAAATTATTCCAAGTCAAAGGAGAAGCACAAGAAGGCCAGTATGGGAGACAGTGGAGAAGAATGGCATAAAATGAACTGAAAAGGTAGTATGTGCCAAATCAAGGAGGGCCTTGTAAGGGTTTGCTAAGGGTTTGGACTTTATTTTAAGGGCGATGGAAAATCATCAAAGGGTTTAAGGCCAAGGAGTGGCATGTTCATCCTTGCATTTCAGAAGCTCACTGGCTGCTAAGTGGAGAATAGATAGGAAGAGAGCAAAATTGGTTCTCAGTGTGGGGACCAGTTAGGAAGCAGTTGATGTAGTGTAGGTGAGAGATGACTAGTTGTGGGAGTAGGGATGGAGAAAATTGCATAGGTTTAATAAACAGGAGGTAGAATTCACAGATATTAGTGATCAATTGATTGGCTATGGAAGTATGAAGGTAAGGATGAATTCCAGACTTCTGCTTGAGTAATTTAAAATATCCAGAAATATCCTCAGTTTACAGAGAGCCAACCAGAATACTTGTCTTCCCAGTCCATTGGGCAGGAGGGCTGCAATATTCAGGGAAATCTCTTCAAGTAACCAGAGGCACACAGATAGGATGATGAGGGTGGGGAGAGGCGTCTAATTAGCTAAGATGCACAAAGGAGAATGTGCAGTTCACACACGGTGCAGTTTGACCCATACACAGTCTTCCTGAATCCCTGATCTCCTATGTCTGCAAAGCCTCCTGCTCGATGGGGAGTCAACCTGTGCCTTTTATCCATCCTTTTGCTAATGTATCTCTTCTCCCTTCTGATGCTCTCCGGGGCCTAGGAGCAAACAGCCTATGAACCACCTCAAATACTGTGTGTGGTTCTAACAATGTGGGTCCCAGGCAGCAATTTTTAAAAATTATTACCTCGGTCCTATCAAGAAAAACTTGAATTAGAAACAACTCCAGCCCTAGCCAGTTTGGCTCAGTGGGTAGAGTGTCGGCCTGTGGACTGAAAAGTCCTGGATCAATTCCCAGTCAGGGCACATGCCCGGGTTGCGGGCTCAATCCCCAGTAGGGGTTGTACAGGAGGCAGCCAATCGATGATTCTCTCTCATCATTGCTGTTTCTATCTCTCCCTCTCCCTTCCTCTCTGAAATCAATTTTTTAAAAAGAAAAAAGAAACAATTGCTGCATCATGCTAGGGAGTCCAGAAGTGTCTAAACACCTCTAGTGATCCAGCACTGGCTTTATGCATCACCAGGCAGTTGGCATCCATGTCACCTATATGTGGAAAAATAGAGCTTTCATCCCTATTAGCACTAAAGACACTTAATGAAGCAAAGGCAGCATTTTCTACCACTGGCTTTATGCATCACCAGGTAGTTGGCATCCATGTCACCTATATGTGGAAAAATAGAGCTTTCATCCCTATTAGCACTAAAGACACTTAATGAAGCAAAGGCAGCATTTTCTACCACTATATATAAGCATTGCTTGGTTATTGTAATTTTTATTGTAGTTGATCTAATAAACTTTCTTTATTCTGGGTTGTTGTTTTCATTTGGAAAAATTTATAAGGAGTAAAATCTTCCTACATATTATATGGAGTGGAATCCATAAGTCAGATGCTAGGTCTGGCAAGGACTTCCTCAACACCCTTCTTCAAGACTTCTAATACATTCCCAGGAAGATCATAGAGGGTGAGAAAGGGACTAAACTCCGGGAATGCCAGTGTTTGGGGAGCCAGCAGAGGAAAAGAAGGCCAAAAAGAAAGCTGAGAAGAAACAGAGTAAGAAGAGAATCAGGAGAAAGTAATGTCATGGAAGATATCCAAGGGAGGAAAGATTTTCAAGGAGACAAAAATGGTCAGCAGCATCAAATGCAGCAAAGATTTCCAATAAGGTCAAGGCAAAAAAGTATCCTTTGAATTTTGTGGCATGGAGGTCATGGACATCCATGATGTGATCTGTATCAGCAGAAAATGGAGGCAGAAGCCACAATGCAATGAGTTGAGCAAATGAAAACGAGGAAGAATAAGTAAGTGCAAGACCCCCTATAGAGAAATTTAGAAGAAAGAATAGACAGTAGCTAAAAAGTGGTATGAAGTTAAATATTCTGGTTTATTTATTTATTTAGATTGTTTTTTGTTTTTTTAATCCTTACCCGAGGACATGCATAGAGAAAGGAAGGGGGAGAGAGAGAGAAACGTTGATGTGAGAGAGTAACATCAACCAGTTGCTTTCCATACATGCCCCAACCATGGTTTGAACCCACAACCCAAGTATGTGCCCTGACCAGGAATTGAACCGACAACCTTTCAGCAAGTCCTACAGACTTATGTCTTCTTAATATTTTTAATCTGCTCACTTCTCTTTATTTCCATCACCACCCAGTGTCTAGGTCTTCATGATTTACCACCTGGACTACAGCATCAACCTCCTCACTGGTCTTCTCACAGACACTGTTGTCTGCTTTCACCCAGTATCCACTCTACAGGAGTCAAAGGAATCTCATCATCCTTGTCTAAAATCCCTCACTAGGTCTCCATTGCCCCAAAGATAGACAAAATCCATGTCTCCTAGCCTGACATGGAACACACACACACACACACACACACACACACACACACACGAGTTGAGAAACCCCTGCCTCCTTTTCCAGCCTCAGCTCCCACCAGCCCTTCATTCATCCCTAGTTGTGGCTACCTCTTCTCCCCTGGTTTTTCTTTGCTTGTGTTGCCTCCTCTGCCTGTACCGCTCCCTGGCATGGTAGAATTTATATTTGCTAAAGGAATTACATACATTCTACTCATCTTTTACGTTTCAGTTCAGGTGTTAGGTCATCTATGAGGCCTTTCCTAACCCACTCTCCATCCCAGGTATTACTGGCTCTGCTCTCCTTTGTATATATATAGACTTCCACCTTAATGTCTCGCTCACTTATTGCATTTATCTGAAGTCCCCTCTGACTGTGATAGAGTGGCAGATTCTTGAAGGTAGGCATTGTCCAATTCATCTTGTTACTCTATTACCTGACACAGTGCTCTGCACATGGGAGGTGTTAAGTGAGTGGATGAAAGAAGCATGAATTGAGCCTTTTATGGGAGTTCTTTGGAGACAAGCTAGAGGCTTCCTTGTAACAGAGCAGGTGGGAGAAGAGAAGAAAGAGGAGACGGTGCTCCCCCTTATGAGGAGGAAGTTAACCTTGAGTACCAGAGTTGCTGGATCACTAGAGGTGTTTAGACACTTCTAGACTCCCTAGCATGATGCAGCAATGGCCTAAATGTAGTATATGGACTGAATAAGGCCCAAATCTGAGACTTGGGCCTTGTCCTCACCTCTTAGACTGAAGGAGGAGAACCATCCAGGCACCATCAGGGATGAAGGGGAAAGCTCAAGATACTTCTTGGCAGTGGACCCCGTAGCCCTGGTGCCTGGCCTCTAACCTCTGTTCCTAGCCTCAGCCAACCTCAAGTCCTGGGTGGAACCTCTGAGACCTAGTTTCCCCCCCTCCCAACTCATTAAGGCTGGTGAAGGGCCCTTAGGCAGTTCTCCTGAACCAGAGGAGCCTGGTGCCTATCAGGAGCCACTCTATGGCATGGCCTCCCAGTGTATCAGTGGAGCTTGTCAGTGTACCATTCTGCCCACAAGTAAGGGGCCACAGGTCAGGAGGGGCTAACTGCAAACCAGATGAGGCCATGGACCAGAGTTTGGGTCTACTTCCTGACAGAATCCAAGGGATGGGTTTGAGTCGATATTCTTTGCCATTGGGATATGAGTAGTATTACACCCATTTTATGGATGAGTTCATTGAGGCTAGGATATAAAAAGTCAGAGTAAGTGTCCCCTGCTAGAGTCTGAGGTCATTTTTTGAGTCTAAAACAAACTAATTAACCTCTGCTCGCTTGAAAAGGTAGAGGAGGAAAAAGGGTCTTACCTGAGATCCAGTTGCCTGTGGTCCAGACCCACTCCCCAGTCAAATGGTTGTCAGTAAGTTTGGAGACTAAAGTCTTGGCCCATTTATGATCAGAAAAGAACCAACAACTCTAACCTGTACCAACACTGCACCATCTAGGCCTACATTCATGGAGGCTAAAGGGCAGCCAGCAGGACCACCCAGTGTTCTACAAATGTGCTCATGGCGCCAGGCCCCTGAATGGTTCCACCTCCCCTCCCCCTAGCTTGCCCAGACACACATCTGGCCTCTCCCTATTTCCCCACCTCAACTTCCCTTTGTTATACCTAACTCATGGCAATGAACGCCTCATCTTCTGATGCAGTGCAGGCAGAACCACCTGAAACCACAGTGTGAGGGCTTAAATGGCCCTCAAATGGCAACCCTGAGCCAATCCACTTGGCACATGAATATCTGCCCCCGGCCCTATTTTCCTGATGCCTTGAGACATGCTGTGGTCAGTTATTAGCAGGCCGGGTCAGAGTCCCTGCTCTGCCTCTTACTTGTTGTATAAGCATACCAGTTCCTTTTCGGACTTGTGCTTCTCAGTTTCCTTCTTTGTGTAATAGTCCAGAAGAAGCCAGTTTAGGATCTGGATTTAGGATCATCTGGGCAGAAATGAGGTTTGTCCCTCAGCCTTTCCCTTCCTCGCCTCCCACAGCCTCATTTGAGCTAGAAAGCCTCAAAAGAAACGTTACTACCTCTCAATTTAAAGAAGGAAATGAGATTGTTCCACAGCCAGGGCCCCTTAATTCAATCCAAGAAGTCCTCTGGTTTTATTGTAAAGAAAATGGGGAGAAGGGTCTGGGCCAGATTCGCATCAGCAGCCCTGTCAGTGACTGCAGCCCAGGAGGCTGTTCATTCTCAGGGGCTGGGGAAGGGCTTTGCTTGCACTCAGTTCCTCCACATTGCTGTAGCAGTACAAATTGGGGCCATCGACGAGGTACAAGCCGGAGCCATTGGCAGAACATGAATTGGGGCCAAGCGACTTTTCCATGCACAGGGCCCCATCAACCTTCTCATGGGGCCAAGGAAGCTCTGTCCATGTCGCCTGAGCTCCTAACTTCATGTCCAGCCACCACAGCTGTCGTCCTGTGAAGAAGGCACCAGATATAACATGGCTTCCACATCATGGGGATCCTGACCTAACCCTTCTCAGGCCCTGATGGTGATCCATGCTATGGAGAAGTAGTAGAACAAGCCACCCCTTAGCACCAGTTGCCCCTCACCTGCCATGATGTGGAGTCGAGAAGACCCAGGACAGATAAAGGCTGCATCCACAGACACAAGGCTGGTCCCAGGAGGGCTCCCTAATTCCTTCTCCAGCCGTTTTGGATATCCATCTACTAGGGTATAGCCTCCTTTTGTCAGGAAGATATAGATCTGAGTGCCCTGGAGGATAAGAGATGTTAATCAGCATAGAACTGGATTTTCTCCCAGTCTTTGCCTCAAGCCTCTCTCCCTCCTAACACATACCTGGACCAGATAGAGTTTATCATCCCAGGAAAAGGCAGCATCCACTGTTGAAGGACCCTTGGGCCACTGATGGACAATGGGCCAGCTATGCCACCCATCCTTGCTGCCATCCAAACGCCAGTAGTGGGACCCTGTGGAGTATCAAAGGCACCTGTAGTGCTGGTGGTAAAAGGCCAGGCAGTGAAGAGGCAAGTGACAGATGTAGGGGTGAGTCCTGAGAGGAAGGAGAGAATGCATCCAGAGGCCAAGAGGGAAGAAGACACATAAGAGAAAGTAGAGAAGGACTTGATTGGCAAAATTGGGCATTGTGGCCTGAATGGAACTGGAGTCAGCAGGGGCCTGACAGAAGGGCAAGAATAAAGAACAGTGGCCAAGTTGCCTGGTAAGGCCAATGTCATGGGGTTTGTTGGGGTTTCCTATGAATCTCAGATGCCCATGTGCAGAGATGTTATAGACAAGGAGAGAGTGACCAGAAGTTAAAAGGGAAGCACCACAGAAAGCTTCCAAACTTCCATGGAGTGTTCTCACTCTGGCTATATTCTCTAATCCCCGGGGGTGGGGGAAGGGGGAGGATAGTAGGAGAGTGAGGGAGTAGCCAGAGCAGCACTCTAATTTTCTTTTCTCCTTTCCATAGCAACTTACTAAACGACTTGTCTAAGCTCTCATTTACCTTTACTTTCTCAACCTACTTCACTTACACTTCTGTTTCCCTCCTCTACTGAAATTGTTCAAGGGCACCAGTATCCTCCAACTTGCCAAATCTACTGGTCCATGGTTCATTCTCTATCTCTCAGCAACATTTGACTGTTGACAATTCCCTTCTTTAAATATCTTTTTTTGGATCTTGACTCCTATGATACCAGACTCTCCCATGTTCCTCTTGTCTTGTTGACTATTCTCTTCAGCCTGATGTCTCATACTGGAATCCTCTAGTTTGTCCCTCTTCTCTACACTCACTCTCTTGGTGATTTCACCCAGTCCAGGGCTTTAAATCCATCTACATACTGATGACTTTCAATCTATTTTCTTTAGCTCTATAGGACTCTCCTTTGAATGTTCGGCTCAAACATAACTGCCTACTTGACCTGTCCATTTGGGGCCACTAAGGCACCAAAAACCAAATATGTCTACCTTTGTGTTAGGCACCAAATATGTCTAAACGGATTGCTGCTCCCACCAAACACACACACACACACACACACACACACACACACACACACACACTTATTCCTTCCATAATCTTTCTTAATTTTAGAGAAAGGAACCACTAATCACCTAGCTAATCACAAAAAACTGTCATTTTTTAAATAAATTTTTAAATCCTCACCTGAGGATATACTTTCCTTATTGATTTTTAAAGAGAGAGGGGAGAGAGAGAGAGAGAGAGAGAGAGAGAGAGAGAGAGAGAGAGAGAGAGAGAAAGAAAGAAACATTGATCAATTGCCTCCCATACATGTCCCAATCAAGGATGGAAACTGAAACCTAGGGGAACATACCCAATACTGTACTTTTGATTTAGGAGTTCAGCTGCATTCTATTCATAGCCACATGGCCTTAAGGTTCTATGATCTTTCTACATCTCTGTGTGGTCCCTGTGACCCTGTTTTCTCTCTATCTCTCTCTTCCTCTGTGTGTGTGTGTGTGTGTGTGTGTGTGTGTGTGTGTGTGTCCTCCCAGTGGTCCCATGCACTCACCATAGCTGCATGCTCTCCTGATACTTAAGTGTTTTGACTCTGGTATATATTCTCAGTATAGGTCTATATTTTTCACTGCAAGTATATATTTCATCATGGATGTATGTTCTCATTACAGCATGCATTCCTGTTGTGGGGATATGATCTTGTGACTGTGTCTTTTTCATTATAGCTTGGTAGTCATATATGATTATATTTGTTGTCCCAGGGTTTAGGAGCAAAAAAGGATTTTCACTACTCCATGTTCTCACCTCTGTTTTACATTTGTATCTGATCATATATGTGTCTTGGGCTGAGTATAATGTGGTTGTTTGCTCTTTCTCTTGGAACTGTTCTGGAGTGTGGATCAACACCTGTCACTCCCTGCCCGACTAACCCCAGAGCATCCCAAGGTATCATTAGATGGCTTTTGCCAATTAATGCTGCTAGTCTGGAGAGAGGTTTCTCCATTGGTCACTCCGAGGGGAAACCTCCTCGGGCCAGTGAAGCTATCTCTAAAGGTCTGAGGGACCCAACAGTTCTTGGCTAGTTTTTGCTACTGGGCCTATCTCACACCCAGGTAATGCTGTTCTCAGAAGCCTGGACAGGAGCTTCTGGGAACCTGGAAAAAGACTGAGCTTCTGAAGATAAGCTCAGGGGGCACCAGAGGACCCAGCAAGACATGCAAGGGCAAAGGTAATATGAGGAGTCAAAGGGACCCAGAGAGGTCAGGAGAGGTCACAGGCCTGGGAGTAGATGGGACTGGGTGGCAGAAGTTAGAGGCCTGGGCAGTGAGGGGCAAGTTGAACAATATATACCAGAGGAGAAGGGGCATGCAAAAAGACATGCTAAGGATGGGAGCTGAGGGACAAAGTAAGGGACACAGTGGTGAAAATGAAGGAAATGTATCAGAGATGGTAGACACATGAAAGAAGTGAGAGATGCAGAGGGGCGAGATGGGGGACTTGGGGATATCTCTTACCACTGAAGGCATAGGTGGCACCATGGTTGTCAGACAGCAGTGCAGACAAGACTACATCTGAGTGACAGCGCATCTCCTTATAGCCATGGTGGGTACCATTTCCATGGCTGGTCCTGTTCCTGTGTCCATGGCCTTGGAGGAAAAAATAGGCAAGGAGAAACAAAGACAGAGGCCAGAGGTCATAATGAAATCTGAGGTGGAAGAGATGATTGGGGTTAATGGGGTGTAGGCTTCCACCAGACGAGGACAACTGGGGAGAGCCAGAACAGAAATGGGGCTAGGGCAAGGGCCAAGGTCTTACACCACAAAGGTAAGGTGGGAGCTGGGCATATGGATAGATTCCAATGAGTCCCAGGGCCTGGGGCTTTCTCACCTCTGCCAGGGCAGGGCATGAAGTAGTCTCGGACATCCAGTGGGTACTTAGGAAGCACCTCTCCCGTGACAGGGTTGAAGCGTAGGAATTGGTTACCCCGGAAGCAGAAGTAGCGGCCAATCCATCGAATGGCAGAGGAGCAGTTCCCAACGGCCGGCCAGTTACGTTCCTTTTTGGTTTTTGTAGCCAAGTCCCAGAACCATGTGTGGTTACCTTTGTCCAATCAATCAACAAGCGTTCGGTGAGGCCAGCCTATTCCCTCCTTTACCTGGGTGGACCAGACATGGTCCTGGCTACATGAAGCTCACAGCCCAGCAGGGAAACAGTTGAAGAGAGTGATCATACAGTAAAATTCCACAGCAAAGTGCACATAATCAGCTCAGCAAGGGCAGTGGGAAGAGTCAGGGGAAAATTCCCAGAGAAGGTGATACTTAAACTAAAATCTGATGCAGGAGTTATAAGGCAGATGGGAGGAGGAGACAGAATTCCAGATAGAGGAAAGCCTAAAACACGAAGGAAATTGGGTGTACAGGGAACAGCATGGAGCTTCTGGAGCTTCATATTCAAGGTAAGGGTATGATGAGAGTTGAGGCTGGAGGGTCAATAGGGACTTGGCCATGGAGAACCTTGTATGTAAGACTAAGGAACATAGATTTGTCTGAAGGGTCATGGGGAACAATGAGGAATTTTTAGTAGAATTATACCCAGTTACCGTCCCCAGGATAACTTCCTCTACTTGACCTTTAGATCCTAACTGACCTATTTCATTCCTTCCTTGGGGAGCCATATAGTGAATCCACCACCACCACTGATCCTACCACTGCCTCTGTCACCACCCACCCACCATTGCTCCAGCCTCTCTCATTCTGGACTGACCTTGGAAGAAGAGGATGCCCTCACTGTTGCATTCTCCACGGTGACATTCCACAGCTGCATCCACTGGGGAAGGGATTCCAGGAAACTCATCTTGGAGCAACTTTGGGTATTCCTCCTCTTTCTCCTTAGGAGGGTACACCCAGACTTTGTCCCCCTGCATACAAAAGCACTCTGTTTTGAACTATGTTCCCCACATACTGCCATCCTGCATTTACACACAGCATTTTTGGTCTGTTGCACTTACACAATATCCTCCTGCAGCCCCACATACTTCCAGTCCATCTGTAGACGGACTGTCCCCATACCCATCACTATTACTATAACACACACATCTGGCTTTGTACAATGGACACTCCCATGGCACACTTACTTGTAACACCATTAATGTTGGAAAACATCCAAAAATAGTGATCCTGTAATCACTCATCTATGTATACATGCATTTGTTCATTTATCTATTTATTCATTCATTTATTAATTCAAGAATGACCACAGATATAGGGGGTAAAGGCATGACAAGGCTCTGTCTCTGCCTTCAAGGAGTTCCCTGTATAAGTGCAGAAAAGATCCACCATCCGAGCCATGCAGCCACCAAGGTGGATGTGAAGTGCACTGGGAATATAGGGAGAATGCCTGATCTACCTAGAGAATTCCTGGAAAACTTCACAGAGGAGGACACATTTGGGCCAAGAATTGAAAACTGAGCAGGAATTTTCCACGTAGACAAGTATGGAAAGGGTATCCCCAG
Organism: Cnephaeus nilssonii; assembly: GCF_951640355.1. Lineage (NCBI taxonomy): Eukaryota > Metazoa > Chordata > Mammalia > Chiroptera > Vespertilionidae > Cnephaeus > Cnephaeus nilssonii. The sequence continues at coordinate 39,631,369 of NC_137084.1, read as the reverse complement.
CAGAGGGAGCAGCACATACAGAGCATGCTCAGAGAAATACATGTAGTGTCATGAGTCTAGTACAGTGAATGTGGTGGGGATGGGAGATAAACCTGAAAAGATAACCAAGGGCCAGATCCTGAAACCCACATGCACCTGGCTTGCAGGAACCCGCATGTGGTGGTGCCATTTACTGAAATAGGGAACATAGGAAGAGGGGGGTCCCTGTGTAAGAAAGATACTAAGTTCAGTTTGGGTGATGCACCTATGAAACATGTAAGTCGAAGATGTCTGCCATAAAATTGGAAAGAAATGCCTGGAACTCCAGGGAGAAATCCAGATCTGGTGTCCACAACAGACTCCTCAAAGCCATGGCATTAGTATACAGCACCAAGGGAGAGTGTGTGGAAGAGTTGGGATGGATCTCCGAGGAACATTTGAGGACTGACTAAGGATAAAAAGCCTGCGAATGAGCAGGAAAAGAAGCAGGAGGGAAAACAAAGCTGCCAGTGAGACCCACCCAACCTCACAGCACCTTTGTGCAAGTGAGGAGAAGATACCCTTTCCTCTGAGCAGACACAGCCTGGGCCAGGGCACATGACTTGGTGAGCACAGTAGGCTGGATTTCATCTGTCACTCACCCCCTAGGCTGCATTTCATCTGTCACTCACCCCCTAGGCTGAGTTTTATCCGTCACTCACCCTCTGAGTTTCATGTCATGCGATTGTGTTGTGTACAACTAGCCACCATATGAAGAGGACCAGATGCAGGGTCACGGAAGCCAAAGGAAGAAATTGCCATGAAGGAAAGGATGGCCAAGAGTGTGAGGAGTGGCAAAGAGATCTGGACGAAAATCAAAACTAAAAAATAGCCTTGGATACAGCACCTTCTAAGCTCACATGCACACACTGCCTTAACCTGAGTTTTTCAGGAAGGGCAGGCACAGGGGGAGGAAACCTGGAACTTATTAGTAAGGGCTGCTTGCCAGGGTCACTTGGGGGAAAGTCTCTCATGTAGATTCCAGCACTTCTTGGCCCAGCCCTGACCTTGACCCAGCAGTACCTTGATCACGAAGACACTGTCATGACCAAGGCGAAAGGCGGCATCCACGGAGCTGGTCTTCCACTTCTCTGAAATCAACTCGTGGGACCAGTGGTGAGCTGTCCACATGTACTCCCCTGAAAAATGCACTCACTGAGAGACCAAGAACAAAGTTTTGGTCTACTGAGATAGTTACAGAGAAGCTGTGGGCGATATTCTCAGGTAATTCCTAAGATCTCCCACAAGTGGGATACACCCCTGGTGAAGGGGACCAAGTCTGAGGTCTCAAATGCCCCAACCCCAGCCTCTCCTACCTTTAAAAAACAGCATGGTCCCATTTTCACTCAGAGTAGTAGCATCAAAGCTCCAGCCATCTGAGCAGAGTTCTGAGGTGGAGGTGGGGAGATGACAAAGTAAAAGACCAGTCAGATGATAAAATGCAGAGGCACAGACAGATAGACACACTCAGGGAGTCGGGGCCTCACCAAGCATGTCTGGGACCAGCTGGTTCCTATTCCCACCTTCAGCTCCACTCCCAGAGGCACTAGTCCTAGAGAGAAGGCAGAGAGAGGTCTTTCTTAGCTCCTGACCCCAAACTTGCCCAGGCCTAAAACCTGGCTCTGTCCAGCTCTAGCCCAGACCCCAGTCCTCCTTCCCCAGCATCAGCTTTACTCACGAAGTAACAGGGTGGGCAATGGCCAGAGACCAGCACAGGCCCAACAGCCCCAGGGCAACTAGTGTTCCCAGTGCCCGAGCCATGCTGAGCTAGAGAGGCCACAGGACAGCTCTTGTCACCTGGCTGAACCCCCTTTATAGAGATGGCAACAGTGCCGCCCCACCTCCAAGCCTGCTGGGAATGAGCTACCTCTAAGGTTTAGGCCAATATTGGCTGATTACATCAGTGTAAATAAGGTCAGGGTCCAGGCAGAAATCTGTGTCCAAGACTAACTGTTCCCGGCAGGAGGCCCCAACCCCCTCCAATGACTTTTTAAAAAATATATATTTTTACTAGTGACCCAGTGCATGGATTAGTGCACATTGAAAGGAAATTAATTAGAAGGTGGCCAGCAGGACGGGTCTGTGTGAGACAGGCCAGACACGCCCTGGAGCCAACCTCCCTCAGTCCCTCCCTGGCATCTTTGGAGTGATGAGGGTCCCTCCAGCAGGTGGGGTCCCTCAGCCTGGCCTGCGGGGTCAGGCCGAAACCAGCTCTCCAACATCCCTCAAGGGGTCCTGGAGTGCAAGAGGGCACTCTGCAAAGTTGCTGTCATACAGGGTGTGGAACGCAAATGCAAATGTGCAGTAAACCAGATTCGAGGCCGACAGTGCCCCAGCAACAACATAACCCACAGTCAAGGTGGAATCGTGCAGCCCCACGAGGAATCGGGCTCCCTCCTCTCTGGTTTTGGGGTGCATCACCCGAGAACCTCCACTGCCAAGTCACTGTAGCTCAGTAGCTCCTGCATTGAGCGTCTGCCCCCTGGTGGTCAGTGTGCATCATAGAAACCAGTCAGATGGTGGGAGGGACACTTAGCATATTGGCCTTTTATATATGGAGATTGATTTCAGAAAGGAAGGGAAAGGGAGAGAGAGATAGAAACATCAATGATGAGAGAGAATCATTGATTGGTTGCCTCCTGCACAACCCCTACTGGTGATCGAGCCTGCAATCTGGGCTTGCGCCCTTGACTGGAATCAAACCTGGGGCCTCCAGTCCACAGGCTGATGCTCTATCCACTGAGCCAAGCCAGCTAGGGCTTCAATGACTTTTGAGCAGTGACTAGCCCATGCCACTGATGCCCAGTTGTGACTCTCATCACCTTGGTGATGGATCTGGTTGCCCATAAGATCAAGGAAGTGGGTAGATTGATTGAAGATCACCTTTCTGTGGTTAGATTTACCTCTATCATGAGGAGGAGAGAAGAGGAGCACGCTAACATTTTTGTGTACTGGGTGTCAAGCCCTGCTCCAAGACAGCTAAAGACACTGATATTATATATACTTAGCAAGCACATGCACAAACATACTTAGAAACACTCAGAGAACAGCTATTTCCAAGTTCCACTAAGGGCCTTTCTGGGGCATTCCCAAGCATTATCAGCTCTTTTTTCTTTTCTTTTCTTTTTTTTCCCCTTTTCTTTCCTTTTGTTTTCTTTTTTGTGTTTTCTTTTTTGTGCCCCAAACATGAAACAGCTCTGACCACAAAGACAGGCAACAAGCTAGAATGAACTAAGGACTAATTAGAATGAACTAATTGCCCCTGACTAATATAAGAGCACCACCACCAAACAGGTGTCTCCTTGCCCATTGGGTCATCAGCTTTGCCCTTGAAAAGTCATTAAGATTTCACCATCAATGTCCAAGTCCCACCCCGGCCCCACTCCCACTGGCAAAGAACTTTACAAAAAACCACTGGGAGGGAAGGGACTGACCGTAATGGGACAGGAAAGGTTGTTTCTCTTTCATAGAGCACTGCTAGTAATTACTCTTTCTTGGTACTTTTCACAATAAGGGAAAGGTGCTTTATTTGCCCATCATAGAATAAATAGAACTGTCATGGGTTTCACAATATTTACAGCCGATTCTTACTGAAATGCTGTCTTCTCAATGAAGCCCTTCATGACCACCTTATCCAGCCATTTCAAACCCACATTTGTTTCCTTCATGTCACTTATTAAAATTTGAAATTATTTTATCTGTCTACTTATTTGTATACTATTACATTCTCTCCACCACAAATAGTACCTGGCATATAATAGGTGCTCAGTAATATTTGTTGAATGAAAAAAAAATGGATTTCAAGTACTGACTAGTGTTGCAGCCAAATTTCTGGCAATTTTCCTCCTGGGGTAAAGGGAAATATCAGGGTCTGGACAGGGGTTGTTATGATGGAAGACATATTGTGATCGAGGGGTCACAGGTTCCCTGGTAACTATCCTTCATCTTATGGTTTAATTTCTCTTTTCTGTGCACATGTTGGCCATCCTGGTGCTGGTCACGGGGCTCAGTGTCCCAGCCCCGCATCCCTCTCTTCCTCTAGTCCTGGGAACTCACCTGGGATCTCTAGGACCTACTATCCTCAGTACTCCCCAGGGCCTCTCCCAAAGCCTGCCCCCCATTCCCATCTGAGACTCCTGCTGAGGCCAAAGACAAATATAAGCAGATCAGCTATGGGCCAGGCTGACTGGCTCCAGGACCCCTATTTCCTTAGTCCAACCTGAAAGGGTCCTGATCCTTCTCAAATGGCCCTGTGCCCCCCTTCCATAGCCCTATACAACCTTAGCAAAGGTCTCACATCCCTTTTGTACTCTGCAAAGGCTCCCCCAACTGAAAAACAAAGATTTCTGGGACCTCTGGAACAACATGTCACCGGCCTCTGCCATCGCGCTCAGTGTCCTCTCCAGACTTACAGATGTGCCTTGTTAGCCTCATTCCTCCCCACAGGTTAGTGGACAAAGCAGGACTCCCCTAGCCCTTGGCAGCATGGGCAATGCCATGGCTCCTACGGCAGATGCCTAACACCCACTCTCTCCCCTCTGCAGGTTCACCCTGGCTGGACCTGCTCCACCCTGGCAGCTGGGCCCCGGAAACTGCTACTACCCGGCTCCCCCTCACCTCTTCTTTTACTCTCGGCCTCTAAAATCTTACAGAACTTTCCTGGGACTCTCCCTCCTGAGCCCCTTGCACCAGCAACACCCTCAGCAACTGTTTTTAGCTCCAGAATGGTGTCTGTGTGTCCTACAGCTTTCACTGAGCCTCCCTTGGGAGATGGAAGCTTTCACACTGAGTCACTAATAGCTCCCCCCCCCCCCAAAAAAAAAAAAACAACAACAACAAACACACAGAGTGAGGGTCTTCAGTAGTCATTTCATCAGGGCCCTGCTCAGACCTGCTGGTGCAGGGGCGCAGCCTCCCCCTGGCCTGGCACAGCTCTTCAAGGGGAGAAAGCACATGCACTGGATGACGGGTTTTCCACTTGGCCTCTTCCCCACACAGCTCTGGTTCCCTCACCCCTGAACTATCGCGGAAGAGGGCTTTATGTTCTCTTTTCGCTGTTTCCTAATTCGCTTGTCTACCCTAAGATGGCTTAGATATCAGTATAGGAGACTTCCTGCCTGCCCCAGGAGTAGTTCAGCAGAGACTTCTGCAGGGCAGGCAGCTCAGGGGGAAGCTCAAGTTCTGAGCAGGAGCCAAGAGGCAGAGGACTATCCATTTGGAAACCAAGTTGTGGATACGTTGTCCATCTGGTGCTGGTCACAGGGCACAAGGAACTCTTCTCAGATGTTCCAAGATTGGGCTGGCCTTGCTTCTCTTCTTGGTTAAGGTGGAATTTATTCTTGTCCTGGAGTCCTTCCCAGCTCTCTGACCTGAGCTGAAGAGAAAGTGATTGTCCTCACTCGGTCCTGAGCGCCCCCTGGAGGCTGCAGGTGTCAGTGCGCGCCAACCCTTCAACCAGGGACAGAGCCCAGTTTTTCCTCCCAGAAACCGGCTCTCATCTTCTTCTTCCCTCACTCCCCTCAGTGGCACAACCTCCTCCTCGGCAAATCTCTGCTGCCCAGGGTGGGTTGGGGGCCTTCGGTCTCTTGTTTGATTTTTCTGGGGAATTCAAGCCCTGAAAAATCCAACTGTCTGATTTTCCATGTAGTCTTCTCAGACCTCCTGACCGGTAGCTTTCTGCTTCCCCTACAGAGGGTCTGCATGGACAGAGCTTCCTCTTGCATTGCCACATATAAGCTGGATCCACTGTCCCTGGGAATGGCCATGTCCAGCCTGCCCTGCTGCTGATCCGCACTCTCTGACCCCAGTCATTTCCCCTGGGCTGCTGAGTGCTGGTGTGCTGGGTCTGCTGCATGGCTGTGTGCTCCAGGAAGCAGAGATTGGACCCGTCCTTTCCCCAAACTGAGAGAGCTTAGGGGTAAAGTTCCAGGCACCAAAAAGAGGTCACTGATCCCAAATGAGTCCTCCAACATGTGCATTTTTACCGTCTCTGTCTATAATAGGCTTTCCTACATCATCAATTCTTGCTTCTCTATGAATAAATCATTGTAATAATAACTAGTGACCCAGTGCACAGATTTGTGCACATTCGAAGGAAATTCATTAGAAGGTGGCCGTCAGGGCAGGACTGTGTGAGATGGGCCAGACGCGCCCTGGAGCCAACCTCCTTCAGTCCTTCCCTGGCATCTGTGGAGTAAGCGGGGGTCCCTCCGGTAGGTGAGGTCCCTCAGCCTGGCCTGTGGGGTCAGGCCTAAGCTGACTCTCCAACATCCCCTGAGGGGTCCTGGAGTGCAAGAGGGCACTCTGCAAAGTTGCTATCATACAGGGTATGGAACGCAAATGCAAGTGTGCAGTAAACCAGATTTGGGGCCAACAGTGCCTCAGCAACAACATAACCCACGGCCAAAGGTGGAATCACGCAGCCCCATGAGGAACCAGGCTCCCTTCTCTCTGGTTTTGGGATGCATCACCCAAGAACCACCGCTGCCAAGTCACTGCAGCTCAGCAGCTCCTGCGTTGAGCATTTGACCCCTGGTGGTCAGTGTGCATCATAGCAACTGGTCAGATGATCAGACACTTAGCATATTAGCCTTTTATATATAGAGATTTGCTCATATCTATGGGCACATGTATGTATGTGGCACTGTGCTAAGCACTTATTAGGGATTATCTCATTACTAGTAAATCACACATATATACACACACACATATGATAACATTAGTCCCACTTTACAAATGAGGACAGACACTGCCATTAGGTATGTTAGCCAAGTCCCACTGTTATCAAGTGGTAGAGCCACGATGAAGCTCTGCTGCCTGACTCCTGGGAGTGCGCTCCGCCCTGTCAAGGCATGTGCTGGTACATGTTTCAGGGCCAGCTCTCCAGAAGGATAAAGGGCCGGTTTGTAGCATCTGTTAATTTCTGTGGTGTAAATATCACAGCCATCTTCAAGCTACCAACAAGACATCCAAATGTGCAGTTGAAAGAAAAGGTAGCTCAGTAACTTGCTATTTCCGATACAGTATTTCCACCAGGCAGACCCGACAGATGTAAATAAGCTCAAGAGCACAGGTCAGAGTAAAGTGCAGCAAAATGATTAGGAAGTGATGAGTTTGAGTATTTATTAACTTTTACTTTTTTGTTGTTGTTGTTGTTAATCCCCACCTAAGGATATTTTCCCATTGATTTTTAGACAGAGTGGAAGGGAGGCAGGGAGGGAGGGGGGGAGAACATCAATGTGAGAGAGACACATTGATTGGTTGCCTTCTGCGTGTGTCCTGTCTGGGGCCAGAGATGAACCTGCAACCCAGGTATGTGCCCTTCACCAGGAATCAAACCCACGACCCTTTGTGCAGACCAACACACTAACCACTGAGCCACAAGAGCCAGGGCTATTATCTTTGACTTTAACAAAATGTATTTAAGTTTACAAAACTCAATTGTTAATAATGGCTGGTTTTCAACAACCAGCTGTCACAATTCCTGAAAATGTGACGAGCTCTCTGTAAGCCAGTACAAACCAGCTTCAGCACCCCACTGTCCACCACACTGCTTTAATGAACAGGATTTTATCTGATTTATTCACTTCTATATCTTTAGTACTTAGCACAATGCCTGAAACACTGTATGTGTTTAATGAGTATTGAGCCTTGTTATTCCTACTTCCTAATTAGACCTAAAATCTGTCCACCTCTCCCTGCCTCCCTCATAGTGCAAACACCATCATTTCTTATCTAACCATTGAAATAGCCCTGTCTCTCTGCTTCGCCTTCCCCTCTACAATTCTTTCTTTGTAGCAACCACGGTCATCTTCAAAAGCATATCTGAAACCACCTTATACTCCTACTTAAAAGACTTCTTTCTTGAAGATAACAGTTTTAATTCTACAAACCAGAGGATACCACTATTCATATTTTATCTATTCCAGCCTTTTCCTATTCTTACAACATCCTTTTTAAAATGAAGATAGGAGCCTAACCAGTTTGGCTCAGTGGGTAGAGTGTCGGCCTGCGGACTGAGGGTCCCAAGTTCGATTCTGGTCAAGAGCATGTACCTTGGTTGCGGGCATATCCCCAGTAGGGGGTGGGCAGGAGGCAGCTAGGGGGTGTGCAGGAGGCAGCTGATCAATGTTTCTAACTCTCTATCCCTCTCCCTTCCTCTCTTTAAAAATTCAATAAAATATATTTTTAAAAATAAATAAAATGAAGATATGATTTTATAAAACTTGATTGTCTTAACAGTGTATCTCAGATAGCAGCATTTTAAAAGTGTACATACAATTCCATTATATGTTTAAGCAAAACTTTATACTAGTATAACCATTTCTTACAGATGAACATTTAGGCTTTGGGGGGGGCAGGTATTTTTCTATTTTAAGTAAAGCTGTAATAAACATGGGTGCATGCACTTTTTTGTGCCTTTGCCCAACTCTTTTTTTGGAAAATATTCCTAGAACTGGAATTCCATAGGTGGTTTTAAGGTATCCACGGTCTTCAAAAGGAGCAGTTTAGAGGTGTTCAATTTTCTTATGCGTTTCATCCTCACTTTTTTCCCCACCCACAGAGCCACTGTCTAGCTGCCAGTTCATCCCATTAGGCGTCCTTTCATCCTTATCACTCAAACTTTTCCACGGTTTCCTGTTATACTCCAAATCAATCCAAACTCTACCTGAGTTAAATGATCCAACTCCGGCCTGACTCCAAACGGGTTGCTTTTCTTATTCCCCTCTCCTACCTCTCCAGTCACCCTGGCCTCCTTTCGGGTCTTTCAATACCCAGATCTTGATCCCTCGGGACCTTTGTACCTGTTCTTTCTTTGTCTGGAAATCTCTACCTCCATTTTTTTTTTTTTTAGCTCATACAAAGGCAATTTATTAACAGAAACCAATAATTTAAAGAGTCCTGTTCACAGTGACCTAGGTGATCTGTCTTCCTGTGGGTGCCGTTGGAAGGGATGAGTGACATCTTCAATCTGCCATCTTCGTCCCTAGTGGGCAAGGGCTCTGAGAGCTGATTGGGCCCCTGGTCCAGGGGATCCTGGTCCTATTTCCTCCTGTGGCCTGGAGCTAGATGTGGAGGGCAGTGATGCCCAGCTCCTTGCACCTCTGGGCCACACCCTGGGTAGCAACAGGGTGGCATATGGAGAGGACTCATCTCGGTCAGCCTTTACCTTCATCCCACCAGTCACGTGGCAGATGGTTTCCTTGCCAGAAAGATCGGTGACATGGACAAAAGTGTCATGGAAGTACGTAAAGACGTGGCAGACACCAAATACATTTTCTCCTTCAGCCACCCAAGACCTGTTCTTCCTCCTTTTCCTTCCCCTTGCAAGGTGCCGTTTCTGCGCATCTTCTCCAGACTCCGCCATTGTAAAGAGAGCTCTAGCTCTTCTTATCACAGCTGGTTCCCTCCCCGCCCTGTCTCCCCCAACCTGCAGGTCACTGCTCCAGGAGGCTCTCCTTGCCCACCCTCCTTAACACCATAACCTTTATATTACTTATTGCATCCTATTCCTTCCTGGCTTTACCACAACTGTCATTGCACATTTAATGCCATGTGTTTACTTGGTTGCCTGCCTTCCCCAGTAAATTATAAGCACCAGCCTGGGTGCAGGGGGCAGAAGAATAAGTGCTGCAATTTACCAGTTAGGAGTACAACAGCTACAGATTCAGGTCTGGGCTCTGCTCTTCATCAGCAATATGCCCTATTTCTCCGAGCCTCAGCCTTTTGTAGAGAGAGAATCATAGTCCCCACCTCCCAAATCAGAGTGCTGGTTGTAATTAGCTCTGGAACTGGCTGCCACACCCTGGCAGACTAGAGCTCAGGAGTCGGTGCTAGAACCCTCGTTCCAATGTGGGGAAAGGGCAGCAATCTTGGAGAGCAGGAGGATGGAACAGGGCTTCAGGGCTTCCGGACCAAGCTCGAAAATTGGCCATGGGGCCTCCCACAGCCAGCTTCCACCTGGGCCAGCCCCCGGTCTCCAACCCAGGCCTGGGCATCAAGGATTGCTGTTGTACCCGACTGTTCTTTCAATAGGCGCTGGCTGTGTTCAGGGCAAGGACCATTTTCCCAGGCTCCTCTCAGCACCAGGGCAGGGAGACCCAGGACTTACTATTTCTGCAGAAGATGCAGGGCCTGGGATGGGGATTTGGCAGGTGGCTCAGGATCCAGGGGTTCACCCTCCCTTGCTCTCCCCGTCCTGAAGGTTCAAAACATCGGGACCCATTTAGGAATCTGGGTGCCATGCCTGCCTGCTTGGCTACTTTTTAGTCCAGAGCTAGTCCCACCATCCCATCCCCTCACAGCCCCACTCCACAAGAAAGCAACAAAACCACGTGGCGAACACATTTATTTAATATGGGGGTGGGGTATTGCTGTCTCTGTCAGAGTGTATGGGTGGTTAGGGAGACAACCAGAGGGACTTCTGCCCTGGAGTAAGAGGCTGTTCTGGCCCCAGGCTGGGGTTGGGAGCAGACTGAGGGGACGGGGGAGGTGTGTAAAGGGGGGAGGGTGAAGCTCTGCACACGTCCTTGGAACCACAGTCCAGGCCCACCCAGTCACCAAAGCAAGAACCGAATAAATAAAGTGCAACCGTGGGGGTGGGAGACGGGGAGAGGGAGGGCACCGGGCGCACCCACGCCCACAGCCCACATTCAGTGCTGCCAGGTCTGGCCCAGCTGCGGGCCAGACACTCCTGTCCAATCACCCCTATGTCCGTCCCTCCATGAGCCAGGCAGGGCCCCTGTGCAGCTACTGGAGGTAGCGATAGGCCTTGAAGCAGTGGTTGCCGGCATCGGCCACCACCACGTGGCCGTCCGAGGTCAGTGCCAGGCCCTGTGGGCCGTACAGTGGCTCTGCAGATGTGTTGATGTAGGACAGGAAGGAGCCAGAGCTGTCGAATACCTGGGGAACGGGTGGAGAATGAGGGAGAGCTGAGATCAGGCTGGTGAGATGCATATTGGGGGGAGGGAGTGTGTGCATGGGGAACAGCAGGAAACCTCACCTTCATGCCATCCCTGGGCCTTACTCACCTGGATGCGGCTGTTGCCCCAGTCAGCCACGATGATGTTCCCGTTGGAGTCCACAGCTACTCCCGTGGGAGCATTGAACTGCCCGTTGCCCTCACCATGGGAGCCGAACTTGAAGAGGAACTCTCCGTCGGCACTGTACACCTGGCAGGGCAAAGGCTGGGGACTGGGGACCTGGCCTCAGACGGAGGGCAGGGCCTCTAGGAGGGTGGGGGAAGCCCCAGGGCTGAGGACCCCCAGGTCTGCAGCTACAGCTCAGTTCTTTCCAGGCTTCCCATCCATGCACCCCACTGCTACTGGACATCTCCAGCTGATGTCCCTCAGACATATCAAATATAATAGTCCATTTTCCCAGGAAAGCAGTTCTGACTTCTCTTTCAGTGACTGGCAACACCCATTTGGCCATGAGTCATTGTCGACTGCATCATCTCCTCTGCTCGACAACCAGTGAATTGACACAATCATTGATTCTACCCCAAGTCTGTAATATATATATATATATATATATATATATATATATATATATATATATATATATATATATTTGCCACAGCAATGGTCCTTATCTGGATTATTGCAAAGATAGATCTTCCTGCCTCTAGTCTTGCCCCAGCCAGAGTGATCTTTCTAAGACACATAGGATTGTATCACCCCACCTGTCTGCAATCCTCAGTGACTCCCAGAACTCTTAGGAAGAGATCAAGCTCCTTAAAGGCCACACAAGACTCATCCCTGCAAACCCAGTCTGAACTACCGTATTTTCCGGGGTATAAGACGATTTTTTAACCCAGGAAAATCTTCTCAAAAGTCGGGGGTCATCTTATACGCCGGGTGTCATCTTATAGGGCGGGTATATCCCAAACTCTATATTTTAACTGGAAAAGTTGGGGGTCGTCTTATACGCCAGAAAATACGGTACTTGTAGTTTCTTGAACACACCACAGGATTCCCACATCCAGTTCTCGGCTCCTCTGGTCGGTCCCCTTTGCCCCAAATCCTCCTCTCCTTCTCTACCTTCTGGTTAATTCCCACTGGTGCTTTAGGTAATTCTCTCTCACCTGAGCCAAATGCTCCTGCTATGCCCTCACATTTCCCTACACTTCCTTATCACAGAATGTATCACATCAAATTGTAACATGCCAGTTAATTTTTCTCTTCTCTACTAAACTGTAACTTAAGAAGACAGGGAAAGTATTTGCTTGATTCATGACTGTATACCCATCACTTCTAACATAGTGCCTGGGTCAAGGTAGCCACGCCATAAATGTTTACAGTGCAAATGAATGATCTGGGGGCAGAGGGAGGGAAGGGAAGACACTGACCTTTACTGAATGGTTATGGAAATCCGTCACTACAATCTCATTCTTGTTGTTCACAGCCACAAAATGGGGCCCTGAAAATATAAAGTGGTCTCTAGGGCAGTAGCTGGGATACTGGGGTGGGGAAGAATACCTGTGATGATAAAGCTGGGGTGTTAAGAGAGGGGTGGGGTCTCTGGGATGATAGTGCTAAGGCCCAATGAAGGGAGGGGGTTCTCTAGGGCCAAGACACAGGAGGGGGGGTCTTTAGAGTTGGGATCCCCCGGGTTCTCTGGGACTGGGGAATCAGAATAGACGTCTGACTTGTCTCCTCATACCTGCGAAGTGACGGTCAGTGGCTCCACGGCCCCCAAAACGGCCAACCAGCTTTCCATTGGGTTGGAAGGTGAAGACACAGCAAGACTTGTTGTCGACCACAATGATATGTCCATTACGGTCTACAGCCACCCCCTTGGGGCCCATGAGGCGGCCAGCTCCAATCTTGGTCTGGAAGGAGATGAGCATTAGGGTCTTTATCCTGCCTGGTGGGGAGAACAGTCCCATCCTGGCACCAAAGCAGAATCTTGGGCTGGGGATGGACCAATCCAGGCCCAACCACCAGGGGACACTAGGAGAGTCACTTCAGCTGATCACCAGGGGTGCAAAGTGTAGTGATAGTAAGTTTCTCACCTTGAACTTGCCCTCAGGGGAGAAGATGCTGACCCAACGGTTGTCATAGTCTGCAACGATAATGTCTCCATTGGTGTCCACTGCCACACCTGTGGGGCGTTGCAGCTGTCCAGGCGAGCGCCCTCGGACCCCAAAGCGGAACTTGAACTGGCCTTCATTGGAGAAAACCTGGAGCACAGGATCAAGGGAGGGAGGGGAAGGAGGGGAGAGACTGTGGGCACAAAGGGAAGGGAGCAGGATCCTGAGGGAGGAGACCCCCATTCATTCAGTCATTCAGCAAGGACTAATGACACCATGTCAGGGCAGAGAAGAATCAGACATGGTCACAGACCTAGCAGACAAGAAGCAGAGGTGTGAATGGGACTGTAGGAATATGAAAGGATTGAGGGGGAGTAATCATGAAGGGTTCCAGAAGAGGATATCTGAGCTAATAGCCAAAATGGATGCTGACAGATGAACCAAAGTTGGCCAGTAAAGAAGCAGGAGACAAGGCATTTAAGCAGAGTGGACAGTGTGTAAAAGGCACAGAGTCCAGCATGGGCCCTGCTCATCCGTGTACAACAGAGGTCCGGTTTTATCCTGGATGTAATGGGGATTCACTGAAAATATGTGGGCAAGGAGTGACAAGATGAGATTTGCTTTTGTGGTATAATAAGACATTTATTTGGTCTTTGTCTCTAGTGCCTGTCACAGAGCTCCTCAAAGCCTGGGAATTTCCTGAGTGGTAGGATTGCCTTTTGTCATTCATAAGGGGCCCCTTTTGAGTTTAGGCAACGGCAGTGACTTAGGGTGGGGACCCCAGACAGCCTCAGGATGAAGCTGGTCATTAGAAAGACCAAATGATTAAAGGATTGGAATTTACAGCCCTATCCAACCTCTGGGAAGGGTTGTGCGTGTGTGCACACACAAATTAAGCTCCATGAAAACTCCTGAACAAGATGTGATGAGCTTATGGGTTGGTGCTGAGAGGATGGAGCACCCCAGGTCCACAGAGACAGAAGTTCCTCCACTAGGGACTCTTCTGGACCTCGTTCTCTGTACCTCTTCATCTAGCTGCTCATCTGTGTCCTTGATCAGATCCTTTACAGTAAACTGGTAAACCTAAGCAAATGTTTCTCTGTGAGCCTACCTAACTAATCAAACCCGAAGAGGGGGTTGTGGGACCTTCCAATTTATAGCAGGTCGGTCAATGCCCAGGTGACAACCTGACTTGCAACTGGTGTCTGAGTGGGTGCAGTCTTATGGGACTGAGCCCTTAACCTTTGGGATGTGGTACTATCTCCTGGTACATAGTGTCAGAATTGAGTTAAATTCAAAGAAAACATGGTCAATGTCCACTGGAATTAGAGAACTGTTTGGTAGTGTTTGGGAAAAACACCTTGGAGTTTGTAAGAAAGAGCACTCTGGTTTCAGGGAGGAGTCAAGACTGGATGCTGGCCAAGCAGGCAGAGGCTGCTGCGGCAGTCCAGGTGTGAAACGATGATGGCTTGGACCAGGGCACTGCTAGAGGGCAGCAGATGGACTCAAGAGACATATACCGTAGTAGGTAGATTCAACAAACTTGGTAGCAGACAAGGAAGGGAGGGAGGTGAGGGAAGTGGACCAGGATTAGCCCTTCCAGGCTATGGGGCTGACCAGGCAACCTTCCTCCTGGACAGAGTGAACCTTTCAACCTCTCTCACTCTTCTACCTCCTTGACCTCCTTTAATGCTCCTTTCCTCTACAGCTAAGCCTTCCTGCTTCTCCTCCTTTGCAGCCAAGACATTACTCACCACTCACTGCATAAGTCCCACACACTGCTTTGTTATAGGCTCTGGGGACATAAGAGGAATCAGAGCCAGGAGCATCCTTGGCTAACTCAAGTTCTGGGCCTTGGCCTTAGTTTATCCAGACCTGCTCCCTCCTTAGTGGACTGGGCCCCTGTTCTCACCCCATCCCCATCTCTCAGGCCTGCAGGGCTGTTTGAACTGGTCCCACCAAGAGTCATCACTCCCTCCTAATGTAGACCTTCTATTATGCCCTCACCCCTTCTGCTCTAGTCCCCTGCGGTAGGACAGCACTTGCTAGCATCAGACTGGAGAGCTGATGTGAGAGAGACTAAAAGGTTCTCCCAGATCAGCAGTGAGATTATGCACGTGCCCTCTCTAGTCTGAGAAGCTCAATTTCCAGCTCAAAACTCAGAGGCTTGTGGGGTGTGGGGGACGTCTTATTCTTCCTGTCCTATCCTATCCCACCCCTTACATCTGGCCAACTCCTATTCATCTTTCAATTCTCAGAATTTCCAGGTCACTTCTTCAGAGAAGCCTTTAACGACCAAGTCCATCCCCTGAATCAATACACATACAGTTAGGTCTCTGTGATATATGATTTATAATTCTCGTCAAAACAACCATCACTTCTGTAACTAAATATCTTTGTCCCCTTCTAAGAAAGTTCCAGGTGGGTCAGGAACTGTGTCTGTTCTTTGCTGCTGCATTTGTAGGTAAAGCAACTGGCATTCAACAAATGAATGAATTCCTCAGCTCAATCTCGGATCACAGCTAGACATCGCCACTTGAATGACACACAGCAATCTCAAACTCAACACGTGCAAAGGGGAATTCATCAACTTATATCTAGACCTGCTCCTGAATGGCAACACCACCGACCCAGTGCACCAAGTCCTGCCATTCCTGAGCCCTCCCTCTCCTTTGACATCTGATGGCTCATCAAAACCTGCCATATTTGCTTCCTTAACATCTCTGGAATCTGCTGGTGCCCTAGTTTGGTCTTTAACATCTCTCTGCTATATCACAGTAGTACTAAGTAACTTCGGTACCTGAGCCTAGTAGGGGAGAGAGGCTAAAACAAAATTAAACAAGCCGGTGCTTCTGGTAAAGTCTGAAAGTGTTTATAGCAAAAGGCTGAGGAGCTCAGAGGAGAATGTGATTAATATTCTGCCTGAAGGAAATGAGCTGATAAAATTTCTGGACTAAGACAGTTACTCAAATTGTCAAACCAAATACACAAATTGAATTCTTCACTCAGCCTCCACCATACATGGGTCCAAAGGAGGAGACGTTCACGCGGAGCCCAATTCTCATGAACTGAGGGGGTGCAGGTCACAGTCCATCTGGAAGCTCGGCCCATACCAGGCCTGAGGTCCCCAGAGTAAGAGAAGCAGAAACTCCGCTTTGGAATCCAAGTCAGGTTCCTAGCAACTGGGAAGTTGGCGTGCAGGTGGGAGTGGGAGCAAGGGAGACTGCTATAGCACTATTAAGTGTTTGGAAGGGAGGGGACTACATCAGGCCCTACCTCTCAATTCCCCCGACCCTGAAAGAGTGGACAAGCACAGCTCCTCATCAGAGACAAAGTGGCACACGCCACTCTGCACACACAGTAGGGAAGGTTTCCCAAATCTTAGCATTTGTGCCAGAAAGCATCCCTGGCAGAAGGAGCAGGGAAAGAGTCAGAGGGTAGAGGAAGTGACTGAGTAGGGCCTCAGCACCACCCCCACTCCCATCTCCTCTTCACTATCCAGGCTGTGTCCAAATACCTCCCTGTGCTGAACTGGGCCTCTCCATTCCTCCGCTCCTAGGAATAGGGTGGGAATAAAGGCTGACTGGAAATACAGGACTGGGAATATGCAGCCTGGTAGGTGGAACGCAGGAGCCAGGTGGGATCTGACATTGAAGCGACAGGCCTTTGGCAGAACTGGATCTATGATGTGGTGCTCAGGCTGGATCAGGAAGAAGTGTAAATTTACAGGTGTTGCGAAGCAAGGATCTTCAGGGAACAGTTTTGCTCCCTGATAAAGTGTTTCCAAGAACTGAAGCTCAGGATAGTCACAAACAATCCCATACAGCATAAACTCAAAGTGACCTCAGCTACTTGGCTCCTAATAGTAATCTACCTCCAGCTCCTTTGGGAATCCTTCCAGTTCCCTGTACAACCCCCTCCAGCACTCCCCACCTCCTGGCTTTTGTTGACAGCCGCCACCTGGACAGTGATATTTTTAACTAACATTAGAAGGCTCACTAGGTGTCAGGCACAGTACATTATGCCATTTAATGCACTTCCAGCGACCCTCTGAGGTATTCTTTTCCTAATTTTACACATGAGTTAACTGAAGCTGAGAGAGGTCACATGACTTGTCTGTAAGTGGCAGAGCTAGGATTCAAGCCCAGGTGTCTGGTTTCAGAGCCCGAGCTTTTAACTGCTCCGCTGTGTCTACCACACTGGGCTCTGGGTTTGCTACAAGGAATAAAAAAGAGAAAAACCACATCTTCTGGCTTTAAAGAGCTTGAAGTGCAGCAGAGGCCATGTCTATTTGTGTGGCGGATGCCTTAATCAGGTGTGTGAGGGGCTGGGAGGGCCAGGGGCAGGACCACCTGTGAGCGTGCACTGTAGTCTAGCCACTGAAGACACCCCTTTTCACAAGTTAACCCCATTTGACTGTCTAGTCCACCGGATGTTTGCAGAGACTGGTGCAGACAAGATACATTCTGGAGCCAGGAAGGTATGTTGGGACATAGCAGGGAAGGGCAGGGCCAGCATCCTGACCACGTGGTGGTGAAAAGGGGAGAAAGTTAGCCAGCCAGGTGGAGGCTCATGAGGAGACAGAAGGGAAGGAAGAATGAGCCTGACCTTTAAGGTCCAGGAGCTGGTCTGGGCTGAACCATGGCCTGGGAGGTATAAACTGCCAGCTCAGTGAACCTTGGTGCCTAACTGTGAACGTGGTTATCCTTGTGGCTAGCGGGGGTGAGGTTACAAGTGGGTGAGTGAAGGGCGGTGCTATGATTTATTGCTCTTTAAGAAATGGTACTATGTGCAAACCTTTTTTTTTTTTTTTTTAAAGTAAGGCTTCGATTATTGTACATCTTTCAGGAAGAGATCTATATTATATACACTGTTGTTTGTTTGAGGAGGCTGTAGCTGGAGGACCTGTATTTTGGTGGTGTGGGAGCTGGACAAGCGCTCACCTGAATACATTGGTTGTTGCTGTCT
The DNA here is from genome assembly GCF_951640355.1 of Cnephaeus nilssonii. Classification (NCBI taxonomy): domain Eukaryota; kingdom Metazoa; phylum Chordata; class Mammalia; order Chiroptera; family Vespertilionidae; genus Cnephaeus; species Cnephaeus nilssonii. Next base: position 39,613,350 of record NC_137084.1, on the reverse strand, counting down.
GCTACCACTATGCGGCCACTGCTAGCTGCGGACACACCCTGTAAATTGGTGAATTCGCCTTTCTCCCTTCCACGACTGCCTGTGGGAAGGGGATGGGGGGAAACAAAAGAATTCAATTCACTCGCAGGTCATTTTGAAACTCCCTGCCTTCTCCGCCCCGCCTCCTGCCTGGCTCCGCCCCCGGCCATCAGTACCGACACGGAACACGAGCTCATCCTCAATGGGGTTGTCCTTCCTTTTGCCGCTGGTGCTGTACATGGAGCTGGGCCTCCGCACCGCCTTCTGGCGCACGTGGCTGCCCGGGCCGCCAGGGGACTTAACGCGGCGCTTGACGTCGTCTGGGGAAGGTGGTAGGTCCCCGGGCCGCAGGGCTCGCACGCGGAAGGGGCTACCGCGCACCGGCTGGCCGTAGAGCAGCACCGAGAGGAGCAGCTCGCCCTCGGAGCGCGCCGTGTACACCAGCTCGTACGTGCCGTTCTTGTGGTCCACCACTGGCACGGGCAGGCGCGTGCCGTCGGGGCCCGTGAGCTCCGCCCGCAGCTCGGCGCTGCCGGTGCGCACCAGCCGCCCATCTTTGTCTTTGGTAGTGACGGTGAGGGAGGCGGTCTGGCCCACCAGCGCCTGGCGCAGGCCTTCGCCCGTGGCCACCGTCTCGTGTGCAGTGGCACTCGTTGTGAGCAGTGCACCCAGATTGAGCACCGACCGCCGCAGCCCGTCGACCTCCAGGACCAGTTCCAGCTGCGCATTCTCGTGCGGCCGCTCGGGGAAGGCCTGTGCCGCCAAGGCCGCCAGGCGCTCCCGCATGTGCTTGCGGACCAGCAACACCTCCGGGGCTGAGCCCAGGCGCAGGGCCTGCTCCGCGAAGCTGCAGCTGCTGCCAATGTGTTCCTGGCCCTGGCGCAGGGTGTCTAGCTGGGTCTGCAGCACCTGAGGGTTAGGGGTGGGGTGGGTGAGAACACTGGCGCGGAGGTGGGTCTCTGTGATTTCTGGTGAACGTGCAGCACTATGGCGTGAAAGGAACACAAGCGAGGGAGTGTGGAGAAGGGACACAGATGCCCACAGCACCTGTGGGGCCATGTCAGGAGGCAGAAAGTGTTGACTAGGGAAAGGGGTGTGCAAGTGTGGGAAGCAGGGATACAATGGGGGCAATAAGGCAGGGAAGGGTGAACAAATGCACCTTCTGCTTCGCCCCACAAATGGCCTCCAGGTCATTGACCAGCGCCTGCTTGCGCTGCTGCAGCGCTTGCTCCAAGTCCTCGAAGGCTGCGCTGATCTGGGCCAGGGCCTCTGCCTTGCGCTCCTGCAGCTGCTGGCTGATGCCCCCCACTAAGGCGATCGCTGCGGACAGCTGTGGCAGCCTGGGGAGGGAAACAACTCATACCGGGGTGGCTTGAGGCGTCCTTACCAAACCATCCCTTCTCCCTACTGCTGCCGTCCAGGAGATCCCCTACCTGAGGCCTCCCTGCTCTCTCACAGAGTTTTATCTGTACCCTGCCCTGGGTCCCTCCCTGCCCCCGTTGAAACGCCATCTCTGACGGCCCCACCAGCCCAGGTTCCCACCAGCGCCTACCGGCCGCGCACTGCCTCCAGCTGGCGCTGCAGGGCGGCCTTGTGCTGCTCCACCACGTCCCGCAGCAGCACCGTGCCGTGCTCCCGGTGCTCCCCTGCGCGGCACTCGCCGCACATGGCCGTCTCACAGGCCTCACAGTAAAACTCCATCGTCTGGCAGCATAAAGACTCCAGTTAGGCAATGGCTAGACACCAAACTTCTTTGCCCCTCCCCTCCCCCACCTGCCCTCCTGGCCCCTCACCTTCCAGGTGTGCCCCCTACCTGGGCCACTTATTCCGAGAAACACCTCTCACCCACAGCCACTCGGCCCCCTCCCCCAACCTCTCCCTCCCCTCCACCCCAAGTCCTGGCCTCACTGGGCCTGCTTGGGCCCACCTTGCCTTCATGGTTGGGGCAGGAGAGGGGGCGGCCGGCCACTGCACTGAGGGGGTGGGGGTCCTCCGGGTCGTGGGCCCCATCAGGTGCCTGCTGCATGGCCTCCATGAGGCTGCTGATGAAGAAGTTATTCTGCAGTGCAGAGACGCCCTGCTCAGGGAGGATGGACGTCTGCCGACAGACGGGACAGGACAGCGTCAGGCTCTGGGCAGGGATATAGTTCTGGAGGCATCTGGCCAGAGAGGGAAAGAGGGGGTGGGGCAGCATCAGTACACTCCTCACACTTTCCCTGGGTGCCGATTCCTCTCCTCAGAGGGGTGCCATTGCACTTCACTTGGAAACCTCTCTGGTTGGCACACACATCTTGTCCTGCCAGCGGGTATAAAAGGCCTCATCTCATCTCTCACAACTGAGTAGAAACACATCCCTGACCTCTCAGAAGAGCTGACATATCCACATTCCTCACCGTGTGCACAAACACAGGTTCACCTTTCACAGGTGTTTACAAACCCTTCTCATAGAAAAATGTGCAACTAGCCCTTACTTTAATTAAACATTTACTGACTGCCTGCTCTTGTCAAATTTGTGCCAAGCTCTGGGGATATAAAGATAAAGCACAGTGCATACCTCTAAAATACTTCGAGTCTACCGAGGAGTGTTTATAGAAGTACTGAAATAGAGAGTCTACAGAAGTAAACAGTGTAATGATTAAGGGTGTGGACCCTGGAGCTAGGCTGCCCGGGGTTCAATCCCAGGTCAGTCATCTATTAAACTGTGACCCCTGACAAGTTACTTAACTTTGATGAGCCAGGGATTCTTCCTTTGTAAGATGGAGACAGTACAGACTTCACAAGGTGAGGAGGATTAAATGTAAAGGGCTTCTATGCCTAACTCACAGAAAGCACTAAATATTATAGGCTCTGAGTATTTACCTAACTCACAGAGAGCGCTATATATTGTAGGCTACTATTTATCATTAATAAAAGGAATACAGTAGACGCACTGATAAGGAAATGCACTGAGGGGCACCTGGCCCAGGGTGGGTGGAGAGGGTAGCCAGGAAAGGCTTCTGAAGAGGTGATGTAAGCTCCATCTTCATGGGTAAATGTTAGCCTGACCAAAGGAAGGTGCAGGGGGAGGAGGAAGGGTGTTCCAGACACAGAAGGCATCCAGAAACAGCATAGTGTGGGTAGGGAATTATAAACAGCTTGATGTGGCTGGAGACCAAATCCAAGACAAGGAATGGCAAGTAGTCCAAGGTAACAAAGCTAGTGAACACTGGAGCCTGGATCCAAATACAAGGCAAAGATACTCTTGCAATCGTTTAGGTAACAGGAGTCTGGAGAGAGACAGGGGCCAGTTTACGGAGGGCCTGATGGGCCATACCAAGGAGCTTAGAAGTCATTGCAACAGCCAAAGGGAGCCACCGGAGCATGGGACAGCCAGGTTTCCATTTTATCAAGCTCCTCTTCACTGCCTCTTGGTGGAGGGCGAAAAGAATGTGAGGAGACAGCAGACAAGGGGTTTTAACATCATCATCATCATCCAATTACCATTTATTAAGCACCATGTGCCAGGCGCTGTGCTTTACATTTTGTTTATGTATATAGACTCTGAAAGGGTAAGTAGTCCAAGGTAACAAAGCTAGTGAACACTGGAGCCTGGATCCAAATACAAGGCAGAGATACTCTTGCAATCGTTTAGGCAAGAGATGAGAAGACCTGGATTTAGGCAGTAGCAAGCAATGTAGACTAAGGTGGAATAAATTTGAGAAGTATTTAAGAAGTGTAGCTAATAGGGGGTACTGTCTGATTAGAAAGGGGGGTGAGAGATGAGTCTTGGTTGACTCCTAGATTCCTAGCCCAGAGCACTGAGTGGATAGTGGTGGCATTCACAGGGAGTGGTTTCTAAGGAAGTTCAGCTTGACCTGGCTGAGCTTACCGTAACAGTGGACATCCAAGTAGAGGGGACCTGTAGAGAGCTGGGGAGAAGACAGGTTAGAGATATAGATGAGGGTGCCCTCAACATTTACATGGCCTCTGTAGCCCTGGGAGAGGATACAATCATCCAAGAAGGGGTTGGCAGTGGTAAGAGCAGGGCAGAGCACCCAGCAAATACTGAACGAGGGGCACAAAGAGCCATGGGCAGAGCCAGCGACAGAGCAGCAAAGTGCACAGCGCAGTTCCAGGAGGGAAGGAGTCGTCGTCAGTGTCCAAAGCAGCTGAGGAGCCAGGGAACATTAAGGACCGAGAAATGGCCATCAAATTTGGCAAATGTGAGAGTACCTTTGTCTGTAAGTAAAACAGAGACATCAGAGTGGTAGGGGAAGCAAAAACTTGACTGTTGCCAGTTGAAGAGTGAACAGGGGGATTTTGAGGAAGAAGGGGGTTGAGGGATTGAATGACAGCTATGGGGACAGAGGCACGAACAGTTCTTATCTGTTTGTGATGGGAGCCTTGAGCATGTTTATAAATGGAGGAGCCAGTAGAGAAGGAGAGATGGAAGAGACTAGAATACACGGGACAAAGTCTAGGGATGCGGAAATGGCTCAGATTGGTCTGAAGAAGAGGAATGAACCATCTCCTCTGACTGGAGGAGGGATGAGGGAGGTGGATGTACTTGAGCACAGGAGCAAAGTTAGGGAGCCTGTGCCTAAGTTGCCTCAGGCAGGATCAGCTGCTGCGTGTGAAGGAGGGAGAGGATTCAGGAGAACAGGGGGGGCTGGGATTAGTCACTGAAGGGTGGAGGAGAGGACGCTTGCAGACTGACCAGACCACAAATCTGTGGAGGGAATATCTGCATGCTGCAAACTTTCCTACATCTTCGGTCTCTTCTGCTAACGTTCTCTACACCTCTAGATCTGAACTAATTAATTTTATTTATTTAACAAACAGTATGTGCCAGGCACGATTCTAAGTGCTTCACAAAAACTAACTTATTTGTGACCTAGTTTCCCCTGCAGTCCTCTCAAGTAGAGAGGTTTTTTTTTTTTTTGTCTCATACTCCACATTCCTTAGGGCCAGAAGGTGGGGTTGAGTCCTCCCCACCCCCAGATGAAACATTTCTAAACTATTCTTTAGCTGCTTGAAAGCTCAAGCCTTCTGTCTACACCACGCCTCCTTTTTATTGTCTCTGCTAACTTAATGGTTGTTTCCCAGGGCACTAAATTCTTTGGTCTGGCTTACTCTCTTCCTCTGTTAACTCCTGGCCCATACCACACCCCACACCCCCACCTTTCCCCCACCCCCATACACACACACACACACACACACACACACACACACACACACACACTCTCCTCCCATCAGTTCCAGTGGCTCTGACATCCACCAGGTGACCCATCCACTATCAAGATTTCTTAGTTCCTTGATCTCCTCACCCCAGTGATCTTTCCTTCCACTTCACCTCAGCAGTCCACTCCCATGCTCTCACCACCACTCTTATCCCATCACTCATCACTGCATCAACTCTACAATCTGCATTTCTACCATTCTACTCTGTTCCCCTGTAGTTCTCTTCCCAGCTCATGGACTCTGGTGTCTCTCCTGCAAAATACCTTCGAACTCATCACGGCCTCCTCCCTTTTGTTAAGCATACCTGACTTACAATAACTTCCTAACTGGATTCTTCTTTCCACTCTTGCTTCTCTATAATCCGTTCTCAGCACAGCAGCCAGAGTGAGCTTTTAAAAATCTAATTTACGTCACATTATTTCCCTGCTAAAATAAATCCTCCAAGGGTATTCCACTGCATTAATAATAAAGTCCAAACACTTTCCTAAAACTGTCAAGCTACCCCATAACTGTCCTGACTCTTTTGTGCCTCATTTCATCTCACTTTCCTCCTCATTCAACCGCCCTGGCCTCTTTTCTGGTCTCTGAACATGCCAGTTTACTCCTTCCTTAAGGCTTTGCATGGCACAATGCAGAGATTTTCCCATTGCCTGGAACTTATCCTCAGGTGTTAGGTCAAATAGCACCTTCTCAACGAAGCCTTTCCTGATGACTCTATGTAGAATAGCCCCTGGCCCAACCACCCCATTTACTCCCTGCTTATTTCCTGCAAAACACTTAGCACAAGCTGTGACTCACCTGTTTGATTATTTGCTTGCTTATTGTCTTTCATTTCCCACTAGAACATAAGAGTGAAGACTCTACAGAATACTATAAATTATACTCCAACAAATTGGAAAACCTAGAAAAAATGCATAAATTCCTAAAAACACACAACCTTCAAAGGCAAATCATGAAGAAATATAAAATCTGAATAGACTGATTACAAGTAATAATATTGAATTAGCAATTTACATCCCCCCCACACAAAAAAAGCCCAAAACCAGATGGCTTCACATGATTTAAAGATGAGTTAACATCTATCTTCCTCAAATTATTCCAAAAATAATGAAAGAGGAAGAAAAGCTTCCAAACTCATTTTACGAGCCAGCAATACACTGATACCAAAACCAGACAGAAGCCACACACAAAAAGAAAATTACAGGCCAATATCCCTGATGAATATACTAGTAGATGCAAAATTAACAAAAAAAATATTAGCAAACCAAATTCAAAAACACATTAAAAGATCATACATCGTGATCGAGTAGATTTATTCTAGGGATGCAAGGATGGCTCAACATCAGCAAATTGATCAATGTGATACATCACATTAACAAAACAATAAAAATCATGTTAATTATATGTCAATATGATGCAGAAAAAGCATCTGACAAAATTCAACATCCATTTATATATTTTTTAAAAAGTCTCTTGCCCAGCCAATGTGGCTCAGTGGTTGAGCGTCAACCTCTGAACCAGGAGGTCATGGTTCAATTCCTGGTCAGGGCACATGCCCAGGTTGCAGGTTCAATCCCCAGTAGGGGATGTGCAGGAGGCAGCTGATAGATGATTCTCTCTCATCATTGATGTTTCTATCCCCTTCTCCCTCTCCCTTCTTCTCTCTGAAATCAATAAAAACATATATTTTTATTGCAAAAGCATGGATGGACTTTGAGGGTATTATGCTAAGTGAAATAAGGCAGAGAAAGACAAATACCATATAATTTCACTTACATGTGGAATCTAAAACACCTAAACAAAACAGAAATACACTCACAGAGACAGAAAATAAACTGGTAGTTACCAGAGTGTGAAGGGGTTAAAGGGGGAATGAAATAGGTGAAGGAGATTAAAAGGTACAAACTTCCAGGTGTAAAATAAGTCATGGGGATGTAAAGTACAGTATAGGGAATACAGTCAATAATATTATAATAACTTTGTATGGTGACAGATAGTAACAAGATTTATTATAGAGATCATTTTGTAATGTATATAAATATTGAATCACTATGATATATACCTGAAACTATAGGATATTGTATGTCAAGTTTACATCAATAAAAACAAAAAGACTGAAGGGTCTGCAGTCAAACCTGGATTCAGACCTTGACTACTAACTGTAGAAACATTTCTTAATTACTTAATGACTCTAAACCCTAGTTTCTCCAAAATGGGGATAATAAAGTCTCTATTGTAAAGATTAAGTAAATCAATACATGCCAGTCCTTTGCAAATAGTAAATAATCAATACATAGCAGCTATTATTATAATTTTTCAGGCATTGATTTTCTCCAGGAGTGTTGAGTGATCTGGGCATAGGAGAAGGTACAGAGATATCTTACTGATCCAGCAATGAGCTTCTGTCACATGGGTTTAGAAAAGGACAAAGATGTGAGTGGATTGTGGCAGCCAGTCAGATGGACAGCCATAGGATCCAGGATGGGTAGGAAAGAAAGGCAGGTCAGGATGGATCTGGTGGCTGGGAAAAGAGGGAGCTGTCGAAGGGGCTGGATGTCCATAATCAGTCAAAGCTGGTGTAGTGGGAAGAGGGTAATGGGAGCAGGAGTGGGACAGTGGAGTTTATGACCACAGAAGAAGTGGTATTATTCTGGGTGATGGCAAGATGCAGCGCGTTGTTGGGAAAGAGTATGACTGAGGTGGTATGGAGGACATCCCAGAGAAACAGACAAGAACCAAGAGGCATAAGTGGGTCATAAAGTCATTCAAATTGATGGAAGAACTTGGAAAGGGCAGGAGGGCGGAGTCTGTGTCCAGCTGATAAAGGGGAGAGAGCGGTAGAGCTGAAATCTGAAAGAGCAGGGCTGGAAGGGATGCAGAGTCCCTGGGGCTGAGCCAGGTTTCAGTGAAGGCAGGAGGCAGAGGGAAGGCATGGGTGGACACAATGGTGAGAAGACCCAGAGACCAGGCCACTCAAGACAGAGCAATGAGGGATGAGGGCCGGAGAGAGAACATTGTCCAAATACAGATGTGATCATGTTTAAAACCCTGCAAAGGCTTCATGGGCAACATTCCCTAACAGGTCCACCAAGTTCCACGTGGTGTGGCCTCAACCTTCCTCTCTAGCTTCATCCCATTCCACTCTCAATCCTGCCTGGCCAGGCCTCCTCTAGGCCCACTGACCTAACACAGTCCCTCATGCCACATGGCCTTTTCCTATGTTCTTCCTTCTGCCTGCAATGCTCTTACCACTTCCTTCGTTAGTTAACTCCTACTCAGCCTCCAGACTGAACCTCAAGGAAGCCTTCCCTGATTCTCCAAACTATAAAATCCCACATGCTCAGCTCTCATAGCTTACACTTTATTTGCAGCACTTATTAAGGGTGCAATATTACATTTACCTGTTGCCTGGCTATATGACTATTTGATTACTTTCTCCTTCACTATATTATGAGCTCTTTAATTTTTTTTTTTTTATTTATTGATTGATTTTAGAGAGAAAGGATGGGAGAGAGAGAAAAACATGGATTTGTTGTTTCACTTATTTATGCATTCATTGGTTGATTCTTATATGTGCCCTGACCCGGGATCAAACCCACAACCTTAGCATATTGGGACGATGCTCTAACCAACTGAGCTACCTGGCCAGGGCTATACTGTAAGCTCTTTAAGAACAAAGAGATATCTGCCTTTGTTTGTCACTGCATACAAGTGTAGTTGCTTGTTACATACTAGTGAATATTTGTTGAATGAATGAATAATGGATAGAAGCCTAGAGGCTGGAAGGGGTTGCCTTTCACTCAGTGCTCCAGGACAACAGGGACAGGCCTAGCTTCAAATATCCTCCCACTGGTCATAAACTCCTCTGGTGCCAGAGCTGGTTGAGAGTCTCGGCTCTAACTGATTTCTCTGATGCTGTGGAAGGCTGTCTTGGGGCTTGGGAAGAAAAGGCCCTATTGTGGGCAGGGACCGCGGCCCAGTGTTAGGAGCTCCTGGTCCTCTCATGGGTTCTTGCATCAAACCCTCGTCTCCTGCAGGGTGGGGTTTACCTGCTCCCCTGCATGGGTGCACAAATCTCCCTCCCCTCTTACAGGTTTACACATGCCCCTCCCCTCTCAGGGAGCCCTGCTAGGCCTTCCTCCCTCCCGGGACACACATGCCCTCACCTCTCACAGAAGGTATGCAGGCAAGGCAGAACCTTGGGGCACCGGTACCGATCCAGGCAGATGCTGCACACCAGGAACTGCTTGTCCATGGGCTGGACCTCCGGGCCAGGGCTGTCCTGCCTCTTCGCCATGGTGCCCACAGATGGCTCCCGCCACTCACACCAGCCTGTGTATGGAGAAATGGTCAGCACCAGGGAAGTCAGCACTCCCTCCCCCACCTGATCCTCACCACTCAAATGCCCTGCAGAGAACTAGCCCCATTTCTTCCCTGCAGGGGCAACAGGCAGATCTGAGGGAGCAAGGTGAAGTAGGTGGGCTGAGTAACCCACGGTTAAGAGCACAGACTTAGGGTTAAATTGGGGTCAAACCCAGCTCAGCCTCTTACCAGCTATGTGCCCTTGCATAATTCATAAAACATCTCTGAGCCTCCATTTCCTAATTTGCAATTATGGAAATAACAATCCCGACTTCAAATGGTTATTCTGAGACTTTCCACAGTGCATGTCACGTGCATGGTACACGGATGCCCACTCTCACTGAGACACTCATCCTTTATCTCCTCTGTCTCCCTCAAATCCTCCTCCAGGATACCTTCCTGATGGAGTGTCTCTCCTCTGACCACCTATAGCCCCTCCTACCTCTGACCCTCCTCTCAGCACAACTGCCCAGGACTGCATTCTTTTCCACATCCAATCAGTAGGTAGGTCTGTGGATTCTGCCTCCTAAATATCTTATCCCCTTTTCTTCAACCACACAGCTACTGCCCCCATCAGATCACCACCAATTCTCTCCTGAGATGCAGCAATAGCCTTCTAACTGGTAGCCTTGTCTCTTCACTTATGCTTCTCATCCATCCCCCTTGCAGTTAGAATGAGGCTTCTAAAACCCAGATTCCATCTTGTCACTAACTTCCTACTTAACTTCCTTCAATAGTTATCCATTGTCCAGAGGACAAAGTCCAAACTTCTTAAATTTGCCAACATGGCTTAGCTTTGCCCACACCTCATGTCTTACGATTCTATAATTAGTAACACTGTCCTTTCTGTTCCTGGAAAATTCCTTCTTCTCTTTTACTACTGGGCAGTCACACATTCTATTCCTTCTGCCTAAGGTCCTCTTCCAAGCTCCCCTTTGCCTGACTGACTCCCAATCGTCTTTCCAATCACTATGTAAATGTCACTTCCTCCAGAAGGCCTTCCCTGATTTCCTGAAGTCTGGGTAAGGTGCTCCACCTTTGTGTCCCACTGCACCCTGTATTTCCTCCATCTTAGCCCTTATGCCATACTATAATGTTCTTGTATAATAGCACAGAGCCTAACATAGGATCAATCTATATTTATTGAATTAATTCAATAATTCAACAAATATTTATTAAGTGCCTACTTTGTACAGATAAACAAATCAGACTGATAAAAAAATCAGATATAGTCACTATAGTCACTATCCTTGTGGCAGAGAGGTGGTGACAGGTATTTTTAAAGTAAAAAACAAATAATTACAAATTGGGAGAGGGGCATGCTATAAAGAAGAAAAGGATGCTATGAAGAACACTTTTCTTATTAGTGATCAGGGAAGGCCTCTCCACGCAGGTGACTTTTAAGCCGAACTCTGAAAGATGGAAGGAAAATGGTAGGAATGAGGGTGGGACACAGAGAGTGAGAGAGGTAAGTCATTCTGGGCTGAAGGAACAGCATGAATGAAAGTTCTTAGACAGAGGGCTCACTGAGAAATGGAAAGGACCATGTGGTTAGAGCAAAGTGAATAAAAGGCAAGCGGTGAGCTTGGGAATGATATCAGGAAGGACCTTGATGTTAAGAATCTGGATTTTCTCCTAAATTGGGTGAGAAATGATACAATTTAGAAAAAAATAGAAATAAATTAAAAAGCTACTTTGGCAGCTATGAGGATTGAAGAGAAGTAAGTAGGAGAAGGGAGACCAGTTAGGAGGATACCCCAGTTCTTGTAAGATGTTGGTTATTAGCAGAGCTATAGGTAAGAAGGTGGATTGATTTGGTAAATACTCTTGAGGTTGAATCAAAAGAACATCATTATGGATTCGATGTGAGAGGGGAAAGAAATGCCAATAATAACACACCTCTCCCCCCCCCCCCGCCCCCTGTTTTCTCCCTTGAGCAAATGGTGGGCCATGTACAGAGACAGTGGGAGCTGATTTTGGACATTCTGTTTTATTTATTTATTTATTTGAAATATATTTTTATTGATTTTAGAGAGGAAGGGAGAGAGATAAAAACATCAATGATGAGAGAATCATTGATCAGCTGCCTCCTGCATGTCCCCTACTGGGGATGGAGCCTGCAACCCAGGCATGTGCCCTTGGCCGGAATCGAACCTGGGACCCTTCAGTCCCGCAGGCCGACGCTCTATCCACTAAGCCAAACTGGCTAGGGTTGGACATTCTGTTTTAGATACGTTAGGTTTGAGGTGCCTGTGTGATGTCCAGGTAGAGATGTCAAGTAAGGAATAGAATACAGGTGCTCAAGCTCCAGTCTGCGCTGGTTATTAATTTGGAAGCACTGGTATGACTTAAAGCAGGCGTCCTCAAACTACGGCCCGTGGGCCACATGCGGGTGTTTTTGCCGTTTTGTTTTTTTACTTCAAAATAAGATATGTGCAGTGTGCATAGGAATTTGTTCATAGTTTTTTTTTAAACTATAGTCCGGCCCTCCAATGGTCTGAGGGACAGTGAACTGGCCCCCTGTTTAAAAAGTTTGAGGACCCCTGACTTAAAGCACCAAGCAATGAGAATGGATGAGACCACCTAGGGAGAGAGAGTGGAGAGTGAAGGAGGACCCAGAGCAAAGGGAAGAAAACCAGGGGAGTGTGTGACCAAGGGAATCAAGAGAAGAGAGTGATTCAAGAAAGGAGTGGTGAGATAAGATGAAGACTGAAGAGTGTCCACCAGATTTGATTGTGGACAGGGGCAGAAGCCATGTTAGCGTGACTAAAGAACGAATGCAGGTGGCGAAATTAACACCGCAGATGTAGACAGTTAATGAGAAAAATCTTGCCATGAAGAGAAGCGAAAGATAGCTGGAGTACTTCAAAACAGGCAGTGGCTAGGAGCAAGTCAACACTCTCTGTGCCTGCATCATGGGTCTCTCTACAGATAACATATGAACGAATGTTTACATGCGTGCAGTGGGGCCAGTCCAGAGGCTTCTCTGGGCTTGAGGAGGGACCAGAGAGAGGTTAGGCTGTATGTGCCTTGTGCGGGTAGGCGTGGGAAGGCTCGGAAGGGCATGGCTGAGAGCATTCTCTCCTGGTGTGGACAGTGGGGTTCTGAGGTTCTCTCTAGAAGTGATGGGTTCTGAATCTGGAAACTTAATACAAAGACAACAAAGCAGGCGGGAGGACAGATTGAGGGTTGGTGTAAGAAACAGGAGGCCAGAGCCAAGCTGAAGCTTCAGTCTGGTGAAGGGGAGGGCGGGAGGAAGAGTAGGCGTGGTCTACTGGGCAGCTGATGTCAGGCTCCGCCTCTCTCCCAGCCCTAGGGTCTCTCCCAGCCTGTTAGAAAGGGGCGGGGTTTGGGCTACATCCCAGGTCTCACAGCTCCTCCCTCCCTTCCCCTTCCTGCTTCAGTTCCCCACCCAGGCTTGCCGGACAGGCAGCCTCTGAGGCCACAACCTTGCCTGGACCACTCGATGCCCTTCTCCTAGATTTCTACTTCTACCCTCCCATCCCACTGCGCCCTACAGATCTGCCCCCAAGGTCCTATAGTCAATGGTTTAAGTGGACTGTTTATCACAGCAGACACTGGAGGACCTTGAACGCAGAGCTGAGATTTCAACCTCTTTTTCCTATTGTCATCCTGTATGCTTAGGCCCCGCTCTGTTGTATGGCTCATTTCGAAAGGCATCTCATTTCCTATTCAGCATTCATTCAACAACTCTGCTAGGCCTGGGAATACAAAGATAAATGGTCGCAGCTCAGCCTTCCTGGATTCCACAATCTAATAAATAGATCACTGCAGTGCAATATGGTGAGGGCTATGATGGGGAAGCACAGATTGCTCCAGGAGCACAGAGGTCACCTAACCTAGACTTGGGGTCAGGGATACTGGAAGTTGGAGGACAAGGAAATTCTCCTGAAGCAAGTGTCACTCAAGCTGAGATTTCCAGGATGAATGAGAGTTACAGAGAGCATGGTGCCTCTGTATCAGGAAACTGAATCATACACTGGGACAGGGGAGGACAGTTAGGAAACAAGATGGGTTGGTAAGCAGGAACTAGATCACACAATGCATTGCTGGCCTTATTAAGGAGTGTAGACTTTACCCTTCCCTTCTAGGGGATTAAGGCTTTATCCAAAGAGCAAAGGAAACATTTCTTGGGATGTGGGGGATTCAAGTATAGAGTGATAGAGCCACAATAGCAAATTTTTGACTGCTGCGTGGAAAATAGTTTAGAGGGGACACAAGTGGAAAGTTAAGAGACTGCTGATATTCCAGAGGAGAGATGATAGTGGTATTGACTAGCGGAGTAGCAAAGAGAAGGTTCAGAGAAGAGGATTTCATAGGAAGGAATCAATAGAACGTTGATGGCTAGATGATCTGATGTGAAGAGTAGAGGGAGAAGAAAGAATTAGAGATGATTCCTAGTTTTCTTGCTTGAAAACTCTGGAAGAAGAGCAGTTTGGATGAGAGGGTGGTAAGTTCAGTGTTTAATAAAATGACTCTGAGGTGCCTACGGGAGAGGTCCAGCTGGCAGTTGGAAAGATAGGCTGGAGCCTAGGACAGGCGTCTGGCCCGGAGATAAAGATTTGGGATGGTGCCTGAAGCCATGGAAGTGGATGACATCACCCAGAGATGAGAAAGGAGAGCCTGTGACTATGTCCCAAGGAACCTCGGCATTTAAGGGATAGGCCCAGGAAGCAAAGCCTGCAAGAAATGGAAAAGGTGTGGCCAGAGAGGCAGGAGAAGCAAAAGAGAGGGAGGCTGCGAAGGCCAAGGGAGAAGAAAGCTTCGTGGACAAGGAAACGGTCTCATTGTGAAATGCTGGAGAAAGGTCCCATGATTTAAAGCCCAGGAGAAGCTGTGATTAACTTCAGAGAGTGTGGTTTCCAAGGGCCAGAGGAGAGGAAGCCAGATCCAAGGGGCTGAGGAGGAAGTTGAGTGTGAGCAAATGAAGACAGCCAGTGCTGCTGACTCCACTAGATCCTTGACATCTGCAAAGGATGTGTTTCAAGGCTTTTCAGTTTCTCCAAATTCTCAAACAGCATCTAATTTCCCCCATGACTTCCTCCTACAACCCCAGGAGAGTCCCAGGTTTACACAGCTGTGAGTGGAGATAGGTAACCACGGCATTGTTAAAAAGTGGATGCAAGAGGTCATCTAGGCTCACTTGCTTCCTAAAATGACTCACTCCTGTTCACTAGCCTCCAGGTGTATTTGATTATTTGAGGCCTCAGCAAAATGTCAAATGACTGCACATTATAGTCTTTGCGGTTCCCCTGGAACAGACGAAGCATAGGAGAGGGTACAGTCCTCAAAGCCAAAGAATCCTTTTCAATAAGGTTGGCAAGGAAGGAAAGTGAAGAAATTCACGGTACCATCTCCCCCACCATTGCCAGACTGAGTAGGTGAATGAACTATTCGATCAGCTGATCAACCTACCAATCAAACTTCGCTGGGTATACTTTGGACCAGGCCCTTTAACTTGGAACTGGAGATGCAAAGCTGAAAGAGATATATTACCTGTCCTTCCAAGCTCTCTGACAAGTGTAGAAATGGATACGGAAATATATAACTACAATGTGATAAGTGTCCTGATATTGACATATTCGAACTGCTGTGGCAGCAAAGAGATGGAAGTCTCTGAGTCAGAAGGTTGTGGAGGAGAACGAACAGGCCTCCAGAGGAAGGGCTATCTGAGCTGGTTCTTATAGGACCAACAGGAGTATGATAGATACACTGGGAAAGCTGAGCAAAGGAACAGAAGCATAAAAAATTAAGAAACATGGGCCAGATGGGCCAAAGAGCAAGACTCAAAAGGGTAGAGAGAGGCTGTTCCCGATGCTTTCATGACCACTGCATTCGAGTTCTCCACTTGCTCCTTGGTTGCTCGGTCACTGCCCATTCCTTACATGTCTAGTTCCCCAGGGCTTTGTTCTAGGGCCCTTCTCTCACTTTCATATTCTGCCAGGGAAGTCTCATCATCTGCCAGGGTTTAGTTACTAACCACTTACTAACGACGCCCAGATCCTTATCTCCGCTGCAGAAAACTTTCTTGAGCCCCAGCCTGTATATCCAACTGTATCTTGGACACGTCTACATGGGAGATGAGTGGAGACTAGCCTAAAACTGAATTCATTTTCCCCTAATCTACTCTTCCTGCTGCGTTTCTCATCTCAAAAAAAGGGCACCATCATCCATCTAACCACACCAACCCTGGGAGTCCTCTCAGTTCGTTCACCTTTCAGATACAAGCTATGACTATCCTTGATTCTGCCTCTAAAATGTGTCTAGGTTAGAAAAAGGTCAGGCGATCTAGAAGCTAGTCTTGACTGACACTAATTTCACAAATGCAAGGTAAGATTGGGCAAATTCCTACTCCATCCCCCCCTTACTTGTAAACTGTGTGTGTGTGTGTGGGGGGGGGTCCTTTTGTTCCCCAAATCTGAGATTCCCAAGATTCTCTTTCCAGCCAGAAGTCCCTACAGATTGTAATATATGCCCATGCTTAAACCCCATCTTGTACTACCCTGAGGATTTGATTGCTGGTTTCCATGGTAAGGCTAGATGTGTTAAGGGTGGTTGCAGTTGCCCGCACCTCCCTTCCAAAATAATGTTTGCTGAGTTTAGGGAACCCACGACACTCCCTCCTATCCTAGCCATATGGTTTTGCTCTGTCTTTCTGAACACAGGCTGTAATCCCAACTGTGGGCCTTGGCTCAAGCCCTTCTCTCATCAAGGATGCCATTGTCCCCTAAGTGGCTGAGGCAGCACCTGACACACAGAGGGTGCTCAGTATACATCGGTGACAGGCGAGCCATGTTTAAATCACTGCAGTTTCCTCTCACCAGACAGAGAGGCAAAAGCAAAGGTACTGACAAGGTAAGTGAACAAAGCTCCAAGGAAAAAGACCTCCACTTAACATAAAGAAGCTTTCCCGCAGCATGGGGTAGTAAGTGCTCTGTCACTGGAGGCATACAAGCCCAGAGAGGCAGGGCACCTGTCAGCCCTGCAGCTCTGATTCCAGTTCCGCAGTAAATCAGGGCCCTGCTTAAGGGATGAATGGGCACTGGTGAGCTGGACAGACAGGCAGGGACAGACCTGTGAAAAAGACCGCACCTGTTCCAACTTCCCAGACCTCATCTTCCTACTGGGGTCAATCCTCGGCCCACCTGAGAGACCCCCCCGCCCCCCCTCCTCACACACACACACACCAGGAACAAGCCCAGGGCTGCCTTCCGTCAGAATGACCTCCCTGGGGTGCAGCCTGCCCCTCCAACCTGCAACCATCTGTCCCTGCAGGTTTGCAGCCCAGGATCTGTAGCCAAGTGGAGAGGGGAGGAGGCCAGACCAGGGAGGGGCCTGGGGTCCTCCAGGGAGGGCACCGGCTGCAAGGGAACCAGGGGGGTGGGGGGTCCTTTCCTACAAGAAACAGCCTCCGGATGGGGCTTCCTGTCCAGGGAGCAGTGCTAGAGGAGGAAAGAGTGTCCTCCATCCTGACCGGTGGGGCTTTTGGTGCCTGAGGAGGATGAAGGGGGTGGGGTGGGAGTGGGGGTGGGGGGGTGAGGGGCAGCAAGGGGTAGAAGTGTTGGCACCGGGGAGAAAGGAACCCTTCAGACAGGCTGGGCCACAAGATTCCAGAGTCCCACTCAGCAACCCCACCCGCCCCCCTCCACCGCCACCGCCACCGCCCTCAGCGATCGACTCCCTCCGCCAACATACACAGGCTCCCAAACCCCGCGCTCCTCCGAGGAACCATCACCCATCCACCCGCGCCTGCCCCCCTCAAACATGGACCTCACGTGAGAGCCACAGCCCAGAGAATGCCCCCGCGGCTCCCACGGACATGGACACGCCTCACGTGCACGGAGGCAGTCACAGCTTCGGAAAGCATCTGTGCCCCCACCCACAGACGCTCCACAGACCCTCGGCCGCTCGGACCCGGCCCCAGACCCGGGCAGGCAGGGATACAAACGCACCCCTGGGGACCGCCCGTCACACTCACCGCGGCGGAGCAGGATGGGAGGGCCAAGGCCCGGACTGCGGCCACCCCGAGCGGCCCGCGGCGCTGCCCGCGCTGCCCCCGCTGCCAGCGCCCGTCCGCCCGGCCCTGCCCGCGGCGCCGCCCCACGTCCCTCGCCTCCGCGGGTCCTCGCGCCGGCGCCGCCGCCGGACCCCGCCGCACAGGCCGGAGGGAGGGGCCGGGGCGGGGCTGCGGACCAGCCGGGGGAGGGGGCGGACCCAGGACTGAAGGCCCGCCCACGCCCCGCCCGCCCCGGGCAGCCCCGCCTCCCCGCCCCGCCCGTCCCCGCTCCGAGCCTCGGGCGAGAGCTGCCTCGCTTGCGGGCTGGGGCACCCGAGAGCCGGATCCCGGATCCCGGATCCCGAGTCCCGGATCCTCGGCCCCGGGTCCCCGCCAGCTGCCGCAGGCTCCCAGCGGCTCCAGGGCAGGCGGCACAGTGGGTCTCAGAGACCGGAGGAGGCTCGGTCAAGAAAAGACAAGCTGGACAGCAGAGATTTCGGACTCTGGGAGCCGGTTCGGGCTGCCTCCTGGGGGTTCCCTGCCCGGCTTTCTCGGGGGGCTGGCTCCTACGGAATATGCTAGTGTGGTCCCCGTTGATCATGGGGGACAGGAATCATCCTGTACCTCAACGCGGATCTCTGGGCGGGAAGGGCCCCAAGGTGCAAGGGCAGGACCCAGAGCTCTGGAAGGGGGTGACGGGGTAGGCAGGTGGGGGGACTTGATCCGGCTCTAGCTGCCTGGCTCTCCCTGAGTAGCACCCTGGCGAGGAAATTAGGGTTCCGACCATCCAGCGACTCCCTTCCACACTCCAAAGACCAGAGCAATTCTCAGAATCATCGCATTGGGGGAAAGCAGCCCCCGTGGAAAATAATAAAAATTATAACAACAGTTAACAGGGACTGAGTGCTTATATTGTGCCAGACACATAACGAACCTCTTTACACATATTATCTTTTAATACTCATATTGTTAATAGGTAGCTTCTTTTATAAGCCGTGTTATACAATGTAAGAAACTGAGGGCCCGGCTCCCTAGAATTAACCCTGATCACTCAGCTAGAAGGTGGTGTAACCAGCGTGTGAGCTCTGTGTGAAGGTCCTGCCTCCAGTCACTTGGAGATTCATCAGTACCTTTCATGTTCAAAAATCCCGTGTTTCATAAAGTGGGGGTCACCCCGCCCCTAATAATCAAGCTCCAGTCAGCTGATTGCAGGCTGACCAAAGCCCAGGAAGCCTGCCTGGGAGCTGCAGTATCTGTGACAAAGGGCAAAGGCGGGCTGCACCTGGATCTCAGTGCTGGGAGAATCTGCGGACTGGGGTGTCCCCTTCCTCCAGCCCTCCACCCAGCTAGGGGCGTGCTGAAACATTCTGGGGCTCTCCTTAGCCAAGGAGCAGAGGTGATGGCACCTGAGCTCTGGCTCAATTAAAATGCTGCCGGAGAGCTTTCCTGCCTCAGACAAGGTTCAGGTTTTGGGCTCAACAGGGGCCCTGGAAATTGCCTCAACCTCTCATCCACCTGAGTTCAGGCCCCCAGCACAGGTGTTCCAGCGCTGTGATGAGCCCCAGACAGGACTCAGGCTTGCTTTGGAGATTGGGCCAGAGCTACTAGGAGGGAACTGGGGTCTGTGTTACACTAGTTTAAGCTTCACAAGGACTACTTTCCTCAACCCTAGACTTCTCCTATGCCATCAAACTTCTGCCGAAAAGGCCTCATGGTTCCTCTTCTCCAAAGGGCAAAAGTCCCTAATTGGCCTGAAGAGGCAAGCCTACCCTGATCTCTTACTACCTTACCTCTGTAGTCTTCCTCCAGCCACGCCCCTTCAATTTCACCCAGTGAAACTCCATTAATTCCTCCAGATTCCTACTCAGGGCCTTCACATATTGGCCTCTCAGCCTACGATGCTCTTTCCTCTGCTCTTCCTGGCTGTCTGAATACCCTTTGTCTCCGCTTTCAAGTTGACATGCCCATCTCCACTCCAGTCTAGGAGAGAGGCCCCTCTGTGCTCCCATAGCTCCCTGAACTTGTGTCCTAGCACTTATCACCGTATTGTAGTTGCCTGGTTACTTGTCTCTATTCCTCACTAGACCATAAGCACTGTGGGAAGGGACTGTGCTTCATTCACTGATGTTTCCCCAGGGGCTAGGGCAGTGCCAGGCAAGTAAAAGCACTCAGTAAATATTTGCTGTATAAATGAATGCATGATGGTCAGCGGGCCCAACCTCCCCTTGGGCCCTGTGCTCTTAAGATCCTTAGCTATCTTGGTGCTGGCCTAAAGGGCAAATGAAGCTTTTGCTCAAACTGGGTCTGGGGGAGGAGAGTGGGTCCTCAGACTGTTCTTGAAACCTCTGACTTCAGTTGTCTGTCCCCAGCTCTTCTGACCTGATAGGATTTTGGTGTATTAGACTGAGCATTTCTCTACCCAGCCCACCCTCCTAGAGTCCCCCACAAATTGACCTCACTGGGCCTGCTTTTATGAAAGGTTTATTCCTAGTGCTAGGTCCCAATCTTCCAGGGCTCTAAGCACAATTAAACTGGGTGGATAGGTGAGGGGATGCCCATTCTGATGCAGGGCCAGAAACGGGGCTCCCCATTATTCCCACCCCTTTGGTCCCAGTCCCTTTCTCTGCAATGGGCACGCATAGAGGAGGGACAAAGGGTATTGGAGGCAACATCATTGGCCCAGGGGAGCCCAAGAAGAGCTGCCTTTGGCTGACAGGGCCTTTTGAGGCTCTGCCATTGGTCGGGGGACACACCCCAGGAGCTGGGGATAGGCCTGAGCAATACCATTGGCCAGGGAGTGGTTTTGTCATAGCCTTTGGCTGTGGAGTGGAAGGAAAAGATCTGGGAACAAAGCCCAGTGGCCAGGAAGATAAGGAAGGGACAGGGCAGCTGCTGCTGGGCCTGCAGGCCCCATCCCTACCCACAGCAATGTGGGCAAAACTGGTGTCAGTCCCCAGCAAGGGGAAAGGAGCCCACGCCTGAGGGCAGGTGGCAAGGGATGTCCCATGTCCGATCTCCCCCACCCTGGGACTGCCCCTCCCAGTGTCTTTATGATAGTTAGCCAGGTTGGTGTGGGAGCGGCTCACTGCTCCTCTAGCCAGGAGGGCTTCTCAGCTCCTGGAGGCCTCAGCTTGATGTTGAACTGCTGCAGGGTCTGCTCCAGTTGTTTCTGGTTCCCGGCAAAGTAGGCGGACACAGCATTGTGGAAGAGCAGCAGCTGCTTGTGCATCACCTTGATCTGGGGGTCCAGAGGGTCAGCTGAGGCTGGACTCAGATGCCCTTTTTGAGGGGCTGAGCCTGAGACCAGACCAGGGGCGCATGCATTCTGCTCTGATGGTGCTCTGGGGGTGGGGTTTGAACTCCTCCAAGGGAATCAAAGGAGAAAGGTTAAGCTGATGGGAGAAACCTGACTTGATTTGCTGGGGCTGGGGTTCTGGCACCACAACTCAGGGTGTGATTTTTCTGTCATGATCCTGGGACCAGCAGTCAATTCTTCAACAGAAAAGGGCCAGGGATTGGAAGGAGGGAGACCCGGAAAGGTCCAGGGGTTGAGGGGGCTAAGGGAAGATCCCACTCCTTAGTCAGACTGCATTACTCCATCCAATGGGCAGGGTCTGGGGGAGGGTCAGTGTTACAGATGGGAAGATGGGCTGGGGTCAAAGGGGTGGGGTTGGCACCTTGTTTTCTTCCAGGAACTTGAGCTTGATGGCCACATCTCCCCGCAGCTTCTCATATTTGTCCCGATGGGCCTGGAAAGTGGCCTGGGCAGTCTCAAGTCGACCACGCGTCCCTGCATCCCGAGGGCCTAGGCTCAGCTCCTCTAAGTCTGTACGGTAGGCATCATATTCCAGCCTGGGGAGGGGGTGATATAGGCTCATCTCCACCCCTTTGTCCTCCACACTCTCCTTTCCTTCCTGAATTCTTAGGACCCTAACCTCCAATTTCCACCCAAGCCAGCCAACTCCCAAAGCCCTAGGCCCTGCCGGTGCCCACACCTGGCAGCCTCATACTGTTTGACAGTCATGAGTGTGTCTTCCATGGTCTTGGTGACCAACGTGTTGATGCTAGAGACAAAGAAGTTCACAGCCCCGAGTAGTGTCTCTCCATTCTTGCACAGCAGCTTCTGTGTCTCTGCATTGTAGCCAAACTCCTCCTGAGGGCAGAAGGGAGGGACAGGCCTTAAGAAAGAGTCCCTACCTGACTGGCGCTGTAGGGCCCTTCATTCCCCTCTTCCCCAGGGAGGAAGCAGCCACCAACTCTGAAACAACCAAGGTCTGCCTCCAGCAAGGCTCTCTTAGCCAGAAAGTTAGTGGGGCCACCCTGGGGATGCCTGGGGTGGGAATGTGGGGGTGGGGTTCTCAGATAAGTTCACAGGACTAGAACAGAGAAAGCTAGTGCAGCAGGCAAGGGAGGGGCTCGGATTAGGCTGAGCATCAAAGGCATTCATTCTCACAAATGCAGAGAAGGGTTACTGGTGAGGCACCTAGCGTGCCGCCTCCCACAGCCCCTCCAACTTCTGGACCTCTGTACAAACCCTTAAGCTGCCTCCACAGGTGAGTGCTGCTGGGGGCAGGGCTGGGCCCACCCTGTAGGGGTTCTCCCTCTGGGCTGCAGGAGGGAGGGAGGGAGGGAGGCTGAGGGGTGACTGCCTGGGAGGGCCTGGGCCCAGTCCCCCCACCCTCGTTGGCCTGGCCGAGGCACCTGAAGCTCTGGGGACTTCTGGCTGAGGTCAGCAAAGGCGTCACCTAGTGCATGCTGGGTCTGCAGCAGGCTGTAGAGGTGGGCTGTCAGTGCCCGGCCCAGCTGCAGGACACTCTCATACTTGCGCTTCGTCTCACGCAGCAACTCAATCTGCAGCTCTAGCTCCAGGTCCACAGTCCGAGAGCCTCGGCCAAATCGCTCTGATAACAGCTGCTTTGTGCACTGATTGGGAAGTGGGGGAATCAGTCAGAGACCCTAGCACCCTGCCCCCACAACAGGTATGTACCCCAGTATACCCAGACTCTTAGTCTCAGCCATAGATGGAATATTAGGATCTGGGAGAAGGGGAAAGGTACCCATGGGGAGTTTGGGGGAAGAGAGAGGTGCTTGAATCCCACCTTATATGTGTTGATGCCCCATTTCTTGACGATGTCAAACTTCTCTCCAGCGATGCCCCGAGCCACCTCATCTCCGGGGCCAGCAGGCGTGGCACTGTGAGATGGATGGCGGCCAGACCCTAAAGGACCAAGTTCTCTGACACCAGCCTCTCTCAGACACAACGAGACACCTCTGAGGCTCCACCCATACTTCCCTCCCAGCTCCTGAAAAGGACTTTCCTGAAGGAGCAGAAGCTAGAAACAATTAGATTCTCCTACTCACTAGAAGGAACTCATGTCTTGTGCCCTGAAACCCAAATCCCAATATACATCTGGCCTCCTTCTGAGGTGGTTGTGGGGATTCGAGGGGGAGGGAGGAGGGAGCTGCTGGTGGATAGGGGCAGAGGGAACAGAAGGAAATACACAGAGCGTGGGCTAGGAAGTCAAGGATGGTGGGTCCTGATAAGAGGAAACCTGGCTGACATTCCCACGTGGTATCACAGTCTGTGTGAGATTCAGGGCTGTTTATTCCTCTAAATTTTAGAGTCTAAAGTAAAAGATCCAAATCAGCATCAAGCTCTAGAGCAGGGGGAACTTCTGTGGAAGCATCCTTAACGTGACTCAGGTGGTGGCAGCAGAGAAAAAGGCTGCACCTCAGGGGAAATGGCAAATGAGAGCAGTTGGACAACCCTAGGAACTGGCCTTGGGGTGAGGACTCCATACATAGGGTTCATACTAGCAGGAGTTTCCAAGATCTCTAGAGATAATTCAAGCTTTCTTAGACATATCCTATGCTCCCCAGAACCATTCCTCTCCCCATCCTCACTCAAGTTTCCTGTCCTGTTCTGATCATTCATACCTGTGGGGATGAGTCCATCACCAGAGCCCCCATAGCCACCAGACACAACGCTGGTTTCATTGAGGTTGGGTCCTGACACCATCACCTGCTGGAGGTCCTATAGGCCAGAGAAGAGGGGGGCTTCAGGAACATAGGGGCAGCTGAAGCATTTTGGGGGTGAGAACAAGCTTGGATTGAAGCATCATAGAGAGAGCACACAAGGGAAGTCTGCACAGAATCAGAACGAAAATTTGTAAAAAGATTGAAGGGAGTTAGATAAGTTAGGGAAGGCGACTAAAATAGGGAGCCCAGGGTTTATGAGTTGGGATTCCTAAAATGAGACAATAAGGAGAAAAATCAAACAGAAGCACCTGCTCCAGCCCATCATCTTCAGGAAGCTGCCCAGCTTCGCCATTCCCATGGATGGGGATCTCCATTGTGGCTGCCTTCCCTAGGATCCCGTCCGTCATGGCTAGGGAAGGGACCGGAGTCAATGTCTCCACCCCAGCGCCCTGCAAAGCCCAACACAGACAGTTCTGGAAACTGGCCAGCACTCCAGAAGAGAAAGGTCCCCCCTACCATTTCTGAGGTTTTAGATGTCTTCCCAGGCTTGAGTGTCCTGATTTGGCTACCACTCCTTTCCTCAGGTAGCATATGTATCTCTCCCCTCCAAGGTGCACAGTTTTACACATGCACACCCAGGCCTCAGGTGTCTTCTCTTGGCTCTCCAACCCCACCAGGACTCCGTGCTCATTCATGCATTCAATCATTCAATAGACACTGACTGAGTACCTACTATGTGCCATGCACTAGTTGAGGCCCTGGAAATACAGCAGTGAACCAAACAGATCAAGTCTGTATTCTCTTGGAGCTTATCCCCATGCAGGTGTTTCTCCCCATCAGGAGATGAACCCCATTCCAGGGCTCAGGTATGTCACCCAGGGCTTGACCTTGCACACTCCTTTGGTAGGTCTCCCCCTTTTCTTCAAGTGATCTCCCCCTCCTTCACCCCATGCACCTTCTCTTCCTCGCCCTCTCCACCAGGCCTTGGTTGAATCAGTTGGTGTATGTTCTCGGCCTCTGGGAAAAGCCTCTTTTTCCCAGGATAGAGGTGAACCCTTCCAAAGTCATTTATGTCTCCCCAGGTGTGTTTCCCTATCCCCACCCCCACCCCCATCCCATACACCTGGGCATCAGGTGTGTCCTCATCCTTCCCTGAGCTCAGAGGTACCTTGCCCTCAGGACAGGTTCATGCGTCCAACTTCCACCTGACTAAGCTTGCCCCTCTCACCTCGGGCTGGGCTGCTCTTCCCCTCGGGGCGCCAGGCCCGGTCCGCGCGGGGACCTCGGGCTCCAGTTCCCGTCGCGATCCTAGCAGCAGGTCAGGGATTCGGCGGAAGTGACGTCCCCGCCCGGGCAGAAGAAGCCGGCCACGTCGCAGTTTGTAAGGGCGGACGTGACGTCAGGGCCGGGGGGCAGGGCGATCCTTGAACCAACCCTTCAGTTCTCGGGGAATCTACCAGAGATTACTTCCGGGGCGTGACCGAGAGGCTGTAACGGAAGTAAGGGCGGGCGTGCTCCCGGGGCGGGATGGAGCAGCAGCATCAGCAGCAGCTGAGAAACGTGAGTAGCAGCTAGAAGTGGCTCCGGGGCTTTACGTTCAGCTCGACCCCAGAGAGCCAGGGGCCCAAGGGCTGGGGACATGGGCTGGGGTGCGCGGTCCTGGGAAACGCCGAGGCGACGCGGCCCGGCCCAGAATTGAGGTGTGAGCCCCCTTATCGCTGAGTCCTTCCTGGGTCCCCTTCTCTTCCAGTTGCGGGACTTCCTGTTGGTCTACAATCGGATGACGGAACTCTGCTTCCAGCGTTGCGTGCCCAGCCTGCACCACCGAGCTCTGGATGCTGAGGAGGTGGGGGACCGAGTAGGGAGCTACTACTCTTCTTCCTCCGAGTTAACCGCAGACTGCCTTCCTCCTCCCCCACTTCCCTTAAACCTTGACCGAGTCTTTCCTTGACCCTCACCCCTAGGCTGGGAATAGGACGACCGGAGACGCACCTGACAGGCCACCTTTGGCCTCTCCCTCCACCCCGTCTTTCCTCCAGGAGGCCTGTCTGCACAGCTGTGCCGGGAAGCTGATCCATTCCAGCCACCGCCTCATGGCCGCCTATGTGCAGCTCATGCCTGCCCTGGTGCAGCGCCGCATCGCAGACTATGAGGCTGCCTCAGCTGGGCTCGGTGCCGCTGCTGAACAGCCGGGAAACTCACCAACAGGCAGCTAGCCATCCCCAACCCAGGAAGGGAGGCACTGGATGGACCCTCACATTGAAGGAGCCAGTGGACCTTGGGCTGGGTGCAGCCTGTATATAGAGTGAGGAGTTGCCTGAGAGCTGGGTACTGTTGCTCCTTTTTCTGGAGCTAATAAACCCGCTTTTATTCTGTTTGGTTTATGTTCTGGGCGGAGAAGCTGTGAACACTTTATTAGCACCATCCTTTATTCGTCAGTGCATATCTGCTGTCTTCAACCCAGGCAGCAGAGAAATTGCCTTCTATGTGTAGAAGGAAAACCTTAGCATTCATTCCCAGGCACCTGGTTAAACCAAGGTGTCTGGATGCAAATTTTTAAGGTTGGTAATAGCAACGGGAAGGTGATTCCTGGCCAGATGACAGGAAGTAGGAGCTCTGTCTAGCTGTCATTAAATAAAATCTGTCTGACTTTAATGGCTCACTTGTGAGCTGGATATGCATTTATTCATAACTTTTTTTGTGTGTGGACTGTGTCTTGCAAGAGGGAATTCTGCTAGATTTAGAGAAAAGGAGACATCTAAGGACAACATAACAAATCACAGGGTTTTGGGGGACTACCTCCTTATTAATCAGTAACTCCAGAACAGATGAAACCTATAAGAATTCTGAAACTTTATTTTTTTTAAATATTTTTATTGATTTCAGAGAAGAAGGAAGAGGGAGAGAGACAGAAACATCAATGATGAGAGAGAATCATTGATCAGCTGCCTCCTGCACGCCCCCCACTGGGAACCGAGCCCGCAACCCGGGCATGTGCCCTTGACCGGAATTGAACCCGGACCCTTCAGTCCCCAGGCCAACGCTCTATCCACTAAGCCAAACCAGCTAGGGCAATGTTCTGAAACTTTAACCATATCCCCAAGTTGTTACTTCTTTACTATTTTCTATCTTCTTGAATGAGCAGTAAAACCTTTAAGCAAAGAAGGTCTTTTTTGCTTCATGGGCGATCAGAAAGGGGAAAACTTGGGGGACCATATGCTGCAGTATGGTCAGGCTTGAGATAAAGAAACCCAAGAGAGAAGTGATGGTGATGGTTGTGGAAAAGAAGGGATAAGCAAAATCTTCGGGACTTCCTTAATGTTACTTCCTGTCTCTGCTTATTTATAATCTAATTCCAGCTCTTCCACCTTTATCCCATGTTCCCACTCTGCTTGTTCTGTGATTTCTATTTCCAGCCTATCCATTCTTTTTATTTCCTCCCCGTTGTGGAATTTACTTCTGCTTTCAGCAGTGTGAATGACCTATCACTCCATCACCACATTTTCTTGCTGCTCTTGTGTCCTTTTGCATCATTCCAGCTGTTTAATCTTTTCTGTTCCTCCATTCAAACTGTTAGAGAAAAACACAGCTGTGTAATGAATGACACTAAGTATTTAAGGTTCCAACCTCAAGCAACCCTTTGTGGGTTCCTGGTCTATTCATTGTCCCTAACATGGCAGTTATTTACACCTTACTGCTCTCCTTAATCCTTCACTTCACCTTCAACTATTCCCCATCAGCTGACCATGTTTCATTTTTTTTTTTTTACAGTGGAAATGGAAACTCTTAGACATTGGTTCCCACAATAATAAAAATAACTTCCTACAACCACCCACAAAGCACACAGTTTTCTCCCTTGTGTAGCTCAGGAGTTTGAAATTCTCTAATAGTAGACCCTGTATTAAAATAGAGATCCGACTCGCCCTGGCCAGGTAGCTCAGTTGGTTAGAGCCTTGTGCTTGAAACATCACATGTGCTCATTATGCCAATGGCAAGACCTGAGGGAGACTCCAGCGACGATGTTCCAAGGTGGAGATGCAATCCTGAGTCAGGGCACATACAAGAATTAACCAATGAGTACATAAATATGTGGAACAACAAATCAGTGTTTCTCCTTTTCTCTCTCTAAAATAATAAAATTTAAAAAAAATAACAGATCTGACTTTAAAATCCATGTTTTTGTTTTTATACTATAACAAGCTACCTCAAAAAAATACCTATTGAGCCCCTACTTT
Source organism: Cnephaeus nilssonii (assembly GCF_951640355.1). Classification (NCBI taxonomy): domain Eukaryota; kingdom Metazoa; phylum Chordata; class Mammalia; order Chiroptera; family Vespertilionidae; genus Cnephaeus; species Cnephaeus nilssonii. The sequence continues at coordinate 39,585,519 of NC_137084.1, read as the reverse complement.
GTATAGGTTCTGATGTTGGTACATGTCATGCTGTACCTTAGTTAATCTTTATGACAGAAGTACAAGTAAGAGGTATTATCCCCCCTCTTAACATGAGGAAGCAAGAATCCAGAATGTACTAGAAGCACATATATATATGTATGTGTGTATATATATATGTGTGTGTGTGTGTATTTCTCTCTACCTCGACCAGCACGGCTAGAGAGCTGACAGTAATCCTGAGTAGGGGGACGGGGGATTGAGAAAATGAAAGAGACGGTTAGACAGTAGGGAAAGCTGGGACCGGGTGGAACAGCTGGCTCTCTGATGGAGAGACAGTGACCCAGAGCTGGTGCAGTGCATTTATTTTATGCAGTATGATTCCAGGAAATTTTACTAGAGTTTAAGACAGAGGAATTATGTGAAATGGTTAAAAGTCAAGCTGTAATTCTTCATTCTTGTGGCTTCTGTGTAGCTGTCACTCCTGGCTGAGCCTGGATAATTACGTTCATTCCTTGCACCTGGCTCAACTTAAATAATGAAACCCACCCCTGGCACCTTTGCTAAGGGTCAGGCTGACAACATACCTACTTCTGGCACAGTATGTTTCCAGGATGTGGCTCTGCCAACACCACTGGACTCAGCTGACAATAGTCAAATGCTCATGTGCCTTTCCAGGCACTCTCTACGTATATACATAGTCACCTGTTGAGAAAAGTGGCTTCTATTAGCTTTTAGCTAGCTGCTGTCCCTTGAACAATCTTAAATAGAAAGGTTTATTAGAAAGTAAAAGTTGCTGACCAGGAACTTCCTTACCAAGTGGCTTCATGTCTACCCAATAAAATTCTTTTCTTGGAAAGTATAAATGCAGGTAAATCAGCTTGTGAACTTCCCAATTTCCATACACAAGGAAATGGGGACCCAGGATATTGTACTGCTGGTGGAAGGATTTTTCCACATCAACATTTGTGGGTGTCCTTACAACAAACTTCCATGTAATTAAACTGCCAGATGATTGTGAATGATCTGTGTTTCCAAGTCATGTAATTAATAATTATTGGAGAAGGGCTAGGAACATAGAAGGCCTTTGAACTTCCAGAGCTATTTGCTTATTCATCTGCATCATATCTCTCCCCAGGCATGGAGAAACAAGTGTCCCTCAGTCTCATCCATCAACTATTCTCTTTCTTAAATTTCCAATGTCTAATGTCCTGGTTCTTTTCTCTTAATATTTATAAGAACCTTATTCCTACCATCCATCTTCCATTATTGCTGGAATCTCCCTCAGGTCTTGCCATTGGCATAATGAGCACATGTGATGTTTCAAGCACAAGAGAATAAAGGTTGACAAAATTTTATCCGATTACTACAGACACTGGAGAGGTTAGTGTTCCTGTCATTCTGGCTTCAGATCATAACTGCCCATTCCTTTGCAAAGTCTGATTCCTTTGAGGCTGTTCAAGTGTACCACCCTCTCGTTATTTGTCCTTAGTAACTACCACTCTCCTACATTCCTCTAAGGAGCTAACCCTTAGTCTTCCTATCTGCTCATTGATACTTTTATGTTTATGTGAACACTCCAATATTTTGGACTCTTAGTTCTCTGACACAATCTAGCGATTTCCACTTTCGTGGGCATCCACTCCCATAGTTATGTCCTGGCCATTGTCTTCACCCCCAACTGCTCTTATCTTCAAAACACTATTACTTGCATCTTATTCACTGACCATATTCCTTTCACTAGATTGAACTATTCCTCTATTATCATTCTTTGATTCACTGGAGCAGTCAGGCCATTGCTTCTGCCTTCTCTTGATTCCTATCGAGCTTAAATTCTAGTGATTTTCTTGGAATAGACTGTATTTCCTTACATTTCATCTCTTTTGGATGCATAGATAAAATGAAACATTTGTCTGTCTGCATTTGGTCACCCAATGAAATCACTATAAAGCAGATTTATATTACTATAGATCCAGAGTTACCAACTTCAAGTGGAGTCTGAGCCCCTATAACCCCACTGGATTTTTCCAGCTATCTTTCCTGCGAAGAGCTGTCAGTTGAGAACTCTCACATCTGGTCACCCACCTACATCTGCATCTTTCTCCTCTGAACTGTCTAAACAGGCCCAGCGTTCTTCTAAAGGCCAGTGCCAACTCCTGTGCCCTGAATCTTAGTCCTTCCTTCTTTGGGAATGGCTGACTTTTCCCCACTTTACTGAATTCTCATCAGTGTGTAAACATGCTAAACACTCCCCTGATAGAAAACCAAACCACTCTGTACCTCATTTCCTCTCCAGCTACCAACCTGTTTTTCTACTTTATAGTGAAAGCAGTTGAATACTTTGGCTCTCTCCATCCCATTCCTCCACCCAGTCTGGTGTTTGTTTTTTGTTAATCCTCATCTGAGGATATTTTTTCCATTGATTTTTAGAGAGAGTGGAAGGAAGGGAGGCGAAGAAAGAGAGAAACATGGATTGGTTGCCTCCTGCACATGCCCCAACTGAGGCTCGGGATCAAACCTACAACCCAGGTATGTGCCCTTGACTGGAAATTGAACCCATGACCCTTCGGTGCTCTGTCAACTGAGTCACATTGGCCAAGGCCACCAGTCTGTTTTGACTTCTACAACCTTTATTCCATTGACATAGTTCATACTGAGATCACACTGGCTCACCACGTGACCTTCACATTCCTAAACTCAGTGGCTATTTCCCAGTCCTCAGCTTACTTCCCTTCTCAGTAGCATCTGGTAGTACTGACTAGTTTTTCATCAACAGTCTTCCCCTAGCATCTGCGATTCCACTCACATACTTTAACTACTACCTCTTTGGCCGCAGCTTCTTAGCCTCCTTTGCAGGCTCACTCCCCATCAGCCTTTAAATTTAAAAGTTTCTCTGGGTCCTGTTCTTTCTCAGCCTATTTTTTCTAGGATTATTTCATCCCCACTCTGAGCTTGGTTACTGATGACTCCCATATCCCTCCTCCGAGCCACTTGATTGACCTTTCCACTTAGGTATCTCAAAAACATCCTTGCCCTAGGGGCTTAATCACAAGGAACAACAACAGCCTGTAATTATTGGAATTGAGAGTCCGGTTTGGCTCGGTGGATAGAGTGTCGGCCTGCAGACTGAAAGATCCTGGGTTCAGTTCTGGTCAAGGGCACATGCTCAGGTTGTGGGCTCCATCTCCAGTAGGGGGCATGCGGGAGGCAGCCGATCAATGATTCTCTCTCATCACTGATGTTTCTATATCTCTCTCTCTCCCTCTCCCTTCCTCTCTGAAATCAATAAAAATATATATTTAAAAAAATCCTCAGCTCTACATATTTCCTCATAAACTCTTCTCCTGTGCCTGGAAGAAAGAGTCCTTCAGTTGCAGAAGCTAGAAACCTAACTCATCCCTTCATTCAATTGCCAAATCCTATTTCTAAATATCCCTGAATTCTGTCTGTTTCTCTCCATCTTCACAGTCTCCCACCAGGATTATTGCAATTGCTGCTTCCCCCTATATCCACTTTTGCACCCCTCCAATAGACCAGAAAACACAAACTGATGCTTAAAACTTGGCCATAGCTTCCCATTCTTAGGATAAAAACTGACATTCTGCACATGACTTACAAGGCCCTGCATGATCTAACTCCTACCCACCTCAGCTGTATCTTATCAGTGACTCGAACACTGGACTGTCAATATTGTGTGTTGAATTGGACTAAAACCACACCTCGCTCTCTCCTCTCTGCTCTGACCACACTAGCCTTTTGATTCCTCTAACCTCCATACACTTACATCTCAAGGCCTTTGTACCTGCTGTTTTCTGGCTTGCAATGCTTTCCCTCCACCTACTGAATTACTCATTCTTGAGTACGTAATTCAAATACTCTTTCCTCAAAGAACTCTTTCCAGACTGCAGCTCCCATAATTCCTCATGTTTTTTGGCATGCACTTCTATCAGTTGCTCATGAGGTCAGAGTCCATGTTTGTATTGTTCACCATTGCTTTCTTATCACAGTTCCCGGCACATAATATGTGCTTGATAAATATTGGTTGGATGAACATCTTTCAGTCTCCTCCCAGCTCAATCTACTATTCATATAACAAAAGGAAGACTTTTTATTAGAAGAAGAGACAGAAGTGAATCTGAATTTAATCTCTGCTCTATTTTTTCTGTAGTGCTATGGCGTATATAGTTTACTCATTCTGTTTATTATTTATTACTTGTGTCCTCCGCTAGAATGTGAGCTTCATAATTCAGTTTTTGTCAATGTTAGCATTTTGTATACTGAGATAACCACCTAAAATAGTGTCCAACACAATTGATGCTCAGTAAATATTTGTTGGTTGAATGAAGGAAGAGAGAATAGTTACAGAGCAAAGGTTTAGAGCTTGGCTTTAGGGAGGGAGAGAGGGTGAGATGGATGAAAGTAGATCTAAGTAGTTTTTGATATAATTTTGGGAGATTGAGAGTTCCTTGTAAATAGCATGTGTGATGGTTAGTTTTACATGTCAACTTGACTAAGTTATAGTACCCAGTTATTTCATCAAACACGATTCTAGGTATTGCCGTGAAGGTATTTTATAGATGTGATTAAAAATATACAATTGGCCCTAACCGGTTTGGCTCAGTGGATAGAGCATCAGCCTGCGGACTGAAAGGTCCCAGGTTCGATTCCAGTCAAGGGCATGTACCTTGGTTTCGGGCACATCCCCAGTAGGAGGTGTGTAGGAGGCAGCTGATTGATTTTTCTCTCTCATCGATGTTTCTAACTCTCTATTCCTCTCTGTAAAAAATAAAAAAAAAAAAACATATATATATATATATATATATATATATACACAATTGATTGACTTTAAGTAAAAAAAAATTACCCTTAATAATGTGGGTGGGCTTCACCCAATCAGTTGAAGGCCTTAAAAGTAAAAACAGATTTCCCTGAGAAGAAATTCTGCCTCAAGACTGAGGCATTAACTCCTACTTGAGTTTCTAGCATGCTGACCTACCCTACAGAATTTGGACTTGCCAGCCCCAAACAATCTTTTGAGCCAATTCCTTAAAATAAATCTCTGTATACCTGTATCCTATTGGTTCTGTTTTTCTGGAAACCCTGATTGATATAGCATATGTTCTTTTTTTTTTTTTTCTTTTCTTAAATAGGAGCTGAAGTTATCAGAGAGTAAAATAGAAGAAAATGGAATATGAGAGAGTACAGGAGGTTAGAAAGTTTGAGATAGTCTTTGCACAGAATGAAAGAATGAACTGACAAAAGAAACAAGTAGAATTTTAGGTGGTGTTGAGGTTTCAGTAGAGGTTACTGAACAGAATTCCCTTCTGTCCTTGTCTATCTGGAAAACCAGTGTGTGTGTGTGTGTGTGTGTGTGTGTGTGTGTGTGTGTGTGTTTGTTTTTATTAATCCTCATTGGAGGATTTTTTTTCCCATTGATTTTTAGAGAGAGTGGAAGGAAGGGGAAAAGACAGAGAGAAACAGTAATGGGTTGCCTCCCACACCTGCCTCTGCAACCAAGGTACATGCCCTTGACTGGAATCAAACCTGCAACCTCAGTCCACGGGCTGACATTCTAATCACTGAGCAAAACTGGCTAGCGCGGTGGGGGCAATGGTAAGATATGTACACATATAATACCTTAATTAAAAAAAAAAACTGGCTAGCGCTGGAAAACCATTGTTTTAAGGCCTTCAGCTTTAAGGCCTACTGCAACTCTGTGACTCTTCTTTGTCCTGTCTAGAAGGGTTGCCCATACCCTCATTTATGCCGACACTGAACCCTATTATGGCTTGTTCATCATTATGTCAACAGCACTTTGTAGAGTGCCATGAACAACAACAAAAACACATAGCTAACACATATCATTACGTCAAGTGGTTATTATCCACCAGGCTCTGTTCTGAGCATTGTATACACATTAACTCATTTAGTCTCACAACAAACCTACAGGTAGATACTGTGATTATCATCTTCATTTTACAAAAAAATGAAACAGGTAAAACATCCCACAACTAGTAAGTGGTGGAGTCAGGTGTTCAATCCAGGCATCTGACTCGAATCTATCCTTTCTCATTTATGAAGATTGCTATACATTTATGCATTTGTTCCACAAATACTTTCTGATCACCTACTCATGGTGCCTAGTACGGGGGCTGGGGAGAGAGCAGAGAGCAATCATAATCTGCCACCAGGGAGGTTGTTCTTCTAGTCAGGGAAACAGACAGCAAGCAATTAAATATTTATAAGGGATGGTAATAAGTGCTATGGAAAAAACTAATGCAGGGTAAGAAGGATAAGGAAGGTGGGGAGAGTTGTTTTGTATTATATAAGGTGGTCAGAGAGGAACTCAATAATATGTTCTCTGAGCAGAGATTTGAAAGGAGGGAATAAGCCTCATGTACATCTGGACGAAGAATGCTCACTGTGGTTTACGCCTCTAGTTGTCCCCAGTATCCATTGTCCCCTTCTTTCTTTACTAGTAGAACCCCTGACTTTTCGAAGCACATGGCCTGTGAAAATAAAGATTTATAATTAACAAAATAAACTGAGGTGGAAGCAGGCTAGAAGAGGTAAGTGGGGGAGGGAGGACATATGTAATACTTTCAACAATAAAGATTTTTTAAAAAGAAAATATTTAGATTTTTGCAGCTTTCCTTGAACTTAGGTGTGTCTGTGTGATTGAATGATGTATGCATTGCCAGGCTGTGCTCTTAAAAGTAAAGGCATGCTTTCTCCTTTCTCTGTTCCCCCATCGCACTAGTTGGGGTGGGCCTAGCAGATATGGTGGTAAACGCTCTTGGACCTTGCAGACCAGGACCATTTCTCTGGAGAAGCAGAACAACTAACTGAAAGGCTGACATATTAGTCCTGGAGTGGTTATACTTGGACAGTTATGTGAGAGAGAAAAAATGAACTATCATATCAAAGTAATTGTATATTTTGGTCTTTTTGTTATTATAGTATATGTGTGGTAGGAAGAATTTTAAGATGGTCCACTAGGCCCTGGTTATGCTCAGTAAATAGAGCATCAGCCTATGGACCGAAGGGTCCCGGGTTCGATTCCAGTCAAGGGCACATGCTGGGGTTGTGGGCTCAAACCCTAGTAGGAGTCGTGCAGGAGGCTGCCAATCAATGATTCTCTCTCATCATTGATGTTTCTATCTCTCCCTCTCCCTTCCTCTCTGAAATCAATTTTAAAAAAAAAAAAAAGACGGTCCACAAGATTTCCCACTCCCTGTGTACATACCCTACCCTGCATAATCCCTAGAACTTTGAATCTGATAGAGTTTACTTCTGTAATTAGTTTATATTATATGGCACACTTGACTGTAGGGAAGGGAGATTATCTGGTGGGCCTGACCTAATCACATGAACTTTTAAGAGCAGGAAGTATTCTTTGGCTGGTTGCAGAAGAGGACATCAAAAATATTTGAAGCATGAGAAGTGCTTGAAGAACTGTTGCTGGCTTAAAGATGGAGGGGTCATATAGCAAGCCTCTAGGACGTGAGAGTGTCCCCTGGCTAATGGCCAGGAAGGAACCTGGGACCTCAGTCCTACAACCACAAGGAATTGAATCCCGTCAACAACAGGAATGATCTTAGACCAAGGTTGTAGCCCTTAAAGTAGTGAGAATGAGTTGGATTATGGATATTTTTGAGGCTATAGCCAACAAAATTTGCTGAAGGATGAGACATGGGATGTGGGGGTTGGAGCGGGAGAGAGGGAGAGAAGTCAAAGGTGACTCCAAGGTTTTAATCTGAGCAACTGGAAAAATTGCCTTGCCATTTACTGAGATGGGGAAGACAAGACAGTGAAAGAAACAGCAGATTTCTTTGAGGCAGGGGGAGAAAGAGTAGGGGGCAGGTGGGAGTCTGGTTTTGGACATTTTAAGTTTTTTAATTTGAGATATTCATCAGACATCCAAGCGGAGACATTAAATAGCACTATTTTTGTTTTAATCATTCAGCCCCAGCCCCACCCCCTATTTTGAGCTTATTGTGATCAAGACTTTTGTCTTGCTAGGAGTTGGGGGTAGGTGGGTGGGGTAGGTGGGTATGGCGGAGGTGGGGAGGGAGGTGGATTGGGAGAGTCTCAAAGATAGGTGGTTGGTGCCTGACTGGTTTAGCCGCTCAGTGAAAGAACAGGCGCCAGGATTACACCAGCCACGCCGACCCTCCGAGCGGTGCAGGCAGCCAGCACGTTCGGCCTGGCCCTGCCCCCTCATCTCTGCGTATCCGACCCGGGACCCCATCCTCCTGGGCGCTCCAGGCGGCAGCGCTGAGCCTCACGCGAGGGATCTAGTAACCGTTCTAACCCCCGTGAGGAGACGGACCGCTTCCCTTCGACCGGGGGAACCGCTCCCGGGCTGTCCCCTGGGAGGCCCCCTCCTCACACGCTCCCCAGGATCCCTCCTTCCTTCTCGCCCCCCTCCTCCTCCCGCCAGTCCGCCGCCCCTCCCGACAAGCAGTTCTCCGTGGCCACTCCTGCCCGGTCCTCAGCGGCCGCTGCAGCGCAGATAGGACCGGGCTTTGCTGGCTCCCGTGGCGACCCGCTCCCCCTCCTCAGAAGGTCGCAGGCTCCACCCCAGGGACGGCTCCTCAGTTACCGAGGTTCTTTGGGCGGGTTTTCCGTGTGTGTGTGTGTGTGTGTGTGTGTGTGTGTGTGTGTCCGTTGGCCTCTGCAGAGGTCACAGGCTTGTCTGTCTGCCAGTCTCTCTGCGTGCGGGTGGCTGTGAGCAGTGGTCTGTGCCCAGGAGCCAAGTCCAAGTTCGTCCATTTGCCCAACAGGTGCTCCGTGATGAAACCTCATAGGCAGATCTGTCTCCCTTCCCTTACCTTGCCTCCTATACCCTTCCGGCCAGGTGAGGGGGCAGTGGCCTGGCTGGTGGGAAGGAACCTGTGCAGGGAGGGCCCCCACCTCTGTCCTGGGGGCTGGGTTCTTACTAGAGTCTCTGCGGAGGCTGTAGGTAGGGTTGAGGGTCCCAGGAAAGGCCCTCTGCTGGCCTGGCTCTGCCCTGCAGCTCCCATTTCCCTGTCCTAAGTCCCTCCTCTCTTCCTTCCCCCAACCCCTTGACCCTGACCATCCCTTGACCAGAGCCTAAGCCCCCCTTCTCTTGCTCCTTTCCTGGGCTGGGCCAAGCAGGTGAGGCCCAGCAGCCAGGAACCTGGAACTGGCAGTCGGAGCCTGAGCAGTGGGCAAGGTCAATTCGCCAGCAGTTGGATGCCCAGCTCCTTGTGGTCTCGGAGACGAGGGTGGACTCATCTCCCAAAGAGGCATCATATGACGCCCAGGAGTCTCAGCACCAGCAGAGGCGACAGAGGCAGTTCCTGCAGGCCGTGACTCGGGCCCTGCCAGGCCTGCGGCGCCTGGTCACTGAGCTCCGCACTCTGTTCTCAGCTGTGCTCCAGGACGGCAGCCTTGTGGCCTGGCACTACCTGCACGAAGTGCTGCGCCTGCTGCCTCCATACCGCACCCTGCTAGTGGGCAACCTGGATTTGCTGCCCTTCCTGGAGCAGCTGTACCGCTGGGCACCCTGGGTCCAAACCCAACTCCAGCTGGACCTGCTCAGTGCCATAGACCAGGCCTTTCCCCGAGACACCTCTTTGTTAGAGAGCGCCTCCCATGTTGACTGCGGTCTTCAGAAGCAGAGGTCCCGTCATGGGCCCCCACTCCCAGCATGCCCTTTTGTGCGGGCCAGGAGGAGTGGGCAGCAAGGAGAGGAAATGTTAGCCACGTGGCTGCGACCCCTGACTCTGCCTGAGCTGCAGCACAGCCTGGGCATTGTGGGTGCCGAGGTGGCTCTGAATGAGGCACAGTGGCGAGATGGCCTTGGCCTCCTGCCCTTGGCACTGGCAACGGACATCCCGGTACACTATGAAAGCGATGGCACTGACCACGCAGAGGAGGAGCCTGTTGGAAGAAGAAAGACCAAGTAAGTGAGGGACCCAGTCTGGGGTTCTGAGCAGAGCAGAGAAAGAAGCCAGTTTATGGGTGCCTCCTGCGGGGGGGTGGGGGGGGGTTGGTTGTCAAAAGGCAGCTCTCTATTGATTTTAGTGATTAGCCTAACCCCAAGCCAACCCGGTGTGAGGCTGCTCCTCTCCTCCTTTAAAAATAAAATTATATATATATATATATATATATATATATATATATATATATATACACATACATATATATATTGATTTCAGAGAGGAAGGGAGAGGGATAGAGAGATAGAAACATCAATGATGAGAGCGAATCATTGATCGGCTGCCTCCTGCACGCCCCCTACTGGGGATCAAGCCCGCAACCCAGGCATGTGCCCTTGGCTGGAATCAAACCTGGGACCCTTCAGTCCACAGGCTGATGCTCTTTCCACTGAGCCAAACCAGCTAGGACTCCTCTCTTCCTTTTTGTCTGCAAAATTAACACAGTGGTCTTAGTGTTAATTCCCACAGGAAAATGCAGAAACTTATGAAAATCAAGTCAGCTATGAGGAAGCCAAAGCTTCAGAGGACAGCTTGAATTTCCAGACTTCTTTCTCCGATGGTGCTGGAAGCCTCCTTAGTTTTTTTCTCACTCATTCATAATCCCTGAGCCTCGCCTCTGGGCCGCCCTAGTGCTGGGTGCTAGATGCTGGGTACAGGTCTTCCCCTCGGGATGTTTCTGGGTGAGTACTTGTCTGGAGGCCTTTCCACACACGTCAGCATGAGCTAAGCCATCTCCAGGGCAGCTTCAAGTTGCCAGCACTGCCAGAGGGGACTTTTCTGATCCTTCCAGGGTCTTCTTCCTGCCTTGCCAGTGTGGGTGTCCTGGCCCCTCTAGTGATGACCCTCTTCCCCCTTCCCCCAATCTGGCTCTTATTGTTTTCTTCAGGATTTCAGAATGCCAACAGAGACCTCCTTTTCTGAGAGCTCTCTAACTCTAGTCTTGGAATCCCTCCCCAATTCTCTGGATTGATTTTCTTGCATATATATCCATATATATAAAAGCCTAAGAGACCGTTAGGACTGGACGATCAGAAGACTGGCTGGTGCACTGACTACCAGGGTCAGACGCTCAATGTAGGAGCTGCCCCCTGGTGGTCAGTGTGCTCTCACAGCCAACCTCCCATGGTCCCTCCCCATGGCAGGTCAGATCAGGACACGGGGGGGGGGGGGGGGGGGGGGGGGGGGGGGGGGGGGGGGGCAGCCCTATTGGCCCTGATCGCCGGCCAGGCCGGGGGACCCCACCCATGCACAAATTCATGCACTGAACCTCCTGGTTCATAGGTTAATGCTCAATCCCTGAGGCATGCCGGCTGGTCATGGGTTGATTTTCTAAGTGCTTTGCAGCTTATGTGTGACACATTCATGATCTGGTTAGTTTTACCTTTAATCTAGCTCGACTTTGTCAGTTTTTGCTCTAAGGTAATAACTGGGTCAAGTTTTCCCTGAAGCCTTAGAGCCCTAATGGTGGACAGAGAGGCAGGCTCCCGGAGGCCCCGATGGCAGGTGGCCAGCGCCTACAATTTATGCCTTCAATAACCCCAGCTGGCTGCCTTTTACACTGGGCCCCTGTGTAAGTTTCCTTTCCTGGGGGAACTTAACTGAAGTGAAAATGGGCTGAGATGTAAGGAAGGGATCAAGTTTTCTCTGCCCTCTCTTGGACTTGGCTGCAAACCTCTGAGGCCTAGCTAATGTGGCTTAATTTGCATGAAGTTTTCCAGGACTGGTCTCTAAGGCATTCATTCATTCAATACGTATTATGGATGTTTAATATATATTAGGAGCTGCTAGATGCTGAGGATACAAAAGTGAACAAGATGGACTCCATCTCCTCCCTTGAGTCTTATAGCTTAGTTAGGGGGATAAATGTTATATAAGTTGATACAAGGAACGTATAATTACAAATTGTGCTAAGCGCTATAAAATCTGGCTGCTCCTCTAGTGTGTGTGTGTGTGTGTGTGTGTGTGTGTGTGTGTGTGTACAGTCAGGGGAAAGCACATCAGAGAAGGAGGAGGTTGGTGAGAGCCCTTTCAGTGGGATTGCGTGAGGAGGAAGCCAGACTGTAGTGCATTCAGGAGTGAATGGGAGATGAAGTAGAAATCGCATTTTACTATTCTTTCATGATGTCTGGCTTGAAAGGGAGGGAGATATAGTAGGACAGAAGATTGAAAGAAGAGTAGTGTCTGGGCAGAACTCTTTTTTTAAAAAATATATTTTATTGATTTTTTACAGAGAGGAAGGGAGAGGGATAAAGAGCTAGAAACATCGATGAGAGAGAAACATCGACCAGCTGCCCCTGCACACCCCCTACCGGGGATGTACCCGCAACCAATGTACATGCCCTTGACCGGAATCGAACCTGGGACCTTTCAGTCCGCAAGCCGACGCTCTATTCACTGAGCCAAACCAGTTTCGGCTGGGCAGAACTCTTTAAAAAAGGTGGGGGAGGGGGGGGATGGAGAGATGCTCATAGCCCTTAAGACAGTGCTTGAGAAGTGGGTGTTCGATAAATATATGTAGAGCGAATGAATAAATATAGGCTAATGATAAGGAGAACAGATTGAAAATTCCTCATGAAGAGGGGATAGGGGATCCAGAGCACAAATGGAGGGATTGGCCTTGTAAGAGAAGAAAGGACACCCCTCCCTCTCAACTTGGGGGACAAGTTTAGCATGGGAGCATGTACAGATAAACATGCGGGAAGGCAGCTGAATGTGGGGTAGTTGGTCCATGGCTGAAAGCCTCAGTTTTCTCTGGGCAGAGAAGGGAGGGGCTGGGCAGCGTTGGGCATAGGGTGGGGGTTGGTGGAGGCCTGGCCAGCAGCTGAGGACACAGAAAGAGACAGCTGGCTGAGGGCCGGCCCTAAGACATCAGAGCAGAGCGAGCCCACAGTGGAGGTTGGACACCAGAAACATAGAAAGGAGCCCATATTCCTGGTTCTGTGATCTTCTGAACCTACTTAGATCACAGAGGACTTTAATTGTTAAGGAAGTGAACCTTCAATAGCAGTTACACCATTGCAAGGATGTCCTGATCCAACCTCAAGGTCATAAACCCTATTGTTGATATGAACTTTAGAATAGGATGGTACTGTGTTTGGGTCAATTAGCGACACTGGTATACTTTGACTGGTTAAGTCTAAGTTTAATTATTCAGAGGTGTGTGTGTGTGTGTGTGTGTGTGTGCACACACACACACACACGCGCGCGCGCGCGCGCGCGCACTTGAGGTCACTCCAACCACAACTATTAGTCCAGGTAAAGTTTTCCATGTCCATTCTGTTGACTGGTTTGGTAGAAGTGTAAGAAGATTGAGGGGGGTTGAAGGATGCACCATTGGGTCCTGGCTGGAATGGAAAGGATGTGAAGCTAGAAATTGGGAAGAGCAAGAAAGAGTCACAGGCATGGAGATCAGGTAGGGTTGGGAAGCAGGTATAATGGGAGCAAAGATAGGAGGTCTAGAAGGTTAGAAAGGCTGCCAGAGAGGAGAAATCCAGGGCTTGCAAGGCGATGAGCTGGGGAAATAAAAGTACTCCCCTTACTTTTACTCAGTACTACAAAATACCTACTTCACAGGAAATGCAATCAATCCGGAGTGACTAGTCATTTATCAGAGAGGAAGGAGTTGTCCGTGCACACGTCTGTGTGAACGTAGTTGCCATGGACTGGGTGTGCTCGCATAGGTGGCAGAAAGGCTCGGACAGTGCCACACCAGGTCCTCTCAGCACCGGACTGACCCAGCTCCTCCTCTCACGGCCAGCAGTGGCACCCTGACCCCTTTGCTCTGCCTCGTCACTCCTGCCTTTTTCTCATCCAGGTCTCGGCTTGACTCAGAAGTTTCTGGAAAGACCAAAAAGAGCAGCACTGGCGGCTTCCATCCGACTTCCCTCCTGGGTAGCCAGGCGATGGCCATTCTGAAAACAGAGAGATACCTGAAGAAGATCCACTTCCTCTACCTCAATGTGGCTCCTAGCCGGTACTTTAGGTAAGAGCCTAACCCTAGACCTCAGCTCCTTCCACTCCCTGGTTTCCTCCCATGTTCTCTCTCCATCCTCTCTGTTCTCCTGCACTTTCTCCCCCCACCCGCACCCCCTTTTCTCCTGTCTCCCAGTATCCCACCCCCTTCCCTTCACCTCAGCCTCACGGCCTTTTGTCTAAGTCATCCTCTTCCACCTTTGGCTCTGTCTGCTTTATTCTATCCTAGGATGATAGAAGCGTTCGGTCATTACCTCAGAAAGGAATTTAATGGTGACCTCTCCAAACTCCCGTGCATGAATCGGGTGTTTGTTTAAATGTTTATAGTGTCAGGGAAGTTTTGTGTTTCCCAAAGCATCCTGCTCCTTAGACTGAACCAAAATCTGCTCTCCTTTAACAATTACCTCTCAGTCCTAGTTTGATCTCTGAGGCTATAAAAACAAGGCTCCTCGTCCCACATGACTCCAGAGGCATTCATTCACTTTCTTCCATTAGATCCAAATCTTACATATTTTCAAAAGCCCTGTTCAAGCCCCATCTCTTCTCAGAAGTAATAATAATAATTACCATTAATTGAGCTTTCCTGTATACCAGGCATTGTGTTAATAAGCCCATGAGATGTGTTATTTAATCCTCACCATATTATTTCCATATATGAGATGAGTAGACTGACATATAGGGAGGTTAAGTGACTTGTCTGAAGCCACAGTGGTGGAAACAGGACTTACACCTAGGACTGTCTTAATTTATTTATTTTTAATATATTTTTATTGATTTCAGAAAGAGAGAGATAAAAACATCAATGATGAGAGAAAATCACTGATTGGCTGCCTTCTGCACGCCCCACCCTGGAGATCGAGCCCGCAACCTAGGCATGTGCTCTGACTGGGAATTGAACTGTGACCCCTTGGTTCGTAGGCCGACCACTGAGCCACATGGGCTGGGCTGGACCAGCTCATGCTTTTAAAGCAGTATCTGAGCGTCTTATTTCAACATACACGGGTCTCTTTCTCCTGGACTTACATAGCACTATTGATCTGTATCATCCATTCATTTACTGATCAATTCATTAACAAACGTTCACTGAGAGCATTGGGCCAGTTATTAAGCAACTGTGTCTTGGTTCTCGTTTTACTCTTCTCTCTCTGCTTTGTGATATTTGGGCTGAGACTGTGAGCTTCATTTCTCGTTTTTCAGCTGGCCTCCTGTTAGGCTTGGTTAAAGGGGGTGCTAGGAGGAGGCTGGACCGCAGGAGAAGAGGAGAAGGGCCTTTCTCCTTCCTTTGCTTGCTCTTCCTGTCAGCCTTGCACCAGGCTGCTTCACCCTGGCAGCAGCCAGCACTTCCTGCATCAGCCTCTTCGTGATCCTGGGAGGCACCAATGCCAGCCAGGTGGTACCTTCCCATCAGAATTCCAAGTCGAAATTCTGCCAGGCCCCTCCTCCAAAATACTCAGGTACTGGTAGCAGCCAGGAAATTCAACTTCCAACTCTACAACCCCTCCTCCAAGCTCACAGCTTCTAAGACCCCAAACATCTTTCCTTTGCTCCTCTAGTTCTGGCGCTGGCATCCGTTTCCTGCAGTCATGATCTCTGTGTTACCTTAGTGTTCCTTCTTTGCTTTCTCAGTTCTCTGATACTAAAAATCACATTCTCACCCTGGCTGATGCGGCTCAATGGTTGGAGCATCTGCCCACACATCAAAGGGTCTTGGGTTCAATTCCCAATCAAGGGCACATACCTGGGTTGCAGGTTCGATTCCCAACCCCAATCAGGGCACATGAGGGAGGCAGCCGATCAATGTGTTTCATTTACATCAGTGTTTCTCTCTCTCTCTCTCCTCCCCCTTCTATTCTCTTTACAAAATCAATGGGAAAAATGCCCTCATATGAGGATTAAAAAACAAAACAAACACACACACACACACACACACACACACACACACACACACACACATTCTCTCGATTGGATTCACTTTGTTGTACTGTCTACTGTGGTTTTGGTTTTCCTGATGGGACCCTGACAGATACAGTACTTGGTATCATGAGTAGTCCCAGGAAATGAGCTCCTTGCCGATGGGAAATACTAGTAGGAAACTAGTAATCCATGGCATGTAGTGCCATCACAAATAATTAAAATGATCACTTTTGGTGGAATGTGATGAGCTACCTACTGCCACCTAGTGGCGGCTACACATGACTGTCTGGCAGTAACGTTAGTAATGGTAATGATGTGGGATGAGATGCCAATTGGCCATGGTGGAAAGCTAACTAGTTTACTGCAACAAGATACAGCTGTTATATAGCTACATGTAAATTGTTTTGAAGGTGGAATGTAGGTGCATTTCTCCGCAGTAAGAGGATTTAGTGGGATTGTAAGATAGCTCTGGAGGTGCCTTGTTCACGAGGTGGCAGTTTTCCTCCTTTAGGCCTGTGTCTAGTCTTCTTGTCGCCCCTTGCGTTTCCCCATTCTCAATTACTCCAAGTGGCATTCCGTGATTATCTCTGATGTTATTTCTCAGTGTCTAGAGATATATGAATTTTATCATTTCCAAGCTGCACTTTTTTTTTTAACATTTCAACACCTCTGAATTGCAAAGCATCTCACAGATCGATGGAGTATTATATTGGGAGCATTTTTTTTCCATTAAAAAACGCTGCATCTTACAATGAATGGCAATCTTATATCTGATGGGATGTAAGGTATCCAGGTCTGGAGATATGAACTTGGAATAGTCTAGGTGCCTCTCTTTTTCTTCCCATCTATCCTTGGCTTCTATTTCCTCTTAATAATAGTTGATCCATCTGTCTATTTGGAAGATCATTCTGCTATTTTACCTCTCTTCCCTCTTCCACAGCCTTCTTTCCTGCCTCCTTTTAAAAAAAACTTCCCTCCCTTCTTTTGTCCCTTCCTGAAGCCTGCACAAGTTCCCAGGCTCCCACTGATCAGAGCCCCTTTTTAAAGGCCCTACAGCCTGGTGGTGGTGCCACCAAACAAGGTGAATCCTGAGCACTACATCTTCTCGCCCTTTGGGATCCTGCATGTACATCCTGAGGAGGCCACCGAGACAATGACGCTGGGTACCTGGCACCGCCACTTCGTCCTCTGGCAACAGCTCCAGCTCATTCCATTCTTCAAGTATTGCCTCTTACGCAAGGCCTGGGCCCGGTAGGCGATGGTGGGTGTGGGACTGGGGGGAAGTGCTGCAGAGAGCAAGCTGCATGTCGCCACTCCCTCTGATCCGTAGCTGGAGGAAGACCGTGAAGTTTCGGAGGCTGCACCGGTGCCGGACGTTCCTGGGGAGGCATCTGCTCTTTGCCGTGCCCCACTTTGGAGTGGCGCTGCTCCACATCAGCAGGTGAGGTCTTCAAACACAGCTTCAGTGGACTTTTAAAAATCATTTTTAGAAAACGGAATAACACGTTCCTTGTAGAAAATTTGGAAAACACAAAGAAGCACGAAGGAAAATCAGTTTTAATCCCTCCACCCATAAGTAACCACTATGAACATTTTGTTGCATATTCTCCTTTTTTTTCTATCACACATACAATTGTGATCAGACTTTACATATTGTTAAGTAACCCATTTTTGTGGGGGTTTTTTTGTGTTGTTTGTTTTTTTTTTTTTTTTTACCTCTGAATAACATATTCTGAACATATCACTGTGTACTTATGCATTCCTACATCAGGTTACCCCAGATCACACAATTATTAAGTATCACATCTGGGGATCTAGCTCAGGTGTTTGACTCCACAGTATTACTTGGGTTCTTTCTTTGGGAAAGCTTAGTTGTCTCTATTTTCAGTATGCTCTGGCGTTCTCTGCTCTCCTCAGCCACTCCAATTCTCTTCTGTGACAGGAGTTGCAATCTCAAATGCTTATGGGCCCCAAACAGTAGCTATGGAAGAAATGCAGTGGGTTAGATGCAAGACATGACAAAGTGCGGGGACTGGAATCTGGAGGTGGCATTGGAAGGGGACAGTCATGCTCGGTTCTCATGGACTGTTGCCATTGGGAACAGAGGTCCAGCATGTCAGCCACCTGATTTTTCAGGATTTCCTGGAAATCCACATTTTGTTGTAAAATTTCTTAATTTTATCTGGTTAGCTCAAATTTTTATTAAAACACCATTTCAGTCGGAATGTGGCCCGTGGGCTGCCAGTTTGTAAGTATACGCTGGGCATCCTCCAGCCTAGCCTAATCATCACGGTGCTAATTAACAGCAGAAGGGCTTGGAGGCTGGACTGATCAGAATTTAAATCCTGGACACTAGCAAGGGGCTTGACTCTTTGAGCCTCAGTTTCCTGACCTGAATAGAGATAAAGATTTCTGCTACACAGTTGTAGTGAGAATTAAATGAGATTGCGAATATAAAATACCATGTTCAGTGCCTCATAATAGGTACCGAATAAATGACACCCATTAGGATCATCCTCTGTTCATTGGAGGTCTTTCATCTCTCTCTCTCTCTCCCTCTCTCTCTCTCTCTCTCTCTCTTCCTCATCTCTTTTAAGGGTGTTTAGAGATGTGGTATTTTCAGGGGGGGGTGGGGGGGGAAATGGGTAACAGAAGTGGGATTCCTCCGGGATAGTCAGCCTATAGGGGAGTGGCGGGTCCATCACCTTTGATCTTCAAACTCCCCTATCCATTTAGACTTTTAGGGCCCTCAGCTTCCCCTAGTCCAAGGAGGAAGCCTTGCAGTCTCTCCTTCTAAGTCGGACCTTGGGCTCTATTTGACCCTTTCTCCTGGCAGAAAGGTCACTCAGGGTAAACATTTGCACATGCCCCAGGCCTCTCCCGAAGAATTCCCCAGCCAGCAACTTCCTGGGCTTGGATTCTTCCAAAGAACTCTCAAGAGGGAGCTGTGGCTGTCGTCACGGGGGATATTATAATCTTTCTAAATCTTTGCTCATTCTGAGGTGAGCTGAGCTAGTAAGAACTCAAATATGTTTAAGGAGAAAGGGCTGAGAAGCGGCTCTGACCAGCGTGGCCCTTGATTCCAGGCTTCTGCAGGAGCTGCACTCTGTGTCCTGGCTCCCCCAGGAGCCGGACCAGTGCTACGAGCTGCTGGACCTGCAGCGGGCTCTTACCCAGGAGAACCAGAGGGCCCTGCAGCTGCTTTCTCGCTGCCTGCACCTCTGCAAGTCCATCCTTGACATGGTAAGAGGCTCCGGTGTATTGTGACCCCTTTCTCCAAGCTGAGCTGCCAGAGATCCAGCCCCCTCTTGGCTTGAGCTTCTCCTGGGATCCCCTGGGTGGCCTGGGCTCTGCAGTTGGCTCAGCCATTGTTCTGCCCAGCAACAGCAGCCTCTGCCACGGGCTGGCTGGATCAGTAACAGGTGGGCAGAGACTTGGACTCAGCCTTGCCCTAAGGGTTGGTCCTGGCCTTGAGCAGGGAGGAGAAGGAACATAACAACATCTATTTTTCAGTTGTTTGTGCCAGGGGCACTAGGGAATTTGAAAGTTGGCATCCTGATCTTTCATACTGCTAGGCTTATCTTTAAAACCAATCTTGCAACTTTGGCAGGTGCTGTGGCTAGTAGAAGCACCCAAAGACAGCATCCTTCCTAACTTTGCCTACTTTGCATCTGCGGTGCTTGCCCCCTGCCGAGGGGCCTGGGAGGCCCTGCTGTGTACTTGCCTCTTCCCCATGACCTATCATCATGGTTTTTTGTCTGTCAGGTGGGGCTGGATGACTTACAGAGTTCTCCGGCTAATCACCATCTGTAGATAGTCCAGTTCTGAGAGAGAGGGCCCACCCAGATTTTGTGAAAATGAGAAATGATGTGAAGGAGGCCTTGGTACATTCATACAGGGAAATGGTCTTTAGCCCCCTGACAACAATAGCTGGACCTGGCATTGCACTGAACTGAATGGGGCAAAAGGTGGGGGTGAGGGGCTCCATGGCCTTTCTCTACCTCCAGTTCCTAATTCCACCTTTGTTTTAATGTTATGAAACTAGTTATACCTTTCTTATAGTCAGTAGTTTATATATAGATATATAGATATAGATATAGATATAGATATAGATTTATTTATTTATTTTTCACCCAAGGATATTTTCTCCATTGATTTTTAGAGAGAGTGTAAGGGAGGGAGAGACAGAGAGAGAGATAAACATTGATGTGAGAGAGACACATCAATCGGTTGCCTCCCACACACACCCTGGCAGGGATTGAGCCCGTAACCAAGGTATGTGCCCTTGACCAGAATTGAACCCAGAACCCTTCAGTCCTCGGGCCCTAGTGCTTATTATAGGTTATGCTGTATAGTAGGTTGCTCAGTGAGTATTTGTTGAATGAATGAGTGAATGAATGAATGTCAAGTGTGAATTTGTCTCCATATCTTTCTCCCAGGCAATATAAGAACCTTAGCACTCTCCTAATTTCCTTCCTCTCCTCTTTCTCTTCACCCTCTACCCTTTCTATTGTGCTCATATTAATATCTCTTGGAATTTAAATGGATTTCTTATGAACATTCTTGTTTTACAGCCTACCCATTTAGAATTAACAATATGTTTCACAAATTTCTGTGCTCATTAAATCTACTCATAGACCATTTCATCCTCTTGTATTCATGTCTCTGTCAGAAATATACTGGTGTCATTGGGTTTGGTTGTTTCTTTAAGAGAAAATCTGTAACTAGTAAATGTGTGGAGTGTTTATATATCTAAAAATGTCTTTACATTCTCAAACATCAGCGATACTGTGGCTAGATTCAGAATTCCGGTTTAAAAAATGTCCTCAGAACTTTGAAGATACTGCCCCTAGTGGTGAGGTTTTAAATTGTGTTCTGATTATGTTCTGTTGTAATAATTACTATTTGTCTGGTTTTATCTGAACTGGCACTCAGCGAGCTCTTTAATGCAAGGTGACAGATTTCTTTTACAAATATTTACTGTGGAACTGCCAGTGCCCAGCCTTGGGTTAAGCAATAGAGAAGTAAAATGTGTGCGGAGGCCGCCTCCTCAAAGATTTTACAGTGCCGCTGCCGAGTCACACAAGTAACTAGATAATGAAGACGCTCTGGACTCGGGGCCCTGAAGTGGGAAGCACTTGGTACTGAGAGTACTTTTTTCTTCATGTTCAATTTTGTTAGTTTGTTTATTGGAAGTATTACACGTCTCCTTTTTCCCCCGATTAACCTCCCCCCCCCCCCCGCCCCCCGCCCCCGCGTCACTCCCACCCCCAAAGGCAAGCCCCTACCACCCCAGTGTCTGTGTCCATTGGTCATGCTAATATGCATGCATACAAGTCCTTTGGTTGATCTCTAACACCCCCCCCGCCCACCTTCTCCCCAAGGTTTGACGTCTGCTCAGTGCCACCTTGTCTCTGGATCCATTTTTGTTCATCAGTTTATGTTGATCATTATATCCCACATATAAGTGAGATCATGTGATATTTATCTTTCTCCGACTGGCTTATTTCGCTTAGCACAATGCTTTGAGAGCATTTTTAAAATATATATATATTTTTATTGATTTCAGGGAGAGGGAGGGAGAGAAACTTTAATGATGAGAGAGAATCATTGATCAGCTGCCTCCTGTACACTCCCTACTGGGGATCAAGTCCAGTAGCTCTGACCAGGAATGGAACCCTAACCTCCTGGTTCATGGATCGATATTCAACCACTGAGCCACACTGGCCAAGCGGTATTGAGAGTATTGTTGGAGCACAGACAAGGCTGTCTTGCCAAGTCTGAGGGCACGTGTGTGTGATATGCCTGGCTGAAGCCGCAACTGCCTATGTCTGGGTCTCAGAAGACTTGGATTTGAGCTCAGGATTAGCAGAAAACAGTTCATAGTCACCAGTTCATTTTAATTACAAGCTCTATGGAGCATCAAAAAGGACAAGAGAGCAACAAGGACAAAATGTCCATTTGGCCAAGAATATCTTTCTGGTATCTCCCCTCTGCTCCTCAACAGGACAGGCCCCGAGAGGTGGTACCTGTCAGCAGCCTTTGTAGAATGAGGACCCTCCCAGATGGGAGAAGAACCCACAGAGAAGCTCCCAGACTTTTATCTCACATACCTCCACCTCCCAAAGAAAGTCTGAGTCAGTACACATAGACAGC
Source organism: Cnephaeus nilssonii (assembly GCF_951640355.1). Taxonomy (NCBI): domain Eukaryota; kingdom Metazoa; phylum Chordata; class Mammalia; order Chiroptera; family Vespertilionidae; genus Cnephaeus; species Cnephaeus nilssonii. Next base: position 39,563,530 of record NC_137084.1, on the reverse strand, counting down.
TTCTGCTCTCACATAAGGCAGTGTTCTGCTGATCAACAGGCCACACCACCCAGCCCAGTGATTTGAGTCCACATCCTGGAATTATTGTGGCCTTACTTACCCAACCTTTCTCTTTTTTTGTCTAATCTGTGCCATGTGGACCTACCTGTTTACACATGCACAAATTTTCCTACTTGAGTTCCCCCCTCAGGGCTTTTAGTAGACAGGCCTGACCTATCAAAATAGTACATTGTGGCCTCTCAATATATATTCTCAATTTCACTTCTTCCCTGGTCACTTAAAGATGTCGGGGGCTATCTCCACTAAAAAGCAGCCTACTGTGTGTAAATCTAGGTTCTAGGGTTCTGGCTCCAAGACCTGAGCATTTTGCACAGACCAGTGGGTCTCCAGTTTGCTCTCTAGCTCTCATCCTTGTCTTTAAAATTTTTTTTAAAATTGATTTCAGAGAGGAAGGGAAAGAGGGAGAGACAGACAGAAACATCGATGATCAGACAGAATCATTGATTGGCTGCCTCCTACACGCCCCCCCATGTGGGATCGAGACTGCAACTTGGGCATGTGTCCTGACCCAGGAATCGAACCCTGACCTCCTGTTTCAGCCACTGAGCCACCCTGGCTGGGCCATCCTTCTTTCTCCAGTGAGTTTTCCACTCTCTGTGCTGGCAGGTTCATGAGGATACATATCAAATGCAACAGGGCCTGCAGGAGCGAGTGAGGAACTGTGAGAGGGTCAGAACAGACCAAGGCTCCATATACCTGCGGAAGGTGCAGGGCCAGCAGCTGGAGCAGAAGCTGAAGCGAGTAGAGACCTGGCTGCTGCAGCTGGGACAGCTGGCCCGCCTGGTGCACTACATGATCTGCCAGAACCTCGTGTCTATCATAGAGGAGAAGATAACCTCTTTTGTGGCCAACATCCTGAAAGTGAGGTGGTGGTGGCATGTGTGGAGGGGGCCGGCAGTCGAGGGCCAGCTGGCGCGGAGCGGATACTGACATCTAGCCCCATGACCTCTCCTGACCCTTCTTTATAGGCCCCGAGGCAGAATCCCTTTCTCTTGGCCCAGCTGGTCTTTGACAGTAGTGGCCAGCTGTCTCCTGAGCCCTGTATTGAAGACATAATCCAGATTATAACTGGGGGCCTACAGTTTGTCAAGGCTTCTGCTCTGAAGGTGTGCTGGTTGGGCAGGGGGTCGGCTGTAGGAATTCCCAAATTTTATCCTCTGTAATCGGAAGCTTTCAGCCTGGTCCTAACCCTCATTGCTTTCCATTTCTGCCCCTTCACCATATGGTGACATGCAGGTAATGAAGTCTACAGACCTGAAGAGCTCTGGGGATTCCCTGAATTCTGAAGGTATTTAAGGAGACTTGGGCTGAGGGTAGGAGGAGGGGGAGAAGCGGGGAGGGCACATGCAGCGTGCTAATGGCATTGCCTGAGAGTCAGGCCTTGGGTGTGGGTGGAGCATTTCTAACCTGAGCACTTCCTTCCCCGTAAGAGGGGTCAAACAATGAAAACAAGAAGTCACAAGGGAGGTGCTTCCAGGCTAGGTCCAGTGGCTCAAAAACGCCAGCAAGTACCAGCTCTTTATATCCGTCCCCAACTCCTTCCTGGGTTTAGCTATAGGTAAGGGCAGATCTGCTTAGAGGCGTGTGTGTGGTAGGAGAGGCTGCAATCACAAACATCTTTTCATCCTCTGGCTTACTGCCACATAACTGCAAGATGAGCTGCAGTTCTAAGCATCCCATCCTCAAGCAAAATCAGGGGAAAGGGGGAGGCAAGGGAGAGAGACACGAGCGGAAGTAGGGAGGCGAGGTAGAAGAGTATTGCCAACAAGACAATGAGATTTGATGGCGACTTGGGCTGGGCAGAGGGGCAGGCAGTGGTAGAGATGGTGAGAATGGGTTGGATTCTGGATATATTTTTAATGTAGAGCCAACGGGATTTTGTGATAGCTGGCTGTGTGTTGAGAGAGAGAAGAGTCAAAGACTAAAATTTCTGACTGGAGCAACTGGAAGAATGGAGCTTCCATTTGCTGAGGTTGGAAGACTGCAGGAAGAGCAGTTTTGGGAGGGAGAAATCAGAGCTCATTTTTGGTCCTATTGAGGTACATATTAGCCATCCAAGTAGAGAGGTAGAGTAGGCAGTTGTTTAAAGGGGATTGGCATTCAGGGAGAGATCTGAGCTAAAGATAAATTTGGAAGCAAATAGATGGTATTTAAAACCATGACACTGGATGAGCTCACTTGGAAAATGAGTACAGATAAGAGATCTGAGCACTGTGTGTGTGTGTTGGGGGTGGGGGGGGGGCGGCACGGGCAGGCACTATAATGTTAGGTGTTGCTAGTAAGAATCTAATTTATAAACATTTTGATGCTTTTTTCCCCTTTTTAATAACATTTTTTGTTGTTGTCAATCCTTACCTGAGGATATTTTTTCCCACTGATTTTTAGAGTGGAAGACAGGGGGAGAAACACAAATATCTATGTGAAAGAGACACATCGATTGGTTGCCTCCACACAGGGCCGGAGATTGAGCCTGCAACTGAGGCGTGCCCTTGACCAGAATCAAACCCTAGACCAGCGGTTCTCAACCTGTGGGTCACAACCCCTTTGGGGGTCGAATGACCCTTTCACAGGGGTCGCCTAAGACATCCTGCATATCAGATATTTACATTACGATTCATAACAGTAGCAAAATTACAGTTATGAAGTAGCAATGAAAATAATTTTATGGTTGGGGGTCACCACAACATGAGGAATTGTATTAAAGGGTCGCGGCCTTAGGAAGGTTGAGAACCACTGCCGTAGACCCTTCAGTCGGTGGGCCGATGTTCTAACCACAGAGCAAACCGCTAGGGCTAAATTTTTAATGCAAATACAGACTTTGTCAATTAACCAGTTCCTAAGAAGTTACAAGGGAGGCCAGGTTTAAGGATCCTTGAGGATGAGTATTGGCACGCTCAACATCCTTTCCCGCCTCCTCCTACAAACTGCGCTTCCCAGACCCCCTTGCAGCTAGAGTGTTTCTCAGCTCTTCTGGGTATTCGCAACCCACTTAGTGTTCTATAATGTCCTTCCTGCTTACACTAGCTAGAGTCAACTCTCTTCTCTCCACCTGAACCCTAACTAATGAATTCCTCCATGGGTCTGGTGCACTGTGTTTGTAATATAGATGTACGTGTAAACTCACTCATGAGCAGGGTGTGTGTGTGTGTGTGTGTGTGTGTGTGTGTGTGTACACATTTTAGAGAGGGAGGTTGTGTGGGGGCCCTGGAGGGCACTCACGGACAATTATGGCATGTGTCCCACTAGAAGAAGAAGAAGAAGAAGAAGAAGAGGGCTTGAACACGGAAATCCTGCTGCCCAGGTCCCAGGGTGACGCTGTGCAGATCTTCTGTGGCCCGAATGTAGGATTGGTGTGGCCCTGGAAGTCTCACACAATCACTGAAGCGCTGGAGGTCCATGGGTACCGGCTGCGGAGCCAGTACCTGCCCCCCAATTACAAGCAGCTGCAAGAGGACCTAACTAACAACCCTCGAATCCAGCAGGCACTGGCTGTACAGCGGGCCCTGCTGGAGGTGAGAACAGAGGCGGAAGGAGGGGGAGGCTGCCTGCCCAGCCCCAGCACAGTCACCCGCCTCTGCCCTAAGCACCTTGTCCGCCCCTAGGACATGCTGTGGGAGGTGCAGGAATTCTGCGGGGACTATCACTGGATGACAGGCATTCATAAGTTTCTGCAAGCCTGGGGGCCTCAGAAGCTGGAGTCCATGAGAGGCTGTCCTGTCAACAACTATGAGACGCTGGTGAGCCACCTGGACGTTTGGCAGGCCCGTGTCTCCCGTATACCGATGGAGTTGGTCACAAAAGGCAAGTTGCTGCTGCTGAGCTGCCGTGACATACAGGCCGGCCTGGGTGAGTGCCGCTTCCCCTCCCTCCTTTTCCTTCCGCCTCCCTTACCCCATCCACGTGGCGTTCCCGGTGTCTGGAATGTCCGCCGGGGACCTTCGCTGCGGGCCCCTCATTGGAGCTGCAGAGCTTCCCGGAGCCCCAGGTCCCAGCCCCGTCCCTGTGCAACTGCAGGCGTGACCCCCGAAGAGGACAGCCTCTCCATCTGTTTTGGCTCTGCCCCTTCCCCATTCTCCTTCGGAACCATGTTCCGGTCACCTGACGCTTTCTGTTCTTATGGCGTGGAGTTCGACCAAATGCAACTGAGGAAAATCTTAGTGTCCACTTCCTGCAGGGACGAGATACCATCGGACCCTGTGCTTTCCCTGGGAAGGTGGGAGGCCGTGGAGCTGGGCCTGAAAGAGTTTGCCTGAAAGTACTTGCCTGCCCAGCCCGCCCTGCCTTTGCTCTTCAACCGATGAAGCACTTGCCTAAAGTGCTCCCCTCCCACCCTCCCCCTTGTCCTAAATGGACAGGGGGTTAAGCCGGCAAGGAAGGGACAGGGAGGGCCTGTGATCGGCCTGCTTTTGTTCTGACCCTGTTCGGGGCAGCCTTTGCTCCACTGTTACTTGGAGAGCCTGTGTCCTGTCTAGTTTGTTAGCTTCTTGATTCTTAGTCCAGAATCAACTGGCTTCTTCAAAAAAAAGCGGATGGAGAGAGAAAACATGGGGGGTTCAGAATCCTGGCTCCGTTTTCCACTGCTGCGTGCGACCTCAGGTCACTGAGCTTCAGTGTTATTTGTAACATGGGCAAAATAACGAGTCACTCCCAGGGAAGACTGAATGAGATATCACGTGTGATATTCCCAGCTTTGAGTGTGGCGTGCAGCGGGTGCTTAATTTTTTCATGTCACCTTATCCTCTTCTGTCTGCTCTAACCCTGCTGGCTGAGTTTACCCTTTTATCCTCCCACTCTGTTCCTCTTCTCACTGGGCTCCCCTGAACAGTGAATGATACAATTACCCACTATGGTGAGTTGTTCTTATCAAAAATTTAACTTCATCCTTTACTCTTTCCTTTCCCTAACTCCACCACATCCAACCTGTCGCCAAATCATTTCCGTTCTTCTGTCTCCTAACCACCTCTCAAATCTGTTTTCCCCCGTCCGTTTCCAACGTCAGCCTAAAGAACCGTGGCACTTTATCAGTCCATTGCTCCTTTGTGCCACACTGTGTCGCTGTTGAGCTCCCCTCCGCCTTCACTGCCTGATGCTGCAGGTCCAAAAGCAGCACCACGGCAAAGGCCTAGCTCCTGTCAGAGGCCAGAGGGATAGTTTGAAAAGGGTCAGTTCGCATCCTTGTGTTCTCTTCTACCTGGGGTGCTCCTCAATAGTTCCCTCTCTCTTGGTTTTCTCAGCTCTTGGTGCCCAGGCCTCTTGGTTACATCCTCCAAGACTCCAAAAGGGCCAGTCCCAGTATATCTCAATTATGTGTCCCTGGAACTCACCGTCCTCCTCTGCAGTGGGAGAGATGCTCATAGACAGTGGTCAGCAAACTGCAGCTCTCGAGCCACATGCGGCTTGCGAGCCGCGGTTTGCCGTTCTGTTGATTAATGAGTTTGCCGACCACGGACCTAGACTCTCGATTCCAACAATTAATAGGCTGTTGTTGTTCCTTGTGATTAAACCCCTATCCCAGTGGTCGGCAAACTCATTAGTCAACAGAGCGGCAAACCGCGGCTCGCAAGCCGCATGTGGCTCGAGAGCTGCAGTTTGCCGACCACAGTCATAGGGGATATAAGCTGATTTATTTTTCACCCTTCAAAACAAACAAACAAACAAACAAAAAATATATATATATATATAACAGAGTGGAGCCAGGCTGCCTGAGTTTGAATCCTTGCGCTGCCACTGTGTGATGTTGATAGTTACTTAACCACTCTGAGCCTCAGTTTGCTTATCTGTAAGATAGGGACAATAGTAGTATATAGTATATACTACATACCTCAAAGGGGTTTTAGTGAGGACAATAATAGTATATAGTATATACTACATACCTCAAAGGGGTTTTAGTGAGGACAATAATAGTATATAGTATATACTACATACCTCAAAGGGGTTTTAGTGAGGACAATAATAGTATATAGTATATACTATATACCTCAAAGGGGTTTTAGTGAGGACAATAATAGTATATAGTATATACTATATACCTCAAAGGGGTTTTAGTGAGGACAATAATAGTATATAGTATATACTACATACCTCAAAGGGGTTTTAGTGAGGACAATAATAGTATATAGTATATACTATATACCTCAAAGGGGTTTTTGTGAGGACAATAATAGTATATAGTATATACTATATAACTCAAAGGGGTTTTTGTGAGGACAATAATAGTATATAGTATATACTATATACCTCAAAGGGGTTTTAGTGAGGACAATAATAGTATATAGTATATACTATATACCTCAAAGGGGTTTTTGTGAGGACAATAATAGTATATAGTATATACTATATACCTCAAAGGGGTTTTAGTGAGGACAATAATAGTATATAGTATATACTATATACCTCAAAGGGGTTTTTGTGAGGACAATAATAGTATATAGTATATACTATATAACTCAAAGGGGTTTTTGTGAGGACAATAATAGTATATAGTATATACTATATACCTCAAAGGGGTTTTAGTGAGGACAATAATAGTATATAGTATATACTATATACCTCAAAGGGGTTTGTGGGCTCATACAGGTAAAGTAGTTGTCATTGTATCTGGCATGTAGTGATACTGTATTTTTGTGGTATAGTTTACACCATATTTCTATGCTCTCCTGTGCATTATTTTAACATCTCTGAACTTAAGGGATCTATTAAGATGGATGGCATGTCAGAGTTTAGATGGTATCACTTTTTTCTTTTATTGTGGTCTATAAAATAATGGTGCCTCCTACAATTGGTAGTATCTTAGATTTGATGAGGTCCCATCTTGATATTGTTCATGCCCTCAAAACAACAGGCTTGTTCATATTGCCCAAGGCAGCTCCCATGCTTATCTCCTAGCTCCGTATCTTCTTTCCTTACACCCTTAAAAACAAAAGGCAGATTACCCACTCCTCGCTGTCTCACTCACTCACTCACTCACTCATTCATTCTTGTGTACCCGGGCCCAGCACAGGCCCCGGTGCCTAGCAGCTGACCGGACACTGGGCAGGGCTCCAGTAAGTGTTCAGTGAGTGAGGGAATGAATTCATGGTCTGGCGTCCCCTTCCCACTCCCACTCTGGGCCCACAGCACTCCCTCAGCACCCCTTATGTTGTGCACCCCTTAACACCTCACCCACCTCTGTGTTCAGAATCCAAGCTGGAGAGCATCAGGAAGGAAATTCTTGAGCATGTCCAGGGCGAGAGCTGGAGCCGCAGCCAGCAACTGATGAAGGAGCTCACAGATTTCATCGAGGCCTTCCAAACCATCAACTCCGACATTCACACCATTGCCCGGTGCTCCCAGAAGGTGGGCCCTCCCCCTCCTTCCTTCCCAGGGTACCGGGGGCCCATCCTGCTCAAAGGCTCAGCAGGACTCAGCTGAGCTCCCAGCAGGACCGGATGCTCTTAGACTGCGCTCACATGGGTGACCTGCCCTTGCTACCTCCCGCCCTGCTCTCCTGGCTCAGTTTCCCCAGAGCAGGGGGAGGCCCCCGTGAGAAGAGAGAGACACTGCCCTGCTTTCAGAGAAAAAGGTCTGCTCCTGTCCAGTCAGCTAGGGATCGGTTGCCCAGTCGCAGGGTAATGATGTGGAGGGGGAGGAGCCGTGCTGTCTGCCGAGAGGCCTGGATGAGACAGGGCGTGACCTCAGACTGCCCCTGCTCCCAGTGGGTTAAAAGGAGGCAGCTGGAGTCTGGAGCCTCCAGCAGGTGGGCGTGCCCCTCGGGGTGCTGCAGGGTTGTGGCGGGGGTGCCGGTCTCATGCTGCGGCCCCTGCAGTTGAACAAGGCCCTTGAGCAGTACAGCGAGCTGGAGGAGCGGATGGAATACATACGGGCCCTCCACGAGCTCATCCGCAACCACTTCAGCCTCTTCAGTGCGGAGACCGAGACGCTGGACATCTCGGTGAGAAGGCAACTCCGGGAGTCCCCCCTCCCTCCCGGCCCTCCTCCCCCACAAGCACGCGGACCTGACTGCCCTCTGCTTGCCCCCCAGCTCCTGGATCTGTGGGAGGCATTTCAGTTTGAGAGAAGCCAGGCCTCGGAGTTCCTGCTCAGCAAGCGACACGCCATCGTGCCCAAGCTGCAGCAGCTGATGGCGGCGGCGCTGGCCGAGCTGGAAGGCCTGATTGGGAAGGCCCTGTCCAGCCCCTTCATGGACCCTGCACAGGAGCAGAAGAGCATGGAGAACCAGCTCATCGCCCTGGGGCATCAGTTCCAGGACACCACCAGCTACCTCAGCGAACTGCACCACGCCTACACCACCTTCACTGGTACCCAGGGTCCCCACTCCCTCCACACCCGCCCTGTGAGCAACCCCCCAGCTGAGAGAAGGGGTTGGACTCAAGGTCCTATGTCCTGTGTGACCCTAAGCAAGTTCTGGGGATCTCACACCTTTATCGGTCTCTTATATATGAAAATTGCAGGCTAGAATCTTCATACAATGGATATAGTGCAGTGCTTAGGGTGGGGAGATGGGACTCCCAGTCTGGGAGGGAAGACAGACTGGAGAATGTTCCATTAGGATGTGATGGGGTCAGAGGGCTAAACCTGTGCAGGAGAATGCGAAGGTGTCCCCTGTGCAGGAGAATGCGAAGGTGTCCTTATCCTAGCACCAGCCTTTGTGTAGCCCTGTTCAACCCAGCCCTACACCGGGCAGCAGGCCCCAGTGAGCATGGTCTTCCTGCTTCCAGCCAGTGTGGTGTAGTCAGCTGCTGGGGCCTCGTTAGCCCACAGCACAGAGCTACTGGTGTTAATGTCTTCCATGCAGCAGCGCCGCTCCTTCCCTTCTGCCTGTAAAGAACAGTGTGGGCTCAAGTTCTTTTTTTCCTCGGGTGCAGTCACTTCTGTCAGTCACTTCTGCCCATTCAAAGGCACATTGCTTCTCAGTTGCTTCTTGGCCAACCTCACTATGACCACCTCTCCCTGTGGGCCTCCCAAGTTCAGGGCTGTTGGCCAAGTGTGAGATGTTGGACACTGGGACCAACCTCAAGCAAGGGACTTTTCCCTTAGCTAAGTATTGGGAGACCCTTATCCTCTACTCTGACCTTGACCGCGGACCTTGACCTTTCCTGCTAGGTTTGGAGATGTTTGTGAAAAAGCACAGCAGTGGATGCAGGCCCTGTAGTGCGAGGCCCAGGAAACCCCACAGCATGGCTTTTACTTCTTTCTTCCCTCCCTGTCTCCTCACAGACTCCTCACAAAACCCAGACTCCCAGGTTTTGTTAAAATCATCTGGGGTCTTAGATCTAGATGATTAAAATGACCTTTATTTTTCATTATGCATCTTTTACTCTTTGCTTTGTGTTATAACCATGTTAACAACTATTTTGACATCTAAGGATTCCTGGTTTTGTTTATGAATTACCATTTTTAAAAACACCACTTTTCATTATTTTTATTCTTTCCTTGGATGGCTGTCATGTTTGAGGGTTTGTTTGTGTGTTTTTTCTAAGAAGAAAATTAGAGGGGTTAACATTTCTAAGTTCCTATGCCAAAAATGTTCTTTCTAATGTCCTTATATCACAGCTTGGCTAAATATTGAATTCTGAGGTTTTCCTCAAATTTGGTATCACATCACTGTCTTCAAAATGTAGCACTGTGGACAAATCAGATATCAATCTGATTTCCCCCTTTTTAGATGATATGTTTATCGATTACTTGAAATGGTTCTTACGTTTGCTCTGGCCTCCTTCCAGAATTCTTATTTGTATATTGGATTTTCTGGATCTCTCCTCCATTTTTTATCTTCTTTATCATCATCTCTTTCTTTCTTTCTTTCTTTCTTTCTTTCTTTCTTTCTTTCTTTCTCTCTTTCTTTCTTTTAGTTCTGGGGAAATATTGTGACCTTGTCTTATAAGATTCCACTTTCTGTAGTATCTACTCTATAATTTCCATTGCTTTTTAAAACACACATTCGCATGTTGCGTGAGTGTGTGTGTTTATGTGCACATGAACAAGGATGTAAGCGTGTGTCCATAATAGCAAGGCACCACGCTGTGCCTGGTCGTGGTCTCTAATATCAATGCTGTGGAAAGGAACCAGGGCTCCTCAGGGAATGGAGGATCCCAGGGCTGTGGCAGGGCAGGTATAAGATGAGCCTGGAATATCTTCTAAACCAGAAAGTAAGGAAATGTTAACTTCTTTTAAAAAGTGATGGGAGCATGTCACAAGGACACAGAAGGGACACCAACTGGCCAAATCTGGGACACTTTGAGCACCAACATTCAAATTAAACACTGGGAAAACCGGAATGTATTATCCACACTAATCATAAGAAAGGCTGTGGGGCATGTCCTTAAAGGGGTGGGCTGCCCAGGCCTCATTAAGAAGGAGAGCTTTGAGCAAGGACTTGAATTTGGTGAGCGCGGGGAGCACCTGGTTCTCTGAGGGAACGGTGCTCCAGAATGATCTGTCAGTCAAGGACCCTCCGCAGGAGGGCGTGCCCGGGTACCTGAGCCGCAGTAAGGAGCCTGCTGTGGCCTGAGCGGGGTGAGTGAGATGGAGGCTAATGGAAGAGGAGCCCTTCCCGTGTCCTGCCATTGGGTTGTCTCAGAGAGCCTGTCCTTGGGACAACTGTCCCTTGGATTGTCCCCACCTCCACTGTTCGACTAAACAATTTTGGACCCCACCCCACCGCCCCCCCCGGCACTTTTGGGACCCTACCTTCTGTCCTCACGGGCTCTTGACTGACCATCCCCCACCAGGCCCCCGCCCCCGCCCCCACACATAACCCAGGCCTCAGCCAGCCCTGTCCCACAGGGGATGAGAGTCCTGTGCCCTTGCCAATCTGTGGGATCCATCCTATCCTGCAGCAGCAGAGCATCTGGCACCTGTACCGAGTCATCTCTGAACACATCAGTGATTGGAAGTGCATGGCTTTTGCCAAGGTGCTGACACCCTCCCTTGGAGCTCCTGCCTAGGAATGGAGAGCCTGCAGGGGGGGTGGTGGGGTGGGGGAGGGTCTCCAGCTGACACTGAGCCCTTCTCCCTACAGTTCAGCCTGCCTATGGCCCAGGAGAAGATAGAGGGCTGGCTGACAGAGGCGACCCAGATAGATGCCACCGTGGGCCTGCACAGCCCGGTCCTGCAGTACTGCATACGCATTCTGGAGGAGTTTCGCAGCTACCTGCCCTTGCTTACCAAGCTGAGCAGCCTCCAGCTGCATGGCCTCAACTTCCAAGGCCTCGTTCGAGGTATGTTTATAAGTCGAGTCAGAGAGAGGAGGGGAACGGAAGGACATAGGGGTTAGAACAATGCAACAGCTCAGGCACTCTTGTTGGGAACATCCTCCCTGCCACCCCCAAAGCACCATGTGGGTCCTCCCTGCTAACCTGGGCTGGCTCAGGCTGGAGTCTGAGCTCTGGGCTCTGCACTGTGCGCCGGCCTTTGGGTTCGGGGTTCGTGGCTCTATGTTGCACTCAGATCTGCTGTCTGGGAGCTGGGCTGGGCTGGGCTGGGCTCTGGGTCCTGGACCTGCCATAAACTGGTGTTGGTCTGACTTGTTGTCCCTTCTACCTCTAGCCTTAGGGCTGGGCAGTCTCAACGTAGAACTCCTAACACTGGGCCAGCTGCTCACTTGTCCACTGCTGGATTTCGCAGATCAAATCAATCAGGTGGGGCCCCCTGGAGGGAGGGAGGTGGTCCCAGGTTCTGTTTGCTAAGCTCTAATAGAGCCGGTTAAGGCCCCCTTGAGACAAGGGGGTAATAGATATTGGCTTGTGGGTGGGTGGGGTTGGGGATGAGATTGCTGGCCTGCCTGAAGCATATGGGGATCTGCTGGGTGGTTCAGACTCTGTGAGACTGAGAGTATGCACCAGCCCCACCAGGGGAAGGAAGTAGGTGGCAGCCCCAGAGTTGTGGGCACACAGGATGGCAGATGTCCCCCAACACTTACTCTGCCCCAAAAGAGCATGAGAACCAGCTGGAGCCTTGCAACATAGTGGGTTTCAGGGCAGCAGCCTAGGTCAGAGTGTGCTGCTGATGGCCCATCTCTGAAGCCTGAAGGTTCCACTCTCCGTCTCTGAGACCTGCACTCCCCTGAGCCTGGCCCTTGAGTCCCAGCTCGTGTTAATCCCTGAGCCCTTGCCCAGTCCTGGTTTCTGAGCCCCAGCTCTTGCAGATCTGGCGGAATGAAAACGAGCACATTCATGCCCAAGAGGCCCTGCAGCAGCTGCAGCAGGTCTGGGAAGTGCGCCAGCTGCGCCTGCTCAACTTCATCCTGCAGGTGCCCTGCGAGCCCTCCGCCACCCCGGGGCGCTCCAAGAGGCAAATGCTCCGCAGGGACGTAATGGCCCAGGATAGTGGCACCTTCATCCTTTCAGGTGAGACCCAGCCCTTGTGGCCCAGTGAAAGTCCCCCGCTGGGGGCCGTATTCATCCACCACATCCCCCGAGCCCCGCCGGATCTGGCTTCTCTAGCCCAGGTCCGCATCCTTGCTGGAGCGCCTGCGACATCATTCTGTTCTGAGACACTGTCGTTCATGGAGCTCCCGGCCCCTCACTCCCACGCAACGCCTGGCTTCTTCAGCAAAGGTCCTCCCCTTTCTGAGTGAATTAAGAAATGCCTCATGGTCATGTCTCTCCACCTTTCCATCTTCTGTCCTCTAGCATGTGCCCTGCTGTCTGACCTTTTGCCCTGCTCACTCATTCCTTTTTCGCTTCCTCATCAAACCCACCTGCCTCTGCTGAGCCAAACACAGGAGACCCTGAGATTTCCAGACAGAAGTTCTGTCTCTTAGGAGCTCCCAGTCTAGTGAGAGAGAGAGCAGAGTAGAGAGAAGTGCATGGTGGAGCACCTAACTGAGGGCAGTCGAGTCTCAGCAGCTTCAAAGGACCAGGGAGAGTCAGAGAAACTCCCCTTCCCTTAGGCCAGTGGTCGGCAAACTCATTAGTCAACAGAGCCAAATATCAACAGTACAACGATTGAAATTTCTTTTGAGAGCCGAATTTTTTAAACTTAAACTTCTAACGCCACTTCTTCAAAATAGACTCGCCCAGGCCATGGTATTTTGTGGAAGAGCCACACTCAAGGGGCCAAAGAGCCGCATGTGGCTCGCGAGCCACAGTTTGCCGACCACTGCCTTAGGGGGAGGCCTTTTGCTGACTTTTGAAGGAGAAGGAGTTTTCTCAAATTGCAAGGGGGGAAAGGCATGCCAGGGAGAGGGAACAGCATGGGTACAGACACTTCAGGTGGTATTAGTTAGGGAACTGGCGGAAGTCTCCCACTTCCTTTCTTGCACTCGTGCATTGTCTACTATTTCCAATTTCAGTTTCTTTGTAAAAGTTGAGCAATGCCGTGAAGACATTTGTGAAGTTACCTGAGACCAGAACGTTGCTAGATTTTTATTATAATTTCCCAATTTTTGAAAATTGGCTGGCCTATACCTAATTTAATGTTTTTATCAACTCACCTTTCCTGAAGCCTCCCCTGGTTCCCATAGAACCAATAGCTCTTTTCCCCACCCATATATCTCAGTGGTTAACATGATATTAGATTAAATTCTGTAATTGAAATTATAACTCACATAAGCAGGTTTTCCAACACACGGTGGCTCTTGGTGAGTCTACAGCTCAACTAGTGGCAGAAAAGAAATGGTTGGGTCTTCTAGAGGATAGCTGGAGATCTGTGACTGTGAACTTGGGGCCTTAGCCACTCCTGCCCTTGCCTCATCTGACGGCCAGCGCAGCTCAGCCGAGCCCGCCCTTCCTTAGATTACAACAGCCTGCAGGATTCCGCCCAGGAGAGTCTTCAGATGTTGTTCAAGATCCTGGCCATCCAGAAGTCGGGAGACCTTTACAAAAGAGCTGTGGAGTGGGTGACCATCTTGCATGACCTGAGTGAGTGCAGGCCCCTAGCTGGGCTTCTGTGTGGGACCTGCAGTGGGATGGCCCAGAGGGGATGGGGCGAGAGGCGGGGACTGGGTGGGGAAGATCTGAATGGCAGAGTGAGGACCTCCTGCAGGCCGAGGGGACCGCATCTTTATTCACAGTGAAAGTTTTCTCTCCTCCAGGCCAGGTCCTTGGGTCCTGCTGAGTAGAATATTTTGGGGTGGGACAACCTGAGAGGTGAGGAACAGGCTGGACCCCATTGCCACAACCCTAGTATTCCCCCAGCATTGCTCTGGCTGCTCACACAGGTGACATACTGGAGGTGTGGGTGACTTTCCAGCAGAAGTGGATTTTTCTGAATAAAGTTCTGCATGAGTTGAAGATCCAGTTTCCCAGTTCTGATCTGGTAGGGAAGGGGGGTGAGGCAGGGTGGACAGAGGCTGCTGAGCAGGGGGGCGCAGTGGCGGGGGGAGGTGCCTCTTCACATCCGCCCTCACTTTTACCCGTTCCCTCACACAGAACTCCCGTTTCAAGGCCATAGATGATCAGTATCGGACCCTGATGCAGACCTCTGTGGCTGACCCCCTGGTTCTGTCACTCGTGGTGCCCAGCGGCCAGCGGAACTCTTCCTTCCAAGGCCGGAAGCTGCAACAGATGCTGCACGCAGGCTCAGTGGAGCTGGAGGGCATCATTACGGCCCTGAAGAGCGTGCTCTATGAGTTCTGTGTTCAGTTCCCCCGCCTTTTCTTCCTCAGTGACAGTGAGCTGGTGGACCTCCTGGTCGCCCGACTGGAGCCCGGTGAGGCCCAGATATGGGTACGACGCTGTTTTCCTCACGTGCTGGCAGTGAGCTTCCAGTCCAGCCTGACTAGTGAGCATACGGATGCCCCGGAGTCGAGGCCAGGCCTACAGACTCAGGTGGAGGGCCTTGCAGTGCTCGGCGCCGGTGGGGAGAAGGTGAAGCTGCAGCAGCCCCTTCTTCTGCATCTGGATCTCCCCCGGTGGCTGGCCTCTCTGGAGAAGGCTCTGCGTTTGGCACTGGTGCATATGCTGCAGGGCTGTGTGGCTGCCCGTCTGCAGCGCAGTGTGGCTCCGGCTCCATCCGTAGACAAGGAGCTGCCCCAGCGAAGCCAGTTGTCCTCGCAAATGTATGTCTACCACTGGCTGGATTTAGTCAAGGCCTTCCCGTGGCAGTGTGTGCTGGTGGCAGAGGAGGTGGTATGGCGGGCCGAGATGGAGGAGGCTCTGCTCCTGGGGAAGACCTTGACCATGGTGCGCACACATGCGAGCAAGCTGGAGGTACTGGTGCATTTCGTACGGACCCAGAAGGCCTCCCAGGGTGGGCAGCCCCTGCCCCTGCCCTCTGTCCGCGAGACCAGCCTGCTCAGTGCCCTAGTGGCCATGGCCGTGACTCACCGGGATATAGCGCAGCTGCTGAAGGAGCACGAGGTCAGTGATCTGGCAGACTTCCACTGGGCCCGCCAACTCAAGTACCACCTGGGTTCATCTCACATCATCTCCCAAAGCCCCTTACAGAGTCTCAGGACCATTGCATGTATGGACACCTCTCTGTCACCAGCTGCATGCTGGGTAGATGTGCTGGGCCGGTCCTTCCTGTACAATTATGAGTACCTGGGTCCCAGGCTGGGGTCTCTGCCCAGCTTGCTGCCTGAGTGGCCAACCCTGGCACTCTTATTGGCCCTGGAGGAGGTGGCCTGTGGGACCCTACTGGGACCTGATGGCATGGGCAAGGCGGCCATGGTGAAGAGCCTGGCACAGGCCCTGGGGCGCCAGCTGGTGATGATACCCTGCTTGCCTCAGATAGGGGCCCAAAGTCTGAGCAACTACCTGAACGGTGCCCTGCAGGGTGGTGCCTGGCTGCTGCTGGAGGCCGCTCAGCACCTGCCGCTCGGCTTGCTCTCTGCCCTGGGCCAGCGCCTGGCTGAGCTGCACAGCCTGTATGCCCCGTTGTACCGGCAGGTTTCCCGAAGCACCAGTACCATCGACCCAACCCACCCCCAGCTCCTTGGCAGGGGTTTCTTTGAGAAAAACCACGTGGACATGCGCCTGGGCTATGGCTGTCTCCTGACGCTACGTTCCCTGAGCCCCACTGTGCCTGCCAACCTGCGCCTGCTGCTGCGGCCTGTGGCACTGACACTGCCGAACCTACAGCAGGTGGCAGAGCTGACTCTGCTGGGCGCAGGGATGCGGGAGGCCTCCCTCCTGGCTACCCGCCTGTCCAAATTCTTCTCCCTGGAGCGTGAGCTGGTGTCTGGGCCCCTGCCCTGCCGCTTGCCCCTGCTCAAGCGGGTCCTTGCAGACACAATACAGGCTCTAAATGTGGCCAAGGAGGAGCCCAAGTCCCAGCTGCCCCTCAGCCTTGCTGCCGCCCAGGAGAGGGTCCTACTGCGTGCCCTGCTACGCTCACCTCTGTTTAGCATCCTCGACGGGGTCCGCCTTCACCACCTGCGAGAGCTGCTCTGTGGGACCTTCCCCAGCGCCAGGCAAGTGCTGGTGGAGCCTGTGGCCCCCAGGCTGAGGAAGCCCCTGCTGGTGGAGGAACTGCAGCAGGCAGGCCTGCATCCCAGCACTGATATTTTGAGTTCCCTGGAGCAGCTGAGCCAGGCCCTGGGCCAGACCTCGGGCATTTTGCTCCTGGGCCCTGCAGGCAGCGGCAAGACCACATGCTGGCACAGCCTATTTACAATCCAGAATCGGCTGGCGGCCATGGAGGACACCTCAGCACAGGGCTGCCTGCCTGTGGAGATGACGCACCTGTATCCCAGTGTCCTCAGCCCCGAGGAGTTCCTGGGATGGCAAGAGGGCCCCTGCTGGCACCAAGGCGTCCTCCCCAGGCTGCTTCGTGCAACCAGTCAGTGCAAGACTGTGGACCCAAAGAGCAAGGCCCGGGGATCGGTGAGGACCCAGCACTGGGTAATATGTGACGGGGTCTCCAGTGCCGCTTGGCTGGACTCTGTCACTTGCCTCCTGCGTGACCCCCCCCAGCTTATCCTCCCCAGTGGCCAGCAGGTAGAACGATCCCCGGATACCTTCCTCCTGATGGAGGTGGGAGATGCCACAGGAATGCCCCCCGCAGTGGTGGGCCGCTGTGCCCTCGTCTGGTGCGGTGGGGAGCAGACGTGGAAGGGGATGCTTAGAGCCCTGATGGCAGCCCTGCCCCAGGAGTACTGCCTGCAACCCCAGACGGTCACCGAACTCAACCACCTGGCTGAAGTGCTGGTGCCTGCAACGTTCCGGTTCCTCACCCGCCAGGGTGCCAGCTCCGTGCTGCAGGCACATGGGCAGAAGGCTGTTTGCCCAGGTGTGGCTGAAATCACCAGCCTGGCTCGCCTCTTACGTTGCCTGCTTGACCCCCACCTACGCATCGATGAGGAGACACGTGTCTCAGGTGAAGGGCAGGGAAAGAGAGGGCTGGCTTGAGATCTCTGAGGCCTGGAGGTTAGATGGCATCTGGCTGGAGCCTGGGGGGGTGGGGTCTTTGGTGGACTTGGGCTTTGGGGACTGAAAGTGAGAAGTAATCGAGCCAACTCTCCTCCCCTGCCCCCACTTCTTACCGGGGCTCCTATTCTGGCCACAGTGAACTTTGCAGAAGACCTCAGTCACAGTGATTCTGGAACCCAGAGCTTCATGTCCTCAAAAAGCAGCTCTCTGACCCGGTCCCAGGCAGACAGCAGTGATGTGCCTAACAAGCGCAGGGAGCACTTGCTGGTTGTCAGCAGCTTTCTCTTTGCCTTGATCTGGGGCTTTGGAGGCCACCTCCCTTCCAGGTATCTACAGGGGTGGGGGGTGGCGGATGCAGAGGGCTGAGATGGACTGGCCCGTGGGAGTCAAACCCAAGGGATCACTGTCCGGGAGGGTGGAGTGTGTCACCAATGGAGCTGTTGTAACTGACACTTCTGCCTGTGTGTCTGTCTGAGCAGGCTCTGGTCCGTCTTTGATACCTTCCTGAGGGATTCCATTAGCTACCTCCCCAACTATCCCGAGCCATCGCCCTCAGCCTCGGTGTTTGATCTTCATTTATGCCCTGAAGATGGGACACTGGTCCCCTTCACCGGGCAATACGTGGGCAGCCGCATCAAGGGATCTCTGGGCACCTTCAGTCCTTCTCCCCAGGTGTGAGGACAGTGGCTGGGGCTGGGGCTCAAAGGGCTCTCCTGGGAGAGTCCACGTTCTAGGCCCAGCTGAGGCCTATTTGCTCCCTTTCTTGGCTATGTTTTCAGCCTTGCAAGAATACGCAAGTATTATGCAAGTAGAGCTTTAAGACAAGGTCCCTAGACCTTTCCTTTCAGCTGGATTACTGTCCGGCGCTGCCACAGTAAGCCCTGCTCCTGTCCTGCAGACTGAACGACTGTTGTATGTGGTGGACCTGCTTCTGACGGAGGGACACCCAGTGCTGCTGGCTGGAGAGGCGGCAACAGGGAAGTCAGCCTTTGTGGAGGTGCTAGTGGAACCGCAGCACCCTTACATCTACACCCCCATCCACCCTGCCTTCAGTACTGCCCACTTTCGCCTTCTGCTGAGCCGAGGGGTCCAGAGCCAATCACGAACCAGCCTGAGGTCTGGGCAGCACCTGAATGCTAAAGGCTCCCTCCTCTTCCTGCTGGAGGATCTGCACCTGGCCGCTTCTGGTGAGGAGGTGGGAGGAGGGAAGGGAGGCAATATCTCCAGGAAGCCTGAACCTCCAGGCATAAAATCTGATAAATAGGTCATTGGAATAGAATAGAGATCCAAGAAATAAAGTCTCACTTATATTGTCAATTAATTTATGACAAGGGAGGGAAAGATATACAATGGTGTAAAGACAGTCCCTTTGATAAGTAGTATTTATTGCCCAAACTGGACAGATACATGCCGTAGACAGAAAATATTCATGACACACATATCTGACAAAGAACTTAAATTCAGAATATATAAAATAACGTACAACTCAATAAGAAAACAAACTCCATTTAAAAAAATGTACAAAAGAATAGACACTTCATGAAAGAAAGATATGGTACCAATTAGCACATGAAAAGATTCTCCATGCTATTAGGCATCAGTGAACTGCAAATTAAAACCCCACTATGAGATAGTAGTTCAAACCTTCTAGAAAGTGTACAGTTAGAAAGACTGAGAATAGAAAGTGTTGGGAAATGCAGAGCAACTGAAACTCTCACACTTTGCTGATGGGACTGTTAAATGATATAACTGCCCTAACCGGTTTGGCTCAGTGGATAGAGTGTCGGCCTGTGGACTGAAAGGTCCTAGGTTCGATTCCTGTCAAGGGCATGTACCTTGGTTGTGGGCACATCCCCAGTGGGGGGGGCGGGGGTGCAGGAGGAAGCTGATTGATGTTTCTCTCTCATCGCTGTTTCTAACTCTCTATTCCTCTCCCTTCCTCTCTGTAAAAATTCAATAAAATATACTTTAAAAAATGATATAACCACTATGAAAAGAGTGTGGCAGTTCCTTATCAAATTAAATATATATTTACCATAAGACCCAGTAATTCTATTTGTATGTATTTACCCAAGTGAAATAAAATCATATTTATGTTCTCAAACATATACGTGAATGTTCATAGCAGCATTATCCTGAATAGTCAAAATGCAGAAACCTAAATGCCTATCAGTATGTCTGTCGATGGATTTACAAATTGTGGTATTTTCTTTAAAATATATTTTATTGATTTTTCACAGAGAGGAAGGGAGAGGGATAGAGAGTTAGAAACATCGATGAGAGAGAAACATCGATCAGCTGCCTCCTGCACACCCCCTACTGGGGATGTGCCCGCAACCAAGGTACATGCCCTTGACCGGAATCAAACCTGGGACCCTTCAGTCTGCAGGCCGATGCTCTATCCACTGAGCCAAACCGGTTAGGGCCAAATTGTGGTATTTTCATAGTAGACTACTACTCAGCAACCAAATGGAACAACCTAATGGTACACACAAAACATGAATGAATTGTAGAATCATGCTGAGCAAAAGAAGCCAGAATGGTAAATTGCATATAGTGTATGATTCCCCTTATATGAAGTTCTAGAATAGGTAAACTAATCTATAGTGATAGAAATTAGATCAGATAGAAATTCCTAGGACAGTGAGATGGGGGGATTGACTGCAAGGGGCATGAAGGAACTTCTGGGGTGGTGAAAATGTTCTAAATATCATCGAGTTGGTGGTTACACAGGTACATACATTTGTCAAAGTTTATTGAACTATACTTTTAAAATAACTACATTTTATTTTATACTAGAGGCCCGGTGCATGAATTTGTGCAAGGGTAGGGTCCCTAGGCCTGGCCGGAAATCAAGGCCAATCAGGGCCTTCCTGCTGCCAGGTGGGGCCTCCCTTCCCCGGCTGCGGGCCGCCAGCTGGGCCTTCCTTTGTTCTGTGCCACCCCCTGGTGGTCAGTTCACATCATAGTGAGTGATTGGTCTCCTAGTCAAACTCCTGTGGGGACAATTTGCATATTAGGCATATATATATCTTTTATATATATGTGTGTGTATATATATATATATATATATATATATATATATATATATATATATTAGAGGTCCAGTGCACGAAATTCATGCACGGGGGTGTGTGTCCTTCAGTCCAGCCTGCACTCTCTCCAATCTAGGACCCCTCAAGGGATGTCCAACTGCCCGTTTAAGCCCGATCCATGTAGGATCGGGCTTAAATGGGCAGTCGGACATCCCTCTCACAATCCAGGACTGCTGGCTCCCAACTGCTCGCCTGCCTGCCTTCCTGATTGTCCCTAACCGCTTCTGCCTGCCAGCCTGATCACCCCCTAACCACTCCCCTGCCAGCCTGATTGATGCCTAACTGCTCCCCTGCCAACCTGTTTGCCCCTAACTGTCCTCCCCTGAAGACCTGGTCACCCCTAACTGCCCTCCCTTGCAGGCCTGGTTCCCCCCAACTGCTCTCCCCTGAAGGCCTGGGTCCCTCCCAACTGCTCTTCCCTGCAGGCCCAGTCGCCCCCAACTTCCCTGCTCTGCCGGCCTGGTCATCCCTAACTGCCCTCCCCTGCAGGCTTGATCACCCCCAACTGCCCTCCCTTGCAGGCCTGGTCCCTCCCAACTGTCCTCCCCTGCTGGCCATCTTGTGGTAGTCATCTTTGACCACATGGGGACAGCCATCTTGTGTGTTGGAGTGATGGTCAATTTGCATATTATTATTTTATTAGATAGTATAGAGGGCCTGGTACACAGATGGGGGCCAGCTGGTTTGCCCTGAAGGGTGTCCCAGATCAGGGTTGGGGTTCACTTAGGGCTTGGGGCAGCCTGGGAGAGGGGCCTGTGGTGGTTTGCAGGCCGGTCACACCCCCCGGCGACCCAAGCGGAGGCCCTGGGATCTGGGATTTATTTATCTTCTATAATTGAAACTTTGTAGCCATGAGCGGAGCCAAGCCTCCTACTTGCTCCATGGCTGCAGCCATTTTTGTTGGGATTTATTTATCTTCTATAATTGAAACTTTGTAGCCTTGAGCGGAGGCCAAGGCAGGCCAGTGCAGGCAGAAAGCTTGGCTTCCTCCATCGCCAGGGGCAATACAAGCCTCCTGCTCTCTCCAGCTCTGTGGCTGCAGCCATTTTTGTTGGGATTTATTTATCTTCTATAATTGAAACTTTGTAGCCTTGAGTGGAGGCCTGGGCCTGCCAGGGCAGGTGGAAAGCTTGGCTTCCTCCATTGCCGGGGAAACCCAAGCCTCCTGCTCTCTCTGTGGCCATAGCCATCTTGGTTGGGTTAATTTGCATACTCGGTCCTGATTAGCTGGTGGGCATGGCTTGTGGGTGTAGTGGAGGTATGGTAAATTTGCATATTACTCTCTTATTAGATAGGACTAGAGGCCCAGTGCATGACAATTTGTGCACCCCCGGGGGGGGGGAGCCTTCAGCCCAGCCTGCGCCCTCTTGCAGTCTGGGAGCCCTCACTCCTTACCGCCTGTCTGATCACTGCTCTTTACTGCTCAGCACCCTGCTCCTTAGTGCTGCCTCAGAGGCAGGAGAGGCTCCTGCCACCGCTACTGCGCTCGCCTGGCTTCTGTCTATGGCATGTATCTGGTGGTCAGTACACGTCATAGTGACTGGCCGTTCAGTCGATTTACAAATGACCCTTTTATTATATAGGGTACCTATATTTTAGTCGTATTTTAATAAAGTTGATTTTATGAAAGTGTGCATGTGATATAACTCCACACTCTCTGTGATGACTGCATTTCCCCACTGCCCCCCACTAATTTGGTCAGATTATGTTTACAAGCATCTCAGCTTCTAAACTTTCCCATTCATTAACCTTCAGTTAATGAATAATTGGCCATAAAGGTAGGATTTGGGGGAGAAGAGAGAAGAAATTACTCACTTTTAGGGAGAGTGTGTGGGAGAGAGAACAACTTAGGCATGACCAAAACCAAGCACATCAGATGCACAAAATTACTTCAGAATCCTGTGTTCAGAAGTAAACTGAGCAAGGCAGGGATAGAGGAACAGGGTGACACTGCCATGTGGACTCAAGCATGTCCTCACTGTTATTCTTAATGTCGCACAGACCCAGAGAAGAGCTGTCAGCCAGTGTTGGAGACTCTACGCCAGGCCATGAATGGCACTGTGTGTGCCCACAGCACCTTGGAACTGCAGACACTACAGCCTATAGTCAACTTCCTTGCCACAGCTACAGTGCCAGGCTTCTGTGAGTGCCCACTGTGTCCCCGCCTCTTTCGACTGTTTACAGTGCTGGCCCTGGCCGACATGAACCAGGCCATGCTGCTGAGCAGGCACACACCTAACATCCAGGCCTGGCTTGAACGCTTCCCATGTGTGGAGCGGGAGGGTGTTTTAGCAAGAGCCCTGATCTGTGCCTCCATGGAGGCCTGGGAGATTGTGGGCAGCTGTTTTTTGCCTTCACCCCTCCACCCACATTACCGCTTCTCCCTGCACTCTGTGAGCCAACTACTGGGAAGCCTGCAGCTGCTGCCAACCAGAACGGGCTCCCGAGGTTTTCTGGACTATCCCAACCACCAGGAGCACTTGCGCCGGGTGTCAGGCTTGCGTGGTACCCGCCTGATGACTATGATGGCCATGCGCAACATGGTGCGCCTTTGGTTGCATGAGGCACAGAGAACCTTCTGTGATCGGCTGGACAGCCCTAGGGAACGTGACTACTGTGCCAAGCTGCTCCTAGAAGTAGCTCAGAGTGTCTTCTGCTGTGGGCCAGTGCCCCAAAGCCTGGACAAGGGCTCTGAAAAGGAGGAGGAGTTGGGAGAGGAGGAGGAGAGGGTGCCTGAAGTAGAGTCTGAAGGGGAGTTGGCTCAGTGGGAGGACTTAAGCAATAGCAGCAGTGAGACAGAAGAGGAGGACACTTATGACCTTTGGGTCACCACAGGCCCACCCTCCAGCGATTCAGGTCGTGCATCATCCATTGCCCCAGTAGAGAAGGAGAGCACAGAGAACATAAGTCAAAAGGTAAATCAGGAGGAAGACACAAGGGCCTCCAGTTACAAACTTCAAATAAAGAGATTCAAGAATTGGTGGCAGAAGACATCCCAGTTGGACCTGGACTCACCCCTATTGCTACCAGTGCTACTACTCTGTCCCCAGGAAAAGCCTTCAGACCTGATCTTCAGTCAGGAGCTAACAGTGGGTTCCAACTCTGAGAGCCCCAACATGTACCTGGAACGGCAGTGGGAGAGCCTGGAGGAGCAGCTGGCCACGTCAGCCGCTCAGCTAAAGCTGAGTCCCCACCTTGCCCAGTGCCACTCAATGGCCCAGCATGTGGCCCGCCTGGTCCGGGTGCTGGCCAGGCCCCGGCAGCATGGCCTTCTGCTCTCAAAGGCTCTGGGCACTGGGCGCTGTACTGCCATCATTCTAGCAGCTAACATTTGTCAGGCCCGTATCTTCTATCTGCCATGTCAGTCAGAGAAGGCCATTCTCCAGTGTCTACGGGATGCCAGCTGTCATGCTGGCATGTTAGGTCAGCCAGTGGCCCTTCTGGTGCCCAGTGGTGTGGATCTTACCACTCTTCATCGTCTGCTGGCCTTGGCAAGCTCAGGCAGTTTCCCTGACCAGTACACAGAAGCACATCTGGAAAAAATTGAAGAACAACTCCTCAGAGATGTCAAGCAGACCATTAGGAAGGAAATGCTTTTGCAGAGGTGAGGTCAAGAGCCCCATTCTAGGGGCTGCTCTGCTCTTTCTCCATTCTGTCCAAAAGGCCAAAAAAGAAAAGTAGGGGTTGCTGTGAGGGCTCAGGAGGTCAGAGCTAAGGGTTCAGGATTGGGACTGGGGCATGCATGGGCAAATAGAGATAAAGAGGAGGACAGTATCTGAGCTCTTGGCCCACAGGTTCTACCAGCAAGTGTGCAGCCACCTGCACATGTTCATCCTGATTGGAGATGACCAGGCCCACAAACAAC
This sequence comes from Cnephaeus nilssonii, assembly GCF_951640355.1. Taxonomy (NCBI): domain Eukaryota; kingdom Metazoa; phylum Chordata; class Mammalia; order Chiroptera; family Vespertilionidae; genus Cnephaeus; species Cnephaeus nilssonii. The sequence continues at coordinate 39,539,195 of NC_137084.1, read as the reverse complement.
TGCCCTCCACCCTTTTCCGGAGACTCCTCCAACTGGCCATCACCAGCATTGACCACTATGAACCCTGGGACGAAGACTCCCTGATCAGTGTGGCTCGGCACCATCTGGACAGTGCTCAGAATCTACCGCTTGGTGATGGTGAGCACTTTCTACCTGTGCCTCATCTCAACCAGACTCTGTATAGGATTATTACTTAGCTCTCTCTCTCTCTCTCTCTCTCTCTCTCTCTCTCTCTCTCTCTCTCTCACCTAGTGAGTCCCCTTCACCTTTTCTGCCCTCTTTTCTGTGCCAGGAGAAGGTCCCATTCTTTTCCCATTCCTCTACAAGCTCACTAGCCCAGGCTAAAGTCATGCCTGTTGCAGATACCTTCAAGTACCCAGACCTCCAGGCCTCAATTCCCAGTGTGGCCAAAGCCATGGCTTTCATCCACCTTTCGGCTGCCAGCTACCATGGGCACCTGTGCCCTGAATTGCCACTCGTCACCCCCAAGACCTTCTTAGACTTCCTGGAGACCTTCATGCTGCTGCAACAACAGATGATCCTACAGATGAAGAACAAGGCTCAGCGGTGAGCGGTCCCATTCCCTGCCCTGTACCTCCTTCTGCTCCCTCAGATACACTGACTGGGTCACTGTATCTCCAGGTTCAACAATGCCCTGGGGAATCTGACAAAAATATTTGAGCAACACAATATCCAAACCAACCAGGTCTCCATCTTGAAACAGGAGATGGAAGACTCCCACAAGGTAAGAGGAAGAAGACTATGGTCCAAAGCAGAAGCCCAAAAGGGGATTTTGGAGGAACCAACCAAACTGAACCTTAGTTCTTGACTCTGGAGAGTCCCCCTTCCCCCATGAGGTCTCTCTGATCCATGCTGATCCAAAACTCCCCGTAACACATCTGAGACATGGCTGATTCTTCTAAACACCTGAAACCCAAGTGTAGCTTCTGGTTTCCCCTAGTAGCTTGACTGTGTGAAGTTCAGAATGCTCCCCAAGGTCTCTGTAGACTCCATCAGGAATGGGGCAGGGATTACAGTCTCATGGTCACCTCTCCCTCTGAGCCTCCTCTTTTCCTGAATGCTCTATCAGTGTCAGATCTCTTGCTCATTCACTCAACAGCCATGATAAGTGTGTGCTTCTCTCAATATTCCCCACCCCAGGAAATGGCACTATCATTCACTTAGTCATTTAAGCCAAATCCTGGAAGTTATTCTGGATAACTCTATCTCTTTTCTCTCTCATATTCAGTTGGTTCATTTATTCATTACTGTACTCAACAAAAATTAATTGAAGTCCACATTTTTTTGCCCAGGCATTCATTAATATTTATGTCTATGTCTACATCAGTGGTCAGCAAACTGCAGCTCTGTTGACTAATTAGTTTGCCAACCACTGGTCTACATCTACATATTATATTTATATCTAGATGGATAGATAGATGAATAGATAGATAAATAGATAGATGATAGATAGATAGATAGATAGATAGATAGATAGATAGATAGAATCGTTGCCACAAGTTTCTGAGGTGGCTATTTCCCTCCCATGAGAAAGATGAGAAAACTGAAATCCAGAGAGCTTTAGAATGAATATTAAATGAGATCTTACATGGAAAGCATTTAAAAGTGCGGACACATAGTAAGAGTTTCAATAAATGTTAACTACTATTAATATTAGGTTAGAGTGCCTCCTAATAAGAAAAATAAGGCACTGTCTTTGCTTTTATGGTGCCTAGTTTACTGGAAGATACAAATGAGTCCAAGCAATTAAAACAGTGTGTAATGACAGAGTAAGTCAAGAAAGACTTTCTAAAGAAAGCATAGTGCCACAGTAGGCACTCAAAAACATTCTTTAAATATGTAAACAAATGAATGAAGTACATCAAAGTTGATAGCTGAAGATTAAGTAAGATTTTGCATAAATGGGGGTGGAGAGGAAGAATGTCACAGGCCGAAGTAACAGCAAATGCAAAAGCCCAGAGGCAAAAGAATGTGTGCCACATGGGGGAACTGAAAGTCAGGAATGGCTGGAGAGTAGAGTAATGGGAAAGGAAAAGGAGGTGAAGTTGGAATGATGAGTAGAGGCTTTCTGGTCATGGAGGCATTGTAAACCAAATAAAAGAATGGCAGGTGTGGTAAGGGACATGATGATGACGATATTTGGTTTTTAGAAAACCAATCAGGCTCCAGCATGGAAAATGATTAGAGGAGTGGATTAAGAGTAGAAGCCAGTATAGCAGGTCAGAGTGAAGAGAGCATAGGCATAGGTGATGGGTATTGGGGATGGGAGTAGACATGAGAGACATTAGGAGGTATAATTGACAGGAAATGCGTTGGGTTTGAGGGGAAGAGAAGAGAAGGAGTCAGGATAGCAATTAGGTTTGGGAAACTTGGGTGTATTTTGCCACAATTCTAAGAAAAAGAACACATGAATAGATGAGTAAAATTGCAAGAGATCTGAGGAGGCCAATATATACATTTTTCGACATGTGGCGTCTGAGGGGCCTGTGAGACAATGAAGAGGAAGTTTCTACTAAGCAGATGGATACAAGGGTGAAGGGTTTGGGGGAAAATCTGGCTAGAGATAGAGACTTGGGAGTTATTAAAATGTAAATGGTAATAAAAGCCATGAGATTAGGGAGGGCACATTGAAATATGGGGTGAGGAGAGAAGGGGCCCTGAAAAAATTGCTGAGGAATATTTAAGGGGTGACCGAGGAAAAGACTGAGAAAGAGCAGCCACAGAAGTTGGAGAAAGCCAAAGGAGAACACGGTATCATGAAACTCAGGGAGGAAAATGTTTCAAGAGGAAGGGAACTGTCTCTGTGACAAATGCCACTAATGGGTCTAGTAAGAGAAAAGGGTAGCGTAATGGTGAAACATGTAGGCGTCGAATTCAGATTGCCTGGATCTGTATGGCAGGCCAGGAGAAGCAACCACCAACTTGGGGCTGCATCATCACTTACAGACCAGGAAGTGACAGCTCCAGAGCTCAGTCTATATCAGTGGCTTATTTGGAGTTCAACTTAGTCACTCTGACTATAAAGTGAAGAGTATGCTGGAGTTCCAAGCCCTTGGAGTCTTCCCTGGGGTATTTCCACCTGGTCTAGGATCTGGAGTTGCAGCCTGGGTCTCTGTTCACAGAAACTCAGCATGTTGCGTCAGCAACTAGAGCAAAGCAAGATCCTGCACAGGCGGCAACTAGCAGAGTGTCGGCAGCAGGAGATCCTCATTAGGAACCTGACCAAGCAGTCGGATGCCCTGCGGGCTCAGCATGAGGCTTTCCTGGAGCAGGTGGGCTCTTCCTGTCGCCTGCCCTGAACGGCTCTTCTCTTGGGAGAGGACAGCTCCTGATAGGATGCCCAGAGGAGAGGATGGGGTGATTTGTCATGGAGTCTCCTGGGGGAGGGGACAACAGTAATAAGATGGCTTGAGGAACGGACTCCTAAGAGGAGATGATCCCTCTTGACAATACCTTGAACAAAGAGGGCATTTTAAGAGCTCACTTCAAGAGTGAACTTGTCCTCATTTAGATGGGCAAGGCATTTCTTGGGCCCCTGAGCCAGCTGAAGGTGACTGATTTTGAGGAGATACGAAGCTATCGAGCACCACCAGAATCTGTGATCCAGGTGACCAATGCACTGTGTGACCTGTTCCACCGTGAAAGAGGCTGGGCCAGTGCCAAGCAGCTGTTATGCACCGAAGATTTTTATCAGGTAGGGAATGTGGGGCATAATGGATGAGGAGAGCCGAGACGTAAAAGGGACACTTGACAAGGTAAGAATGTTGGAGTAAGGTTCCAAGCATCTATGTCACCTCCCCGCCCCCATTCCTTTTAACATAAACTCTTCCAGGAGCTGGTGTTCTTCCCCAAGGAGAAGATGACGGACGCAGAGATAATAAACTTGAGCGTTGCTCTGAAGGCTCCAGGTATGAGTGACGCAGCTTTGCGGGCAGTAAGCACACCTGCAGCAAGCCTGGCCGCCTGGCTCTGGGCTGTTCTGCGCTACAGGCTGGCACAACACCGAGGACTGCCCACGGGCCTGCTGCTGCGGCAGATAGAGGCGACACTGGCTCGGGAGCAGGCCCAACTGGCCCACTACCAGTTCCAGGCTAAGGAGATCCTGGAGCGCAATTTGGCCCTATCTAAGCAGCTGGAAAATATCCAGGTTTCCCACGGCCATCTGGTAGAGAGTCTCAGTTGGACTCAGACTGACCAGTATCACAAGTGGCCCATAAAGACTGCATTGCTCACGCCCATGTATTCCTGGACTGCAGAGCTCCAGGTAACCAGCCCCTCCCAGATTTCCCTCCAAAGTTCATTTCGGCACCACTGCCCGCATGCCTCCTCCTCTCAGTGCCCTCACTGCCTCCCTCTGTCCTTCTCTGCCCCCTTGCCATGCTTTCCTCCATACCCTGCCTTGCTCCCTCTCTGCTAGACCCTCTGCCTCTACCCTCCTCACTGGCCTGCACACCCTCTGGTCTTCCCTTCCACACTAGAAGTTGAAGAGGCAGTGCATGACTGTGTTTGGCGATGCCCTCCTGTGTTCAGCTGCCATCGTTTACCTGGGTCCCTTCCCACCATTACGGCGCCAGGAGCTACTGGCAAAGTGGCTGGCTCTGTGTAAGGGCTTTCAGGAGACTCTGGGCCCAGATGATGTGGCACAGGCCCTGAAGCAGAATCAGAAATCTGTCATCACGCCACCAAAAAAGCCCCTGCTCTCCACGTGCTCTCCCTTTAGCCTTCTGTCCTTACTGAGCTCTGAATCCGAACAGTTCCAGTGGGACCGAGACCTGAAGCCCCAGGCAAAGTCAGCTCGCCTGGCAGGCCTGCTTCTGCGAAGTTGCACCCACTACTTCAGTTGCCGTTGGCCTCTGGTGCTTGACCCCAACAAGCAGGCCCTCATCTGGCTGAACCCACTGCCTCTGGAACATACTAGATGGTTGGCCCCAGTTCCCACCAAGGACAGAGGTAAAGCCAGGGATAATAATCATAGTGTTTCTCAGGTGTCTGAACTGCCGGGCACCGGAGCCATAGTGATATTCCCTTTCATAATTACGTTTTTGTGGCCAAGGAATCCCAGATTTCACCAGCCTATTAAACTGGGTCACGTTTACATCTTTTGGCCCAAATGGCAATGATTCTGAATCTATGTGTCTGACCAGTCCATGATCTTCCACTTCCATGGTCTGCTTAGCACCACTGGCAACTTGGCTAACAACTCAGAGCTTTACAATCCAAATCTGTCCCTATGTCCAGGAATTCTGGGGAAATATTTCTATTGGTTCTGCTTGGATCAGAGACCCATCTGGGTGGAGTATGAGAAGGGACATTTTCTAAGGGAAGGGAGGGAGGGAGGGTGTTTATTTCCCAGAAGAAAGGGTTAGGGATGAGTATCTCTAACGGAAGGTGTATGATAAAGGGGTGTGTAACATAGGCTCTATAATCAGACTACCTGGGTCAGTCATTTGTCCCTTGCTAGCTGTTGACCTAAGGCAGTGGTTCTCAACCTTCCTAATGCCGCGACCCTTTAAACAGTTCCTCATGTTGTGGTGACCTCCAACCATAAAATTATTTTCGTTGCTACTTCATAACGGTAATTTTGCTACTGTTATGAATCGTAATGTAAATATCTGTGTTTTCCGTTGGTCTTAGGTGACCCCTGTGAAAGGGTTGTTCGACCCCCAAAGGGGTCGCGACCCACAGGTTGAGAACCACTGACCTAAGACAAGTTACTTAATCTCTCTAAATCTGTTTATTTGGCAATAAATTGAGGGTCTTAGTTATACCCATCTCATAAAGTGTTGTGAGTATTAAGTATGGTAATTCACACAAAAGGGGTTCGCACAGTGCCCAATATACAGGGTGTCCCCGCAAAATGTACATACACTTTAATAGTTATAGCTCAATTTTGAAAATGAAATTTATTTTAATAAACACTGCCTTTAGAATTATTCTAAGTGTGTGTATACATTAGTATACATTTTTTGGGGGGAACACTCTATATATTAAGTTCTCCAAAACATTAGTCTTTATTACTACTAATATATTACTGCTACCGTTATTACAGTCCATCCCTTGGCTATTCAGCACTACTTTCCATTGTACCCATGCACCATTATAAAACTGCCCATTATAGAATGATCACATGTGTAACTCTAATGAAGTCACCGCCTAACAGACACTCTTTTGCATACAATTCTGAGACCAGGAACTCTGAATGGTATTCATTGCTCTTGATTAGATCTGGATGTGGATCCTTGTGATTCCTTAACCTTCAATAGATTATATGCCATCTCACCATACCAACATACCGGATATACAAAGTGAAGCAAAATCAAATCAAGATAACTGCTATAAACTTCCTGCTTAGAAACTGGGCAAGGGTAAGAAACACTCTATATTAGACTCTAGCTTGTACTGTATATCAGATAGAGAGATAGTAAGGCAAATAACTAGCATTATTTCACTGGCTATGGAATTCTTGGACAGCCAGGTCAGCTGCCCTGGGTTCTGATAACTAGTATAATTTTCTTTGCCCATTGCCCTCAGGGCTACCTATGAAAGGCAAGTTGAGTAAGAAGTCCCCTGTTTGTAGCTGGTCTGCCTTAAATGTATGGGAACTTAAGATTTGCCTTAAAATTAAGCAGACCCAGATAATTTGTTACCAGATGGGAGATTTTTCTGGCTAACCCCCTTAAATATCTCATCTTTTTACTACAGATTTCATTCATAAGGACTCTATTAGCTATTAGAGAATGCAAGAAACCTTGGTACATTCTCAGTCTTGAATTTAAACCATAACTTCTAGCTTCTGTCTCTTAACATTGATTCTGGGGGCTCCACCAATTTCACTAAGCCTTGGTGTAATTGTCATCCATCTAAATCTCGGCCTTGACCTCAGAGCTGTAAGTAAGAAAATAGTCTGAGTAGTGAGCTGAGGCTGGCTGGCCATGGAATTTAGCCCCTATTACTTTGGGCTGTATCCAAATCCAAAGGATTTATCTTTGTTGAGCAGGGAGTGCATAGAGAGAAGTACTTGGGATGGACCTAGAGAATCAGGAAGCCCATAATTTCCTATTCCATGCAACATGAGTTAGAGGATCATTTTTACAACTCAGCCAGAGGTATGACTATCTTATCATCTGTGGTCTGAAATGGCTTGATATGAGCAGAAAGGAATTTCCTTAAAGTTTCTCTCATCTAAGTAGAGAAGTAGCCAGCACACTCCAATATCTTCTAATAAATCCACTAAAGTTCAGTGAGCACATAGTCTAAGTCTCATGAGATAAACCAGCCTCTTACCTACCACATAGCCCAGCCACCTTCCCAGTAGGAAAAAGAAAAACCCTCATTGCTTCCTCCAACCCCCATCTTGCTGTATCAGTTAGGAATGCTATCACTGCCAGTAACAAAACCCCAACTTACCATGGCTTAAACAAATAGGGATTTGTTTAGCTCACATTATAATAAGTATGAGATAAGTACAGGGCTTCTGTCTTGCCTTCAAGCACCCAAATTCTTCCATCTTTCTGCTCTATGGTCTTTAGCATGTTGGCTTATCACATTGTAGTGGATTGAATGGTGGACCCCCAAAATATATATCCACATCCTAACCCCTGGAACCTATGAAAGTGATCTTATTTGGAAAAAGAGCATTTGCAGGTGTAATTAAGAACTTTGAAATGAAACCACTCTAGATTGAGTTGACCATATATGTAATGACGAGTATCCTTATAAGAGACAGAAGAGCCCGGCCAGCATGGCTCAGTGGCTAAGCGTTGACCTATGAACCAGGAGGTCATGGTTTGATTCCCAGTCAGGGCACATGCCTGGGTTTCGGGCTCCATCCCCAGTGTGAGGCATGCAGGCGACAGCCAATGAATGATTCTCTCTCATCACTGTTGTTTCAATCTCTCCATAACTCTCCCTTCCTCTCTGAAATAAATAAAAAGTAAAATTTTAAAGAAAAAAAGAGACAGAAGAGAAGGCATAAGTACACAGAGGGAAAGCCATGTGAAGACGGAGACAAATAGTGGAGTTATGTAGGTACAAGCCAAGGAACTCCTGAAGCCACCAAAAGCTGGAGGAGGCAAGGAAGGTGTCTCCCTTAAAGCCTTCAGAGGGAGGGCAGTCTTGCCAATGCCTTGATTTTGGACTTCTGGTCCCAGAACTATGAGAGAATAAGTTTCTGTTGTTTTAAGCTACTGTATTTGTGGTAATCTGTTACCTAGTTGGCTGCTATCCCTCCAAGCATCATGTCAGAATCGCTGATAGTCAGGAAAACAAAAGATCTTTTAGAAGTCTGAATAGCCAGATGTGCTAGGCAGAATTTTGGCTCTCATGACCTTTGCCCCTCCCCCTGCCCCCGGTGTTACACTCAAAAGTATATTCCGTTACATGGCAAGAGAGACTTTGCAGATGTAAGTAAGGTTACTAGTCAATCAACCTTAGATAGAGATATTATCCTGGATTATCTCTCGGTTGCCTCAATGTAAACACCTGTGCCCTTCAAAGAAGAAAGGAGCAAAGAAGAGAAAGAAAGACTTGAAACACAAGAAGGATTCAATGAACCGTTGCTGGCTTGAAGGTGCGATGGGCTACAGGGAAAGAGTGGGAAGGAAACCATAAGCCTGGAAGAGGCCCCAAGTCCTAGATGAGAACTCCAGTTAAATACCTTGATTTTAACCCAGTGTAACCCTGAGCATCCAGCCATGTTGTGCTGGGCTTCTAACCTACAGAACTGAGATAATAAACAGGTATTGTTTTTGTTTGTTTGGAGAGAGAGAAAGAAACATCAGTGTGAGAAAGAAACATCCATTGGTTACCGCCCATACACACCCTGACCAGGGATCAAACCTGCAATCCAGGTATGTACCCTGACCGGAATTTGATCCCACAACCTTTCAGTGCATGGGACAATGCTTCCACCAACTGAGCCACACTGGCCAGGGCACAGGTGTCTTTTTAAGCTGCTAAGTTTGTGGTCATTTGTTAAGCAATAGAAAATAAATATACCCAACTGTAGACCCAGCAACCTCCATCTGCCCGCTTCTTAAATGTGTGATACTTTAAAAAAAAAATCTTAAGTTTCTTAATAGTTAAAAAATAATAAGTATTCTTCTTTTCCAGCCCCTGCAGTAGTGGAGGCAAAGGAAATGCGTTTGGGATGGCTGTTGGCTAGCCAAATGTCTGTGTCCACCACACTGCCCATGACTTGGCTAATTCCACAGTTAATGGCCTTTAACTTACAAGCACTGATTTCTGTATTAGTGATGACTCTTTTAGTTGTTACTCACAGATTAGCTTTGGCAAAAAGGGGAATGCACTGACTCTTCTACCCACAGAAAGGCAGAGATGGGTCTGACTGACCAGAATCCCTCCCTGGAATTTTAGAGGAACAATAACAATAGCTAATATTTATTGACTGCTTACGAGGTGCCAGCTAAGCGCTTCCTATGTGTCATTTCATGTCATCTTCACAGTAACCTTTTAGGGCTCCCTGATAGCAACCCCATTTTGCAGATAAGGAAACTGAGTCCCAAGGAACCTAAGTGGCGTCCCTCATGAGATGGAGCCCTTGGGTGGACAGTGCTCCCTAGCAGGCTAATTCCTCCTCTGAGAAGAGCTCCTCTGCATCTTTCTGCACAGGGAAGGGCGACAGAAGTCAAGAAAAAGAGTATAAAGAGGATGCAGAGGAGGAAGATAACGATAGTGAAAAGAGTCCCAAGGCTAAAGAGCAGAAGGCAGCGGAAAAGGGAAAGGAGGAGGTGATAGACAAGGAAGAGAAGCAAGAGCAAGAGAACAAGGAGGATGAGACAGAGAGGCAGGAGTCAAGGCCAGCCTCTGAGACCCAGTCTCCGCCCTTTCCCTACCTCAGTGTACTCTCAGGCTCTGACCCAGACCTGGGTCCTCAGCTCCTGGAGGCAGCTGCCAAAGGTAAGAACTGGTCCCTGCCCACCACGTCTCCCTTCTGTCCTCCCCCAACTCTGTGGACCCACAGGCTTCTCATAGCCCAGTCTGACCTCAGCTCCCACGTTCATCCTGGGCACTAACTCTGTTCAAGAGCCCTGAGGGAGCCCTGCTCAGTCAGAGGGGAGCTCATCAGAGCCAGATTTTGCACATGGAGGGCCTACGTGCTGGCATGGTGGGTAGAGAGTCCTTGCTTCCCCCTCACAGGCCTGCCTGTGCTACTGACCAATGTGGAGCTGGGACTAGGGTGCCAAGAACTGCCATGGCTACTGCAGCGGGAGCAGCTGAGCCCACCCCAGGTGCAGCCTGGCTTCTGTCTCTATCTGAGCACCACCCTCCCCCTTGGTGCCTTGAAAAAAGGTGAGGGCCAGTGGGTAAGTTGCTAGCACAGCTTTGTGGACATACTAGGCCCCCAGCTTCACTCAATCTGGCCCAGAACAGGCTCAGGACTATAGCAGGGAACCACACTCTCTGTGTACCCCATCCTCTGGCTCTGCCAAGGGGAAGGGTCAAGGGTCTCCCATATCACCCCAAGTGCTAGGTTGTGAACTGCTGAAAGTGCTGAATGTGCTGGATCTGGGTCTGAACATGGACATCCTAGAAGAACAGATGCTGCATGAAATCCTGTGCACGGAGTGTCCCAAGTTCGAGAGCCGCTGGCAGAGCCTCCAGATGAGAGCCTTGGATACCCTCGAAGCTGTGGAGGCTGCTGAGGTGCTCAGGGGACCGCTATATGGGCTGGGATGAGCTTTGCAGGGGCCCAGGTATGGGGGTGGAGAAGAGTGGAGACCACAGGGGACTGTGGGGGAAAGGGACAAATCCATGCCACAATGACTGTGTGCAGGAGCGGCTCCTGCTGAGGCTGCTGTCCAAGAACCCAGCTAATCAGCATCTAGCCAAGTTCCTGCGGGACATGGTAAGGAACCAGGCAGAACTATGTCAGCTGCTTGCCTACCGCGAGGAGCTAGAAGACCTGAGGCTGCAGGAGATGGTACAGTGGGTACCCTATCAGCATGTGGTCCGGCATGGGATAGCCATTATCAGGGCCCTTAGCCCACTGCAAGACCTGCTGCCACCTTTCCGTATGAGCCCAGAGAACTGGCTGGCAGCCACCAAGCGGGCTCTGAACAGCATGAAGCAGTGTGAGAATCATCCGGGGAAGGACTTAAACAGCCATCTGCTACAGCTGAAGACACAGCTGACCCGCCAGCTGCTGGGCAGCACCGTGGCTGCACTGGGCCTGACCCACATGCCCTTGGTAGGTGCCTTGGGTGCCTTAGCTCTGCTGTGCGAGGCAAGGAAGGCACCACATCTGGAGAGGCTGGCACTCTGGCCTGGACTGGAAGCCTCTCCCAGCATAGGCTCTAGCAAGCCAGTCCCAGGTGTGGCTCGACCAGCCTGGCTAGGGCTGAGAGCCTGGCACGAATGTGGAATGTTAGAGCTGCTGCCCCCATTTTCGGGGCTGCGTGTATCCCTGGCAGGCCACTCCAGTGTTTGGCAGTCTTACCTGTCCCTGTCATCCACAGTGCTGGGGCCTACACCTGGGCCTGGGCCCAATCTACTCAGCCTCCTCCAGAAGCTGATCCTGTGGCGTGTGCTGAGACCTGAGTGCCTCGCAGGTGCCCTGGCAGACTTCACCACCAGCCTCCTGGGCCGGCCCCTGGATGAGAACCTGAGTCCTTCCACCATACCCTTTGAACACAGTCAGGCCACTCAGCCCCTGCTGGTCTTGTTGCCACCACCTGGTCACCCCACAGCCACTTTGCATCCCCTGGCTGTCATCCAGAAACTGGCTGCCCAGCATGAGCAGGTTTGAACCAACCTCCCGGCCACAAAGCAACCAGGCTCCTATGGGCTAGGATGGGGGTGGGGTGTCCCAACATTCTCATGGATATTTCTGGATTACTCAGAGACTTTTGGGGTCATTGTGGCATTACTCGGAGTCCCTTGGGGCACCCCAGTATCACCTTGAGTTGTTCTGACATCTCTCTGTGGTTCTCAGGGGCAGAAGCATCTGGAGGTGATAGCCTTGGGCTCTGAGGCCTGGAACCCAGTCTCCGTTGTGGTCAGCACTCTATGCCAGGCTATGCACAAAGGGCACTGGTTGGTGCTGGAGAACTGTCACCTGATGCCTCACTGGCCAAAAGAGCTGCTACAGCCCTTGCTTGGACTGCTGGATAGAGCCGAGGGTGGGTTTGCTGCTGAGAGATCATTCTTAGGACCCTTTCCTACACTTGGCCCTAAGCTTGAATTCTCAGGTCTCATGACCAATCCCTAGCTTCAAGCCTGTCCCGTTTCTGACTCCTGAACCCTTAGCCTCAAGTCCAATCTCTAGACTTGTCTGACCCTCTTTACCCAGTGATTAATTTCAGTCCCATGTCTGACCCTTAGTAGTCTCAGACCTGGAGTTAGAACTGCTTTTAGCCCCATCTGCAAGTAGGAATATGGTCCACAAAGACTTCCGTCTCTGGCTTATTGTGTCTGCAGAGTCTATTGCTTCCTTACCAGGTGAGGAGCGCTGCCCCAAGGGCTCTCAGATGGAAGGGGGGAGGGCAATTGTGCTGTGCTGACTCAGCACTCTCCTTCCTCTCCAGCTGTGCTGACTCAGCACTGCATGCCTGTTTTCTGGGAGCAGTCCCTGGAACTGGGCCATGTCTTGCTTGACAATGTGGAGCTAGCCCAGCAAGAACTCTATGTGCAACCCCTTACCAGGACGATGCCTCTGCTCCTCTTACATGGCCTCCTGCTACACCGGCAGCTCTATGGAATGAAGCTGCAGGCACACAGGGGCCACTGGTGAGGACCCCACCCATTCTACTCAGTCAGTCAGTCCCAAAGCTGCCGGTGTGTGTTTCTCAGCATCTAGAAGGGTTTCAGGAATCTGGAGAAGGGCTGCTGTAAATTATTAAAGAGTCTAGAGATGAAACATAATTTTGGAAGGCATTTTGGGGGGCCAGAGAAGACTTAGCTAAAGAAACCAAGTCCAAGTCCTCCTGTCTCTCTGGACCCCTTGCTTTTTATTAACACAAATTTTCCTAAGACAAAGTAGATATACAAATCAAAGGCAAGATTTAGTATACAGAATCCATTGTCAGATTGGGGGAATTGCCTATGGCTGTTCAGGTGTTTGGCCAGTAGGAGGCAATAACATGTAGATTAAAATGCCTTTGGCTGTCTGGCAGCAAGCAATCATCTATACAAATCTTTAGGTGTGGGGAAATGCCCTTAGCCACTTCCAGCAGGCAGTCCTCAAGGTTCCATCAACCTTTTGATGAAACCTCTTGCATTTATGACATGCTGGAATTAGCTTCCAGCAGAAGCAAACATTGTTTTCCCACAGGCTGGATTCACCTCTGGGGAGCACCAAAGTGTGAGGGCAGGGGGAAGCCAAGGAAAGCTTCTCCAAGGACTTGGGGATCTCGCTTTGAATTGAGTCTTATAAGCAGAGGCAGATTAAGTGGAGATGGGGCTTTTCTGAGCAGAGGGAACTAAGCTCACAGGAGGGAGAAGACAACAGTGTGCCTACGGTGGACATGCTGGGGCTTGAGTGGGAGAGGTGAGGCTTGTGGTAAAGGGTCTTTAAGACCATGGCAAGGGGACTGATTTTATACTGAGGACAGTAGGAAACCACTGAAGGGTTTTAAGTAGGAGAAGAAATACAATCCTACTTGTTTGTTGGAAAGATCACTCTGGCTTCATTGTAGGGATGGGCCAGACAGGACTGTGCTCGAGGCAAGCAGAATAGCTTTAGAAGGCTCTGGAAGTCTCAAGGAAAGAGATCATGGTGGTAGGACTAGGGTAGTCATAGCAGTGGTAGAGAGTGTATATTGGGTGAGGAAGAGAAGTAGTCAAAGGATGGCTCCCAGATTTCTGCCTTGAACAATTGGGTGGTGGGTGTGGAGGGAAATGATTTCTATTGAAAGCAAGTTGTATTTGAGTTGCCAAGTGGCAATGACTAGTGAGCCCACATGAGTCAGGAGCTCAGGAGAGAGGAAAGATGTGAGTCCTCAGCATATAGTTTTGAAACCCTACTTCCTTCTCCCTTCCCCCAGGAATCAAGTGACCCTGACCCAGGTCCTTCAGATGCAAGACCAGCTGTGGGCCAGCCTTAGCAATCCCCATGCTGCCATGGAGGAGTTGGCTGGTGAGACCCTTCCTGTCTCCCGTGTAGTCATCTGCCCCCAGGACCGCTCTGGAAAGGGGTGGAGGTGGGAGTACTGAGACTGGCACATCATTTATAGCTTTGGTTTGGGAAGTGGTAAAACTGGAGGGTCTGGAACTGAGGGCTCTACCCTCATCTTCAGCTTCGGTTTTCTATGGGGGTCCTGTGGGAGACAACAAGGACAGGGAGGCCCTGATTAGCCTCATACATGCCTGCCTGAGCCCCAGCAGGGGGAGTTGGGACCAACCACACACACCCCAGTATCTGCTGGCCACTCTGATACCCAGCCCAGGTAAGCTCTATCAGGTATCTGTGTTGGGGTGGGGAAAGGCAGTGTAGTGCCATCCTCCTGGGAATGTGAACAGCATGGCAACAAAGGAGTAGGAGGGGGCGGTATTCATACAGTTGTGGGGAGATGGCTGAACCTGTCAGAGGAAGGCTTACTCCCTTGGGTCTGGGGTGGGTTGAGTCCACCTTGTCTCTCACTCCTTACCTCCACCTCCAAGATCTAGAGGAGCTGGATGCTATTTCAGAATGCAAGGCCCAGATGCACCAACTGCCCACACCACCTGAACCCAGGACCTGTGGACTGAGTGCTGGACCCCAGGCCTGGCTGTTGCGACGCCAGAGTCGCGCTCTCCTGCGTGCCCTGCAACAGTGTTCACTCACTTGGGTGTCTGCGCCAGATGGCTCCAGACACACCAAGAGGCAAAGGCGGCTGCGGCAGCGCCTGGTTCTAGCCAAGCAGACACTGGAGTCGCTGCAGGCTCTGCTGACCCAGACCACCCACCAAGAGTCTGGTGCCTCTGGTGCCAGGTGGTTGGAGACGGGGTCCAATGCGGGGCGGGCTGTGGAGGGCTTCCTTCAGATGGAAGTGCAGGAACTGAGCCAGCTGGTGAGCACGCTGCAGGAGGACCTCAACTGCCTGTTACAACAGCTGGAAGGAGCACCCCCGTGCCTCTCCCAACGCTGTGTAGCGGTGGCCAACGCTCTGTGGACTGGCCGCCTACCCCTACCTTGGAGACGCCATGCGCCTGCCTGGCTGCAGCCGCCCTGGCACTGGCTGCGACAGCTGTCGCGCCGTGGGGAGCTGCTAGTTCGCTACCTGGGCATGGGCACTGCAGCACCAAAGCGCAGCTTTCACCTATCAGCCTTTCGCCACCCACACCGCCTGCTGCTGTCACTGCGCTGGGAGGCTGCCTTTGCTATGGTCCCCCTTGACTACCATGTGTCCGGCTTGAATGTGCCTGGTGCCGAAGGCCTCAGCTCTAGGCATTTCCCCCAAAAACATCAGGAGCTGAACAGCAGCCCTTTGCACCTTCAGGTATCTTCCAGCAGCCCCTTCATTTCCAATTCCGCCCCCTCAACCTTCCTGACTACACTTGGAAGCTAACTTACTTTGCCTCTTGGTGATCCTGTCCCCTCAGTGGCCCCATCTGCTTCCCTGATCCCGCTCTAGGAAAACCCCTTAGCTTCCTAGCCTGGCCTGACCAGCTTCTGGTGTCCCCAGGTGGTGAGCAGCCCAAAGCCCACAGTTCCAGAGACAGGAACCGTGCTGCTGATTGGGCTACAGCTCTGGAATGCCCAGTGGGATCCGCTAGCAGGAGCCTTGAAGGATGGTCCCACCAGCCAGCCCAGTCCTCTGCCTCCAGTCAGCGTCAGCACCCAGGCCCGGGACACCAATGACCTGCCACCCGCCGCCGGCCTGGCTGTATATTCCTGTCCTGTGTACATGGAAGGGCCCCTGGGCACTGCTAGGCTGCATAGCAAGAATATCCTGATGTACCTGCCCATGCCCACCAAGCTCAGCCCCGCCATCTGTGTTCAACGGAGAGTCCATGTGTGCAGCCCACCCTTATCCTGAGCCCTCAACCAAAATAAAGTTGAAGTAATTCAGTGAAAGAGTTCTGAGATTTTAAGGTGTGTCTGTGTACACACTGAGGGCAAAGCAGTGTGCACAACAGAGGCGAGATGTGCTCACATAGAAGGCGGAAGAAAGAGGGTGTGTGCCTGGCAGCAGGGAGGGTAGTGTGGGGACTATAAAGAAAGGGGCCTGGGAAGAGTCCTTGCCCAGCTCTCTACTGTGGTCTCAGCTCTTGTGCTAAACCCACAAAGGGTATTTTTAAAGGTATAACATTAGAACTCAAAATTATTTATTATGGCACTTAGTGGTATTATTGGGACAGCCCCAATCCTGCCCTACCAGGCATCCCTTCCTCTACAATGGATTCTCTAAGTGAGCCATACACCCAAAAAACAAGCAAAATAAGACACAAGGTCCTATATCCGTTCAACAATTATTTGTTGAGTGCCCCTTTGAACCAGTTGCTCTTCTAGGCACTAATGAGGTTGTTCTAATAGAGACCGACAATGAAAGGCCAACATAGGCCGGCCTGTGTGGCTCAATGGTTGAACATCAACCCATGCACTAAGAGGTCACCAGTTCAATTCCCAGTCAGGTTGTGCCCAGTAGTAGGCAGCTGATAGATGTTACTTTCTCATCAATGTTTCTCTCCCTCTCTCCCTTTCTCTTCTCTCTAAAAATCAATAAAAACATTAAAAAAAAAAGGCCAACATATAAATAAGTTGAATTTGATGACTTTTAAGTACTATAAGGAAAATAAAGTAGGCTGATATGTTAGAGGGTGATTAGAGGGGAGCAGTTAATACAGTTTGGGTGGTATATTTGAAAGGAAGGAGTATTTTTGGTACAGTGCTCGGTAGGTACAAAGGTCGTTTTTTCTTTAAATGTCTTTTTAAAAAAATATTTTTATTGATTTCAGAGAGTAAGGGAAAGGGGGAGAGAGAGAAACATCAGTGATGAGAGAGAATCATCGATCGGCTGCCTCCTGCACACCCCACACTGGGGATCGAGCCCGCAACGAGGGCATGTGTCCTGACCAGGAATTGAACTGCAACCTCCTGGTTCTTAGGTTGACACTCAATCACTGAGCCACACTGGCTGGGCAGGTACAAAGGTCTTGAGGTAAAGCAAGCTTGGGGTGTTCAAGGACCAGAACGTGTAGCTGGAGCATGGTCAGTGAGGGTCAGTGTGAGTCAAGAGGATGGAAAGGTATGGAAAGGGGGGATCACACAGAGCTTTTTCATGGCAATAAACTTGTATTTTCTAAAAGCATAAGGAGAAATCTATCGGAGTATTAGGTGGGAGATGACATGATCTAATCTGAATTTTTCAAAGATGACCCTGGCTGTTCCATGGTGGGAGAAAATCCAGAGTAACAAGGAGGAAGATTTGTTTGGAGGCTATTGAAGTAATTCAAGTGAGGGATGATGGATTTTGGAAAAGGGTAATAACAGTGGAGACGAAGAATGAATGTATTTAGGAAATATTCCGGAGGCAAAGCCAACAGGACTTGCTGATGGGTTAGATGTGAAGAGCGAGGGAAGAGGACAAATCTGGGATGAGCCCTAGATTTTAAGTGTAAGCAACTGGGTGGATAGTGATGTTATTAACTGAGATGGGCAATCTGAGGGAGAAACAGGTTAGGAGTTAGGAATTGAGTTCTACTTTGATATTCTGAGTTATTAATAGTTGTGTGATTACATACTATCCCAGGGCAAACTTCTCAGTAAAAATTGGGTTAGAGTATGGCAGAGCCAAAGGACTACATGGGTGTCCTCTCCTTGACCCTAGTACCAAAATTTACCAGGTACAACTCATCTCCCTCTGGCTAGGATAAGCTACATGGTAGGAGGAAATGCAATTCAAGAATGTAATGAGTGTCAGTGCACAACCTCTTTACAGTCACCCACTCACTAGTGACTGTGGTGCAACTGATGCCTTTGAACAAGAGACGAAACAGAGAGCAAAAGCCTCCACTTTCCTCAGAAGCCATTCCCTTTTCTTTCCTGCGGTCAACCAGAGGCATGGCTGTTCCTCCAGGAAAGAAGATTAGCAGAATATTGAAGAAGTCCTTTTGGATAAATGAACTCTACCCATGTTTACCATCATTACTATTTACCCTCCAGTG
Source organism: Cnephaeus nilssonii (assembly GCF_951640355.1). Taxonomy (NCBI): domain Eukaryota; kingdom Metazoa; phylum Chordata; class Mammalia; order Chiroptera; family Vespertilionidae; genus Cnephaeus; species Cnephaeus nilssonii. The sequence continues at coordinate 39,521,069 of NC_137084.1, read as the reverse complement.
GGAGCAGGGCGTGATGAGGTACCTGTAAAACCATCTGAAATTGATTGGTACAGAATATTTTCTACAAATCCACCCCATTCTCTGGACTGAAGTTCATTCTTGAATTATGCCCAACCCAGTTATTAAACCGAGTCAATTAGAGGTTATTAGTATAGTCCAAATACAATGACTACTGCGTAAACATGTTCCAGACTTGACAATTTCAGTCTGCCAGATAAATTAAAATCCCATTAAGAAATTCAAGTCCCAAACAATGAAAGGAAGTAGGAAGTGAGACACAGAACAAAGAGGAGAAATATGTGCGTCCTGTCCCAGTGGATGGGGGTAGATGGAGTAGAGGCAAGAGGAGTGGGACAAAATCAACATGACCGGGGACTTTGGGACAGGGCAGTAAAATGACATACTAGGACTAAAGAAGCTTTTGCTTTTTCCCTCCCGGGGCTTTAGAAGTCTTGCAGCCCAGACTTAGCGAGGCCCCAAGAGCATTACGAGGGCAGAGCAGCATGGTCTGGAAAAGGTGTTTCTTTATTCCTATATGGTATGGATGCTGAGTAGAGATCCTTTAAGGCTCAATGGAGTATGAGGCAGAAAATCACTGTGATGAAACAGTGTTGTTGCAAGGAGGCCAAAATAGCAGGGCAGGGGTGCGGGGCACGGGCCCTGACTGCTGAAAAAGACAAGACGATTCATCAGCTTTAGAAGCAAATGTTGGCAGAATGCCCAGGTATGATACTGGGCCAACTGTACCCAGAAGATTCCAGCTTGTGCACACCCAAGAACCAGTATTAGGCCAGGGAACCCCTTCCTTCTGATACCAAAATGCCCTTCCCTTTATACCCAGATGCCTCTTCGGAAAAGGAGAGGTAGAATGGAGGAATTTGTTTTTGAGCATTTATTTCAAAGAGGATAGATGAACCTAGAGACTGGATTATTTCTAGCTTCTTCCACTCTTTGGTGGAGTGCAGGAAGGGAGTGAGACTTATAAAGAAAATCAGTAATTGAGAAAGGAGCTGAATTTATTTGCATATCTGAATTGATGAGGAAATTTGTGCCCGGCTCTGTACACTATATGCACTAATGATTCAAAGACCAAAAATGCCATTGACTAGCGTGCTGTAGCTCACCTGAAACTAATTTATTTCTGCTGCAGCTTCCTCTTAACAGGGTCTTTCAAAGAGCAAAGGTTTTTCATTTTGATGCAGTCCAATTTATTCATTTCCTTTTATAGATCACTAGAGGCCTGGTGCACAAATTCGTGCACAGGTGGGATCTCATCAGGGCGATTGGGCAGGACTGGCTGGGGAGAGGGGATGCGGGAGGTTGGCTGGCCAGCCCCAGGGCCCCACTCCCTGGTTGAACTCCTGGTCAAGGGGACATATTAGGCTTTTATTATATAGAAGATAATGCTTTCGATGTCAAGTTTAAAGCTCATTGCCTAACCATTGATACCAAAGATTTTCTCCTGTTCCTTTTTCTTTTTTTATTTCAGAGAGGAAGGGAGAGTGAGAGACAGAGAAACATCAATGATGAGAAAGAATCACTGATTGGCTGGCCCCTGCACACCCCCTACTGGGGATTGAGCCCACAACCCCGGCATGTGCCCTGACAGGGAATGGAACCATGACCTTTGTCTCAGCCATGTCATAGGGAATAATGGAACATACTTACACCAGAGTATTAACAATGTAGAAGGACCCTTGAAGGCCAAAAAGACCAAGGCAATCAGTGAGATTCCCAAGAGGTATATTAATAAATAGTAAGCTGGGTGTCCCCACTTAATCAAGAACATAACATCTTGTGAATATGAGAATCAAAAGACCAAGAGAATGACAGAGACCTAATTGCTAACATCCTCAAGTTCCAGAACCAATGCCCACAGCCACCAACCTTCAGGTTTCTACTGATATAGGAAGAAAATTCTAATATAAGACATTCTTTAGTGACATTTTTTTCTTGTCACAAAATGTAACTGGTAAAATAAGCATCTCAACTTCCTGATGTGAACATTCCCCCCGCGCCCTCCCCCCACCCCCCGCCATTAAGATTAAAATTAATGGCACAGGTGGAAAGTATTGACTAGCATTTGCTAAGGTCATTAAATGTTTGAAGCACCCAAAGGAAACAAAAAGGGTTTTGTGATCAAGAGTAAGGGGATAGAATGACTAGAGAAGATCTATTAGCCAGGATATATAATGCTAACTGCCCTAAATCTCCCAAAATTCACTAATTTATTGCAGTAGAGGTTTACTCCTTGTTCAAAGTTCAATGTAGATGTTCTTAAGTCAAGCAGCTTTCCTCCCAAATAGTGACTCAGGTATCCAGACCTCTTCTATGCTTACTCAATCACCTTCAAACATGTGCTACAAGGTCACCCTGGAAGGTGGAGGAGGGGGTAGCACAATATAGAGAAGGCTCATCTGCTCTTTAACTGCCTTCGTCCGGTAGTGAAACATCTCTCCTACTTCCCTTCCATTGCTGAGGACTACTCACATTGCCCCACCTTCATGCAAGGAGCTGGGAAATGGAGTTTAACTGTCCAGGGAAAGGACATTCTGGTGAGCAACTAGCCAGTTTCTTCCACATTAGAAAAGGTGATGTTGGTGTGAAGATCTGGAAGATGAAAATGAACTCATCAGGGAGAGCACTCTAGAAAGATGGAGCAGCACGTACAAAGACCCAGAAGCAGAAAAGGCTTAGCATGTGGTAGGAATGAAAAGAAATTGTGTGGCTGGAGTTTCATGAGGAAGGAGTGGGTTAAGATGCAGTTGGAGAGGAAGGCCTGGGCAAGATCACACAGGGCCTGGGAATGAAGTTGTCTTTTGTTTTCAGAGCAATGAGCATCCATTGAAGAATTTTAAGCAGAGAAGTGACAAATCTGATTTACATTAAAAAAAGATCACTTGGCTGTGTGCAAAATGAAGTGCTTTGGAGGGGTGGGAGAGAGACCAGTAAGGTGGTTACTGAGTTTTGTCATCTATCCTAGAACCAGGTGACGGGTCTGAGAAGTCACCTGGGAAAGAGGGCAACATGGGGATAAAAAGGTCTAATTACAAGTCTCTAAAAAGCTCAAAGGGCTTTGTGCGATTACAGAAATAGTTGAGTGTTTGGAGCCGAGTTGTGTCGCTGCCAAGATGATGTTTCTTTTGGAATTGTATTCTCTTAGGACTATGTTACAGGAACAAAAGCTGGAGCTCACCAATATATGCAGAAGCAATAAGCCTCTAAAGGGGATGCTAACGAGCCTAGTATCCAAATCCAACTTTATTAGTGTCTCTCACCACCCCTCCAAACTTCTTTCATTTGAAGGTACTCTTGCCCTGTGCTGGAAAAGAGCTGTAGCAAGCCTGTGACTTTACAGCTCATTCTTAGTTAATAATCTTGTGCTCATTTTAAGATACAAACACAAATCCAAGTGATTAGAATGTTTAATCCTATGCAACAATAAACAAACTGCACCTGTTGTAGCTTTAACTATTTTCCCTTCCCAACTCTGTTCCACTTAAGTCCAAGAGCTTGCTATGGGGAAGGGCAGAATAATCTCTGCTCTTTTCCACCTAACAGGTGCTGACTGCTTTGAGCCCAAGTGCAGAGAAGTCGGGGAATAAAACAGTTCTTGACTGACTGGTGGTTCTGTGCCCTATGGACTACGCAGATATTTACAGGGGGCACATCGCTGTCCCCCTGACCCTGGTGATGCAGCTTTATTTTGGGTGGTCTCCTGCAACTTCCTCCTCGGTCCACATGGCACACTCCTAGCTTCTTTGTGTTGATGTCCCCTTGCCTCTTCCAATGGTCCTACTGGACAGGACCCAAGACCACGCATGCGTCCCTCTCTCCTGCAAGGCGTCTGGGATACACTCATACACCAGGTGCCCCGGCGAATTCTGGGAATGCAGGCCAATGCAAAAGCAGCAGCACTCCTCTGGCTCCACACTGAAGCAGTCAGTGAGCCTCTGCTAGCCTTCTACATTCCCAGGGCAGGAGTCAGACTCCAGGCTCATCGTTCCTTGGCTGTAGGATTAAATACTTCAGGCGTCCCAAATGGTCCCAGTGGAATCCCCAATTAGATTTGGGGTAAAAGGGCAGAAACCAGCCTGCCCCACAAGAAGTGGGTGGGTTCTGACAGTCCAGGTGTACTCTATCTCAGAGTAACAAGCTCTCCAGAAAGCAATCTTACACTGGTCTCCTCCCATCCTATCCTCTTTCTGACCTTGTGCCTTCTGTGTGCTATTAATACTACTAGCAATCATGCTGTATTTTCCTAATTCATTCATTCCCTCTCTTAGAAACAATATTCATGTTTTCCTCCCCTTTCCCCTATTCTCATTCTCAACTCAAAGTCTACTTCCCGCTTCATTGAGGAAAATCAAAGCAACCAGAAAAAACTTCTTAAGCCCTATCCTGACCTTCTGAATCAGAAACTGGAGGAGGGTTTAGCAATCTGCATTATAACAAGCCTTCCAGATAATTCTACTGCACTCTCAAGTTTGAGCACTACTGCCTTTCACAACGGGGCAGCCCCTCCCATCCTCATTTGCCTCTTACTACTCTTGCCACTCCTTCCCTGTTCTCAAAGTGTCCCTTAAACTGGTCTCGTTGTTCTTTAAACAGCTGGCATGCTGCTATTTCTTAAAGAAACATATATTGTTCTCTCTTCATTCTAGAATCTCAACATTAGACACTGAAATCCAGGCAAGGACTTGAACAAAACCTTGTCCTGAAGTTGATGATGGAGCAGGGGGGGACCCAGGTCAGGCAGAGAGTGCTGCTTTCATAATCAGGGTGATTGATGGGCCACTACTGGGGACTGGGCTGAGTTAGAGTGAACCTGGGGTCTGAGTCAGACCAAGAGAGATATTTACTCAGGTGGCCGGTGCCAGAATAGGCCAAGGGAGAAGTATAAGGAGGGAAAGCAAAAGAGGGAGGAGGGCAGACTCCAGCTGTTCTGTTGAGCATGCCAAGAAAACAGGGAAGATTAGTCAAGATCTAGGAATATAAATAACATTTGGGAAAGAACACTGATACGGAGCGTCCTACATTGAGATTCCCTACTACCACAGCACATCCCCTGGACATTGTGGCTTACCTCCCATTATTCCAGGAGGCTCCTGGCCATGGAGCGGCCACAATACTCACTCCCCAGCAATCCCCGGGGAGTCCTGTCAAACTGGAGAGGACTGTCAGAGTATTTTATCTTAGCTGCCCGGCAGCCAGCTCCACTCCCAAATGAGTCTCTAATAGGCTGTGTGAATCCTCAGCACTTCTGAAATTTATGCCATTATTCTCTCCTTCCCTTTGTCTGCAGATCTCCTGGATTGGTTTCCTCCCTCAAGAGGTTGGCACCTGTTCCATGCCAACTTCTACCACCATCCTAGACAACTGCAAAGTCCATACAGACAACAGCCCACCCCCCACACAAATACCTGAGCCCTCAGTCCATTAACCAATCTTCAGGCAGCCTCCCTTGAATGTCTCTCAGGCACTCGCCATTGTCGCTGCACTCTGGACTCTGCCATCACCTGGAGCTGATCTGCTTCCAATAATTATAATTTAAGTATTCCAATTTCTGACCACAGCCTCTCATCCTCCCAGGTCACTTGTTCAGTTACTACCAGGGTAACAGCCTACTCCTGTTTTCACTCTCTTACCTGTTCTACAAAATTCCATGGCCCAGTATAGCAATCACTTACTTGCAAATAGTCTGAAACGCCTTTGCTCGCTTTCCTTTCATTTCTTTTGCATAGCAAGGTTCCAACTCTGGACGATCTTACTACTGTTTCTACAGCTACACCTAGATTTCTGAGTAGGCAGACAGCCACACCATTGGGCTGATTGGTATAACTATAAATTCATGAATAATACCTAAATATGTTCAAAAAGGCCCTCAACATTATTCCGCAGTCCACATCCCACCACAATCTGACTTCTCATTTAATAGACTTCTCAACAGCAATTGACAGCTGACAACCTTCCCATTCCTTCCATATTAAAAAAAAAAAAAAAGCCGAAACCGGTTTGGCTCAGTGGATAGAGCGTCGGCCTGCAGACTGAAAGGTCCCAGGTTCGATTCCAGTCAAGGGCATATACCTTGGTTGCGGCCACATCCCCAGTAGGGAGTGTGCAGGAGGCAGTTGATCAATGTTTCTCTCTCATCGATGTTTCTAACTCTCTATCCCTCTCCCTTCCTCTCTGTAAAAAAATCAATAAAATATATTTTTTAAAAAAACCAAAACCACTCTCTTGCCCTGGCTGATGGTTGAGTCCAGTCCCATGCACCAACAGGTCACGAGGGATATGCCTGGGTTGGTTGTGGGCTTGATCCCTGGTAGGGGGTGTGAAGAAGGCAACTAATCAATGTTTCTCTCTCCATCAATGTTTCTATCTCTCTCCCTCTCTCTAAAATTAGTTCTTAAAAGCATATTAAAAACAATCCACTCTCCTGGTTTTACTCCTCCAACTCTGGCCCAACCTTTTCATCTTGTCACTTTTACTGGTTCATTTTCATTTACCCATCCACTAAACCAGCGGTTCTCAACCTGTGGGTCGCAACCCCTTTGGGGGTTGAACGACCCTTTCACAGGGGTCGCCTAAGACATCCTGCATTTCAGATATTTACATAACGATTCATAACAGTAGCAAAATTACAGTCATGAAGTAGCAACGAAAAAAATTTTATGGTTGGGGGTCACCACAACATGAGGGGGTCGCAGCATTAGGAAGGTTGAGAACCACTGCACTAAATGCTTCTCAGTTCTATTCTGAGCCATTTTCTCTTCTCATTATCTTACTCAGGATACATCTATTCCTAAGACTTGAATTCTTACCTCTGGGCTGCCGATTCCCAAGTCCCTAGCACAGATCTTTCCTGAGACTTGTTTTGTTTGTTAATCCTCACCTGAGGATATATTTTCCATTGGTCTTCAGAGAGAGTGGGAGGGAGGGAGGTAGAGAGAAACAGTGAGGAGAGAGAGACACACATCAACTGGTTGCTTCCTATAGCTGCAGCCCAGGTACATGGCCTTGACCGGGAATCAAACCCACGACCCTATGGTGCACTCGGGCCAACACTCCAAACATTGAGCAACACCAGCTAGGGATCTCCTGAGATTTTTATGTCCCACTTCCAAATGAACATCAGAGGTACTTAAAACCCAACATTTTCAATGGCATTGCCAACTCACCCAGTTGTACAAGCCAGAAATCAGACTCACTTCAGATTCCTCTCTCATCAACCCTTAATATCTACCAATCCTATCTACTGAATTTCTCCCATCTGCCCACTTCTTCCATCATCACAATGGCCTTATCTTGTAGGGAGCGGTTATAGGGTTAAGCCTCTGACTGACCTGTGGCAGGGTCACAAACAAGTTCGTTTGGAAGGCAGACCCCTCCCAGCATAATTAAGCCTAATCCTATAACTGATCCCTAGATCCTTCCTGGGTAGCTAGTGGGCTGTGGGAGGGGCAGCAAGTGCTGCCAAAACAAGTGAAACTTACAAGAACATTGTTAATTGCCTTGTTTGTCCCTGATTATAAATAAAGCCTCAGCTTTGCCGTCTGGATCTGTTCTGTGGCCTCAGCCAGGCACCGAAGATCCACCCAGCCCCAGCTTTCAAATCTATCTCTGTGTCTCCTCTCTTTATTTCTAATATTTCTCAATCCCTGCCCGCCTCCACTTAGAACCGGTTCGTTCATCTCGCGGAAAAGGGAGATCCCCGCCATGTCTGGCCCCCGCCGCATCAGGCCCCCGCATTATCTAGTGCCCTAAACGGGGGTTCCTACAACACCCCTGCTCCCATCAATCCCACTCAACTGGACCCTGTCATTCAAGTGACAAGCTCTGGGAATACCAAGATCAATGTAACTTGAAAAGACTGCAGCCTAACACACACAGCAATCACAATGCAGCATTAAAATGCCGAAGCTGCACTCTTCAGTAGTACTTTGGGTGCAGATAAGACCCTCATCTGCTTTGGGTGTGATGGAGTTAAACACATGTAAGGTTGCTTGGAAGCAGGAGTAAGACTTTGCCCGTCAGCCAAGAATTCAGCAGAGAGAAGAGCACATGCAAAGGCTCTGTGCAGTATTGCCGAAGGGTTCCCAGCCCAGCCTCCACACATTCCCTCTGGCAACAGCCTGCCTCAAAGCCTCCATCCCCTTCTGGAGGCATCCAACTGGCTCAGAGCCCTGAAACCTGTTTCTTGGAAGTAGGTACAAGAGGTTGTGTGTCTATGCCTGGGCTCGTGGCAGATTCCTTTTAGGAGCCACCGAAGATCTATCAACCCAGTTCATCTTCTCCAGCACTAGCCTTTCTTGCCTATAGCTTTTCCTAGGACATGCTGATCTGGCCCTAGTGTTAGGCAGAAATGACAGACCTTTCTGCCAACGAACAGCCCAAACCCCCACCCCAACGTGGCATCAACTGATGGTTATTTTATGAAAAAACCCAACTCCCTTACCACCACCCTCCAAGGATGGCTCAGACTCTATCAAGAATCTCTAAATATCCTATTAAATGAGCCCATTGAAAGGCCTATATTGAATTCTCTGAGTCTTCCTCACGAAGAGGAATAGAACAAATCTATTCTTTTAAAAAAAATATATATTTTTATTGATTTCAGAGAGGAAGGAAGAGGAAGAGAGAGATAGAAACATCCATATGAGAGAAAATAATTGATCGGCTGCCTCCTGCAAGTCCCCCACTGGGGATCGAGCCCACAACCTGGGCATGTAACCTTGACTGGAATCGAACCTGGGACCTTTCAGTTCACAGGCCGACGCTCTATCCACTGAGCCAAACTGGCTAGGGCAACAAATCTATTCTTTACCCTCCAACCTCCAACCCAGTCCAGAGAAGGTCTTTAAAGAACAATGAAGCTTACAACACACAATACCTAGCTACATCTATAGTTTACTGAGCACCTCTTCGGTACCCAGCCCTGGCTATAGATCTCCTCAGTTGGCCCACAACAATCCATGAGACAGGAATTCTACTGTTTTCCAAATGAGGAATGTGACATTCAAAAGTCAAATGACTCTCAGCCAGGCCCACCTGATTCTAAAATCTGTGCTCTCAGCCAGACACACACCAGGGCCCCACAGGACAACAACAGATGCTGGGAGTGCTTGGGTCATGTAGTTCCAAAGGTGGAGATGAGACTAGAGGGGAAAGAAGTGTTTAGTGCAGAGACAATCCAACAGTCCTGATTCAGAAACCCAGTTTGTTGTACTGAGCCAGGATGTTGGTGGGCTACTAGTTGTTCAGAGCCAAGAAGCAGACCAAAGCTGAAGAGGCAGCAGTTATGAGTAAGCAGAGGAAGCTGGTCTGCAGACAGAAGATCAGAAGAGAGAATGGAGACACCAGGACAGGAAGCCCATGTGGCTCCTAAGAGACAGAAAAAAAATAGTCAAATAATTCCAAATAATCTAGTTTCCATGACACCTAAGGGATCCATAATTCCCAGATATCCCTGTGTTCTCACAATAAACTCCGTATTCTTTAGCCAGCCCGAGTGATTTTATGCTTCTTGCAACCAAGAATCCTTTAGGAGAGCAGGGCTGAACCAAGGGTTTCATCACACTTTGTTCTTGGGATAGAGGAAGGTGGTACCCGGTCCTGGATCACAACCTGGCTGGTTATGGAGTTCAAGACTCGCATCCCCTTCAAGGGGGGGTCCAGAGGTCACCTGCGCTTATAGAGACATGGCTGAAGCTTCAGGCCTAGGAGTTGAGCCTTGGGCCCCACTCGAGGGGGCCCAGTCTTTTCAAAATCAAACAAGAAGAAGTGGCTGTTGGTCAGGTCCTAGGGACAGAAAAGACCCAGTGAGTCGCAATTCCTCACCCATTCTTTAAAAACACCTCCGTCTATGTCCCACCCTTGCTCGGAAAGCTTCCCAGGGCTCTCCCATGAGTCGTGCCTTCAAGAAGCAAATGTCTGTGCCCATGGCCTTCTTCCTGAACACCATTCCCCTGAAAAGGGCCACACAAGAGACAAAAACAGGGACAGACTTCTTGGGCCCTCACCTTGGAGGTGATCTTGAAGCCCAGTTTGGTCACGGCTCCCAAAAAGGCCCGAACATCTTCAAAGCGGCTGCTAACTTCAGCCACTTTCAGGAGACCCCTGAGAAGAATGGAAAGTTCTGTGTAAGTGCAGACACACACACACGTGCACATATACATGCACCTGTGTCCTGGAGGCTCTTACCCGGGCTTCAGCACTCGATTTGCCTCCTCCAGGAAGTCCCTGATGTTGGTTCCCATCAGCGAAAGGCAGAACACAGCCACATCTACAGACTCATCCTCCAGAGGCACCTGTGGGTAGTGGGGGTGGTGTATGAGGCACACAATTTGGGGAGAAGGCCAGCAGCGAGTGGTAGGTTGGACAGCAGGATGGGGGTGTGGGCAGGGAGGAAGAAGGGAGTGTTAGAGATTAGCACATGCAGGCTGGACTTAGAACAGAGGCCAGACACATAGAGGGATAAAGGGGTTTACCTGGGCCATGTCACATACAGTGACCCTGGGGTCCATAGAGGCCAAGTCAAAGCAGTGCACCGGGTTCCGGATACTTGAAGCCAGGCGGCAGTCCCCACAGCCAAAGTCAGCTACCACCAGGGACGCAGGCCTGGGAGTGGAGGGGAGGGATCACTCACTGGTCTAGTCTGAGCCCATGATTGACCAACATTGGTTTCCACAGTGCCCAACCCCATTCACCGCTGGCGAAGATCCCTGGCGATGCGGTCCACTGGCTGTAGTGGCCACTTCTTGACTTGGCTCTGGAAGCCGCGGTGGTAAAGGAGAAAGGCCTCAGGGTCTTCCTGGAAGAGGCGCTGTGCAGCACTGCTGGGCCCCGAGTACAGCTGTTCGTTGAGGTAGCGAAACCGGGCACCATCCAGCCGCTGTGCCATGCGGGCTCGCAGAGCTCCTGCCCGAGCCTCGTGGTTCTCCTGAGTGGGGGCAGGAGGCACCTCTGTCTCCTCTGTGGGGGCTGTGGCTTTGGCTGGGTCTGGCGGCTGAGGTGGCCGGAACTTGTTCTTGTGTCTACGCTTGTTCTTCTGCCGGTTCCGCCACTGCTTGCGACTCAAGGCATGGGGAGTTTGGGGGGAAGTGGTCACAGAGCTTGGCTTGGATGGGTCATCTGTAGCACTCCTCTTCCAAGCTTTGGCACCTGTCGGGGGAAGACGGAAAGGCATATTTGGGGCAAGATCCACTGAACTCAGAGGCTTGGCAAATTCATCCTGACCAAGACTGAGACTGTGGCCTGGATGCAAAGTACTTCTAACTGCCTAACCTCACACCTGATGGTGGGAAGTAACCTGGGTCACATGCAAGATCAGATGATCGCCCTCCCTGTCCCACACACACATGCATCCACTAATACCTGTTTGGTCAACACTGTCCAGGTGCTGGGCAGGCTTTGAAGGGGCCTGTTTCTGGCGTTTCCCCTTTCTTTTCTCTTCTGCAGCAGAATCACTTTCAAGAGCCCTTTTTCGGCACTTCTTCTTTTTTACTTCCTTTTCCTCAGAGTCACTGCCAGGTAGGTCTTGTTTTTGCTGCTGCTTCTTCCTTTTCTCCTCTACTTTAGTAGGAACGCTGGCCAAGGAGGCCTTTTTTGGGCGTTTCTTTTTCCTTTCCACCACTTCCTCCTCCTCAGAGTCACTGCCAGGTAGGCTGGGGAGTTGTTGGGAAAGAGATGCTGCCTCCAGGGCCCGTAGTGTGGCCAAGAGCTGTCGGCGCTTGGAGCCCTGGAGGGGAAAGAAGGGATGAAAGCCAGTTTGGCTCAGTGGGTAGAGCATCCGCCTGCGGACTGAAGGGTCCTGGGTTCTATTCCAGTCCAGGGCACATGCCTGGGTTGCAGGCTCAATCCGCAGTAGGGGGTGTGCAGGAGGCAGACAACCAATGATTCTCTCTAATCACTGATGTTTCTCTCTCTCTCTCTCCATTCCTCTCTGAAAACAATAAAAATATACATATGTAAAAAGGAAGGGATGACAGCAGGGGCAAGGAGAATGGATGGGACCTGGGGAACGAGAAGGGAGAGATAGGGACCTGATTCAAACACTGGCAACAGTATCTGGATTGTTCTGAGTTAACTAGCTTGTCACGAAGCATGTCAGACCCTGAAGAACTTTCAAGTTGCCACCCCAACCTTTGGGAGGCTGGAAGATAGAGAAACCACCCATCCCACTTTCTTCAATGTTCAGAAGAGGTACTGGGGTTCCCCGGAGAAAGGTGTTAAAGCCACAAGCAACAGGACCAAGGCCAGAGACCGGGAGTTCCAACCCTCCATCTCAGGTGTTTGCCTCCAGCTGATAAAAGGTAGAAAGTTACTGAAAAGAGTGACACCTATTTAAAACGACTCCAACTGAAGGAGACAAGTGGCAGACAGCGGGACCAAAGGCCTGGACTATAGCAATGGGTTGAGGGAATGAAGAGGAGGCGTAAAGCAGACAGATTCTATGTTGGAAGCTCACGGAGAATGGGAAGAGCCTGAGAAGTACTGCTGCCTTCACATCAGCAAAAGCTTAAAAGAGAACATCTACTGTCTGGGAGGCCTTCGGGATTGAAGTCCAACTGGGCAGTCTTAGCGCAGGCACTTAACTTTAAGGGAGGTTCTTGGTGCCCCCTCCACACCACTTTGAAATGGTAGTGCAGACAACCCTTCACTGTCATTCCCTCTCCCTCTGTCAAGTCCAATCTCCACACTGCAATTCTGAAGGAATCCTTGCCCTACTAAAACCGCCTCATGGACTTCTATCCTTAACATATGCAAAACCACTAATTTTCCTCTCCAACTTCAATGGCTTCCCCTCTCATTCTCTGTGCTCCAAGGACACGGATTATTTCTGTGTGTGTGACCCTAATTGGACATGCATGGTCTCTTGACCCAGGGCCTTGGCACGTGCTTTCCTGTCCAAGAAACCCTCTTTGCTTCACTTAACAACTCTCAGTTCCAACGTCATTTTCTTGTGGAAGATCTCAGATCTTCGATCTCAGTCGGCCACAGACGCGCGCGGGCGCGAACACACACACACACACACTCGCGGAGTGCGCGCGCGGCGTGGCCAGCGCTGTGACCCACGAGCATCCGCTTCAGGGCCTCAAACGGCTCCCAGGGACATGGGGGGTCACTCACCTTGACTTGACAGGCTGCCGCAGGCCGAGGCCGTGAGGCTACAGGCCGGAGGCCCGCGGCCAACGAGGCCTCCTCGGCCCACTCCGGCTCCTCAAACATCTGGGTGGTGCGGGGTGAGGTCGCGGGATGCCCGCGCCTCTCCGCGTGCAGAGAGCGTCTCCAGCAATCCGGGCGCTCCGAGCCGGAAACCAAGCAGCGAAAGCTCGGGTGGCTAGAGCGGCCGGCGCGGCGCCGAAAACCATCGAGTTTAAACCTTGGTGGGCTAGAAGGGCAAGGAGGCGGGAGGAAGGGAGGTCCGCGCGGGCTGCAGAGGGCCAGGGGCGGGGCCGGGCAGCGGGCGCGGCCGGACGGGAGTTCCCTGAAGAAGGCTCCTCCAGCCCGAGTCCCGGTGAGTGCGGGAACACCCGTGCCCCCTCCCCAAGGCGTCCTCACCCCTCCCTTCGCCTAAGTGCGGAATCGGGAACGAGGGCCACCCCCAGGAAAGACCCCCCGATCTCCTCCCCCAGGAAATAGGGAGTCCGAACGTCCCCCCCCTCCTCCAGCTGTTAGCGGATTGGGTCCCTGTGCGTGCTCTCTGACATCCCTTCTGGAGACAGACTACCTCCCACTCTCCTGTCTCGCCCGGACTCGCCTCTCTCTCTCACGTCCGGGGACACACAGTTGGGGATCCTCCCGTTTCCCCGAACTCCTTCCCAAGCCTCCACTAACTGGGGACGCAGCACCCAGACCCCCATCCCCAACACAAACACTTCTGCACTGCAGGGGACAAACTTTGAGGCTCACCCCCGTTCCCTGGATCTCTCCACAGTCCCCAGGCTTCCCCACCCCAGGGGACTCAGCGCCGGGACGCTGCTATGGACGACATTTTCACTCAGTGCCGGGAGGGCAACGCGGTAGCCGTTCGCCTGTGGCTGGACAACACGGAGAACGACCTCAACCAGGGGTGAGCTGAGGTGTCTGGTGGGTGAGAGGGAGGGCGGACGTTCTCCTCTCGGCGATGTGGGGTGCTCATCTGGAGCGTCCGACTTTCCTATCCAGTGTGATGAGTGCCAAGCACAGCCTGTTTGGGGGGCGGGGAGGGCTGAGGGTCTCCACAGAGGAAGCTGTGTTTGAGCTGAACCTTGACTGCTAAGTAAGAGTTTTATTGGCAGAGGCTGCAAGAGAGCTTTCCAGCCTCAGGGAACTTCTTGGGCGAGGAGGCAAGACAGCGTGGGGAGTGCCCAGAGACTGTCAAGTTTCATATGGCTGGAGGATAAGAAGCAATGGGTGCAAGTGGAGAACCACAGGAGACTGGAAAGGTCTGCAAGGGTCAGCCAGACCATGCAAGGATATTTAGGCTATAATAAGGCCTTTGTTCTAAGAACAAGGCTTTAAAGCCATGTAGTGACGTGAGATTGTCCATTTGCAAAGGCTCGTCTTGGATGCTTTGTGAAGGCGGTGGCAAAGTGAAGAGAAGCAATTGCCTAGTTCATCCCAGACGTGGTGGTGGCGGCTTAGACTAGAGTGGACAGGTGAAAAAGAAAGATCAGATTCCTGAAATAGTTATGATAAAGAATTGGTGAAAGCGTCAGGGGGAACACTTTGTAAGATATATGATTGTCTAACCACTATGCTGTTACACCTGAAACTAATACAAAATAATATTGACTGTAATTGGAAAAGACATTTAAAAAAAGAATAGTAAACAAATACATAAATAAAAAAGAATTGGTGAGACTTGGTGGGGGAAGTAAGTAAGGTCAAAGGCAATGACGAGGGTTCTGGCTTGGTCACTTGGGTAGATGGTGGTTCCTTTAACTGAGATGGACAAGATTGAAGGATGATAAGCTCCACTCTAGACGTGTTAAAGTGACAGTAAGGGAAGAAGAAATGTTGAGCTAGTTGTTGGTCATGCAGATCTGGATTTCAGGAGATGTGTCTGACTTGGAGACACAGACCTGGGAGATATTAGCATATAGATGATACCTGAAGACACGGGTGTGAAGGAGAGGGGATGAGAAGCCTGCAAGACTTAAAAGGAACAACTGGAGGTTGAAGGAGAAACAGGAAAACTTGGTTAAGCATACAGAAGTGAATGTTTCAATGAAGGGGAAGTGGTCAACATTGTATAGGTTCCCGAGAGATCAAAGAATTTAAACACTTTACGGTACCCATATATCCGATGATCTCTGTGAGGGCTGTTGCAGAGGAAAACAGGTGAAGAATCCAGATTACATAGGGTTCCTTCCTTTAAGGTACTCTACTAAATACAACCCCTCTGCTGGGCACTAGAGGTGGGGATTCAGACTCAATACCTCAAGGAGGGGCCTTGTGCCAGCTAGGTTGAATGAGAGATGTGGTTGGATAAGACTGAAAGACAAGGAAAGTAGTAGTAATGTTGACTCAGAATGATGGATTTTAATTTCATTTTAAAATTTAATTTTTTAAGGTTGGCAGAGTTTAGTTTTTAGGTTTGAGAGGCAAGAATCACCTGCCATCTTCATCCAGGCTCCCTCCCACCGGCTCATTGGTTCCCATTAGGCTCTATACTACTTCTCCATAATTTGAAGTCACTTGTTCCGTCACTCATATAATTCCTTAAAGGGTGTTCTAATAAAGTCAGTGGGCACTGTTACTATTTTGTTGGGGTTATAAAGGCTGAGGCGAAGTTGTCCAGTGGGTGTGGCACCCAGCTAGACTCTGCTGCCCAAAAGTGAAGGGATGGCAGTGAAACTGGAAGGCTTTGTTGGCCTGAGGGGATAGGTTTTGAGGGCCCAGGCTGGCCATATGATGGCTGTGAGGTTGGGATGAATTCCCTGCAGGCCCCTCTGGGATTCAGGTCTTGGCCCTGAGGTCACTGTCCGTCTGACAGTGGGCAGAAGCCTACCCATACTTTTGCTCTCAGGCTCTGGCCTGTTTTGGGGCCATAGTCTGGGGGGTGGGGGGATGATAAGCCAAGGCATAAATTAAAGTGCTGGGAAGTAAAACTGACTGATAAGCAGGGGACGGTAACTGCTTTGGGGAGCGGGAGGAACCCCACCTCCCAGGAAAACTTTTGGCTGAGAGCTGATGAAGGCTGCTGCGGAAGGAAATCATTACGTTTAAGGCCACGCCCCCTCCTTCCCATGAGCTATTGGGGGCTTCTGGTTGGCCTGCGGTGGCCAGACCCCTGATCAGCTCGAGGCCGGGCCCAGAGCCCCCACACGGAAGTGACCACAGCACTAAGGCATCCGGAGGCAGTCGGCCCAAACCACAGACCAACCCCAGCTCCGCCCCTTGGATCTGCCTCCGGGACTGGAGGGAATTTCCTTTTATGGCCCCAGGCTGTCAGGCAGGCCCTGCTCCCACCCAATTGTTTTGGTGTGTTTTTTTGTACAGTTCTTTTGCTTTATAAAATATAGGTCCATGGGAAAAGAAAAAAAAGTCAAGCAGTTTTCTTTCTACAAAAAGCCACTCTGATTTTCTTCTGTTTTCTGGGCCCAGGATTGTTTGTGTAAAAGAATCCTGTTTTATGTGGTAGCTTGATAGCTGCCTCATCAGTAATGGCTTATCAAAACCATTTCTCATTTGCATTATAAACCCAAAACTTTTTAAATTCCATTCCATTTTAAAATCTTAGTGTCAACCAGAGCCAATCAGTAAGTTTGCCCCCTCTCTCATGAATTGTGGCATTCTTTCTCCATGAATCTGCACCCGCAACATGCACTAAACCCATTGTCAATCCATTCTCTCGAGAAGCTTACAATCTGACAAGACAGCCCATTCATGGATTTTTACAATCCAGTGTTATAAGTATTACAGTAGGGGGATGTACAAGATGCACTGGGAAACAAAGGACCAACAGATGTTGCAAAAGGGATGCAGAGGACACCAGATAAAGAATGCTACCACTTAATGAGATAGGGCATGTCAGAGAAGAAGGGCTGGTGGGAGATGTTGATGAAAACAATCTTAGGGACTTGTTGAGGGTTGGGTTTGAAGCTCGGGGGAGTCTGAATTGGACAGCTTTGGGAGCTGCTGACATGAATAAGAATTGGAATCTTGGAGAGGTGAGGTTGCCCAGGGTGAGTACACAGAGGGACTATATAAGGCCATTGCCCCGTTCCACCTCCAGATAAATGACCATTGCCCCTTCCTCCAAAGGGACGATCATGGCTTCTCCCCCTTGCACTGGGCCTGCCGAGAGGGCCGCTCTGCTGTGGTTGAGATGCTGATCATGCGGGGGGCTCGAATCAATGTGATGAACCGTGGGGATGACACACCCTTGCACCTGGCAGCCAGTCATGGGCACCGTGATATTGTGCAGAAGGTATGTATGATCCCCTGTTCCCTACGTCAGTCACAGGCACTCTAACATACTGGGGCAAGTATGTGTACTCTTCTCCCTCACCTGCCTCAACCCCCGCCTCATTTGGGACTGACTGCGCTTTTTGCCTCTTCTTCCTGTTGTCTGGCCCTGGGAACCAGCTGCTGCAGTACAAAGCTGACATCAATGCAGTCAATGAGCATGGGAATGTGCCCCTGCACTATGCCTGTTTTTGGGGTCAAGATCAGGTGGCAGAGGTAAGTACTCAGGCCCTCAGCCTTGGGATGGGTGGGAGTCTGAGCCCCAGTGGGAGATCAGGAGTCCTCATCCTAGCCTGTGAGCACTGCAGAGTACAGGACACTCATAGGATTTGTACTGCATCTGAGTTCATGGTTGTTGTGACTGCCAGGGAGGTGGCAGGGGCCGTCATCACAACCACCTTTTCATTTCCAGGACCTGGTGGCTAATGGGGCCCTTGTCAGCATCTGCAACAAATATGGAGAAATGCCTGTGGACAAAGCCAAGGCACCCCTGAGAGAGCTGCTTCGAGGTCCGTCCCCCACCCCCCAGCTGTGTCCTCTTGTCTTGTCCCTGCCTGTCTCCCCAGCAGAGGCCAAGACCGTTTGTTTGTCTTTCTTCCCCAGAGCGGGCAGAGAAGATGGGCCAGAATCTCAACCGTATTCCATACAAGGACACATTCTGGAAGGGGACCACCCGCACTCGGCCCAGTGAGTCAATTGTGAGGGAAGGGGTGGTAATAGGGAATAATCCTGGGTTTCTCCAGCTGGGTTAGGGGGAAGCTGGGTACCTGACCTGCTCACACTCTCAGGAAATGGGACTCTGAACAAACACTCCGGCATTGACTTCAAACAACTTCACTTCATGACAAAGATCAACGAGAATCACTCTGGAGAGGTGACCCCTGCCTTCCTTGCCCCTCTCTCCCCAATTACATGATCTGCACCTCCTTTTAAGTTTCTTCTCATTCGTGGCTTGAAAGTTAAAGCCTCCTAACCCTTACCTGTCCCTCAGCTGTGGAAGGGCCGCTGGCAGGGCAATGACATTGTCATGAAGGTGCTGAAGGTTCGAGACTGGAGTACAAGGAAGAGCAGGGACTTCAACGAGGAGTGTCCTCGGCTCAGGTGGGGCAAGGCCTAAACTGGAAGCTACTGCTTCCAAGGAACCCGACTTAACACCCAAGATGCTTTACTCTTGTTCTCAGCCAGGGACACTCTCTTCCTCTCCCAGGATTTTCTCGCATCCGAATGTGCTCCCAGTGCTAGGTTTCTGTCATGCTCCACCTGCTCCTCACCCGATTCTCATCACACACTTGATGCCATATGGATCCTTGTACAACGTACTACATGAAGGCACCAGTGAGTAGGGGATGCCAGGTCTCACTGAAGGGGGAGAGGTATGTGAGCCGCTCCAAGCTATTTGACCCTTGCCTCTCTCCTAGATTTTGTTGTGGACCAGAGTCAGGCTGTGAAGTTTGCATTGGACATGGCAAGGGGCATGGCCTTCCTACACACACTAGAGCCCCTCATCCCACGACATGCACTCAACAGCCGAAGTGTAATGGTGAGGTTACAACTTCACTCCTGGCTCAGTCCCCCAGACCTTTCCTATCTAGTAATCTTCTCTTCCTCAGATTGACGAGGACATGACTGCCCGCATCAGCATGGCTGACGTCAAGTTCTCTTTCCAATGCCCTGGGCGCATGTATGCACCTGCCTGGGTGGCCCCTGAAGGTGAGGTTACTTGGGAGGTAGAGAAGGGCAGCTCAGTAGCTAGTGGAGGGGGGAGAGACGGGACAGGGGAGGCAGCCGGAACAGATAAGTGTTATCCCTCCAGCTCTGCAGAAGAAGCCTGAAGACACAAACAGACGCTCAGCAGACATGTGGAGTTTTGCAGTGCTTCTATGGGAACTGGTGACACGGGAAGTACCCTTTGCTGACCTCTCCAACATGGAGATTGGAATGAAGGTGAGAGCGCGTGTTGGGGCAATGACGGTAGTAGTGACAATTGTAGAGGGCTGGGCTTTTCCCAGTTGTTCAAAGATACAGTCATCCTGTCCTGATGGCTGGAGGCCTCTCGCTACCTAAGACTCATGTTCTGAGACCCACTTTGTTTTTCCCTTCATTTACAGGTGGCACTGGAAGGCCTTCGGCCTACCATCCCACCAGGCATTTCTCCCCATGTGTGTAAGCTCATGAAGATCTGCATGAATGAAGACCCTGCTAAGCGGCCCAAGTTTGACATGATTGTGCCTATCCTGGAGAAGATGCAGGACAAATAGGGCTGGAAAGTCCTTACCTAAACTTAAGATATGTGGGACACAGGGGAATGCACCTCCCAAAGCAGCAGGCCTCTGGTTGCCTCCCCTGCCTCCAGTCATGGTACTACCCCAGCCATGGGGCCCATCCCTGCCCCCATTCCTAGCACTGTGGCCCCAAAAGGGGCTGGGCTCAGAGCTTTGTCACTTGCCACACGGTGTCTCCCAGCATGGGAGGGATCAGCCCTACCTGTCACAATAAAGTTTATTATGAAAACAGGCTGGCGTGGGGATAAGGAGGCAGACAAGTACATATAGGTTGGGTGGCTCAGGTGAAATAGTGCGGCTTCTTCACATTGATGCCATACTCGCTGAGGGCAGGGGTCAAGTCCTCCATGGTTAGAGTGTACTTGCGGTCCTGGGGGGAAAGGGAAGAGTACCTGCTGAACACGGGAATCGCGATTTCAATCCCAGGTGGGAGACCCTGAGTAAGTTTTTTACTTCCCCTAGGGTTGAGTTTCCCCCAAAGGGGTTTCAGGATAAATTAAGCCTCCTCCGCTGCTGGGGGAGGTAATTACTGATTCAATGAGTCTCCCCTCACACCTTGCTCTTGCTTCGGGAGCTGCCAGAGGCCGTGCCCTTCATTTTGCAGTGCTGTAGTGCATCGTTGGCAATATCTGAGATGAATTTCTGGGCAGCTAGGGAGATGAGCCGAATTCTAGAGAGAAAAAACCGGCATAAGGAGCTGGACAGCAAACACCACACAAGCACCCAAAGCTCTAACCTGTCCAGAATTTACTCACATGCGAGGGTCTGAGGCCTCAAAGCCAGCACGGTTCAGATAGTAACCAGTCACTGCATCTGGGATCTGAGAAACCAATGAGACATCTGTCAGTGCTTGCCCTGTGCACTGCTGGGCTAAGGTGAGGGCAGGAGGGCAGGCCTGGCTATGGGAAGCTCACAGTTTGAGTGGGCAGAGGGGTAAACCACAAGAGCTAGTAGAAGGGCAAATACAAGAAGAGGGCGTTGGGAATCCAGATGGTGTGGCAGGAAGCCCACCGTAGGCGTGTAATCCTCCAGCTGCATCAGGAAGTCCACCAGAGGCGTGCTGGACACCACCGGCTTCACGTCTCCGTTGGCCGCGCTGGGCAGCACATAAACCCCGTTAGACATGGCCCCATCCGGGGGCGCCGCGCCGCCCGCCGACACCGGAGCTGGAGGAGAAGCGGCGCTGTGACCAGTGGAGGGCCCAGGGCCCGGCTGGGTCTGCCTTCCCCGCCGACGGGCCCAGCCCGGGGCGCTCCCGCCCCCTCACCCGCCCCGGCCCTCACCCGCCCCGCGCCGCTCGGCCGGCTCCCCGGCCCGCGCCGCCACGGGTCCCGCGCCCCCGGCCGCGGCTCCAGCCCCAGGCCCCCCTGCTGTCCCCGCGGGGCTGGCCTTGTTCTCCGCAGCGGTGCCGGCGGGCAGCGCGGCGGGGGCCGAGACCGCGGGGGCCGGGCCCGGGGCCGAGGCAGCGCAGGCCGGGGCCGCCTCGGGGTCCGCGCCGGAGCCGCTGCAGCTCATCGGGCCGGTGGGAGAGGCGGCGAACAGAGCCGCTTCCGCTTCCGCTCACGCTACGCACACACCAGGATGACGTCAGACGCCTCGCGCTCGCCCCGCCCACGCCGTGACCGCGGGGCTCCCCGCCTACCGGTTGCCTAAGTGCCCGCTAGCTGACACAGACCGGGGGCGGAGCCCAAACCTCGGAGGTTCGCCTCCCGCTGCCTGTACGAGGCGGCTCCACCGGTTTGGGAAGCCTGGAATGCCGAGGTCTGTCTCCCACGGGCTGGGACCTTCATTCAGCCGGATTCCTGAAGACCTTGCTTTGGACTCATCGGCCCCGCCCGACACCCCTCGACCACCGGTTCCCTGCCAATCGGCATCCTTTCTAGTTCCCTTATTCTTCCTTTTAGGGTTCGTAGTGGAGGAGGAAAGCCCCCTCCCCGCCAGCTGCCCGGAGAAATGAGGGCTGCAGGAGAGCGCACACAGGGCGGCTGCAGACAGGAAAGTATTCAGCCTGAGTAAACAACATATGCAAAAATCACAGTGAGTGCAAGAGTGAGGTTCTTGATGTAGCAAACATTTATTTAATTCCTATTTGCCAATCCTGAGCTAGGGGCCTGGGAATACAAAGTTAAGTAAAACAAGATTCTAGTCCTCTAGGCACTACTGGTCTTGGAAAGCGAGGCAAACAGGTCAACTGGCAATTTCAATACTATGTGGCAGTTACAGTACTAGAGGTAGACACAGTGTGCAGTGCAAAACACGGAGGGAATTAACATCTGCTGCCTACTTTTGTGTCAGGGACTCTATCACCTTTATTCCATTTAATTATTCACTGATAGTTATGAGAGACTGGTATAGCTATCCCCACGTATCACGTGAGGACAAGGCTCAGGGAGATGAACTTAGTTGCCCAAGGCTCTCCACTAGTCTGTATTAGAAGCAGAATCAAACAGGTTTGGCTTCAAGTTCTAGGACTTTTGCACTATACCAAAATCAACCAGCTTTCAGGGAGCCAACAGGTTCACAAGAGAAGGTGGCTTCTGAACTGAGTCTGGAAAGAATCCTTGACATCAATCAAGCAAAGGGGAGTCAGGGGTAGTGTTAAGGGCACAGAATATCTTGAGCAAAAGTGAAAGAATATATTTGAGGGAAGAGCAGGGGAGGATAAACAATTGGTTACTCAGGAACAAATATCAAGGAAGGGGTCAGATTTGTGAGTCATGATAAAAAGCCTAAACTTTCTCCAATAATCTTTGAAGGGTCTTAATCAAGTAAATGGCTTGATGTGATTTTCATTTTATCTCCGGAAGATGGTTTAGGAAAGGGCAGGAAGAAAGGTAACTTTTTGCAAGAGCCTACAATACAAAGGAGAAAGAATGTGGCTTTAAGCTAATGTAGTAGTAGTGGAGGTGGAGTGAAGTAGATGAGTTCTAGATATACATAGGGAATATAACACTGGCAGGACTTGTGGATTGATAAAGATAATGTCAGAGGTAAAGTCAGCAGGACTTGTTAATTGAAGTGGGGGGGGGGCGGGGAGTGACAGAAATAGGAGTCTAGAAAGACACTTAGCTCTCTGGCTTGGTTGGAAAAAGCCTAGTATATTTACCAAGAAGAAATAAAAGGATTGGGAAGGAGGAAGAGAGATGAAGTGTTGAGAACTGCACATCTTGCACTTGAGGTATCAATCACTGTTGGATACAACGTCTGATTTAGTAAGATGGTGATGGCTGTGGATGCCAATCATTGATTTGTTCCAGGGGACAACGGATAGAGTGAGGAGAGCAATAGACTAAGTAAGGATGCAGTAGTGAAGTACATCAATGAGGAAGCAGAGAAAGAAGGAGGAAGAGGGAATGGTCAGAAAAGAAGTTAAGCCCTAGTAGCTAAGGAAAGAGAGGGAGTGGGCAACTGTGACAGAGGGCCATAAAGTAAAGATTGGGAGGAGTGCACTTGATGAAGCAGCAGGGAGACCATTGTTTCTGTGTCAGGGGAGGAAAGATAAAAAAGGAGAACAGAGGTCTCATCGAAATGAATTGAGATGCAAACACAAAGTAAAATCGTGTACACAGACAGTGTAGACAACCCTTGGGAAAAGCCTGGTTGCAAAGAGAAAAAAGGAATGGGGGGGGGGGGTTGAGGGGGCTGGGAGGGTGCTCCCAAACTGTACTGGTTATAGCATATGTAGAGGAACCTGAGGCAGGAGTAGGGAGACCTGAGATGATGGAGCAGGGTAGGGTTGGGAGTCAAGTCACGCTCACAGCACTTCAGGGTTAGGGATATAAGCTGTCTGCAGCAGTCAACAGGCGAGGGGTCAGCAGGGCTTCCAACAGTGCAGAATAAGGAAACAAGCTACCAGCTGTGGGGCAGGGGATAGGCCCTCTCTCCCATCAGGAAAGGGTCAAGGGTTGATTAATGTCTTCAGCAAAGCTGGGAAGTTGGGTGTTCCCCAGCCTGTCACAGGATCCCAGCCAGAGCCAGAGCAGAAACCCTGACCCTGCACCTCTTCATTCAGACAGGACTCATGGCAGCCTCGGGTTACCTAGGAATAAGATGGGCATCAGATCTGGGCCTGCTGGTACCAATACTAACAGATTATACCCCCTCATCCTGTATTCAGATCCCAGAGATTATCCTACCCCATCAGAACTGCTCTAAGGTTTATCTTAGCACTCCCCATACTCTTATGAAAAGGTTCACACACACCCCCCTTCCACACTCACATCAAAGAGTCCTGCCCCATGCTGCTGGTAGAGCCTTGGGTTGAGAAAGCCAAGAGGGGGGCGGCCATTGAGGATTCTGTGTTCATTTATCAGGGATAGGATCCCTCCAAACACCGGAGTAGAAGCCTGCAAGGGTGAGGGTGCAAGTAATTGAATTTGGGGGAAGGGGTGTTTGAAAGGATCAGAGGTCTCTGAGAAGTCAGGGGTTCTGGGCACAAGGTCTTGGGGGTACAGGCTGAGGGTAGTTCCTGAAGGTTTGAGGCCAGGCTGATTCTCACCGAGGTGCCAGACACCCATGGAATAGGCACGCGGTTGCTGACCACCCAATAGCCATCGGAGAGTGCAGCCACATCTGGGTAGGCACGTCCACTGGCATTGTAGTAACTGGATGGTGGCAAGTTGGGGCTGGAGCTCAGGAACTTGGCAACAGCTTCCTCCTGAAAAGCATCGTTGCGTGCGTATGTCTTCTGAACTGAGGATTCCTGACCTCCCCCACTCCATTCCCACCCAGCCACATAAACATACACGTACCTGGTACGGAGGTCGTGGGAACACATTGCTGAAGCCGCCGCCACTGATATAGTCAACAACCTCATTTGTGATTCGGAAAGGATTCTGGAAGGACGTGCCTCCCACCGTGGTGACATAAGGGCTGAGGGCAGAAGACAGCACTCAGATTTTAGGGGTCCTAAGGGTACCTCCAAAATGGGTGGCGATGCCCTGGGTGTTGCTGGAGGGACTGGACTCTGTGGGGAAGCATGTACGTAGCGATGACTAAGGTTTTGAGCCCCGAAGGCTTGGCTGAGGTGACTGCATACTTTTCCTAACAGAACACCCACCATATCTTCCACTAAAATGCCTGGGACCTGAGAAGGAGAAACACTGGGAGCTGTGTTCTACTCAGGAGACTTGGGGCCTGGGACCCACTGGAAGAGGGGAGTGCAGCAACCAGGGCATGTGAAGCTGAGGCTGAGCTGTAGGAGCACCTGGTGGGGTCAAGGCAAAGGTTCTAGATCATAAGGTCACAGATGAAAGGTTGGTGGTCACCGATAAGTGGTGAGCTGGGGTGCTTACCTGGAGGCAGGAAAGCTGGGACGGAACTGGTGTCTTCCAGAGGTAGACCAACACCCGGCCCCACTGTCACCTGAGAGAGACCAAGTTTAGCACTCAGATTAATTGGTCAGAGCTTGGTATGTAGGTTTGGCTGTCGGAGAGGAATTCAAGAGTTAGTCATTAGTGCAAGAGGTCAGAGTTTAGAGGTCAGGTCAGTGGTCCCTGTTAAATTCAGAGTATGAGTCAGAGATCAGAATAGGATCAGGGGTCACTGTGGGGTCAGAGCTCTCAGTTTGGGTGGGAGGGTGGGGGTCTAAGTTTTCAGTAGGAGGTCACCTGAGGCAAAGAGCAGGGTAAGACCCCGAGCAGCAGCCTTCATGAACTCAGTGTTGACCCTCTGGATGTAGGCACTGCTGAGGGAGTCCTCGTCATCTCCATAGCTCGCGGTGTGCACCGGTGGCAGGGCTGACTCATTACTGAGCAGCAGGAGCCACTGCAGGAAGGGTTCCTGTGACTCATGCCGGCCTGGATGTTTTGTGGGAAGGGGAGCACAAGGCAGTCATTTGGAAGGCGGCGGGGGGGTGGGGGGGGGTGCGTTCCAGGATCTCCCTCTAGTTCACTCGGAGGAGCAAAGATCAACACTCATTCCTATCCCTCTTCCCACCAACCAATCCCCTTGGCAGTACCAGGGTTACTGTAGACCCAGGTGGAGATGTTGGCGCCAGCACTCATCAGGTACTCCACATCTAGACTGGCCTCGATCCCAGCCCGGCCCCGGCCCTGTTGTCCAACCACATGGGCTACTGATGCCTGGTGTGCAAAGTTCCCACCAAAGAGATGCATGAATTCAGCCAGGTCTGAGTCGTGGAAATACTGCTCCAGGAACTACGGAGGGAGCCAGAGCAGATACATGGGTCAGAGGACATAGCCCCATGGGACATGGCCCCAAGAGATACCATCCTAGATCACACTAGCCCCCCAATGGGGTAAGATCAGATTTGAGGAGATCTTTTAGACTAAAACCCCCACTTTACTGAGGCTCTCCCCAACCTTCCCCGTGGATAGGGGATACGAGCGGGCCCTTGGCTGGTCAGGCTCCGTGGGGAGGCTTCAAGGACTCTAAGGCTCCTGCCTGGCTCACCTGGGCACAGGCTTGGCTGTTGTTGGTTGTGCCAGAGCCCACGTCTTGTGCTGTCAAGTTGTATCGCTCACGGATAACGGATGGGGTCACCCCCAGGTGCAGGCCAACAGTCTCTGCCACCTGTGGCTCAGGGCGTTGCCTCAAGGATGATGTGGGGGGAAAGCGGTGCAGCCCCCCAACTGTGGAAAGGAGATTAGGTTTGAGGAGATCTTTTAGACTCCAACCTCCACTTGACTGCCGATCTCGCCAATCTCCCCCCATGGCATCTAAACTTCTCCAGCCCCTGGCCCTGCCTGCCCCAACCCCACCAACCCCATTGGGTGTTACCAAAGTCCACATGGGAGGCCAAGGCCTTCGGGAGCTGGTAGGGTTGTAGGGACCTTACAACATGGGTCTCTGCAGGTCCCCCCACATAGCGGTGAAACTCAGACCCAGAGAGCAGCAGCTCTGCCTGTCTGGAGGTCAGAGAGCAGAGAACAGAGGTCAGAAAACATGGAACAGAGCAGACGGCTGTGTGAGCATCACCAGGCAGTTAGTTGTCTCCCCATGCGTTAGCTCTTACCCATAGCCCCCAGCAAGCTCTCAGCTCCCTCCCATTGGGGTGACTAGTCTCCCTGGTGGCACAATTGGTACCCCCGTGGGGCAATGATTCTCTCTCACCGAACACTCATCCAGCAGGTCAGAAAGTCCTGTGTGATCACTGATTGGCAGTTCCGGGCTCCAGCCGCCAAGAGCCATTTTTGGACCGTGTGGAGGGTCAGTGGTGATGGCCGGACCAGTTCAGCCACATCCTCCAGGGTCAGGTATTTTCCTGCAGGGATTCAGTAGAGGCTCTTGCCTTCATTCATTGCTTTTCCCAGTTTCCCTTTTTGGACCTCAACCAGGAGACATCGGGAGCCCGGAGAAGGGTCTTGAGGGACTTTATAGCAACATGGTAGTCTGTGCTATAAGGTGCAGCTTATACTTGGGGGCCAGGGGAAGAAAAGCTGGAGAGAACTGGAATGCCAGGGCCAGGAATATGGATTTATCCTAAAGGCTACTAGGTTGTAAATGCTGCACCACAGCCTGCACTGCCATGATCACGAAAAACAAGTGAGGTTCATAAATTAAAACTCCATTTTAAGCTTATTTCCAATAACAGTTTTTGAGATTTTCAGAGCCAATTATAAGATGATATCTAATTTAGCTCAAATTTTCATACACGTTGATTTTAATTTTAACATGATGGCAAGTCACCGTTTTCCTGTATGGAGCCATGCACACCAGAACTCGCCTCCTGGGTGCATCTGAGACCGCCCTTCCCCCACGCCTCTACCCACCAGGAAGGGCTGCAAGCAGGGAAGGACACAATCCAGCCTGACCATTGGAGCGAAACATCGACTGTTTTAGAGCAGAGAGTGGAGGACAGTGCCGGGGAGGGGGGGGGGGGCGTGGAGGGAAAGAGAGTCACAGGGCTGGCAGCAGCCACGTGAGAGAATAAACTAAGTTGGTGGCAACAAGGAGGGTGAGAAGTGGAATACACCAAAGGCTATTTTAGAGTTAGAAGTGGCAGCCTCAGCATCTGAGTGGAGGAGGAAAGGGAAGTGGATTTGGGGAACTTGAATTGGTGAGCACCTAGATGTTCAACAATCCCCAACTTATAATTCCGACTTTACAATGGTGCCAGACCGATGCACATTCTGTAGAAACTGTACTTTGAATTTTTATCTTTTCTGAGGCTAGCAGTGTGGTACGATACTCTCTGCTGATGCTGAGCGGTGGCAGGAAGCCACAGTTCCCAGTCAGGCACATGATCACGAGGGCAAGCAACTGGTACTCTACCAATTTCTTGGATCTTGTGTTCTGAGCATATTTAAGGCAGGCTAGGCTAAGCTATGATGTATTAAAAGCATTTTTGACTTAATATTTTCAACTTGTGGTAGGTTTATTGGGATGTAACCCCCATTGTAAGTCAAGAAGCATCTGTACTAGATGCTACTTCTCCATTTGTAGAATCATCATTTGAATCCAGATCTAAACATAAAGCCTGTGCCTTTTTTCTTTTTAAATTAAGCCCTTACTAGTTTGCTTAGTGGTTAGAGCATCGGCCTGTGGACCAAAGAGTCACGGGTTCAAGTGAATGTACCTGGGCCCCGGCCTTTTTGGCTCAGTGGTTGAGCATTGACCCAGGAAACAGGAGGTCCCGGTTTGATTCCCAGTCTATGCCTGAGTTGTAGGCTCGATCCCCAGTGAGGGGGGTGTGCAAGAGGCAGCAGATTAATGATTCTCTCTCATAATTGATGTTTCTATCTCTCTCTCCCTTCCTCTCTGAAGTCCATAAAAAAAATATATTTTTTAAAAGTGGATGTACCTGGGTTGCTGATCCCCAGCTCCAGGCAGTTGGGGTGTGTGTGTGTGCGCGCGTGCGTGTGTGCACGTGCCAATCAATATGTCTCTCTCACATCTATGTCTCTCTCTCTCTCTCCCTTTCCCTCCCTTCCACTCTCTCTAAAAATCAATGGGAAAAAATATCCTGGGGTGAAGATTAAAAGAAATAAAATAATTTATTTTGGAGAGGAAGAAAGGGAGAGACAGAGGGAGAGGGAGAGAGAAAAAGAGAGCGAGAAAGAGAGAAGCAGTTGGCTCCCATACACACCTTGCACTTCCACCAGAGATTGAAAAGCAACCTGGGTATGTGCCCTGACCAGGAATCAAACCTGTAACGGTTCTCAGTTGGTTGGGAGGATGCTCCAACTGAGTCACACTAGCCAGGGGAAAGCCTGTGCTCTTAACCACATCTGCTTTTAGGTTTCTAGCCTGACAAACACAGATGGAAATGGTTTGGGAGAAAGAATGAGTTAGTTTTGGACAGTTTAGCTTCAGTTCACTTTTCATTCAGGAACTTTTCAGTGAGAGCCACTGCCCTATATCACCCCCTGACAGGCACGGAGAGCATGACCTTGACATGCTCTGCACTGTCCCAGGCTCAGCCCAGACCTGCACTGCATCCCACATCCCATCCCTAGCCCCGAAGGCACCGTAGCGAGGAGAGCCGGGATCCGACACAGCCTGAACCAGCTCGGGCAGTCTTTCCAGGTTCTGCTGTCTCAGAGCAAAGGTGAGACTCAGCTCTTCTTCAGGGTCCACACGGCCCAGGGACACCCAGCCTGGGGGCAGCCTGTGGGGTCAGGAACATGGCCTTCGTTAGGGTGGCGATGGGAAATAGTCACAGAAGGTTCGGGATTAGGGGCTGAGAGCGTGGGAAGGACCCCAGCAGCGGATATGGCTCATGAAGGTGGATGATAGGTGACTGAGCCTGGGAACCTGGGGATGAGACTCTGGAGTGAATGCCAGGGGCTGGTAAGGGGATGAGCGAGGCTAGGAACAGGGCAGTGGGTGTAGGACAGGGCATACAGGGAAGGGGAGGTCGTGCTGAATCAACTCACGTGCGCTGCTGGTCGGGTTCCGGGCTGTAAGTGCATTTGCCCACGACGAAGAGGGCTAACAGCCCTAGGAGGCTGCAGGGATGGCAGGTGGGTTTCAACGGCAACTGGGGTGTGATGGTCTCCCCACCCTCCCACATGCATTCCCTCCCACATGACCCCCTTCTCCCAGGCCCTCCTAGTTTCTTACCAGGCTCCGAGTCTCATTCCGTCTCGCAGCAGATCTGCTGTCATGTGACAGATCACATGAACCCTACGGTCTACCACTACCACCCTTCTGCCTAGAAACTAGTGACGTGCAGGTTCCTCCCCCAAGTGGGCGGTCCTGAATGCTGGGGGAATGGGAGGGGCTGCCACTTGGATTCTCCCGCGTTGGCCCACCCGGCCGTGGCTTTGGCCCAGAGTTCCCTCCTACTGCGAGTCCACCAGGACACACGGGGGGCGGGGGGGGCGGGGGGGCGGGGGGGGGGGAGGCTTAAGAAAGGAGCCCTAGGCCAATGGTCGGCAGACTCATTAGTCAACAGAGCTAAATATCAACAGTACAACGATTGAAATTTCTTTTGAGAGCCAAATTTTTTAAACTTAAACTATATAGGTAGGTACATTGTTATTAACTTAATTAGGGTACTCCTAAGCTGGCCTTTGCTAAAAACTCAAGGGGCCAAAGAGCCGCATGTGGCTCGCGAGCCGCAGTTTGCTGACCACTGCCCTAGGCCCATAGACCCAAAGACCCGGGTTCTTCCTAGCTGTGTATCAGGAAAGTCACCCACCTAACCTCTCAGAGACCAGCTTTCTTCACTTAGAATATAAACTGGTCTGTCTCATAGGGTTGCAGTGAAATTTACAGATAAAACAGGCAAATCGCTCAGAAGTCTGATGGCAAAAGCTCAACACATTTGAGTCCTATTACAAGTGAATATATTGTGGCCCCAAGAAAAACACATAAGCCACTTGGTTGCTCCTGTATCCACCCCACCTCCTTGAAGACCCTAAGGCCTAGAGCTGGTCATCCCTAAGATCTCTCCTCACCCATCCAGCCTCTCTCTGGGTCACCGTCGGCCTTCTTCCTGGCCTCCTGCCTGTTAGAGGGAAAGATAGACTGCGGAGAGCTGGCTCCCAGTGCCACCCCCACCCTGGATGCCCCTGTGTCTACCACCCCTCTGTGCCTCCTGAGGTGTCCACAGTGTGCTAGGTGCCTTCCAATCCCTCTGGCCCCCACAGAACTGAGCCGGACGCTGGGTACAAACTGCAGTTTATTAAGGCTCCAGAGTGAGAATTGGCACTTGGTTCTGGGCAGGGGAAGGGGTGTCAGTGGAACCCAAAGGAGCTGGGCCCAAACAGGTTGGAGGACCTCCCCCATCCCCCCTACCCCCCAATAAATAAAGTCTCAGCTCCATCTCAGGGTGCTGGCACAGGGCAGGAAGCCCTCGCTGAGGAGAACCAGGGCTGCTGCCTCCTTCATGTGTCTCCCCACACTGGACCCGGCCACAGGTCAGTGCCCACAGGGCCTCTGTGGTGCTGGTACTCTGATGGGGCCGGGGTGAGACGTGCGACCTGCTCCCACTGGAAAGTTTGGGGCGGGGAGCGGGTCTCCCCTGTGGCCAATCGTGGTCCGAGGCTGCCCAGGGCAGGCTCAGATGGGGCCTGCATTGGGGACACGGTGCGTGTCCCAGGTCGGGGCCCAGCCTGGGCCACAGCTAGATGTGCAGCTCCGTGTCATCGGGTGGCTCCAGGCCGGACTCTGCGCTAAGTGCTGAGGCTGAGGGGCCCTGGGCCACCCCAAATGGCGAGACAACGGGTGAGCGAGCAGCCAGAGGAGACAGTGAGGGTGAGAAGCTGGGGGACATGGCAGCTGAGGACAGGGAGCCTTCGTGGCTGATGGGGGAGCGGTGAGAGGCCGGCGGGAAGATGGCCCGGGTTGCAGCTGTGCTGGCTGGCTTGGGAGGCACAGACTTGGCTCCTGGGTGGGCCACGGCAGTGATGAGGGGTGGTGGGTCAATACGGGGAGCTGGGGGACATGGCCGAGCTTCATCCTTGAGCCGGGCGATCTCTGTGAACACACTGGCCAACGGCTGGAACTGAGGGCACCAGCTCAGCAGGTAGTCCCAGTTATAGCTGCCACGGAGCTCTTCCTCGCCAGCCACAATGGCCGTCAGTGCACCTGCCACGCATGGCTTGCCATCTGCTGGGAAGCCATAGTCCCCAGTGGGTGCAGGGCTCAGGCCACATCCCCCCAGGAAGGCCGTGGCAGTGGCCGGGGGGCCCTCTTCTCGGTACAGAGTGGCTCCTGCACCTGGCAGCAGCAGCCCTGCCTTTCGGCCCTTATACCAGGTGTCGGGGGCAGGTGGCTCGCAGGATGTGTCACTCAGTCCATCTGCATCCTGCTGAATGCCCGAGTCGGGGCCACGGGCAGCGAGCGAGGAGGCCACACTGGCCACACGGGGGAACTCGTTGATCATGCGGATCTCGTCATCCTCCGCAGCCTCGGCTGAGCCTCGGCCGCTTGAATGGGAAGGGTCCAGGGAGCCGCCCCGCGGGTAGGGACCTCCAGCTCCTGGCGCACCGTAGCTGGGGAGAGTCTGGTGATACAGGTGCTCGGAGGGCGGTGGGCTGGGGGGCTCCCGGCCCAGCTTCTGCAGGGAGCCACTGGCTAGGGGTGCTGCCTGGGACATTGGGCCAGGCGCTGCCTCCGCCTTGCGGTTACGGGCCCGCACCAGCCCAAGGACCAGGGCTGCCAGTGCGAGCACCACCACCACTCCCAGGGAGGCTGCCACAGCCCCCACCAATAGCAGGTTGAGGTCAGGTGCCAGGCCCAGCGCCGTGTGGGTGATATCCACGGTCACCGGCACTGTGGCACTCCTCGAACCAGGCAGAGGCCCCCGTGCCACCACTTCCAGCCTCAGCTCTCGTGGTGCCTCACGCCGGGTTCGGCCCCCACCCCCCGAGGGGCCTGTTCCGCTGCCTGGTGCTCGGCTGTCCACCCGCAGGTACAGGGCACCTGTAGTCTGGTTGATACCAAAGTAGGGAGAAGAGGTGGCAAGGGAATAGAGCACTAGGCCATCGGCACCTCCATCCTCATCTGTGGCCTGCACGTGACCCAGGCTGTGGCCACGCCGGGCACCTTCTGGCACTTGGAAGTGGAAAGCTGGAGCCAGGAACACCGGGTCATACTCATCCTCGCCAGTCACCAGCACGGACACAGTGACCGAGGCGGAGAGGTTCCCAGCATCGGCAGCACCCACCAGCAGCTGGAAGCTTCCTGTGTGCTCGTAGTCAAAGGCCACTCGTGCCCGCAGCTCCCCTGTTGAGCTGTTCAGTGCAAATGCCTCACGTCCCTCAGGCCCTGGTCCAGCCTCCAACAGGGTGTAGCGGAGCCTCCCGAAAGCCCCGGCATCCCCATCCATCGCATGCAGAGTGGTCACAAGGGTGCCTGGGGGCTGGTTCTCCGCCAGGCTGGTGCTGAGCAAGCTCAGTGGGAAGGCTGGGCCATGGTCATTCACATCCTGGACCTCAATGGTCACTGGGGCCAGAGCAAAGTGTGCCCCCACAGGGTCTGCAGCCTGCACGACAAGCTGATGCCGAGCCTGGGTCTCACAGTCCAAGGGCCGGGCCAGTCGCAAGGCACCTGAGCTCGCATCCAGTTCAAAGAGCCCTGCAGGGTCGCCCGAGCTGAGGGTGAAACGCACGAGGCCATGAGGGCCAGGATCAGCGTCAGAGGCCTCCACATGCAGCAGCTCGGCTCCAACAGGCGTGTCCTCGGATACTGCCACGCGGTAGGATGCTCGGGTGAAGACGGGTGGGTTGTCGTTGACGTCCAGCACGGTGACGGTGACCGGCACGGCTGAGCTGCGAGGTGGCTGTCCCCGGTCAGCTGCAGCCACAGTTAGATTATACTGGGTTAAGCTTTCGAAGTCTAGAGGCTCAAGCAACACCAGGCATCCCAGTGCCTGGGGGCCTAGTCCACCACTCTCCCCAGCTTCAGCAAGACGCGGTTCCAGCTGGAAGACTCGGCCCCGGTTGCCACTGACAATGCTGTAGTCCACAGCGGCATGGGTGCGGCTTCCGTCAGCATCTGTGGCCTCCAGGGTGAGCAGGGTGGAGCCAGGGGGCAGGTCCTCGGTCACAGCCACACGGTAGTGTGGCAATGTGAAGCTCGGGGCGTGGTCGTTCTGGTCCTGCAGCTGTACATGCACTGTGGCTCGGGCTGCCCGGCCTGGCATCCCATGATCTCGAGCTTCCAGCACCACGTCCACCACTCCCAGCCCCTCATGGCCCAAAGCCACTGTTCCCGCTGTCGTGAACAAGGTCCCTGAGGTGAGAAGGGAATGGAGAGAAACATGAATTCAGCAGAGGCTATGGGTGAACAGAGCACGTGACCCTTCAGGACCTAGGAAATGGTCCCAGAAGTCAGACTCCAGGGACTAGGCCGTGTGTTGGGAGATTATGGGATGGCCTCCAGGATTGAGGGAACAGCTT
The DNA here is from genome assembly GCF_951640355.1 of Cnephaeus nilssonii. Taxonomy (NCBI): domain Eukaryota; kingdom Metazoa; phylum Chordata; class Mammalia; order Chiroptera; family Vespertilionidae; genus Cnephaeus; species Cnephaeus nilssonii. The sequence continues at coordinate 39,487,018 of NC_137084.1, read as the reverse complement.
CTAGACATGCAGCCAGGACAGGGCTTAAAATAGAGATAAAGGAGGAAAAATGTCCTCCTTGGGTAAGAGATCTAGGAGTTAAGTGTTTGGACAAGAAATTCTAGGGAGGAGGTCAGAATATGGCCCAACACAGTCAAAGATACGGGGTCAGTCTGGGGCAGGACGCACCATTGTTGGGGTCAACACTGAAGCCCTCAGCAGGGGAAGCCAGGTGGTAGGAGATGTGACCGTTGGCACCTGAGTCCCGGTCAGTGGCAGAGACGGAGAGAATGGCACTGCCTGGGGGCGTGTGTTCCAGCAGCGTCACCTGAGGTATGAGGACAAATGTTTATGGCCATGCTGCCCTGCTGTCCATCCGGCCTGTGTTCTGGAGGTTGGTCCCAGGAGCCGTACTTGGTATCCATTCCAGCTTGGAGCCCATACTCCTTAGTGTTTGAATTGCCCACCTTTCCCCATTTTGGGGCATGGGGCAAAGAACCTGGATACAGTTCCCAGGACTTGCAAGGCTGGTTTGAGATGAGACCTTTTCCCCTCCCGCCTAGAGCTCCATCCCCAGGTCAATTCTAAGGTCCAGCCCATCTCAGACACTTCTAGCCTCCTCACTTCTCTCCAACATGAACCAACCTGGGTCTTGGTGTGGGGACATCCAGGGACACTGGTACCTGGTAGAGGCTCTGTGAGAAGACAGGTGCATTGTCATTGACGTCCTCCACGAGCACCGTGAGGTTGGCACGGCCCTCGTGAGGCCCATCATGCGCCAGCAGCTGCAGGTGGTAGCGGTCACACTGCTCGAAGTCCAGGGGGCCTGTGAGGGAGACCCGGCCTCCATAGCGGCCTACGCTGAAAGGGTCCTGGGGTCCAGATGAGCTCAGCACATACCACAGCACCGGGCCGGAGTCCACGTCATTCCCCGTGACCTGTGCAATCTCTGAGCCCAACAGTGCATCTGCAATACGTGGGACAAATGTGTTTGGCATGGTCCAAGACACCTCTGGAGCCCCAGAGTGGGGAACAGTGCCACCTTACCACCCTTGGTACCTCTTACTTTACCCGGCCCTCACCTTCAGATACTTGGAGCTCCCAGGGCTGGGGGATGGTGGGTCGATTGTCATTGGTGTCGATGACCATCACCGTCAGGGTAGCTGAGCCCACCAGGGCTGGGCTTCCTCGGTCTGTGGCCATCAGTACCAGCCTGGACATAGTCAGGTGGAGCACAATTGGGGGAGGGGTCCGGGGATAAGGGAGAACACTAGGCAGGGCTAGGGAGACTCAGAATGTGGCCTAGGAATTGAGGGGGATTCCAGGAGGGACTTGAAGTTGGGTGGACCCAGGGTGGGGCTGTGGAGTCTATAGAGCCAGGGCTCACCGTGTTTCCGCCCAGATCTCACGGTCCAGGATGGCTGTGGTAGTGATAGCGCCTGAGGCTGGGTCTACATGAAACAGTCCCCGTGCTGGCTGGGATGCAGCCAGACTGTAGGAGATCTGTCCACTGGGGCCTTGATCCAGGTCATCTGCCTCCACCTGGTGGAAGGAGGAGGCTGCTGGCACTGGCCTGGGCACAGACAAGTCTGACCAGCCCTCCCCCCATCTTCCCATCATATCCCATACCTGCAGCAGGGGCCCCTCCAAGGGCCTGGATTCAGGCAGAAAGGCCACGTAGTGGGGCTGCAGGAAGCGGGGGGCATTGTCATTGGCATCTTGCAGGGTTAGGGTCAGCACGGAGAAGGCAAAGGCTCCTCCGCTCTCTGCCTGCAGCACCAGTCTCAGCCGTGGGTTTGCCTCAAAGTCCAGCCCCTCTGCTGAGCGAACTGTGATGGCTCCTGGGAGAAGGCAGAATGCATCACTGAATGCCCCTTCCTTGCCCTGGAGCCTTCCTCTCTGAGGCCTCTAACTCAAGGGCAGCCCCTCCCCCACCAGAGTCTCCTTGGGCCCACAGGGGAGCTCCTCCAGGAGCCTGTCCTTCACAGAGCCCCCTGCTCCTGCCCCTTACCTGTGTTAGGCTGGATGGAGAATGTCCCTTTCTCATTCCCGCTGAGAATGCTGTAGGTGATGGGTCCATTTGAGCCCCCTGCGTGGACAGCCTTAGGGGAGGCAATGGGAGTCCCTGCAGAGAGGATGGTATTGGTTGGACTGTAAGCACTAGACTGAGGGAGTTTGGGGGCCATTTTTAGTAACTCCAGCCCATGAAGAGATACGAGGCTGGGAGACACGGTTGGGACCCACCTGGGGGTGCATTCTCACGGAGCACAGCTTCGCCACTAGCACGGGGAAAGCGGGGTCCACGTTCAGACTCCCCCTGCAGCCCCACAATGACCACACCGGTGGCAGAGCGAGCAGGACGGCCAAGGTCAGTGGCCACGATGAAGAGGACACGATCCCGGGGGCCCAGGCCTACAGGGGAGCGGGTCACACGGATTTCACCAGTGTAGGAGTCCACGGTGGTGCCAGGAGGTGGTGTGCCTGCCAGCCTATAGAGGATGGAGGCATTCGCACCAGCGTCACGGTCTTCAGCTCGCAGAGTGGCCAGAGCCAGGGTCGGGGTGCTGAGGCTGGGGCCTGGGCGGGGCAGGCGCAGCCTCAGGGGACTAGTGGGGAAGGTGGGTGCATGGTCATTGACATCACGCACTGTGATGGTGACAGGCACCGTGGTGCTCAGGGGCCCAGCAGCTGCACCATCCACCGCACTCACGGAGAAGGAATAGCTGGAACACTGCTCTCTATCTAGGGCGGTGGCTGTACGCAGTTCCCCGGAGCTGGGCTCCAGCAGGAAGGCTCCTGCTGCACCTGCACCCAGGTAGTAGGTCACATGGCCATTGGCCCCAGCATCAGGGTCATGAGCCTGTAGCTGCAACAGGAGAGTTCCTGTGGGGGCATCCTCAGGCACCTCCACAGAGTAGGCAGGCACAGGAAAGGCTGGGGCATGGTCATTGGCATCCAGCACTGTCACTGTCACAAGCAGAGTGGCACTGAGAGCTGGCTGGCCTCCATCCCGAGCCTCTATCCGCAGCTGGAATGCTGGTTCCACCTCTCGGTCTAGTGGTCTCATGGTACCAAACTCCCCAGAGGCTAGATCTAGGACAAAGGCTCCTGATGGATCCCCATCTGCAGAGAAGGGCATACACACATAAGCATACACGTATCAGCCCATGGGAGTGGGACTGATTTATAGGCAACAGAAAAGAATGAGATAGATGTGAGGGAGAGAGAGGAGAGGGAGAGAGGAGGAGGAGAAAGAGAAAGAGACAAAGAGAAAAAGAAAGAGAAAGAGAAAGAAATTGGAAGAAAGGCAGAGAAACAAAGAGAAACACAGAAGGTGAAGAAATACCTTACTATAAAGCAGCTGATCTTAAGAGTGTGGTCTGGGAACCTCTAGGAGTCTCTTAAGACCCTTTCACGAGAATACATAAGATCAGAACTATTTTCGTGGCAATACTAAGACATTAAATGCCTTTTTCATTCTCATTATCTCACAATGTAGTGTGGAGTCCAGATGGTATATGTGATGACATCATCACTTGGATGGTTATTGGAATGTGTGCTGATATATTCCTGTGTTTTCTAGAATATTCTAGGTAGAAAGTTTAGGATATAAACATGTTCAGAGATTCATTCATTTTTTTCTGGCTTACCTTCATTTATACCTGTTACAATCTTTGCAATCTCATTACTATCCAACAAACTGATATTTGAAACCCTAACATGTGCCTATGCAGAAATATGTCGAGTAGTGTACTTCACTGGCTTGCTTTGCAATAGTTTATATCTTCTTAGCTTTAATATCTAATATAATATTGATAAACATATATATTTATATTACATATTTATTATAGTATTTATTATAATGTTATAACACACAATTTTATCATATAAATAAAAGCTTTTTAGGGATCTCAAGCATGTTGCCCAGCCGGTGTGGCTCAGCGGTTGACCCAGGAACCAAGAGGTCTTGGATTAGATTCTGGTCAGGGCACATGCCTGGGTTGCAGGCTGGATCCCCAGTAGGGGGCGTACAGGAAGCAGCCAATTAATGATGTTTCTCTCTCCTCGATGTTTCTGTTTGTATTCATCTTTCTATCCCTCACCTTCCCTCTCTCTCTAAAAAACAACAACAACAAATAAAAACATATTTTTAAAAAGCACCATTTCTTTTAAAAAAATTAAGCATGTTAAAGGTTCCCAAGACCAAAATGTCTGAGAGCAACTGTTGCTCTACAGGGACAGACAAGAAAGAAATAGAAGCAAAGTTAAAAATAGAGTCATAGAGGGAGATAAAGAGCTGAAGAAGCACAGGAGAGACAAAGATATATGCACGGGGGGGGGGGGGGGGGGGGGAAGAGGAATACATAAGAAGGAAAAGGAGACCCTGTCACATTGACTGAGTCTGACATAGGCCAACATGGAGTATGTGGTTCTCACCCAGGATGCGGTACTGCAACTGCCCATTTGCTCCCACATCTGGGTCAGAAGCCCGCAGCGTGGTAAGGGTCTGGGGGTCCTGGCCCTCGGGCACTTCCAGGGAAAGATGGGCACTCCCAAAGGTTGGGGCATGGTCATTCTCATCCTCTATAGCCACTCGTACGGTGACATGGGTCAAGAGCGGAGGTGATCCCCTGTCTCGGGCATACACTATGAGGAAGGAAAATCAATGAGCTCTAGTCCGCTCCCATCCCATGGAGAAATCCATACCACACAGTGTTCACACGCGTTTACCAGGTGCACACACAAAACAGAAAATGTCCATCTCTCTACACCCCACAAGCACACAGGTGCCTTCATATGGACATGCACACATAAATATACAGGTTTCAGAGATGTTACTTTCTTCTCACCTCCCATGCTTGGTGCATGCAAGATGTAGCAGTGGTGTGACATTAAATGAGGTTCAAAAGATCTGGGTTCAAGTTCCAGCTTTGCCCCTTTCAAACTCTGTTAGCTTGAGCAAGTCAGTTCACCTCTTAGGTACTCAAATATGCTCCTCTGTTAAATGTCTGCAGTATAATCTGAGGGAATCCTAGAGGGCATAGCTGTGACATTTTGCATTTGAGAGTTTGTGTCACACTGGTGACAGCCTAGAAATCAGTTGACCTTGCACTCTGCCAAATTGCTGACTCCCCAAAAGGATAAAAAAAATGTAACAGAAGCTGTGCTGTAATGGATGGAAGCTTCTAGAAGGTAATTGGGGGTTTTGCTTATGTAACACTGGGGATTACAACACCTCTCAGGTTTTCAGGGTCCTGTCAATGTGTACCTGTCAGGTTGATCTCCTCCTGTTCCTCCCGATCCAGGGCCCGAAGAGTCGTGAGAACTCCAGTGTCTGGGTCCAGGGAGAAGCTCTCGCCAGAGATGCCTCCATAGGTCACCTGCCCATTGGCCCCTGAGGAGGGGCAGCATGGAGGGTGATTTTATATATATATATATATATATATATATATATATATATATTCCTTTCTTGCCCTAGTCCACCCCTCTCTCAACGCCCCCACCCCGCAAGGTCTTACCCAGGTCTGGGTCGGTTGCCCGCAGAGTGAGCAGAGATGTGCCGGGCGGGCTGTTCTCCCGCAAGAGGACGCTGTATTCCTGCTGCTGGAAAGCCGGTGCCTCGTCGTTGACGTCAGCGACACTGACAGTTAGGAGCTGCGTGGCTGAGCGCGGCGGGGAGCCGTGGTCGGAGGCCACCACGGTCAGGAGGTGCTCAGCTCGATGTTCGCGGTCCAAGGGCCGCACCAGGGACAGCGCTCCTAGGTGATCAGCAGGGCAGGTTGGAAGGAAACCTCCGCATTCCCTTCGCATCACACCCTCCTCGCACCTGGCCACCGGACACAACTCACCGGTGCTTGAGTGCAGCCGGAAGTAGCCGTCCCCGCCAGCAGCCAGGCGATAGGTCACGCGTGCGGCCTCGCCCAGGTCCGGGTCCCGGGCCACCACGTGCAGCGCCACGGGCCCAGGCGGCTGATCCTCGGGGAGGCGCACACGTGAGGGTGAGGCGAAGACCGGAGCGTTGTCATTCTCGTCAGTGACGAAGACACGCGCGGAGACGCGCGCCGTGCGGCGGCGGCTGGCATTGGCGGGCCGGTCGGTGGCTTCCACCAGCAGCAGCATTGCGGGCGTGGTCTCGCGGTCCAGGCCCAGCGGCGCGCTCAGGGCCCCGGTGCGCGCGTCCAGGCGCAGCGCGGGCGCGGGCGGCTCTTGGCGCAGCAGGCGGTAGCGCACGTCGCTGTTGGGGCCCGGGCCGTCGGCGTCCGAAGCGCGGAAAGTGTACAGCGCAGCGCCGGGCTCGGGGTTCTCCGGCAGCGCCAGCGCCAGAGGGTCGCGGGCGAAGGCCGGCGCGTGCTCGTTCTCGTCTTGCACGCGCACCTGTACGCGCAGCAGTCGCGCGCCCGCGCCGCCCGGGCCCTCGGCGCGCACCGTGAGCGCGCGCCACGCTGGGCCTGCCTCAAAGTCCAGCGGCCGCGCCAAGTACAGGCGCCCCGAAGCCGCCTCCAGCGCGAAGGTACCCTCTGGGTCCGCGCCGCCCACCAGGGTGTAGGTGAGTGCTCCCACACCCGCCGGCTCAGGGGGCGCCACCGAGCCCAACAGGGAGCCAGGCTGCAGCCCCTCGGCTGCTGTCACCGTCAGCACAACAGGCACGGGTGCCGCTGGGTCTGGCTCTGAAGGATCTGGTGGGGGCTCAGCCGAGTGAGCTGAGGGAAGCACCTGTTGTGGACAGAGGCAGGAGGAAGAAAGCAGGGGGACCCGTGTAAAAGGGGGGTCTGGGTTTGCCCACGGGTAGCAGGAAGGGTGCTCAGAGTAGCCTTAGGAGAGGGGAAAAGGACCCAATGAAGGTGGAGCTATTGGAGGTGGGTCCACAGCAGTGGCCAAGTGGACAGATTGGAGGCGGGGCAGCCATACCTGCACCAGCAGCTGGAGGCTGGAACTCCGAGGAGGGCTGCCTTGGTCATGAGCACTCAGCGTCAGCACATAGTGGGGCCGCTCTGCTCGGATCAGGGGTGCTGCAGTGAGCAGCTCCCCTGAGTGAGGGTGCAGAGAGAAGAGCTCTGAGCCAGGACCTGGGGATAGGCAGTGGAAGGGTGAGGGCCTGGGTCCCAGAGCTGGGCAGGTCATGAGGGTGTGTCACACCCATCAACTCCCTTCTCTCCACCCCCATACCGGTCAGCGTGTACAGGATGGTCCCATTCTCCCCTTCATCCGGGTCCTTGGCCTGCAGAGTCGTCACCAGTGTCCCTGGAGGCACTCGGTCTGGTACCTGTGGGGACACACAACTTGCCTACAGTTGTCTCTTTCCTGTTCTTGAGATAACCCAGGATGGAGTTCCCCTCACCTGTGTGCAGACAGAGCCCCTTTTTTGCTCTCACACCTGTTCCACAAAGCATCTCTCTTACCTACATCTACAGCTTTAGGGGGAGATGCCCATTCCCTCTCACTTCTTCAGGATAGAGTCCTTCGCCCCTCACATACCTGTACAGGGAGGCCCCCGCCAGCAGCCCCTGAAGCCTGCAGGAAGGTGGGACTGTTGTCGTTGAGGTCGAGCACTGCGATGTGCACGGTGCCTGTGGTACTGCGGGGTGGGCTCCCCCCATCCTGCACCCGCACCAGGAGCTGGTAGCTGCTCTGCCGCTCTCGGTCCAGGGTTTGGAGGGTGGTCACTTCTCCTGGGAGTGCAGGAGAGGGGTCATGTGTGGAATAGCTAGGGAGGCAGAGCCAGAGGCTGAGGATAACGCAGAGAAGCTGGGGTTTGGGGAGGGTGGGAGGGAAACCCAGGGTGAAACTCCAAGCTTAGTGCTGGTCTTCATGACCAGGCTCTGGGGATCCTGTCTGATGCTTCCCCAAGCTGACGATGAGGCTACGGGGCCTCAGAATTTGGGTGCCAGTACTCACCAGTCTGGGGGTGGATGCGGAAGGCCTTGCTGTCTTCTGACATCTGTCGCAGGCTGTAGGTCAGGCGTCCATTGGGTCCCGAGTCTCGGTCACTGGCATAGACCCGGCCCACACTGGTCCCTGGGGGCTGGTTCTCTGCCACAGCCAGGAAGGTGGGCTCCTCAGACAAGCGGGGACTGTGGTCATTCTGATTGAGGATGCTGACCCTTACGGTGGCCGTGCCTGTCTGCTGCCCCAACTCAGCTTTGGACCCAGACACTGCCATTACCTTTAGTGTGTACAGCTCCTGGGACTCACGGTCCAGTGCTGCCCGCACCCACAGCCACCCACTCTGTGGCTCTAGGCCAAAAGGGCTGCTTGGCCCATCTCCTGCAAGGTGGTAGGTGACAGAGCCCCCATCAGGTGCTCGAGCCTTCACCTGCAGAACCTGAGTTCCAGGGGTGGTGCCTGAGGGCAGGTCCACACGGTAGGTAGGGCTGTCGAAGTGGGGAGCCAGCCCACGGGTCACCAAGTCCTGTACCACCACCCGCAGTCGAAAGTGGCTGGTGCGGGGTGGGGAGCCTCCATCCCGGGCTTCCACGTCTAGTTCATGCGCTGGCCCCCCTGGGGCCCCCAGAGGTCCTATAAGTCGTACGTGGCCTGTGGTGGGGTCCACGGTGAAGACCCCGCCACCTCCAGCAAGAAGGTTAAAGGTGACTCGGCTGTTAACGCCTGAGTCTGGGTCCAGAGCACGCAGTATATAGATGAGGGTCCCTGGGGCGGTGCTTGGTGGCAGCAATACTGTGTCTTCAGGTGCAGGGAAAGCAGGGGAATTGTCATTCACATCATCCAGCAGCACACGCACCCGAGCTACAGCGAAAGCGGGGGGCACTCCACTGCTTGCCCGCACCTCCAGCTCCAGCACTGGCCCCAGCAGCTCCCGATCCAGAGGGCGAAGCGTCTGTAACAGCCCCGAGGCCCCATCCAGGGAGAAGAGTCCTCGGGGATCCCCACCTGATAGGGCGAGTGTCACTGGCCCCAAGCGACCTAGGGAGGAGAGAGTGGTCAGAAAAGAGATGGAGGGGCACCTATTGAGTTGGGACCAGACTCTGATCCCAAGAGGGGTTACACAATGCTCACTCCTGTGCCTTTCAAAGGAATAGGGGGCGGGGCAAGTGTTGGCAGAGAAACTGGATGGCACTAGGGTGACAGTCACGTGGCTGAGGATGAAGCGGAGCGCCTGCACATGCCCAAGAAGGTGTTGGGAATTGGAACCAGAGTGTTTTGTATTGGGGCTATCTGGGGTACCCTGAGATGGAGACCGAGGGTTATATCGGGGTGTCTGGGTATGGCGCTAAGTGGGAATAATGATAAACGATACCTGGTGGGTTGTGTGCCTGGACTGTGCCCACACTGGTGCCTGGTGCCACATCCTCTGGCACAGAAAAGACATACTGTAGTTGTTCAAATATGGGTGGTATGGGGGTTCCAGGCACAATGCTGATGTTGACTCGGGCACTGGGCTCTGCCTTCAGGCCACCTCCATCCTGAGCCCCAATCTCCAGCTGCACCACAGAGTTGACCTGCCTGGCCAAGGGCCAGGCTACTGTCAGCAGCCCTGGGAAGAGAGGGAGCGCAGAGATGTTTAAGGAAACAACAGAGTTGAAGGGGGGGGGGCAGTGCTTCATTTCGGCAGGTGGGAAAGGGGTGTGGGATAAACCCTGGGTACAGAAGGATCCTTACCTGAGTGCTCATCCAAGGCAAAGAGTGGGGGGCTATTGCCAGCCAGGATGTGGTAGGAGAGTCGCCCATGGGGCCCCTGGTCGGGGTCATGAGCACGCACCCTCAGCACGGCTGTGCCTGGTGGACTCTGGGCGCCCAGGCTGGTAGCATACTCCCGTGGATAGAACTGAGGTGGGTTATCATTCTCGTCTGACACAAACACCTTCACATACACTATGGACTTGAGGCCTCCCTGGTGAGATATGTAGCCATAAGTCAGGTGGGCTTTATCTGGCCCTGGTGAATGCTCTATCGCAATGTCCCACCCTGCCCACGGTCTGCCCACTCACCCCATCCACAGCCGTCACCGTGAAGTCGAAGCTTGAGGGCCCCTGGTCACGGTCCAGGGTCTGAGTCGTGCACACATCACCACTGTGGGCATCAATGCGGAAAGGGGGAGACCCCGAGGCCCCAAGTCCGGCACCCAAGGAGTAGGAGAGGAGGCCAAATGGGCCGCTGTCTGCATCTGTGGCTGTCACCTGCGGGAGAGGCTGGGGTGAGTGTTGCCATATCTTTTTGGCCAGAAAAGCCAGAGATACATGGCAATTAGGAGGAGCAGGCCCTGAGCCACCTGGGGCTCAGAGTCTTTAGATGGTGGACACACAGAGGGAATTAGTAGGACATACACCAAAACACATCGCCTGTGTGAGGTTCCTGTGAGCCTCTTGTCACAATATTTTTGTCAACTTGTCAATACATAACCTTGTTTTACGTGTGTTTCTGTTTAAAGACACCTAACTTAATATATATTACTAGAGGCCCGGTGCACAAATTCATGCACAGGTGGGGTTTGGCCGGCCCGCCCTGATGTGGGCCTATCATGCTGGGCCAGCGGAGGGAGGGAGGAGATGGGAGGAAGGGGGGAAGGAGATGCGGGAGGTTGGCCAGCCGGCCTTGCCGCCGATCAATCAGGCTGGTTGGCCAGGTGCAGTAGGCATCATAGTGACCGGTCCTTCAAATCGTTTAGTTGTTCGGTGTTCTGGTCACTGGCTTTTTATATATATAGATTGATTTGTTAACATTGAACACATGGCCAATGACACTATAACTCTTATCTGAACAAAGTTAATCTGAACACACATACTGTTTTCTCCATAAGGCACATCACAGCCCTCTTGTGCTTAGGGACACTAGACAGCACTTCAGCACCTCACCTGGGGACCACTTTAAACAGCAAAATCACCAACAAAAAGCACAAAAATGCAAAAAACCTGGCACTAAACAGACTGCATGAAGGACTCTTGTTTACAGTATAAGAACTGAAATGTGAAGGCAGAGCCTGGCCATGTTCAGCCTCAGCTGAAACTGTGTGCGCTAGGTAACTTGAATTTTTCATCACTCTGCCCATGTCCGAGAATGACTGCAAAAGTTCCACAAGTATTGATTTTAGGGTCACACCTAAATTTTAGAGAGTCAGCAAACTGACAGATATTAAATCTGCAGAGAATGAGGACCAATTTCACTTATGAAGAAGAGTACTAAAGGACTCTGACTGCAAATTCCTGGTGGATCACAGGGAGTGAAGAACATCACCAAGTCTCATCATCACTCCAAGCAGAGAAGTGGCTGACTGATAAAACTATAGAGGCTGATGCCATAGGGTTACTCTTTATTGAGTTTGGTCGTTACAAAATGAGATCTGATTGATAGTGAAATTTGATGACTGAAGTGATCAGGGTCTGCTCTATGGATGTATGGTTGTGGCTCATGCAACTTTAGCTTCCCTTTCACCTCTCAAGCAAACTTCATTGGAAGTGGGAGAGGGAGAATTTCAGGTCTATATTGAAAGTCCAACATTGAAGTCATTCAGATGTAGGGGCTCTCCAAAACTAAGAACTAGGGAAAGGCTTTCCTGGTTAATTCTTGGTAATCTCCCAGACTGGGTCAGAAAAAGTTGAATGATTGGACACCAATATCAGGAGCCTCTGAACATTTCAGAGCTGGATCAGCAAGAGACACCATTCTGGGAGCTCCAAGGCCAGGATAGGGCCAGGCATACCTCTATGTGTATTTGTTCATTGAGTAAACGGACATTCTGATTGCCCTGCCTTACAACAAAAACTTCTTTCAGACTGACTTTTATATCATGGGTGCACATTAGGGCCTCAATAGTGGACTAGCTGGTGCCGACTGCGGTAGCCTGTGACAAAGTGCTCTTTGTGGATCCAAGGACCTCAGGGTCATGATATGCTGTAAAAGGAAGCTGGAGAGTTCCCCTTTCTGAGCCAGAAAATGTTGCTCAGGGAGAAGGCTGGCCAAGGACTTCTAATGGTTGCCTGGGCCCTTGACAGAAATGATTTGTGCCATTGTTTACCCTCCTGAGAGACACTAAGACCCTGCCATGGCTGGACCCTGGAAACAGCTCCCGCTCCAACTCGTTACTGTGGCCGTGGGCCCGATATCCCAGGAGACAAACTTCCCCTGCATCAAGCCTGCAGGCTGCAGCACAGCTGCGGCACCATCTCCAGAAGCTGTTAAAGACCTTTGCCCTCTGACTCGCTGCAGGAAGAAAGCAATAAATAGTGGTCAGGGGAAGTTGTCAGGAACTGACCCCAGAAGGCGCAGCAGCCATTGACTGGAAATGACCAAGGCAGAAGTGAATTTCCCAGCCTCTGCAGCCCCTGCTCAGAGGTTCCACTGCAAATGCACAATCTCCATTTCAGCAGGCTCTCCGCCCTGCTACCCAGCAATCTCTCCCCAAAGCTGTAACTCTTATCCCCACCCCACCCAAACCTCTCATCAAATGCACTATTTCAAGGAGAAAATAAAGACCCTTATCTGTGAACGCTCTAAAACTCCTAACAGACCACAAACTTACTGCAACAGCCCATCCTGACCTCCTTCCCAGGTGTTTCTCCCACTTTGACTTCTTGACACTACGCTCTCCGGTCCCCGTCCCCCACCCCCAACGTTTCCCACCCCCCAGTCTTCCTTTGACCTCCGCTTACTCTGTCCGTTGTTACAAGTTTTTGTTCCCTGGAATCTCTCCCTGGCCTTTTCTCACGCTACACACTTGCTTAGGGTCTTCTCTTCCACTTCTGTGGCTCTGACCATTGTCTATATACTTTGACCCAGATCACTTCTCTGAGCTCCAAACTTGTAAGGTGCCTGCTCAACATCTCCACTTGGATGTCCTCACAGGAACCTTAAATCCAACCTGTCCAAAACTAAAAGTCATGATCATTCCAAACCCCTCTCTAATGACTCTTCCATCCACACAGTCACTCAAGCCAGAAATGTGTTCTTCCCTTTTCCTCTCCCGGTATATCAATCAACCAGGGACTAAGTAAATCCTCATTATCTCTCCTATTTGTCTATTTCTTTCCATCACCATTATCATTGTCCTGACCTAGGCTTAGGTTGTCTCTCCCCTGAACTGTTAAGTTCACATCTCATAGCTGTCTGATCCCCCATCCTTCCTCTACACCAGGGTTTCTCAACTCAGCACGATTGACATCCTGGACCAGACAGCTCTTTGTCGTGGTGCATTATAGGATCCCAGGCCTATATCCACTAGGTACCAGTGGCACCCCACCCATTATGACAATAAAAAATGTCTCTGGACATTGCCAAATGTCCCCTCCAGAGGGCAAAATCACCTCAAGCTGTGAACCACTGCTCTAAATGGATCGTCAAAAGTATTTTTTTTAGAAAACAAATATCATATTACTCCCCTACTCAGAAAGCTTCAATGTTCCCTAAAGAAAAAGCTCACACCTCGTGGCTTGGCTGGACTTTTCACTGTCTCGCCTCCCTGCACAGTCTCATCTCCCACTCTCCCATCTCACACCCTCAAACAAGTCAGCCTCTCCCACTCTGTGCATGTCACCTCTGCTTGGTACCTTCCCCTGTCCCGTCCCCTCATAAACTCCTGCTTACCCTTTAAGTCTGAGCTCAAGGATCCTCACCTTTGGGAAGACATTTATATTGCCTTTCTGTACCTCACATGTATCCCCATCATGGATGTTTTCTTACTGCAGTAAAATTGTTTCTTTGCACATGAATCTCTCCTCTACATTATAAACTCCATGAAGTGTGTGTGTGGTGGTGTTGGGGAAGGGGAGTTGAATGATTCATTCATTACTGTATTCTGTGTCCCTAACACAATGACTGGAACCTGGTAGATACTCTAAATGTATGCTGAGTGAATCGAATATTAAGACTTCTTGTAACCATTATGAACACCCACTGGTTATTTTTATGCCTGCTTCCCTATGGTTTATGGTTACTAATAGTAAAAACTCCAGGAAACCACCTGGAGAGTTGCCCTCTTGCTTCAGGCACTAGTGAGGAGAAAGAAGTTTGGAAGCCATAGCCCACTGGTCCTGGGCCAGGAGGGACAGTAAACGCATGCGAGTGTGGGTGGGAGCTGGACAGCAGCAGGCAGGCAAATAACCTAAGTCTGGCCAGAAGGGAGAGGGTCAGCCACGCCCAGGCACTGGCCTGGAGGTCTAGGCTGACAGGGAGCCCCTGAGAAGATGTTCAGGGGTCTGGTGACTTCTGAGACATAAAGACTTCAAGCATTAGTCTCCTAAGAGACCTCCCTACCTCCAGTCTCCCCTCTGGCATCCATACTCCATGGTGCAGCCAAAGCAATCTTTCCAAAAGACATGTCAGATTTGCCTAGAGCCCTTCATTGGCTCCCTATGGTTTTTAAAAATATATTTTTTTAATTGATTTTTTTAGAAAGAGAGGAAGGGAGAGAAATATCGATGTGAGAGTACTAGTAAACATTATTCAGCTGCCTCCTGCATGCTCCCTACTGGGGAATGAGCCGCAACCCGGGTACGTGCCCTGATCAGGAACCGAACCCGCAACCTTTGGGTACACAGGCCAACACCCATCCCATTGACCCACACTGGCCATGGCTCCCTATGGTTTTTAAGGTAAAGTCAAAGCTTATAATCTGTTTCTGTCTACAATTTTGTCTCATCTCTCTCCAACACTTTCTCATCAGCACAACTTCATCTAAACAATGAAGTCCCCTGAACACATGGTGTTCTGCAGCTCTTTCTGTAGGCCTGGAGCCCCTATTCACACACCCTGTATTATCCATTTGACAAAGTCTCATTGATTCTTCAAAGGCTTGTCCTCCGGGTCTCCACAGCAGCTCATATGCAGCCTGCTACAGCACTAGTTCCTGGCGTGTCTCTCCACCAAGACCGTCACCTTTCTTGGTTCCCAGGGCTCAGCTGTGCTGGACTTATAGTGGGTAAGTTAATTCTTGACATCACAAGACACTTTTTCTCTAGACCCAATCTTAATTCCAACTACCAAGATTGCCTGACCCAGCTCTTGCACCCTGCTCTCTCATCTTTTCACTAACCCTTACCCTCTGCACAGACTTTGGAGCTCGCAGGATAGAACCAAACCCTCTGGCATAAGTGACCATCAACAGATGCACCTGAAAGGCTTAGTTCTTGCTCTGAGCTCCCCTGTGGCCCTCATAGCAGCACCCCACTGTGTACCTGTAGGAAGCAGGTTCCAGGCTGGGTGCCCTCAGGCAGTGAGGCGTTGTAGAAAGTCTTCTGAAACTGAGGCTCGTTATCATTCACATCTTGCAGGGCCACGCTAACTGTGGCGGAGGAGGCGAGAGGGGGCAAGCCCCCATCCGTGGCCACCACAATCAGCTGTGGCTGGGGTTCCAACTCATAGTCCAGCGGGGCAGCCGTGGTGATGATGCCTGAGGTGGGGTCGATGGAGAACCAGCGGGTGTGGCTGCCTGGGGCCAGGCTATAGGTGACCTGACCGTTGGTGCCCTGGTCAGGATCCCGGGCCATCACCCGCACCACGAAGCTGCCAGGCAGTGCAACCTCAGGCAGGGGCTCAGGTCGGTAGAGCTGGCGGTCAAAGGCAGGCACGTTGTCATTGACATCAGTGACATGCAACACGAAGGCGGCCTCAGCCCGCAGCGGGGGTGAGCCTGAGTCGGTGGCCGTAACCCGCAAGTTATAGGCATCCCGCTCCTCCCGATCCAGCTGCCGAGCCACGCACACCAGGTAGATGACGCTGTCCTGGGTGCTTAAGGCAAAGTGGCCCTCTCCACCCTCCAGGGACACGTTGACGTGGGCAAAATCACCATCATCTGGGTCTGACACAGAGATGCGAGCAACAAGCTGGCCAGGTGGGGCGGCCTCGGACACTCGGGGGGAGCCATCTGCACTGAGGAAGATGACAGTCATGGAGGGCTGATTGTCATTGGCATCTCGCACGTGCACAGTCACAAAAGCCGAGCCCAGCTCAGGGTGAGCCCCACCGTCCCGTGCCTGCACCACCAATTCATGGACCCGCCGTTGCTCGAAGTCCAATGGCCGCTCCAGCCGCAGCAGCCCCGTGTGCGCGTCAATGGAGAAGGGTCCATCGCCCTCGCTCTGTCTCCGGTTGATCTCATACGTCACAGCCCCATTGGCATCGGCATCGGCATCAGACGCATACACCTGCAAGACTGGGCTGCCGGCAGCCAGGCTCTCAGACACCACAGCGTGATAGCGACTCTGATTGAAGGCTGGGGCATGGTCATTGATGTCCAGCAGTGTCACATCCAGCAGGGCCTGGGCCCTCCGAGGGGGTGAACCACCGTCGTAGGCCTCCAGTTGCAGCATATAGTGTGAGCGGTTCTCTCGGTCCAGGTCCCCAGTAATTACCAGCTCAGGCACGGGAGCCCCATCTGGACCAGGACGTGTCTCCAGCCGGAAGGTCTCTCCAGCCCCATCACCAGACAACGCATAGCCCTGGGTTCCTAGGCGGCCAGCGTCTGCATCACGAGCCGGCTCCAGCGGGTAGCGAGTGCCAAGTGCTGTGTGCTCGGGTATCTGCAGGGCAGCACGAGCCTGTGGGAAGGCTGGAGCATGGTCATTGATGTCAGCCACTCGTACAGTAACTTCCACGGTGGCACCGTCAGGAGTGACTGCAGTGAAACGGTAGCGATCCCGCCGCTCACGGTCTAAGACACGGGCTGTACGGACCACCCCACTGTGCTCGTCGATGGCCAGGTCTGTGCCCACGCCGCTGCCCTCCTGCGCAGAGATGAAGTACATGGGAGGTGCTGCCGTGCCTGCCGGAAGCCCTGCACTGATGTCCCCGATCAGCGTGCCTGCTGGCTGCTCCTCATCAATCTGCAGGTCCAAGCTCCCGGCCTGACCCCAGGCTCCTGGCACCCTGGTCCCCAGCAGCAGTAGCAGCAGTGGGAGCAGGGGGAGGGGCCTGGGGCCCTGCATGCCAGTGCAGGGAGGCACAGTGCCCAGCTCCTTCTGCATGACAGGCGCAAGACCAGATGTGACTTGGGCTCTGGCTCCAGGCCAGGCTCTGGGCCCAGCTTGATCTCAGGCTCTGGATCAGGTCCAATTCGAGCACTGACTCCAGTGCAGGCTCTCTGACCTGGGAGAGAATCAGAAGGGAAACGGTCATGAGGGGGAAGGAATCACAGTTCAGGGAGACTGGGGCTTAGGCCTTGTGCTGTCTCACACCCAGGAAACCTCTGCTTCAGGACTCCTCAGGACCCACTCATCTTTCCCTGGCAGGTTCCCATCCCAACCTGACCCTGCCCTCCGCAGATTGTTTTGTTCCTATTGTTCAGGTCTGAATGCCCTCAGATTCCCAAATGGGGCAGGGACTCATAAGCCACATGGATGGGTTTGACTTTATCCTAAAAGCAAACGGAAGCCCCAAAAGTATTTTGAGAAGGGATGTGCCAAGATCTGACTGACATGTTGTGAAGATGGTTATCTTAGGACAGCCCTTGTAACACACTTGTGGGAGTCCAGGCGCTGGCATGGCTTTGACGGTGACTTGGATGAGTGTTAGCAATGAAAATGACAGTAGTGGAAAGGTCTGCAGAAGTGGCTAGGTCTGCAGGAGGTAGAATAGACAGGGCTTGATGACTGTTTGAAGGCAAAGGAGGAGGCAGTGGGAGAAGTCAAGTATGATGGGCACATTTCTGGCCTGAACCATGAGCTGGACAAAGGTATCTTTAACTGGTCAGAGAGAGAGAGAGAGAGACAGACAGAAAACCAAAGAGGGGAGGTACTCTGAAGCTAAGGAGAGCCAGGGTTTCAAATGCTGTTGAAGTTCAAGAAGGAGGAGACCTAAAGCCTCAAGATGGCATTTAGTGACTAAGTGAGAGGTTGATTCATATATTCCAATTTCTCACTTCTCACACCCTCCACCCTCTATGAAGTGAGGCTTCCTCTCCCATGACGTTGCTTTCACTAAGCTTCCACTCATTTCTATGTCCTACATCTAATGGGCACTTTTTTAATCCTTCTGGAACACTGGATTAGTGGTCATTGGCTTCTTGGAGCCTACTCGTCTTGGCTTCACATGGTGACCCCACCTCTTCCTTCCATTCTCTGTCCACTCCTCCATCTCCTGTGCAAGTTCTTCCTCTACCCATCCTTTAAAAACTGGTGCTCTTTAGTTGGGTGGGAGGCTCAGTTGGTTGGAGTGTCGTCCTGTGCAGGACACATACCTAGGTTGTGGATTCGATTCCCAGTTGGGGCACATATGGGAGGCAACTGATAGATGTTTCTCTCTCTCTCTCTCTCTCTCTCTCTCTCTCTCTCTCTCTCTCTCTCTCTCTCTCTCTCTCTCTTCTTCTTCTTCTTCTTCTTCTTCTTCTTCTTCTTTCTCAAATCAATGAAAAGCATATTCTTGGGTGAAGATTAAAAAAATTGGTTCTTTTCAGGACTCAATCCTGGTCACATCATTCCCCCTCTCCTGTCCCATGCCTTCAATTCAAATGTATCAATCATTAAAAAAAAATATATATATATTTTTTGTTGCTTTCAGAAAGGAAGGGAGAGGGAGAGAGAGCTAGAAACATCGATGAAGTGAAAGAATCATTGATTGGCTGCCTCCTGCATGCCCCCCCACTGGGAATCGAGCCTGCAACCCAGGCATGTGCCCTCGACCGACCGGAATCAAACCTGAGACCCTTCAGTCCACAGGCCGACTCTTTATTCACTGAGCCAAACCAGCTAGGGCATATCAATCATTTTTTTTATATATACCACCTATTTGCTAATAACTTTCTGATCTCCAGTTCTAGCTATGGAGATACATGTCCAGCCATATTCCGGACTTCCTTCACAGCGGATCCCCAGCCTTCACCTCAAGCTGATTTTCTTCCTCCAGTCCCTTTCCTGGGAACAGCACCACCACTCATCCAGGTGTCCAGGCCAGAAATCTGGAAGCTCTCCTGGCTTCCTTGCTTTCCTTTAGTCATATTTCCAATTAGTTATCCAAACCTAACCATCTCAACTAGACAGGTCTCAAGGGTGCCCTTTCCTCTCTCCCACTGCTGTCCCCGTGCCAGTTTTGTCATCTCTCCTTTCAATTCTGCTCCTTACTGGTCCCCCAACCTCCTGGCTTGGACCATCTGATCCATCTCCACCTGACCAGAGGTATCCACACAGCTCTCAAAAAACCACTCCTGCCGAAACCGGTTTGGCTCAGTGGATAGAGCGTCGGCCTGCGGACTGAAAGGTCCCAGGTTCGATTCCGGTCGGGGGCATGTACCTTGGTTGTGGGCACATCCCCAGTAGGGGGTGTGCAGGAGGCAGCTGATCGATGTTTCTCTCTCATCGATGTTTCTAACTCTCTATCTCTCTCACTTCCTCTCTGTAAAAAATCAATAAAATATATTTTTTTAAAAAACCACTCCTGACAAAAGGATTCCACTGGTTCCCCATTACTTAGAGCAGAAACTACTGCCTTTCCAGGGGAAAAAATTCAGATACACATACTCGCAAACTGTGTCTGTAGTTTCAAGGGTTCATGGACATTAGGTATAGAATTTCTGGCCAAAAATATAAAGTCCAACCTCCTTCATCTATCTTCCTGATCTGAGTCCTGCCAACCTCTCCAATGTGCCCGCCCTTTCCTTTTCCCACCATACCCTGCATTCCAACACTAAACCATTATCATGTTCCTTCCCAACTCCTTGCCTTGTACGAAGTATTCTCTCGGTCTGAGATATCCCCTATAAATCCTCTCCAAGTGGCCATCTCCTACTCAAACTTCAAGACACAATTCAAATGTCCTGTGTTCTGTGGAATCTTCTACATCTCCATCACCCCCTACAGAGCCAGCTGGACCCTCTACTGGGCTCCCACTGCTTTTGGTGCACACTGACATTAGTTGCGTAGCAGCCCTGATTTGTTTACATGTCTGCCTCCCTTCAGAACTGGAGGCTCCCTGAGGACAGCCACTTGATGGTCCTATTTAGTCTCTGATTCTCCAGCGTTTAGTAGAGGTATAGTGTCAGCAGGCAATCAGTGCTGAATGAATGGTTGGAGCCTCCGAATTGCACACCACCACACTCACCTACTGACTCAGAGAGAAACAGTCATGGACATGCCAACTAAGATGACAAACACATGTAAGCCTGTGCCCTTGAGATATCATGGTCAGTGCTGTGGCTACAAAAGTGTGTCCTTGGGTCTATACAGATTTGCTCTGCTCTAGGACTTCCTGCCTTGCTAAGGAAGGAGAGTTTCTGGCCCCACTCTTACACTCCCAGCCCCTACCCTCTCCCGTCTGTGAGGCTATAAAAACAGCAGGGTCTCCAGAGTTTGAGTTGGATTTGAGTCCGGTCCCTGTTATTTTCCTAATCTCTAAAATGGCTCTGGTAAGACCTACTCTGTGGGGTTTTGTGACAATTAGAGGCAATGGAAGCAAGGAGCTCCCATTTGGTATATGCTCTCTCCTGGGTTCCCTCATCCCAGCTTCAGAGTTCTGGGGTTCATATATGTGCACTAAGATCCCTTTCCCCGGGGCTTAAGACTGAGGAACCCATGGAGCTGCCCTAAGGAACAACAGGTCAGAGAAGTTCAGAACAAGGAGGTCAGAGTGAACATCGGCCTGATTCAAAGAGGGGAGAGACTGAAAGTACAGGGATGGCCCAAGCCTAGAGACTGGGTTACACATAAGGGTTAAAAGTTGGTTCTATTCATTTAATCAGTCAGTAGAGAGAAAGCAGTTACGATTGGTGGGGAGAGGAGAGAATGGGGACAGTAAGGTCAATGTACTTATTACACTGTGTTATAACTCTCTGCCTCCCCACCCAGAGACAGAATGTCAGCTATTTGAAGGCCAGGATTGTATCTTATTCACCTTTGTGTATAGCACAGAGCATGGCACAGAGTACATGATCAATACACTTTTTGAATGAAAGGATATATGAAAGCTATGTGATAAAAGCTCAAGTGAAAGATCGACTTTGAAAAGGAGGGATTCAGACTCAGGCAGATGCCCTTCTTCCAAACTGTGTAGACACTAGGGCCCTCCTCATCACCCAGCCTGGATCCCTTTCCAGTGCCAACTGTCCCAATACACTCTTACAGTGGACACACAAAGGTACATACTCATGAAGCCACAGGTCCATACATGCACTAACTTACTTGCAGACAAGCACACTCAACACACATTCATTCACACGTGAACAGGCTGCAACAGACACAACCAGGGCACATACACAGATACCCTCCTCACAAATACAGAGAAACATGTTTTCACACACACAGATGTGCAAATGCATTCACATGGACTCCCCCACCCCCAAACACACACTCACATGCAGGCATACATATAGAGACACACACAAAAAGGTGCATTCTCATAGGCCTCACATGGACAGGCCCATTCACATGGGGAAGCAGATACCCCACCCCTCCCAAGTATACATGCACAGGCACACTCCCATGCACTGCCTTCCCATACGCACAGACAGACCCACCTTCACACATGCACAGTCTCACACAGACAGGCACGCGCGCGCACACTTGCAGACCCACCCACACGCAGGCATGCTCTCACACATGCTGCCGGGGCACTCGTGGTCAGCTCTGTGGCTGCAGCTGTGACCTCTAGGTCCCTGGGGCCTCTGTCTGGACTCTGCCTCACCACTTCCTGCTCCAGGGCTTCCAGTTCCAAACTCGAACTCCAGACTCTCTCCCGAGACTGTCTCATCCTCTCTCCAACTCTCTTCTCAGCACCATCTCCCCCATCTGCCCAGTGTTTCTCACTGCCTCTTCCCCAAGACTTGCTCCTCCTCCCTGTTCCTGTCTCTCTCCCTCTCCAGGTCTGTCCCATCCCTTCCTCCAGATCAGCCATCCACCTTGTCTTTCCCCAATCTGTCTGTCCTGCCTCCCGCCCAGATCTATCTTTTCTTTCCCCAGATCTGTCACACCTCTTCTCCCACCCAGTTCTGCCTTGCTGCATGCCCTCACTCTGTCCCCGTCCTGTTACTCTGTCCTCTGGCTCCATCCTGCTCTCCCCCTCTACCCCCACATCTGGGCCTCTGGAACCACAGCTGGTTCTCATTAGGAGGGGGAGGGGCGAGACTGTTCATTGGGGCCTGCAATGTGATGTCAATCCTCCCCCCACCCCGCCGCCTGTGTGTCTATAGCGCCTGGGAGCAGGGGTACAAGGGAGAGGAAGGAAAAGTGGGTTGGGGAAGGAATAGGGGGACCATGAGGGAAGGGGATACTCCAGGAGGAAGTAGAGGAGTGGCCCGAGGTACAGAAGGGGAAGCAGGCTGGGGGAGCTGGCACCACTCAGGCCTCCTCCCTCAACTTCCTGTCCCAGCGCCAGGGAGGGGCAGGGACCAGAAAGACAACAGGGTGAGGAGGAGAGCTACTAAAGCGAGAGTGGCACAGAAGTGGAGGAAGAAGAGGGTGGCTTAGGTGAGCAAAGGGAGGTGGAGGTATAGGGCCAGGCCTAAGGGAGAGAGGAAAGAGTTCTGGTGGGTGGATGACAGGGAGCAAGACGGAGGGAGAGTGAGTGTACGTGGCCAAGGAAAGCGAGTGGAGTTAATGCAGAAAGGGGAGGTAAGTCGGAGACAGGAACAGTGGGCCTGGAGAGATGGGATGGGGAGGTAGATAGAGGCAGAAGGCAGAGCTGGAAGGGTAGGGGGCAGAGAGGAGAGTAAGGAAAAGAGAGGGAGGAAAAGGATGACAAACTGGCTTCCCAAGGGACAGTGACCAGCGGCCAGGGCAGCACCTGGAGCCTGGCTCTCCTGAGGGCTGGCTCCCAGAAGGCACCTCAGGGAGAGGCTGGGACGGATGTGAGCAGAGGAAGCAGAAAGAAAGTCTATTTTCTGAGCTTTTATGGTGTGCTGGGCCCTATGCCAGGCAATTCACAGACAGTATCTTGTTTAATCATCATAACAACCCTGTGAGGAAGGTGTCCCGCCTTCCATTGAAGAAACTGAAGCTCCGAGTGAAACAATTTCCCCGAGTTAACACAGCCTCAATTTGAAACCAGCATTATGCACTCCACACTGCTTGGGAGTCAGGGAGAAGGGGAAGATGGAGAGAGGAAGAAATTACAAGAGAGTTGAGGGGAGAGAGTCCCTAGCAAGCTAAGGGAGACCTGAAGAAAAGAACTTCCAGGAGGGAGACAGGTATGAGGTGTCTGTAACAGCCCAGGTCAGGCGCAGTGGGTTAAGGACACAGAGAAGTAAGATGCAAGGAACTGAAGCTGACAAGACTTGGCCACTGACTCTTCAGGAAGGAAGAGGGAATAGAAGGGCTCCAGACCGACGCCCAGGCTTCTGGCCTGGTTACTAAAGTGGTGCCATTAGGGTACCACAGAGGAGAAGCCATTTTGGGGGGCTTGTTGGGATCCCCATGTGGAATTGTTCCAGGCACAGCTGGATTGGAGCCTAGGAGAGAGGTCTGGACTTGAACAAATCAAGGAGTAACGGAAAGCCATGGGTGTGGGGACCATCAGGACAAGTAGAGTGGGAAGAGAGTCTAGGACAGAATCCTGGGGAACACTCACATTTAAAGTGCAGACTGAAAAAAAAAATAAAGTGCAGACTGAGGAGACTTTATTCTTCTTGGAGGAGACAGTAACATAGAGGGAGGAAACATTTCAACAAGGAGGGAAAGATCAACAGCACCCAATGCTGCTGAGAGTTAAGTAAGATGAGGGCTGAGAAGTGGCTGCTGACTTTAGCAATGAGGAGTTCACTAGCGACCTTGGGGAGAACAGTAAGGGCGCAACCCTGCTGCAGTGGGAAATGAGAGAGAATGAATTGATTAATAAGTAGCGATAGAAAAGATGTCTGCATAGATTCATTCATCAATGCACACTTATTGAACTCCCAGAATAGGAAGGCAATATATCACAGTGAAGCAGGACAGGATAGTGGTGAAGATGTGGAATCTGGGACCAAACCAACTGGATTTTTGCCCAGCTTCACACTAACTAGCTGTGTGACCTTAGGCAAGCCACTTAATTTCTCAGTGCTTCCATTTCCTCATTTATAAAATAAGGACAATACTAATACTTACTGCACTATTTGCAGTATGAACAGTGTCTGGCATGCAGTAAATGTCTTATAAGTATGCAAGCATGAACGAGTATTGCAGTGGTTAAGAAGGTGGGCGCCCTGGCCGGGTAGCTCAGTTGGTTAGAGTGTCATCCTGTACACCAAAAAAATGGTTGTGGGTTAGATCCCCGGTCAGGGTGTGTATGGGAAGCAACAGATCGATGTTTTTCTCTCTCTCTTCCTCCGTTCTAAACCCAATAAACATATCCTTGGGTAAGGATTAAAAAGAAGAAGAAGATGGGTTGTTGTCAGACAGACTTGAGTTCAAATTCTGACTCTATCACTTACAGTGTAACCCTGGGAAAGTTGTTTAACCTTTCTAACTCTTAGTTTCTTCTTCTGTAAAATGGGGATTAAAGGGCCTACTTTATCATTGTACAGAGTTACATGAACGAATGCTACAAAAATTTAGCAGTGTCTGGCATACAGAGAAGCCTTGATAAATATCAGCTGCTATTGTGTTCTAGACACACAAATAACCCTGGGATACTAGTAAGTGCTATCCCACAGATGAGGAAACTGAGGCTCAGAGCAAGTAGCAGAGAGACAGCTGGAACACAGCCCTGATGGACTCCAAAACTACTGCTTCTTTGCCAGAGGGCTTGGCAATACCTGAAAAAAGGTCACGGCCAGGCGGCAGAACAAGGGAGAATGAGCAAAGTTCTGTTTTAGGGGAGAAAATCATTGATGAGGTAGTTGCCAATCCAGGTGGGCATGGAGTCAGGTGGTGACATAGGGGATGGGACTAGAGGATGCTCGGAGGACTACAGAAGACAGAGGGGAAAAAAAAAAAAAGCAGGGAGAGGCAGGCCTAGGGCATGCTTGAGAAATGATTCATCAGTAGATTTATTCAACAAATATCTACTGAAGACCTACC
The DNA here is from genome assembly GCF_951640355.1 of Cnephaeus nilssonii. Lineage (NCBI taxonomy): Eukaryota > Metazoa > Chordata > Mammalia > Chiroptera > Vespertilionidae > Cnephaeus > Cnephaeus nilssonii. The sequence continues at coordinate 39,462,170 of NC_137084.1, read as the reverse complement.
ATCTGCCAAACACCATATTAAGCAGTAGGGAAATAGCAGGGACTTGGAGAGATCGAGTCCCTGCTGCCGTTGTGGTGTCCACAGGTAGGGAGACCTGGAAATGGTGAGGGATATAGGGGTGGTGGTGATGGGCAGCAAGGGCCTGGTCCTAAGTTCTGACCCTGACCAGCGGAGTCCAGACTGCAGAGGAGGCCAATGCGGCTGGAGCTAGCAGAGAAGTTGAAGGTGTAGCAACCCAGAGATGTCGAGAGGAAAGAACAAGTTTGGGGAAGTGGGAGGAAGGAGGTTGAGAGGCAGGTGAGCACAGCAGAGGGACTGAGACGTTGGACATAAAATTAACTAAGTTAAAGTTGAGCACTTAATAGTTGTTTTCTTTCTGAATCCTCAAAGCCACTCTCTTAATGTTACCTCCGTTTTCACCTGAGGAAACGGGACTTCAGAGAAGCTAGGGTCAATCAGGTGGAAATGGCGTGGCTGGAAGGTCCGATGTGTACCCCTGCTCCCCCCTTTCCTCCCTCCCCTCCTCCTTCCTCACCAACCTTATGGGAATTCTAGGCCCTGAAAGACAACAGCTCCTTTCTTTGAGTAGCTTAGAGAGAGAAACATAAATAAAGAGATTCTAGTATGCTAAGCAGAACACAGTGGGGCATCCTGACTCAGGCCTGGGGGTTCCAGGTGGACTTCTCGAAGGAAGTACCCTCTCAACCAGGGGACACAAGAACTGAGAAGACCTTCCCATGTGGCATTGATTGAAAATGCCTGGACGTCAGAGGGTTACCCAGGAAATACTGACACTGGAGGTGAAGGAAGGGGCAGGCAGGGGGAAGCCAGGAAAAAGAAGGGATCCAACAGCACAAACCCCTGGGAGGGACTTTTGCTTTGCAGGTACCAAGGCACTAGGGAGCCCAGGCTTGCTCCCATTACCGCTGATAGGCAGGAGAGGGAAGAGGCAAGAGCACAAGTATCTGGGAACTTGATATGAGGAGGAGAAGGGGCTAGGGTGCCAGGAGCTGGAGGGTGTGGCGTGGATGTATGTGAAGGGGGCGTTCGAGGAAGGAGCTGCCTATGGCACCTCCAGGGAAGGGGGCCGGTGGAGTGGAGAGAATGGCAAGGCACTGTATGTAATGCCTTGTGGCCCGATGGCAGGTCACAGCTTCCTCATTGTTCACACCCTCCAAGAACCCCAGCAGGCACCTGGCCCAACAGATTTGGATCTCTCAGCAGGTTCCAATGACTTTCTGGGTTATGAGACATGTGGAGAAGGGAGTGGCTGCCGTTAATTTCTGGGTTTGTAGCTTGATAACTGAGTGGGGATGGCTTGGGGAGGAAGGAATGATGAGTTCAGGTTTGGACATTATAAGGGGCTTGTGAGCTATATAGTAAAGATCAGGTAGGAAGCAGATAAAAAAGGTCGGGAAGTCAGAAGAGAGGTCTGAAAGAGGTAGATATTTGGGAGCCATCAGCTTAACTAAGTGATAATTAAAGCCCTGGAAATGAATGAGATGGGTCACCCAGAGGAGTGTATAGAGTAAAGTGATAAGAAGGTCCAAGCCAGAACCCTAAGGAACAGTAACATTTACGGGCCACCCAACAGACTCCCTAAAGCAGACTGAGAAGGAACAGCCAGGAGAGCGATGCACATACTAGTATTCCCACCATACTATACCAGTAATCATTTGTTTGTTTGCCTGTTTCTCCTATTGAGGTCTAAGCTTTTTGAGGGTAGGAATAGTATCTCTCATCATAGTATTCCCATTACCTAGCAGTGTGATTGGCACACGAGAGCTCATTAAATGTTGATAGAATAAAATAACGACTCAGAAGCCACCTGACAAAAATGATTCAAATAGAAGAAAATGGTCATCAAGAGGTCAAGCAGTTAAGGACTTTTGAAAAGAGTCCCTAGATCTGGCAGGTGAGAGGCCACTTGCTCTTAGGGCGAGCAGTTACATGGGAAGGGCAGAAGTAAATGGGAATGAAGTGGGAGCAGCTCTGTGCAGAAGACACTCACAAAATGTGGTAGTGAAGCAAAGCGAGTTTCTTGGTTAATTGGATATTACAGGGTTAAGGCAGGTAGGAGAGACTGGAGGCTATTCACATGGTCAAAGGATAAATGGATATATGGAGAGAAACTGGAGACCTGGGCAAGACGCGGAATAATTACTTGAGTCATGTCCCTGTGGAGGTGGCGGAGATGGGACCCACAACACCAGTGGAGGACAGGTCTGAAATAGAAGAGCTGCCTCCTCATTCTTACAGGAAAGCGGAAGAGGTTGAGGAGGAGGCAGATACAATTTGAGGGAGGAGGCAGAAATTTGAGGAATTTAAACGGGATGGCCTCCGTTTTCTCAGTGTTCAAGTAGACCAGGTTAGGTGCTCCTACCTCCTCCTCTCCTCACTCTTCACATCCATTCTATCCCTGAGCCCTGCTGACCTCACTGCCTGAAGAGCGCCTGAAACCATCTACTTCCTCCCTCTGTATTGCCACTGCTCCGGTTCAGGTCAGCGAGATCCCCTCCTGGGTTCCTGCAGCAGCCAACCATCCCCCTTTTCAGACTCTTCCCTCCAGTCTCCACACTGCTGTCAGAGTGGTATTTCTAAAACAGATCTGGTCATATCACACCACAACTTTAACTGATTTGGTGATGTTCCATTATTCTTGGGTTAGATACATATTTTTCACATGAACTATAAGAACGCATGATAGAACTAACCCCCCATCGACCTCTCTCTCCCCGACTCTCACCTCTCCTGACACAGTGCTATTCGTGCCAGGCGCACTGGATTGCTTTATACCTCAACATATATCACTTTCTTCACGTGGGCTTTCTCATGCTGCTCCCTTGGCTTGGAATATTCTCCCCCATCCACCTCACCTCCACCTCTCCCACCTCGCCTTTGTTTGGTTGACTCCCTATTTATCCATCAAACTGAAGCTTAAATGTCACTTCCTCCAGAAAGCCTCTTCTGACCTCACTACACTGGCTATGTGCAGCCGTGTTATAGCACTCACTCCATGGCCTGTAAGCTTCATAAAGGTAAGGATCATGTCCATTTGGTTCATCATCCTTGTCATGCTAGCACCTACCACACTGCCTAGCACAGAGTAAGTGCTTAACATGTTTTTGCTAAACGAATGAGCCAGCAAATGACTAATGAATCTGCTGAAAACAATGGGTGAGGATATGAGGTTAAGGGGTGTGACAAAAATGTAAAAAAAAAAAAATCTATTTATTTATTTATGGAGGGCTTAGTTGAGGGTGGAATTTATAGAAGCCATGTATTTATAGAAGCATCACTTGGTGTAGTTGAAAGTTCATTCCAGCTAGGGTTAAGATTTTGTGGGATGGGTGGGCTCAAGGACAAGGTAACCAAGAGTCACCAAGGAGGGGTTGAAGGGAGGGTCCTACATGTACAGTATAAATTGGAAGAAGAGCACAAAGCCAGCATGGGGCAGATTAGGAGAAAGCAAAGAAGTCAAGGGCAAAAGATCATTATGAGTTGAAGAATAAGTATAATGGAAGTGAGGGCATTTGAGAGCTGGAAGGACATAGGAGGTTTTGGGCAGAGTGTGGAATGCAGAAGTTTAGAATTTTAGAGATGGACCAGTTCTATAGAGTAGTTCTGGGAAGGGAGAAGGAGGTAACAGGAGCTAAGAAACTGTGAGGCTGAAGTTTTGGAGGGACACTTAGAACTACGGCAGGATATAGGGCAGGGGGAAGACTGATCCAGGCCCTCAAATTTTCAGGCCTGATGAGGGTAAGCCTGGGAGTCTATAGATGAGGAGTCATGGTGTGAGCATCCTAAGTTAATGGGAGTTTATTTAGCAGCTGGGACAGCTCACTCCGTGGTGTGTTGTGTGCATGTCACCTAGAAGTGTGTCTCCTATGGTTTGTACAAGTGGGTGTGTGGTAAGGGTGACTGCAATACAGCTCCCTGTTAGTGTCAGGGTCTGGGATACCTGTTTTGTATGCAGCTCTGATGAAGGACAACCTAGATGGTGGGTTGACTGTGACAATGATTCCAGTAGATATGTATTGCTGTGACAGTGCCCCCCCACAGTATGTGTTGGTCTTGACAGTGATCTTGTGGGAACGTGTTGGCTGTATCATTCCTACCGTAGGTGTGTGTTGTCCTGACAGCATCTTCCGTAGGTGTGTGTTGGCTCTGACAGTGCTTTCTGGGTGTGTGTGATGGCTTTGAAGGCATTCCTTCTAAGTATGTGTGTTGCCTGGGACTGGGTCCCCTGTGGGTTGAGTAGGGCTATGGCTGTGTCCCCTGTGGGTATTTGAGGAGTTGACATAAGCAACAATATTTTTCTGGCCTATAACCCCATGGCTGCGGGCCCAGCCCACGCCACACTGAGTTCATTGTGCTTCCAGATCTCCCTCTCCCCACCCCCTCCACGTGGAACCAGGCCTGTGGTGACCTCCCTCTGTCCCCGGTGCAGGACTCTGATCCAGGTGTCCTGGACACAAACTCGGGACATCCACCTGAGGTGACCAGCCTCCTCTTGAGGCTTTGCCTGTCTCACCTCTGCTTCTCTTGACTTCTTCCCCCTCAGTTTCTTTGTCTCTGTCTCAGTTTGTCTCTGTCACATACACACAATCCTCCACATTCTGACACATGGCTCCCACAGAGGCAGCAATGCACACACACACACACACACACACACACGCACACTCACATACACACACACGCTCCCTCACAGGAACTCACTCACCATGACACACACTCATTCTAACCCACACACCCTCGGAGTGACACGCACATACACACGCAGCCAGCAGACACACAGGCACACAACCTCCTAGTGACACGCACTCACACAACCCATGCACTCACACTCGGAGCAGAACACACGCACCCTGCCCGCACCCCGCACCCCCGGCACTCTCACTCCAACACACACCCTGACTCGAGGACACACGCACACAAAGACCCCCCCACCCCCAGGCCCTGCCCCCGCGCACACGTTCACGCTCCCCCTCGTCCCGCAGGCCCAGGCCCCCCCCCCTCCCCCATTGTCTCCGGCTCAGAACAAAGCCCCCGGCTGCACCGCCGCTGCCGCCGCCCCGGAGAGGCCGGCCGGGCCTGGCGACTGCGGCCGAAAGGGCCAGACGGCGGCGGGCACTGACCTCCGCGCGGCGCGGGCTCTCTCGCCCGGTCCAGGGGTGCCGTCCGGCCGCGGTCAGCCCCCCGGGCAGCGCCCGCCCGCCCGGGGCCTGGGGCTGCGCATCGTCCGTCGCTGTTGTCTCCGGGCTCGCGATGAGCTCCGGGAAGACCGCCGTCGGTCCTCGCGCCCCTGGCCGTCGGTGTGTCCGTCCGCCGCCGTCACCACCACCGCAGGGGCGCCGCCTCCTCCACAGCCGCCCCGCGGAGGATGCGAGCTTCGCCGCCGCGGCCCCGCGCCCCCTCCCCTCCCCTCCCCCGCCCTCCGCGCGGTAACCCGAGCCCCCGCCCCTCTGCCCGCGGAGCCCCCGCCCCCGCTCCCACCCGCGCCCCGCGAGGCGGCCCCCCCAGCACCCGCCCGGCCTCCTCCGCCCCTCGACTTCCCGGCCCCTGTCCCGGGCGCCGGATCCGGCCCCTGCTCTGCGCCCTCCCAGTTCCCTTCCCTTCTCCAGGTCACTGCGCCCCGTCCCCTCCTCCCATCCCGTTCTCTACGTCCTCTCTCCTCGCCCCCTTCTCCTCGTCCTCCCCTTCCATCTTCTCTCCCGCCCCCCACTCCCCCTTCGTCCCCTCGTCTCCCTCACTGTCCTATTCTCTCTCTCGCCCAACCCTTCTCCCTCGCAATTCTTTTCTCTCTGTTCTCCCTTCGTTCTCCCCCATCCGCTTCTTCTCCCCACCCCTGCTCCTCGGTCCTCTCTCCCCAACTCTTCTCCTATGCCCCGCTCCCTTCCCTAGCTCCCCACCCCATTTCCCCCATCTCTTCTCTTCATCTTTCTCCCTGTCCCTTTCTCCCCGTCTCTTCCTCATCACCCCCTTTTCCTCCTGCCTTCTCCCCATTCCCTTCTGTCATTCCTCCTGTCCTTGTCCTCCTCTTTCCCACCTTTTTCCTCCTTAATCTCTCCTTTCCCTCTCCTAGTCACTTCTATTTATCCCATTATCTTTATCCCCTTTTCCTCTTCATTGCTCAGTTCTCTTTCCCTAACTTTCTTACCAAATTTGAGGCTAGAGATTTTATGGGTATTGCAACAAAGAGATTTGGGGATGGTGGTCTAACTCACATAAGCCCCAGAAAAAGGAAAGTGAGATGGTAACTGGGCAGGGAGGTGGGAAGGAGCTTGAGGTGCCAACTTGGTGGACGAAATGGGGAGAAGTGAGATAAAACAGAGGTAGAGAGTATTGAAGAACTCAAAGAGTTTTGACTCCTCCCCTTCTGTCCTTATGACTGAGAGTAGGTGAGTCCAAAGGTATTCTGGACTTGAGACTTATTCCAAGAGAACAGGAACTTCTGGGGAGAGAGCACAAAGTTTCAGTTAAAGGAGAAGGGAATGCGATTTTGAACGAGAGGCTGGAGTCCTTGGTTTCTGGCTTGGGCAACTGGGTGGATGGTGGTGACATTCACTGTGCTAGACAAAGGGAGGAGGAGGAGGAGCTTGTAGGGAGATGATACAGAAGGATGATGACTTTCCATTTGGACTGCTGACTTTGAAGTGCCTGTTGGGTAGGCAGGTCTGCAGCTTAGAAGAGCGGTCTGAGATGGACATAAATATTTGGAAGTCATCTGCAAATACCGTATAAACTTGAATATAGGGTGAGGTTTTCCCTTTTTTGTTTTTCCAAAATCATCCCTCAGGAAAGAGGGAGTAACCTTATATTTGAGTTCTTACAAAGTCTCTTATATTACAGGGTTTGCTCTCATTTACTTTTTATTTTGAACAACAAACCACTGGATAGGGCAGTATGGTATGGTGACTAAGCTTGTGGACTCTGGAACCAGACTGCCTGGCCTGGGTCCAGACTCTGCCATTTTCGAGCTGTGTGGCTTTTGGAAAGTTACTTAACCTGTCTCTGCTTCAATTTTCTCATCTATAAAGTGGGGCTAAGGATGAAATGATTTAATATATGTAAACTATGAACCTGGCACATTGTAAGTGCTCAATAAATGCTATTTTTACTGTTTGGGTAAGACCCATTAACCTGAAATATCCTGAACAATACTATTTCAGATGCTTGTATAGGTCATGTGCCACAGAATCCATAGTCAAAGTAATTTAGCACAGCTTTGGTAACTATTCCTGGTAGTATGACCTCACTACTGCATGTGTTGTATGTTTCTATATACACTTTTAAAAGATTGCTTTAAAAAGCCATACAGTAGTATCTAGGAGGGGCTTCTGGGATGCTAAAAATATTCTATCTCTTGACCTGAGTGATGTTATATGGGTGACAATTCATTGAGCCGAACACTGGTGACTTATGCCCTTTTCTGTATGAGTAAAAATATTGATAATTAAAAAATATTTTAAAAAGGCAATACATTAAGTAGTTTTTAGAGGTCATGAGTATAATCTTGCAGGACTCATGCCAAAAACCACTGCCCTAGTGTGATGCAAATGGGACTTGTGACTTGGGATAAAGTTTCCAGTGACTGCATCATGTGTGGGTTCAAATTGTGCTGTGCTCTCTCCCACATTCTTCAGTTAACTGAAGGGAAGGTCATCCATTCTGGAAAGTGTGTAAGGTGGCTGAAATAGTCCACCAAGTAATAGAAGTGAACTTTTGATCCTCATTCTTAAAGGTATGCATTTTCAGATTGGAAAAATGAGGAATCACCTTAGGTTTGGGTAGCCTTATATGGTAAATGTGGCAAATGGTAAGTGAAGCTAAGAGAGTGAATAAGGTTGCCCAGGGACAGAAAGTACATTGGAGAGAGAAGGAGGTCTAAAACCTGAGGAGCTCCAAGATTTAAAGGTTGAGGAGAGGAGGAGCAACCTTCCAAGGAAAGTGAGAAGGAATGGCCAGAAAGGGAGAAGAAAGGAAGGGAGCTGCATGGTGCCACTGAAGCCAAAGGAAAGGCCAATAAAGAAGCCATGAACACCCAGCTGGCATGGCTCAGGGGTTGAGCATTGACCTATGAACCAGGGAGGTCATGGTTCGATTCCCGGTTAGGGCACAAGCCCGGGTTGTGGACTCGATCCCCAGAGTGAGATGTACAGGAGGCAGCTGATCAATGATTCTCTCTCATCGTTTATGTTTCTGTCTCTCTTTCCTTCTCCATTCCTCTCTGAAATTAATAAAAAATATATTTGAAAAAAAATAAGCTATGAAGATATGGCTCAGTGGTTGAGTGTCGACCCACGAACCAAGAGGTCATGAATTCGATTCCTGGTCAGAGCACATGCCCAGGTTGTGGGCTCAATCCCCAGTAGGGGGTATGCAGGAGGCAGCAGATTGATGTTTCTATATATCCCTCTCCCTTCCTCTTTCTCTCTCTAAAATAAATAAAAACATGTTTTTAAAAAATTAAAAAAGAAGCCATAAAGCTATCTATCTACCCCTCTCCCTTCCTCACTCTCTAAAATAAATAAAAACATATTTTAAAAAATTTTAATAGAGGCCATAAAGCAGGGAGTGGTCATCAGTACCAAATGACACAGAGGAGGCCAACGAGATAAGGGCTGAAAGGTATCCATTGCATTTGGTGAGAGGGCAGCCACTGGTGACCTTGTGGACAATGCAGGTAGGTGGAGTGGTAGGGGTGGAACTAGTGAGGTGAAGGGAACTGAAGACTTAGAGTAGAGACCATTCTTTAAAGAGGCTTGACTACAGGGAAGGAGAGAGATCTGTGTCAGGGGGAGGGGCCAGGTATTTTAGGGGGCCAGAGAGAGTTTTTAAAACAGGAGAACCTAAATGTTTTTCCTTTTTCTTTTATTGAGATACTAGAGGCCTGATGCACAAAATTCATGCAAGAGTAGGCCTTCGCAGCCCCGGCTGCCTCTGGCTTCATCTGGAAGGTCGTCTGGAAGGTTGTTCGGATGGTAGTTTCGCTGTTCAGCCGTTCAGACGATTTGCATATTATGTTTTTATTATTATAGATAATTGACCTAAAGGTATTTTATTGCTTTATTCATTTACTGAAGACACATATAAGTGTCTACTGTATGCCAGCTTTATACTTAAAATACATAGTTATGATATGACTGAGGAACTCAGTAAACTGTGAAGACAGATCTGCAAATTAGCACTGGGAGGTGTATGATAGAGGAAAGCCTGGGATTGTGGGCGTGGAGGGGATTCCTAACTCAGTCCAGGGGTGGGACATCAGCAAGTGGTGTCACAAAGATGACACTGGAACTTGATCTTGAAGGATGAGTAGAAGCATAGCAGAGGGAAGAGTTGGATAAAGGACATTCAGGCAGGATAAACAGCACCATATTCAAAACCTAAGGCATGAAAGAAAGTAGCTTCTGGCCATGGAGGTTGCTGTGTAGGTGATAGTGGTGGTGGTCTTGCGTAGATTGACTTGGCTGGAGTGTAGGGCATATGGGCTAGTGTGAAAGGAGGAAGCAGAAATGTTAAATAGGGTCAAATAATGGAGGATATTGTATGTCATGCAAAGGGCCCAGGCTCTGAGGAACCATTGGAAATTTTATTTAACAAGGGGAGTACAATGATCAGGTTATGTGATATTGCAGTCATTTTGGCTGCAATATTGAAAATCAAAGGGATTCAAATAGGAGTCAGTTTTAATTACCCAACTTACACTGAGGATCTAAACTAAATTAGTGATAGTAGAATTAGAAGAGAGGAGTAATAGATAAAACTACAATACTTGGTGGCTGACTAAAGTGAAGAGTGGTGGCATAGGAGGACTCTAAGATGTCTTCTTTGTTCCTGGGTCATACCTTAGTGATATTACTCATGAGGTTGAGGAAACAAAGAAGGAACAAGTTTTTAAAGAGATAGAGAAGATAATGAATTTGTTTTTAGACTTGATGAGTTTAAGATGTACATGATATATCCAAATTAAGATGTCTGGTAGGTGTTTGAGTATAAAATTTGGAAATGAAAAGACAGAGTTGAGCTGAGGATAGATATTCTGGAGCCATCAGTCAATAGGTGGTTAAGTGGAGCTCTGAGAATGGATATGGTCACCTATGGAGAACATGTAGTGAGGAGATGATCTGGGCAGCCTTTAAGGGGTGGTAACAAAAGAAGAGCCTTGAAGGAGATTGGGAAGAAACAGCCAACAGGGTAAGAATTGAAGAAAATAGTAGAGTCCAAAATGTTACCATAGAAGCCACCAAAGAAATATCTACTAGAATGAGAGTTGATAACAGAGTAAAAAAATACCACAGTAAGATGAGGTCAGACAGATTTAGGAATTAAGATATAGCTGATGATCTCAGGGATCAAAAGAAAGGAGGAGGAGAAGAGCAAAGCTGGAGTTATCACAGTTCCTGGTTTCAGACTATATTATAAAGTTACTAGAGGCCCAGCGCATGAAATAGTGTATGAGTAGCTTGCTGCTGCTTGCCACCCTGCTCACCGCCACTTGCGGGTGTGGGGGCGGGGAGGGACCGAGAGGTGGTCAATGCACCTCATGGCGACTGGTCAAGCGGTCGTTCTGTTCATTATAATTATGGTCCCTGGTCTTTTATTATATAGCAGTGATGGCGAACCTATGACAGGAGGCTGCTGAGGCGGCCGCATGCTGAGGATGAAACAATTATACATTTATGTTATTTAAACTATAAATATCGCGAAATAATGTTTTTTCCTCAAAGTGACACACTACCTGAGTTATGCTCAGTTTTTTGGTGAAGTTTGACACACCAAGCTCAAAAGGTTGCCCATCACTGTTATATAGGATAGTAATAAAAAACAGTATGGTTATGGCATTAAAAACAGACACATAGACCAATAGAACAGAATATAGAGTTCAGAAATAAACCCATGCATATGAATTAACTTTCAGCAAAGGAGCTAAGAGTACACAATGAGGAAATGATAGTTTTTTCAATAAATGGGGGTGGGAAAACTGGATAGTCACATGCAAAAGATTGAAACTGGACCACTATCTTACACTGTACACAAAAATCAACTGAAAATAGATGAAAGACTTGAATGGAAATTCTTAAAGTAAAACTGGAAGAACTTCAGTGTATGGGTAAGCTCCTGGACATTGGTCTTGGCAATGACTTTTTGTATTTGACACCAAAAGCAAAGGAAACAAAAGCAAAATTAAACAAAAGTGACTATATCAAAGAGTTTCTGTACAGCTAAGGAAACAATAAAAAAAGAAAAGAGAACCTATAGAATGTGAATAAATGTTTTAAAATCACAAATCTTATAAGGTTTAATATTCAAAATATACAAGGAACTCATACAATTCAATAGCAAACACACACACAAATACACACACACACACACACACACACACACACACACACACACACCACACACACACCAAAAAAGCAACCAAGTAACCCAATGAAAAAAATGGGCACAGGACTTGAATACATATTTTTCCAAAGAAGATATACAAATGACCAACAGGTACATGAAAAGTTATTCAAAACCACTATCAGGAAAATAAAATCAAAACCACAATGAGCTATCACCTCACATTTATTAGGACATACATTATTTTTAAAAAGCACAAGATAATGAATATTGGCAAGGATGCAGAGAAACAGTGAACTCTTGTACATTATTCTTGGAAATGTAAACTGGGATAGCCACTATGGAAAACAGTATGAAGATTCCTGAAGAAATTAAAAATAGAACTACCATATGATCCAGCAATCCCACTTCGCATATATATACGAAAGAAATGAAATCACTATCTCGAAGAGATAATCTGCACCCTCGTAGCATTATTCACAAAAGCCAAGACATGGGAACAACCCATAATTGTCAAAAGATGAACAGATAAAAGAAAATATGGTATATATGAATATTATTTGGTCTTCAAAAATAAGAAAACCTCCCATTTGTGACAGCATGGATGAATCTGGAGGGCATTGTGCTAAGTGAAATAGCCAGATAGAGAAAGACAAATACTGCATGGTATCACTTATATGCAAAAACTTAAAAAAAAAAAAGTCAAACTCATAGAAACAGAAAATAGAATGGTAGCTGCCAAGGGCAGGGGTTGGAGGAAATAAAGAGAGATTGGTAATAAATAAATAAATACGTAAATAAATAAATAAAAAAGGTCCAACTTTCAAGGTGAATAAGGTTTGAGGATCGAATGTATAACCTGGTAACTATAGTATTGTATAAGCGAAATTTGCTAAGAAAACAAAAAAGAAAGAGAAGAGAGGAAAGAAACCCGGCCACAGTGAGATAAGGAGAAAAGTGATAGTAAAACAGTAGTGACAGTGTGTAGGAGTGAAAACTAATAAAGAAACCTAGTGAAAGAAACCTAGTAGAATTCATTTGAGAAAGAAGGGTACATTTGTTGGTCTAAACTAGATAACCAAGCCTGGGAGATGACTGGCAAATGGAACCAGAAATTCAAATACTGTCAAGACTTTCTCAGGGTCTCTGGTTTCTGTTTTATTTTAATTTATTTTGCTTCATTTTCTTCTGCTGATGTTTTAAATTTTTACTTTGGAGTAATTTTAGATTTATAGACAATTTGCAAAGATGATATGAGGGTTCTCATATATCATTCACTAGATTCCTCTAATGATAACATCTTAAATAATTATAATGTATCTTTCAAAAATAAAAGGTTAACTTTGGTACATTACTATTAGGTAAACTTTATTCTGATTTCTCCATGTTTTCACCAATGTCCTTTTTCTATCCCAGGATTCAATCTAGGATAACACATTGCATTTAGTCATCATGTTTAATCAGTCTCCTCTGGTCTGTGACATTCTCTGCCTTTCCTTATTTTTTTCATGACCTTGATAGTTTTGAAGAGCACTGGCCAGGCATTTGTAGAATGTTCCTTAGATTTGGAGGAAAGAGAGCCACAGAGGTGAATTGCCCTTCTCATCACATCATATCAGGAGGTATATTATATCAACATGAATTATCACTGGTAATGTTAACTTTGATCACTTGTTTAAGTCTGTCCACATATTTTTCTCTTTTCATATTCTGTTCTTTGGAAGTAAGTCACCAAGTTTGGTGTAGGGGTGTGGGGAAGGCTAAGCTCCAGCTCCTGGAAAGGGAACGTATGATGTATATCATAGCATAATATGTGTTATATTACTTGGAATACTTCTATTTGGAAGATTTGTCTCTTTTCCCTCTTGATGGTTTTTAAAAATATTTTTATTGATTTCAGGGAGCAAGGGAGAGGGAGAGAAAGAGGGGGAGGGAGAGGGAGAGGGAGAGAGAGAGAGATCAATGATGAGAGAGACTCATTGATTGGATGCCTCCTGCTTTCCCCCTAATGGGGATGGAGCCCACAATCTGGGCATGTGTCCTGACCCAGAATCTAACTGTGACCTCTTGGCTCATAGGTCAATGCTCAACAATTGAGCCACACCAACCAAGCCCTCCTGATGTTTTTAACTAATGTTAAAATTAATATTATATATGTACTTAGTTTTTTTTAAAAAAAAAGTTAAATAAGCCTTATAACAATACCGCACATCCAGAAATCCTGAGGAAAGCTTTCAGATGGCCTGGGCTGACTCCTGTGCCCTACCAGATCAATCTTGGGAGCAGAGGGCAAGACCATTTAAGAAGATGGCAGCTCCCATTCACACTGATTCTTAAAAAAATGCTATCACATAAACTTGTATTCTTCCCCAGGGCATGCTTTGGTTCTTTCCTCTTTTAAGTGGCCTCTCATTTACCCTTCAGGTCTCAGCTGAAGCACCACTCCACCAAAGACATCTTCCTTGACCTCTCTGACTAGGTCAATCCCCACGTGATGGGTTCTCGTGGTGCCTAGTACTTCTCCTTTGTGGCATTTATCACAGTTGCAAGTTTCTGGTGTGTGAGTATTTGATTAAATGTCTTTGTACTTCTCTAAACAGTAAGCTTGTTTTGTTCACCAGTGTAGCACATACCAGCAGTGCCTGCTCATAGGTGATGTTCAATCAATATTTGTTAAGTGAATGACTGACATGAAGGGGCTATTCCAGAATTAAGAAAGAATGTTAGTGCAACAACTGAACGATCACTACCAAGTGAGAGTAGTAAGAAAAGATAGAGAAGATAGGTAGCAGGCTTGGATGGAGGAGTGGGGAGTGAAGGATTGGGGGAGAGTTGCTTGGAAGAAAGCAGCAGGACCAGGTTTAACACCATAGATAAGAAGGTAATGGACAAGCAATGGCTAGTGGAGCAAGGTCCTAGAGGAGAGAGGAGGGTCTGACAACTTTCCCATGACTATGAGGAGGAATTTTCCTTTAACAGGACAGAGGCACTACCTCCTTCAAGACTGATAGGGAAGATGGGTGAAGGTGCAGGTATGTGTGCGGAAGGTATGAGGGAAATGCGGGAGGAAGGTGGACAGGGCTGGAATTTGATGCCTCCGACCTGGTGATTTATTCTCTCTGGGGAGGAGTTGAGACTTTGTGAAAAAATGGGGCAGATGGAGGAGATATGTTAGGGATCTTGGGGAAAGTGTTAAATAATAGGAGACACTGTTGAGAGAAATAATGGTTGGTGGGCTCATTGGCCTAAGAGACCATGGAGTTGAGGATGCTGGTGAGAGAACAAAGGATATAGGCACAGCTACACTGAATTAATTAATGAAAAAGAGGGGAGGTCATTTCATGGCAGCACTGAGTGGGAAGTGAAGGCTTGGGGGCATATAAAAAAGCTGAGAGTTTAGGGTTTTCTCACCATGAAAAAGAGGTTTCAGAACATGGGAGGTGGGTCCACAATGGGAAGAGCTGAAACAGGGAAGCAGTGGAAGAGTGAAGTGACTAGGGGTAAGGAAGGACAGATCAGTGCGGGGTTGGACCAAATGGGAAAGGAATGGTCACCCAAAGGGCTGCCTTGTGAACAATGATCTGAATGACAGGATGGGAGGCTGATAATTCTCGCTGGCTCCGTGTTTTATTTGTTCCTTCTTAGTGCAGGAAGCAGCACTGGAAGCAGCAGAGCCTGGTTTCAGACTGCTCCAAGCCTTAGTCCCCCTTTCAAATGCTCATGAGAAGCCACAAGTCATTAGAGCTCTGCAGTACAGCCCAGCCCTGGAGAAAGGGAGCAGGACTATTAAGAAATGGCCAGAGTCCAGCACTGTTTGAGTTGGGATCTTCCAAGAGCTAGTATGTTTTCCAGGCTCTGAAGGACTTCCGTTCCCTGTGGAGACTCTAGGAAAGAATAAAGGACACTCCAGATTGTCTCCAACAGAGCAAGAGCCAGAGTAAGCAGAAGGGGATAGAATCTAGAACAGATGGAGGGGCTACATTTGAAGACGAAGGACTCCCATCATCTGGGATGGGAAGTAAGGAAAGCCAATTCTCTGAATTTCAGTTCACAGTGATCAATTTGCTGAAATTTACCAATTCTGTCAATTTACCAAAATTTTGTTTCTTTTAATTATGTGTAAAGTTTACAACAATTTGCATGGTTGGGTGGATTTTAGCTACTTGTGAAGATTTCTACAAAGTATCAGTTGACTAAGTTTAGTTTAGCTTAGTTTTAATTTATTTGCAGCTGTTTCAGTGAAGTTATTTTGCCATGGTTGGCCAAAGTTCAGTGTATTCTAAGTTTTTCCTTGCTTTGAATCTATGACTTTTGGGAATGAGAATTTCTTGTGTATTTTGCTCCACAGTGTTGTGCAATGACTCAAATGTCAAAAATTTTATAAACAACCATTGGGAAGGGGGATTTTTCTTTCCCAAAACATTTTCAATCCAATAATTTGCCTTTATAATTTTTTTTGCACTTGTAATGGTAATAGATATATAGATAGAGACTGAAATATGGCCATACTCTATTTCCATGCTGGTTGGTAAATGCTATTAACAGATACTACAATAAATGATAGAATTAATTATATAAATTCTATTATTAATTCAAGATAATTGTTCTTAGATGTCATGAAGACTGATAAATGGGCCCATGCCATAGTGACATCTAAGAAACATCTGTAGAATTTCTGCCAGTTTTATTCATATCACAATTGGAAGAATACTTTAGGAAGAGCTCTGTTTACTTATTCTTATCCTTGATTATATAGTTGTTACTACTACTATAGTTACTTTGATTTTATTTTTTATTTTTTTAAATAACAGTTTTATTGAGAAACAATTTAATCTATCATAAAGTCCATTCTTTTTTTTTTTTCTTTAAAAATTTTTTTTAAAAATCTTTATTGTTGGACAAGAACCAAGATGGTGGCATAGGTAATCACCTATACTTGCTGCCTCTCACAACCACATCAAAACCACAACTAAACAGCAGAACAACTACCACCCAGATCCACAGGAAAGCTGGCTGAGTGGAAGTTCCACAGATAGAGAGGTGAAGAAAACACATTGAGACTGGTAAGAGGTGTGGAGGCGCAGAAAGTGCTGGCACCTGGATGTGCTGCTTTTTTTAACGGGGAGGGAGATACAAGCTCCTGCTTGCTCTGAACTCCAGTTCTGGGCGAGACTCTGGGGGACCCAGGCACATACGGGGAGAAACTGGACTGTCTGGCATCGGGACAGGAACATGAGAGCGGCTTTCTCTCAGAGGTACTCGCAGCAATCATTGTTCCTGTATGCGGGTGCAGGACACGGAGACCTGGAGACCTCTCCGGTGCAGGGCTGACTGGTAGCCATTGCTGTTTGCTCCACTCTCGTGATTCCCAGAGACCCCGCCCCTCCCAATTTACAACCCCACCCAAGCTGTGAGCATCGGCTTTTACATATGAATGGCCTGTCCTTTCTCCTAAAACCTATCAAACTGCAGCTGGGTCAGAAAGCCCCAGAGCTTCCAAAAGAAGGCCCAAGGCCTGGCAGCAGCAGCCTGCCTTGCTTCACAGCTGGGCCTCATCTGGGCACTTCCAAACCCCATACAAAGAGGAGGAATCTGCAGATGTCTCTGTAGCTCCTGCTGGGCGGCCCCAGACAGTGGCTGACCTTGCATCTCCTTGGAGATCCAAGAGCCAGTGTACCCAGTGGTCAGAGTGAGACCATACCAGATTACAACTCTTCACATCCATAAGGGACACATTCAAGGGGCAGACTCAGTGAGCACCAAAGCCCTACTGAAGCAAGTCCTGCCCCATAAGGGTGTCTCCTGCACAACAGATCTTCCAGTGTAGACACAGCTAGTCATCACAGCCAATTGGCCTGGAGGTCAATTCCTCCTAGTGATACCAACAGCAATCAAGGGTTAACTACAACAAGACTGTGCAAACAGCCCACAAAGGGGTGCACCAAGAATGTCCACCTCAGGTAACTGGGGAGGCTGAGCCACTGGGCCCTATAGGACACCAACCACACAAGGCCACTCTATCAACTCAAGGAGACTTAGCAGCTACCCAGTACATAGAAACAAACACAGGGAAGCAGCCAAAATGCGGAGACAAAGAAACAAGTCACAAATGAAATAAATGGATGAAAGCAAAATACTGGATATAGAGTTCAAAACCACAGTTATAAGGCTACTCAAGAATCTTCTAGAAACCTCTGAGAAATTTAGTGAGACCCTCAAGGATATGAAAAAGGACCAATCAGAAATTAAGCATATACTGACTGAAATAAAGAATAATATACAGCCCTAACCGGTTTGGCTCAGTGGATAGAGTGTTGGCCTGCAGACTGAGGGGTCCCGGGTTTGATTCTGGTTGGGGGTGTGTACCTTGGTTGCAGGCACATCCTCAGTGGGAGGTGTGCAGGAGGCAGCTGATCGATGTTTCTCTCTCATCAATGTTTCTAACTCTCTATCCCTCTCCCTTCTTCTCTGTGAAAAATCAATAAAATATATTTAAAAAAAAATTAATATACAGAGATCCAACAGCAGACTAGAGGATCCCAAGAATCAAGTCAAAGATTTGAAATACGAAGAAGGAAAATCACCCAACCAGAAAAAGCAAAAAGAAAAAAGAACCCAAAAGTATGAAGATAGTGTTAAGGAGTCTCTGAGACAACTTCAAGCATACCAACATCCGAATTATGGGGGTGCCAGAAGAAGAGAGAGAGGAAGATATTGAAAACCTATTTGAAGAAATAATGACAGAAAACTTCCCCTACCTGCTGAAAGAAATAGACTTACAAGTCCAGGAAGCACAGAGAACCCCAAACAAGAGGAATCTAAAGAGGACCACACCAAGACACATCATAATCAAAATGCCAAGGGCAAAAGACAAAGAGAGAATCTTGAAAGCAGCAAGAGAAAAACAGTTAGTTACCTACAAGGGAGTACCCATATGACTGTCAGCTGATTTCTCAACAGAAACTATGCAGGCCAGAAGGGAGTGGCAAGAAATATACAAAGCGATGAATAGCAAGAACCTACAACCAAGATTACTCTACCCAGCAAAGCT
Organism: Cnephaeus nilssonii; assembly: GCF_951640355.1. Lineage (NCBI taxonomy): Eukaryota > Metazoa > Chordata > Mammalia > Chiroptera > Vespertilionidae > Cnephaeus > Cnephaeus nilssonii. The sequence goes on along the minus strand of NC_137084.1, from coordinate 39,443,767 downwards.
ATCATTTAGAATTGAAGGTCAGATAAAGAGTTTCACAGACAAGAAAAAGCTAAAGGAGTTCATCACCACCAAACCAGTATCCTATATAATAAAGAGGTAACATGCAAATTGATCGTCACACCATCACAAGATGGCGGTGCCCACAGTGGGGGCGGGGCTGGCAGCTCTGTGTGCCTGCCACAGGAGTCCCCTCAGCCCCACTGGGGGGCGGCAGGCACGCGGAGTGGCCTCAGCCCCTCCACTGGCCTCAGGTCTTCCTGCAACCCCAACTAACTGACAGCTCGCTCACGCTTTTCCAATGAGCTGCCCATCCCTCTCTTCCTCCCTCCCCCAAAGCTGAAGCCTGACTGTGGTGTCCAACAAATTGGAAGTTATAACTCATGTCGTTGAGATTATCTTCCATTCCTCAGCTGGGGCCGCCCGCTCTGCGTGCCTGCCACTGGAGTCCCCTTAGCCCCGCCGGGGGCCTCGGGTCCTCCTGAACCCCCCACTGAATGAGGCTCAGGCAAGCAGGGCAGGCCGAGGCACTGGCAAGCCTCAGATAGTGGTTGCCCAGCTGCCCAGGGCTGGCCTAAGGCACAGGCAAGCCTTGGATGGCTGTTGCCTAGCCACCCAGGGCCGGCCCGAGGCTCAGGTAACCAGGGCTGGCCAAGGCTTGTGCTGCTGGCAGTGGCAGCAGCAGAGGTGTGATGGGGGCGTCGCCTTCCCGATTGCCTGGGTCGACTCCGGTCCCTGAGAGCTCCCAGACTGTGAGAGGGGGCAGGCCGGGCTGAGAGAACCCCCTCCAGTGCATGAATTTTCATGCAACAGGCCTCTAGTTATAATATGAAATGCTGAAGGATTTTCTCTAAGAAGAGGAAGACAAAGGTAAAGATAAAAATTATGAACAACAAAGTGACAACAAATACATATCTATCAACAAGTGAATCTAAAAATCAAGTGAATAAAAAATCTGATGAACAGAATAAACTGGTGAATATAATAGAATCAGGGGCATAGAAAGGGAGTGGACTGACAATTCTTGGGGGGAAAGGGGTGTGAGGGGTGTGGGAAGAGATTGGACAAAAATCTTACACCTATGGATGAGGACAGTGTGTGTGTGTGTGGGGGGGGGGTAAGGGCATGGGATGGGGTGGGAACCAGGTGGAGGGGAGCTATGGGGGGGAAAAAGAGGAACAACTGTAATAATCTAACAATAAAGATTTATTTAAAAACATCTTTATTGTTGAAGCATTACATATGTCCCCTTTTCCCCCATTAACCCTCTCCAGCCCGACCCTACTTCTCCCCCACCCCCCGCCCCATTCCAGGCTCTCACCACCCCACTGTCTGCATCCATGGATTATGCATATACGTATACAAGGTCTTTGGTTGATTACCTCCCACCCACCCACACTCCCCCGCCTTCCCTCTGAGATTCTACACTCTGTTCCTTGCTTCCATGTCTCTGGATTCACTCCGTTTATCAGTTTATTTTGTTCATTAGATTCCACATATGAGTGAGATCATGTGATACCTGTCTTTCTCTGACTGACTTATTTCACTTAGGATGATACCCTTTGGGTCCCTCCAGGTTGTCTCAAAGGTAAGAGATTCTTCTTTTTTACTGCTGCATAGTATTCCATGGTATAAATGTACCACAGATTTTTTATCCACTCATCTACTGATGGACACTTGGGCTATTTCCAGATCTTAGCTATTGTAAATTTTGCTGCTATGAACATAAGAATGCATACATTTTTTCTAATTGGTGTTTTGGATTTCTTAGGACATAGTCCTAGAAGTGGGATCACTGGGTCAAATGGAAGGTCCATACATAAAGTCCATCCTTTAAAATAGAGAATTTAGAGGGTTTTTTTTTTAGTACATTAACAAAATTATATATCCATTAGCACAATCAAATTTCAGAATTATCTTCATTGCCCCTAAAGAAACCCCATACCTAGTAGCAGTTACTCCCCATTCCCTCCTTTTCTCAGTCCCTGGCAACCATAACCTACTTTCTGTCTTCATGGATTTTCCTATTCTGAACATTTTATATGTGATCTTTTGTGTTTGGCTTTTTTCACTTAGCATGCTTTTGAGGTTCATCTATGTTGTAGCATATATCAGTAATTTATTCCTTTTTAATTATGGATAATATTCCATTATATGGCTATATCATGTTTTGTTTACTCATTCATCAGTTGATGGGACACTTGGATTTTTCCCACTTTTTGGCTATTATGAATAATGCTGCTGTAAATATTTGTATATAAGTTTCTGTGTGGGCATATTTTTTCCATTCTCTTGAGTACTAGTATATGCTTAGAAGTGGAATTGCTAGCATGGTATATAGTGTAGCTCTATGTTTAACTTTTTGAGAAAATATTTTGGGAGATGTTGCCAAACTTTTCTACAGCAGCTGCACCAATTTACATTGCCACCAGGAGTGTATAAAGGCTCCAATTTCTTCACATCCTTACTAACATTTGTGTTTATTTATGTTTAAGTTAACAGTTTATGTACAATATTAAATTAGTTTCAGGCATTAAACCCCCACGATTAGACATTTATATAACTTATAACATGATCACCTGGATAAATCTAGTATCCATTTGATACCATATCGAGTTATTACCATCTTATTGACTATATTCCCTATGCTGTACTTTACGTTTCTGTGATTATTGTGTAACTACCAGTTTGTATTTCTAAATCCCTTTACCTTTTTTTTTTTTAACCCATTCCCCCTAACCCCTCTTCCCTCTGGCAACCAGCAAAATGTTCTCTGTATATGTGGGTCTGTATCTGTTCTGCTTGTTCACTTATCTGGTTTTTGAGATTCCACATAATTGAAATCAATTGGAATTTATATTTTTCTGTCTGACTTATTTCATTCAGCATAATGCCCTCTATCATGTTGTTGCAGATGGCAAGATTTCATTCTTTTTCATGGCAGAGTCATATTCCATTGTGAATACGCACCTGTTTTTATCCACTTCTCTACTGATGGACACTTAAGTTGATTCCATATCTTGGCTATCCTATATAATAAAACCCTACTATGCAAATTGACTGAATGGCAGAATGACCAGTCACTATGATGCACACTGACCATCAGGGAGCAGTCGCTCAACACAGGAGCTGCCCCCTTGTGGTCAGTGTGCTCCCACAGGGGTAACACCGCTCAGCCAGAAGCCAGGCTCACAGCTAGCAAGCGCATTGGCGGTGGCGGGAGCTTCTTCCGCCTCCGTGGCAGCACTAAGGAGGAGCGGGTGAAGTGGTAAGGAGCAGCGAGCAGGTGGGTGATAAGGAGCGAGGGGTCCCAGACTGTGAGAGGGATCCCAGACTGCGAGAGAGATGTCTGCTTGCCAGCTTAGGCCTGATCCCTGCAAGCTTAGGCAGTCGGACATCCCCCGAGGGATCCTGGACTGCGAGAAGGCGCAGGCTGGGCTGAGGGATGCCCCCTCCAGTGCACGAATTTTGTGCACCAGGCCTCTAGTTATAAATAATGCTGCAATAAAGATATGGATGTATATGCCTTTTTTATTTATTGTTTTCGATTTTTTCTGATAAATACCCAGACCTGGAGTCGCTGGGTCCTTCTTTGTCTCTTGTTATAGCCTTTGTTTTAAACTCTATTTTGTCTGGTATAGGTATTGCTTTTTGTTTGTTTCCATTTTCGTGAATATATTTTTCCATCTATTTACTTTCAGTCTATGTGTGTCTTTCAATCTGAAGTGGTTCTCTTTAGACAGCATATTTTTTTTAGTTGATTTCAGAGAGGAAGGAAGAGGGAGATATAGAAACACCAATGATGAGAAGGAATCATTGATTGGCTGCCTCCTGCACCTCCCTTCTGGGAATTGAACCCGCTACCTGGCATGTACCCTGACTAGGAATAGAACTATGATCTCCTGGTTCATAGGTCAATGCTCAGCCACTGAGCCACACCGGCTGTGTGTAGACAGCATATAATGGTCTAGTTTTGTTATCTGTTCAATTAATGTATGTCTTTTGATTAGATCATTTAATCCATTTGCATTTAATGTAATTGTTGGTAGATATGTATTTATTGCCATTTTATTATTCATATTTTTGGTCTTTTAAAAATTCTTATTAAGAAGACCCTTTAGCATTTCTTGTAATACTGGTTTGGTGGTGATGAACTCCTTTACCTTTTTCTTGTCTAGCTAGTGCTTTATCTGTCCTTTGATTATTTCATTTTTTATTTTTTGTTAATCCTCACTTAAGGATTTTTCCATTGATTTTTAGAGAGAGTGGAAGGGAGGAGGAGAGACAGAGAAAAACATTGATGTGAGAGAGACACATTGATTGCTTGCCTCCTGCATGCGCCCTGACCAGGGCTGGGATCAAGCCTGCAACTGAGGTATGGTGCCCTTGACCAGAATTAAACCCGGGACCCTCAGTCCTTTGGCCAACTCTCTACCCACTGATCCAAACCGGCCAGGGCTGTCCTTTGATTTTATGATAGCTTTGCTGGGTAGAGCAGTCTTGGTTGTAGCTCTTTGCTTTTCATTAATCTTAATATCTCTTGCCAGTTCCTTCGGGCTTTCAAAGTTTTTGTTGAGAAATCAGCTGACAGCCTTATGAGAGCTTTTTCTTGTAGGTAAATAACTGCTTTTCTCCCATTCTATGGATTGTCTTTTTAATTTTCTTGATGATGTGCTTGAATCATGAAAGTTTTTCATTTTGATGAAGTCTAACTAATATTTCTTTTGTTGCTTGTGCTTTTAGCATCATCTTTAAGAAACCATTTTCTAATTCAAGGTCAAGATTTATTGCTATGTTTTCTTTAGAGAGTTTCATAATTTTAGTTCTTACATTTAGAACTATGATACATTTGACTTAATTTTTGTATGTGATATGAGGTAGAGGTCCAATCCTATTCTTTTACATGTGGATATCTAGTCCTAGTATCATTTGTTGAAAAGACTGATATTTCTCCATTTAATTTTTTTGCATATTGTAAAAAAATCAATTGACCATAAACATTACGGTTTAGTTCTGAACTCTTAATAATATTCCATTGTTCTATATGTCTATCCTTATTTATGACAATACCACACAATCTTGATTACTTTATAGAAGATTTAAATTTGGCAAGTATAAGTTTTCCAACTTTGTTCTCATTTTTTAAAGATTATTTTGGCAATTCTGGGTCCCTGTAATTTCCATATGAATTTTAGTTTTGGTTTGGTAACTTCTGAAGAAAAAAAAAAAAAGCAGCCATTATTTTAATACATAATGTTGAATCTGTAAAACACTTTGGGGAGCTCTTCCATCTTAACATACTAAGTTTTCCAATCCTTGAACATGTGATATTTTTACATTTAGGTATCTAAATATTTCTCTCAATAATGTTGAGTAGTTTTCAGCATAGAAATCTGTAGTTTTTGTTCATTTTATTCCTATGCATTGTATGTTTTTTGCTATTGTAAATGGAATTTTGTTAATTTCCTTTTTGGATTTTCCTTGCTAGTGTGTATAAATGCGATTGGTTTTTGTATAAAATTAATTTTGGATATTGATCTTGTGTCCTATAACCTTGCTGAAATCCTTTGTTAGTTTTAATAGTTTTTTGGTGGATTCTTTTAGATTTCAATACACAAAATCATGTCATCTATGAATAGAGACAGTTTTACTTTTCCCTGTCCTATGCAACTGTTTTTTCTTTCTTTTTCTTTTCTAATTGTCCTGATGGAACCTCAAATGCAATGTTGAACGAAGTAGCAAGAATGGTCATCCTGGTCCTGTTCCTGATTTTAGAGAAAAAGCATACAGTCTTTTAATACTAAGTATCATTCTAGCTGTGGGCTTTATCATACATGCCTTTTATTATGTTCAGAAATTCTCATTATTCCTAGTTTATTAAGTGTTTTTATGATGAAAAGGTGTCAGATTTTGTCAAATTACTTTTGTGTGTCTACTGAGATAATTATGCTCTTGTTTTTTACTCTATTGATATGGTATGATGTATTATGATGTAAATCTACTGGTTTTTAGAATGATAAACCAAACTGGGATAAATCCACTTGGTCACAGTATAATTCTTCTTCTGTTGTTGGATACAGTTTGCTAGTATTTTGTTGAGGAATTTTGCATAGAGTACATTAATCTTTATTTTCTTTGCCTGTGATATTTATTTATTTATTTATTTATTTAGTTAGTTAGTTAGTTAGTTTTACTAGTAGTATCAGAGTAAAATTGGCCTCATAGAATGAGTTAGAAAGTGCTGTTTTTAATTCATGGATTTATCAGCTAGACCAGTGGTCGGCAAACTCATTAGTCAACAGAACAATGATTGAAATTTCTTTTGAGAGCCACATTTTTAAAACTTAAACTATATAGGACTTCTGTGCATGGGCCACGAAGTTTCAATCACACTGTACGTGCGCACCCGCACATGGTATTTTGTGGAAGAGCCACACTCAAGGGACCAAAGAGCCGCATGTGGCTTGTGAGCTGTGGTTTGCCAACCACTGAGCTAGACCAAATGAGTATTATCTGTTTGTTGTAGGCACATGAATCCTTGTCTGAAATGAATATTCCACACAAACGTGACATTTAACAGAGTTTCATTGAAATCTGGTACACAACAGATATCCTAAAAATACATTGGTAGAATTAATTAAGTCAAGCTGAAACTAATTGAAAACTGAAAAAAGAAGAGCTATGAAAAAAAGTTTCACAAAGCTATGAAACTTTTCATGCAACACAATTTCTATAAATATTGATAGAAACACATTTTTGGTAAATTGATAATTTCACCAAATTGGATTTTGATGTTCAAAAGCAAATGTTTTAAAAGTTGATAAATTTGGAAATTTTGCTGAATTGACCTTTAGGTAGCTTGATCATTGGTGTCATGTCTTCAGTAAATAGATGTCTAACTAATTGCCTAGTATCTGGATGCAGATAAATGTCAGAAGGGTATAAAATTAAGAAAAATATGTCACAGCCACTTTTCCCTCCCTTTTTTGAGAAGTAGGAAGTGAGGTTAAGTGCTGATAGTAAGAGATGAAAATCCACAGACTTTAAGTGGAAAAGTTTGTAGGGGTCAAAGAGATGACAGGATTGAGCAAGTCAGGCTTACCGAGTTGTGCTCAGTATCCAGCTCTGTTGATTCCAATTCCAATGTTTTGCGATATTTTTTTGTTTCTCAGAGCTCTCATTGATGAGGGCACAGGAGTAGAGAAATCAGATGATTAGTAAATGGGTGGGAGAGAAAGGCATGGGGTTGAATAGGGGCTGCCATGAGAATGGATGAAATGAAGGATCATAACGTTCAAGCTGGGTTGAAAGGAAGAAAGGCCTGGTATACACAGGGAGACAAGAGGGAATTAAAAGGCCTGGAGTTGCAAGAGGTTGAAAGTGTAATATGTACACAGGGGCATGAGAGAGCCAGAGGCAAGAAGGTGGGTTTACAGAGTGAGATTCTGGAAGGTAAAAATTCAGGGGTAAAGTAGAGCTGGTCATGAAAGGGTCAATGGCCTGTTAAAGAGAGTGGGCTGCCTGGATGGTTTCCAGGAGGAGAGAACAATAAAGAACTATGGAGCCAGAGTCTTGAAGGGGGCATGCACTTGGATAGGGTAAGTGAGCAAATGGGATGGTAGCAGGTCTTGGGATGGTGAACAAGACTCTGGGCCTAAGACTTCACTAAATGAGTAACCAGAAGCTGTTTCTTCCCACATCCACCTCCCAGTGTGTTATAAAAAAGGGGGTAGCTGGCTCTCAGTATTTGTAAGATTCCTCCAGAGAGGCCTTTGATCTTTCAGTACTTGTTTCTATCTTTGCTAGCTCCACATTGACTTCTCAGTTGTGTTTTGAAGTAATGATATTCTGTCTGTTGCGATTGAATTTAATGGTTCACTATGTGACTAGCTCTAGGCTGCTTTCTCCCCAAAGGCAGACAGGTTAGAACTGCAATCTTGCCAACTTACTTCTGAGTTGTGCCAGGAGGTGGTCTAGGCCTTAGCGTTAAGGCCAACACCATCAGAAAGAGGTGGTACAACCAATGTCAAGTCCCAAAAGAGAAGGGCTTCACAAAAAGATGGAGAAGCCATGGATGCCAAAATGGGGAATAAGAAAGCTCCCTTCCCTCCACCTTTGCCCTTGACGTGTGATTTTGAATTTTTCCTTTAACCTATAGTGTCTGTCTGCATTGACTAAGGACTGGCAGAAGTACTCATTATAAAATTGCCGTAGTCTGCTCACACTACTCTAATAAAATACCATAGACAGCTTAGAAACAACAAAATTTTATTTTTCATTGCTCTGAAGGCTGGGATGTCCAAGACCAAGATGCCAGGATAGGTGAGTTCAGGTGAGGGCCATCTTTCTGGTTCATAGCTGTGTCTTCTTGTAGTGTCCCTAAGTGGTAGATGGAGTAAGGGATCTCTGAGGGGTCTCTTTTATAAGGACACTAATATTGTTCATGAGGACTCCACCCAAAGGCCCCACCTCTTAACACCCTCATGTCAAGCATTAGGATTTAAAAAAAAAATGTATCTTTATTGTTGAAAGTATTATACATGTCTCCTCCCCCCCCCCACCCATTGACCTGCCCCTTCCAAGTATTAGGATTTCAACATATGAATTTGGGGGTAGGGGAGGACACAAACATTCAGAACATACCAAAAACAAATACATTCGTTTTCAAAATTCATGTTTTAAGTGTCTTCCTCTCAAGGTGCTACATATCTCTGCCCTGTCTCTTCTCTTTTCACTGTCAACTAACTTCTTGAATTGTCTTTATGGTTGTTGTTTTTACCCTCTCAAAAGACTGCTCTATCAGTGGTCAACAGTGAACACCCTAATTCCCAAGTCCAGTGGCCACAGATACTCATTAAAGCACTACTCCAGAGGCTGGCCAACATTAGGGTCTGACAATACAAAAATTATCTAGTGTCTCTGCTCTCAAGAATTCACAATCTACACAAATAGATGTTTTGACATCCTCTTCCCCTGGACTTTGAGACACCAGTGTTCTAGTTGTAGTCCTTTTACTGTCCTCAGAGGGCTTCTCTTTCTCTCTCTGGTCTTTGCATGTTTGACATAAGCCTTTTAAAAAATTTAAAAAATTTAAAAATTTAAAATTTAAAAGTAAAAAATTTCTTACTCGGTATTTTTTTTGTTGGAATCTCATCTAGTCCAATTGCTTCCATTCTCATGTATGTGTATGTGTGACTTTCGCATCTATATTGCTAGTTTACATATAGACTGAGCTCACACAACTGTTACATATATCCTTTGTCCACATGATAGCTCCTTAAGGGGATTAGTATGTTTTCAACAAAGTTCATCATGGCCATCTCAGATCTGCTTTTCCTTTGCTATTCTGTTAGTAGAAAGATTCTCTGTGAATGGAACTCAACTTCTTCCTCTACCTCATGTCATCCCACACAAGGTCTGATCTAATCTGTCTGTCAGCTTCTACCTCCCTTGCCTCTGGCTTAGTCTAGTCTTCAGTGTACTCCCTTTGAATTCCTAAAATAGGCTCCTATTTGGTTTCTTTGCTTTTAGTCTCTCTGTCTATCCCATCTTCCAGTCTGATGCAAGAATGATCTTTCTGAAATGTAAATCTGATGCCTTTTCTCTCCACTTAAAAATCCTTCAGTGGCTTCCCCTGGAGCACTTTATCATGTCTTACGTGGCCCTTTGTAACCTGATCTTGCTTGGCTTTCCTGCTTCATTTCCTCCACTTCTTCCTCAAATACTAAATCCCAGATGTACCAAATTACTTCCTTGGAATTTTTCAATCACTACATCCTGCTTCATAAATCAGTGCACTTATACCTGCAGCTCTTGGTGCCTGGAATGCCCTCACAGCTGACTTCTCGCACCAATGCTTGATGAATACCTGTTTTCTTCAAGATTCAGCCATTTCCTCCGAAGTTCTTCATTGACCTCCTCCTTTCTTGGTACTCCAGTAAGCCTTGTGTGCATCACTTTCACACTATCTGGCTACTGCGCTACGTTTATTTGTTTATGACCTATCCCTCCAATTGGCCTTTTGGATCCTTAAAAAGTCATCCCTGTATTTTCTATACTAGCACGTTGCTTTGAATGGAGGAATATACTTGCTGAATGTATGTGATTATTTTTTGAGTGCCTTCTATGCACAAGGAAGACACTGCACTAGGTACTGTGATGAATTTTGCAGGTTCTTTTCCCTCTTAAAAGGCAATTTCTCACTCTTTCATAGATTCTGTATCCTGTCTGATGTCAGCCTCCTTCCCCTCCACATATACATTCTGAGTCACTCCATTCATTTCCTTAGCTTTAATTGCTGACAACTCCCAAATCTGTTCTCCCAGTAAAGAACTCTTTTGCAAACTCCAGATGCTCCCAACATCTTAAACTCAGCACACACAAAAGTGAACTATTTTATTATCCTCTGTATAAAAAGATGATTGTGGGAAAGTTTCTGTGACAAAATATATTTTTAAAAAATGAATTAGAAATTATGTCAGGATAATAACATTAAGTTTTCCATGACATCCCTAAAAACAGCTTTTGTATTTTTTTTGCCTTGAAGTGAACAGCAGTAAAGCTTTAATACTGTGCTTCCTATGCTGGACTACATGGTGGTCTGCCAAGGTATCTGTGAAGTCACAGTGTAAGTGAGGCTCACCTCCTACAGAAGTTTGTGTGTGTGTGTGTGTGTGTGTGTGTGTGTGTGTGTGTGTGCGTGTGTGCGCAATGTAAACTATTTGAGTTTTAAGAATGGAAAAATACTATTTTCATATTGTGAACATAATACAAAATACCAGAAGAGTTTAAACTCCTTTCCTCAAAATATAGGCACACAGACCATTTCTATTATTAGAGAATCCCAAGTGTTAACTACCAAATTCATGTCCCAGAGACAGAGATATGAATTAAAAAATGCCCATGTATTTAAGGGCACAGAGAGGAAAGCCTTCGGGGTATAGACGTTATCCAATAGTGAACAATGGGAAATCAGCACTGCAGGAAGTTCTTTTTCAGATGAAGTAAGAGGAAACTGGGGAAGGGAGGAGTTAGTGAGCTTTAAATACCAAGCTAGGCTGAGAACTTTGTTCAATGCATTGATTCAGTCAATAGGTATTTTCAGAAGCCTATTTTGTCCCATGTTCTCTACTGGGTGCCACAAGAGTGAACTGGATATGTCGCCTAACCTCAAGAAGTTCACTATGTAGTGAAGGTTGCTAAACAATGTAATTGTGCCTTTGCCAAAATAAAGGACAGTGTGAAATTGGGCCACTGGAGAAATGCCTAGCTTTGCTTGGGGAATTCAGTGATTGTTTCAGATAAGATACATCATTTTAGCTTTTGGCTAAATCTTGGAAAATGCATAGGTATTTTCTGCCTGTGGTTTGTGAGAAAGTTTTCAGAAAACAGGAATAAGAAATGTGTGGGAAATGCATTAGATACTTGCTTACATCCTTGACAGTCATTACCAGCACTTAAGTCCCTGGAGAGGAAGAAGCCAATTTCTTCAGCCTTGGACTACTCAGCAGTGTAGCTTAGCACTGTCCTTGCACACAGCACCGTGTTTATTGTTTTGTAAAAGCTCAGCCTGAGAGCTCAGTATGTAAAGGACATGTGGCTTTCTCTTCATCATTTAATAAACTTATATTGAGCAGCTATTTTTAATCAGGTCTTTTGGTAGGAATAGGTATCCAGAAGAATGAGTCCCAGTTTCTGGCTTCAGGAGCTCAGTTGAGTGAAGGGTATCAGTCAAGTAGACAGACATTGGTGATCCAGGATGATGAAAACTTTGGTAGGTGTATGCCCCGAGGACTATAACTGCACACAGGGGCCTCGCCACATTTGGAGGGTGAAGTGGAAGTTGGAAGCCTCAAAAAGGCGACTTCTGAGTAGAGGTTTGAACAAGGTCTTCTATGGTTGGGTCTCAGCCTCATCTCCTACCATTATCTGCTTCCACTCTTCATAGGAAACTACTTGATATTTTCTGACTACCAGACCTTTGTGTCATAACAGTCTTGATTTTATCCGCAAAGGCAACAATGAGTCACTATAATTAGTGCTGGTTGAGATCAGTGTTTTTCAGGAAAGGCTGTAATCCATTAGTGAGCCATAAAAATCAATTGAGTGAACTGGGACCAATATTTTTAAGAACTGAACTAGGAAAGAGTAGAAATATTACTATGCTATTTGTAAAGGCAAATATTTTGTGATGCCTTTGCTCTAATTATACAGTATATGTATGTGACCATTGTGTTGAGGTAAAATGCTCTTTGATCTATGGATCACAATAAAGAAAAAGAACCTTAGAAAACACTAAAGGTTCAGCAGAAATTAGTTTAGGCCTGTGCATCACTGAACCATCAATAGCAAGGGATGGAAATACTACGACTGTTTTAGAGTGTTCTGGGATGGATGTTTGGGAATCAACCCAGGTTAGTGTAATACAGTTAGGTAAATTCAGTGGATTAGAGAAACACTAAAGGCCTGGTGCACAAATTAGTGCACCAGTGGGGTCCCTCAGCCTGGCCTGTGGGATCAGGCCGAAACGGGCTCTCCAATATCCCGAGGCGGTCCTGGATTGCAAGAGGGCGCAGGCCTGGCTGAGGGACCCCACCAGTGCATGATCTGGGCTAGGGAAGGATGCCGGAGGTTGGCCAGCCAGGGAGGAACTGCAGGGAGGGCTCCAGGGCATGTTGGGTCCAGTCCCAGTCCTGATTGGCTGGATCCCAGCAGCAAGCTAACCCTTCCAGAGTGTCTGCCCCCTGGTGGTCAGTGCACATCACAGTGAGTGGTTGAGTGGACTTAGCATTCATTAGCATAATTATCACATTATGCTTTGGTTGAACGGTTGACTGGACACTTAGCATATTAGGCTTTTATTATATAAGAATAGTAATGCATCTTGGTTCACTAAGTAACGAACTTGTGTGTGTCCACGGTCAAGAGAAGCCATCCAGGAGATGCCAAGTTGTGTACAGTTAGGTATGTAGAAGGGGGCAGAGGGTTTTCTGGTTGGTAGAGACTGCATCAACTAAAGGTAACAAGGGGAGCTGTGCAAAAAGAACAGACAAAATAAGGACTTCCATGCTTCTGGAGCATAAGATTAGTGGCAGTAGAAGTAGCTGAAATAGTGAATGGATGCCTAATCACTGAGGAGAGTCATGGTAAGGAATCTGGATTCTTTTCCTATATGAATGGAGGAGCCACTGAATACTATCAAGCAGAGAATTAAGATATCAGAATCTTATCACTCTGGCTGCAGTGTGGAGGGAAGCAAGTCAAAAGACTGTTGCAGTAATCCAGGAAAAATGTCTTAAATTTCAGACTAGGGAGAGTGACTGCAGATTTCAGAAACATTATGGAAATGAACTCAACATGACTAGTTAATTTGACTATAGATGAATGCAAGGAAGCAGTCCCTAGCTTTTAAAGCCATCTCCTCTGGATATTGGGGTGATACTGTGTCACTGATCTGTTGAGGCTAGAGTTCATTATTATGATTTTTAAAAATATATTTTTATTGATTTCAGAGAGTAAGGGAGAGGGAGAGATAGAAACATCAATGATGAGAATCATTGATTGGCTGCCTCCTATGCATGCCTTCTACTGGGCATGTGTCCTGACTGGGAATCAAACTATGAATTCCAGGTTCATAGGTTGATGCTCAACTACTGAGATATGCCAGCTGGGCTAGAGTCCATTATTTTTTGAAGGGAGTGGGCATAGCTGACGACCTTGCAGTAAAAAACTGGAGCCTGAGAACCTCTGAAAAGTAGACATTTGCAATACATCTGGTCCACTCTCTTGGGGGTCTGAAATTTTTTAAAGAGGTGTCTAGATGGCATAGTCCAACAACTGGGATGAAAAGTTATCATTAACAGGCCAGATTAGTAAAACAGTGTTATTTCCCTTATATTGTCCCTGAGCCTTCAGTAAATATTCTAGGATTCATGCACTCTTATCTGGCCAAAATATGAAAGATGAAGTATCCCTTGAGGCCACTGTGGTCCATTAGATTGTGAGCTCCTTGAAGGGGGAGGTTGTTTCTTCTCATTTCTGTATCCCTAGAATCGATCCCAGGGCCCAGCACATGGCAAACACTTGATCAAGACGGTATCCCTACTGCCTAAATTGATGCTGGGTACTAGCAGATGTTTAATAAGCACTTAGGGAACTGCTGAAAACTCCAAAGGGGCATATATTTCTGGGGCTAAGAGGAAAAACTATGAGAGTCAGCCACAATCTACCTATTACAATAACATGTAAAGATATGGTTTTAATAGTAAGTGCTTTCTCTAGGAATCAGGGATGACTCCAACTTATCTAGCTGAGGTGAATGTTCATGCCAAGAAGACAGGAAGGGCATGAATTTTGGGGCAGAAGCACTCAGAGTTGTAGGTTTATTTAATAAATGCTTTGAGTGTCTAGTATGTCACTCAAAATATGTCAGAAAGAGCTTTCTGGTAATAATGTGAAAGGCAGACTGGAGCAGAGGGAGGCGTGGAGAACCCTGCTAGTAGATGTGACTAGGGAAGCTGCAGTGAAACAGCACAAGAATAGCAGTCACTGAAGCTACTATCTATCTGCTAGACCAGTGACCTCTTCACCTTCACCCTTATCATCTGAGACAATGCGTGGGTTTGGTGGGCCCAATACATTCTGAAGGTCCAGCCCAAGATAAAAATCTCTTCTTTCCACCATATTGGGGCTATGGAAATTGTTGGGCCCTGTTCTGATGCATTTATTTTATTTTTATTTTTAAAAAGTATATTTTATTTTTTACAGAGAGGGAGAGAGATAGTTAGAAACATCGATGAGAGAGAAACATCGATCAGCTGCCTCCTGCACGCCCCCTACTGGGGATGTGCCCACAACCAACTTACGTGCTCTCGACCAGAATAAAACCTGGGACCCGTCAATCGGCAGGCTGACGTCAATCGGCAGGCTGACGCTCTATCCACTGAGCCAAACCGGTTTCGTCTGTTCTGACACATTTAGCATGGGATGACAAAATTGAGTCTTCCCATGACTATCACCCTAGTCAAGCCTCTGAGCTTTGAGAGATGGGCATCCTGGCCGGGCCATGTTTGGTCACACTAATTAGTACTAGTATATATAAAGGAGCTTCCTACTTCTCATATGCCCAGACCATTGTGAAGCCGGATTTCCCCTTTCTCAGTTCCAAGAGAGGCCCAGATTTGACAATAAAAAATTTCCAGGAAATTCCCAGCAGGTTTAACTTCCTGATCCTCCTCCCATTTCAACCCTGTCCTTCACTTCACTCTCCCCTCCCGCCCTCCCTTCCACTCCAAGAGGAAAGAGCTTATGCTGGAGTTCAGTATCCTCTCTCAATGCTTGCACTCCCTTGGTCAGGATAGTAGTACATCGGAGTCCTGAGGTCCTCTCCTTTGAGGCCCATTCAAGGCTTGAGAGGAGCACAGGAGGGTATTACGTGATCCTGCCTAGCAACAGAGGATGGTTATAGTGCTCCTTGAAGGTTCTCAGGGTACCAGATTCTTATGGAAGGTTCACTTTTAGATCCACACTCTCCAACCCTTGTTAGGAAGTAATTTTTCTCTAAGAAGTTCCAGGGGCTTAGTCTTTATGCTAGATGTCATAACTCAATCCCTTTTGGGGCCAGTTTGGAATTATAGGTACACCAGAGGCCCAATGCACAAAATTCATTCAAGAGTAGGCCTTCCTTCCCCCGGCTGCTGGCACCAGTTTCCCTCTGGCACCTGGGACCTGGGCTTCCCTCATAGCCCCAGCTTCGTCTGGAAGGACGTCCAGTCTAATTAGCATATTACTCTTTTATTATTATAGATGCCCCATATAAACCAGCATTAAGAAAAACAAAACTGTTGTAACCCAATAAAACCTGGATTTAAGAGCCAGAAACATACGTTGTGAATTTACTATCCCATGAAGACAGAGCATTTGGATAGTTCTCATTCTCAGAAATCCGAAGGTGAGAGAAAAAAAAAAAATCAGTTTACATATATTCATACAAAGAATTTTACCTATTGTGCAAAGAGAAGGTTATATGGATACCCAACAGGTCTGGGCTCCATTAAGACTGTCCACTTCACAACTCTAGCTCCAGTTCTTAGAGATGAAGAGATCCAAAGGCCTATGATCATGGGCACTGATGAGGCTACACACGCTTTGGCTCCAGTTAAATCCCTGGTGTTTGAGGTGTGTGGGAGCTGTGGATGCTTGCTTCCCGGTCCTGCCGTAGCCCACGAAGTAGCTGGTTTAGAAGTGTAAGGTTGCTATCTCTGCGAGGCAAGGGCAGGGGTGGGAGGCAGTTCCCTTTATACTCGATCACTGCCATCTTAGCCCGATCCTGCTTATTCCGATTTGGGATCTGCAGCATTCTCGTGTAGCCCCCGTTCTGACCTTGGTACCGAGGGGCCAGCACTTGAAACAGCTTTGGGATCAAGTCCTTCTCCTAGAGGGGGAAGAGTTACCCATAAGAGAGCAGTCAGGCACCATTGCAGAGACATTTAGCTTTCAGCACTCCCAAAGGTAGGATCTCCAAACGCACACACCCAGACTCCAACCCACTAAACGCTCACCCCAATGTGGTTGAGTCAAAGTTACGCAGAAGGGTTAGTTACAGGCAGATGAGCAGATTAAGATTCTCACCGAATTGTATCTAAAGTCATGAGTTTCCAATTTAGTTGACAGCATTTGTCCCCAAGGGAGTGTTTTTGCTTAATTCTGCCCAGCCCCCCCTTTCTCTAACAACCCCCTCCCAACTCAGGAAACAAAAGAAATGCGATTTGGGTGAAAGAATGGAGGCACTCACGGTGAGCCAGAAGTCAGCCATGCGCATGGCTCTTTCGTTGGTGTCTCCCAGCTTTCCATAATCGATGAGCTGTGAGGGCAGAATATCACTGATCCCACCCGAGCAAGAAACGAGGCGACACTCTTACTTCTCTAATGTTGGACTGCAGCCCATTCATTCCGCTAGCCAAGCTTCTGTCTAAATCAGGGCACTCCTAACCCCACAGCCCTAACCGTCTTCCATTTGAGGGGCCAGAGGAGTGGGCTCCGCTAACGTTACTGAAGGATGCAGACTTCGGGGGCAGGGCTTACCAGGGAGGTCCCACTCCTTCCCAAGTCCAGCACGACCCCGCCCCCTCAGGCCGGACCCGCGCTGTGGACCAGAGCGTCCCGCCTCTGACCTTCTCAGCGTAACCCCTCATCTCGTCCACGCGCGCCCAGGACGCCTCGATGCGTTCGTGTCGCACTAGCCCCGTAAGCAAATTCCGCAACAGGTGGATGCGGGACTCGGGACCAAGGCCCATGCGGCGATAAACTCGGCCATGGGAGATGGCGGCGGCGACCGACAGCCGCATGTTACCCGCAACTCCCCAACCCCCTGGAGCCGGAACTGGAAACACAAGGGAAACTGCGTGGAGGGGCGGGTTTGAGAAGACGCATGCGCTGTAGCTAAGTGCGTGGTGGACGTGTCTGCGCAGGCGCACCAGAGCCTGCCGGGTTGGCAACCTGGGGGAGGGCGAGAAGGGGTGTTGACCTCGTCCCGGGCTGGCGAGCTGGGCGGGCGTCAGGCACCGCGTGCGCTCCCTGTCGGTGGGTGAACCAGGCGCCCCCTAGTGAGGGAGGAGCTGGCTGTGGGGTTCTTTTGCGCGGCCGGAGGCTTTTTGAGGCTCTTAGAGCGACGGAAGCTCCACCGCGGAGCCTGCTGGGAAAGTGAGTATCTGAGGCACCCAGTGCTGGCGGCTCAGCCCCGCCCTGGACTGTGCAAGCAGGCGTGTCTGACCCAGGGAGGGCATCATTTTTTGTTTGTTTTGTTAATCCTCACCCTAGGATATTTTTCCATTGATTTTGAGAGAGTGGAGGGAGAGGGAGAGACAGAGAAACATCTATGTGAGAGAGACACATCCATTGGTTACCTCCTGTTCACACTCCAACCTGGGGGAAGGGGTGGGAGTGGGAGGGTGGTGTGGGGGACCCGCAAGCAAGGAACATGCTCTTGACCGGGATGGAACCCAGGACCCTTCAGACCGTGGGCTGATGCTCTATCCACTGAGCCAAACTGTCCAGGGCAGGAGGGCGTCATTTTGGACACAATTATTTTCAGCAGTCATGGTGAAATGAAAGGAGTAGCAATGATGTTCAGTTAAGAAACGCAGTGAAAACTTTGTTTTGTTTAGGTAGATACATATAATCATCCAAAAGCACTCAAAGGAAAAATAATGGATTTATACTTTTAAATTACATCAGCGCATTTTTTTTTAAGTGAGAAAACATACACCTTTATGTGTTAAAGTAACATACAATAACATTATAATTTCTGCTTTGGAGCCTTAATGACTACAAGTTTACAACGAGTATGAAAATATTGTTCTTTGTTATGAGTTGAATTGTGGTTCCCCCCACATAGGGCAAAGGATATGTTAAGTTCTTACGTCCCCTAACCTCCTCCACCGCCTCTCCAGTACTCAGAATATGGCTTCATTTGGAAGGAGGGTCATTGCAAATGCAATTAGTTAAGATGAGGTCATATTGGAGTAGGGTGGGCATCTAATCCAAATGACTGGTGTCCTTATAAAAGGAACAGGGGTGAAGAGACAAGAGAGGGACATACTGAGTAAAGAGAACCTCATGAAGACAGACACACTGGGAGAACCCATGTGACCAAGAAGGCAGAGATCTGCATTAGGCAGTTGCCAGCCAAGGATCCTGAAGGATTTCTGGCAAACACAAACTTAAGACAAGGGCATGGAACAGATTTTTCTCTATATCCTTCAAAGAATGTATGACCCAGCTGACACATTGGAGCCAACTCATTTCATTTGTTTTAAGGTGCCCAATTGTGGCACTTTGTTACGGAAGCATTAGGAAAGTGATACACTTGTCCCCATATATTTATGTTCACTAGACAGCATACTTAGAATTTGTCACTGACTTCACTAATAGGAGATTAGAGAACACTTCTTGTTAATTTTAAAAAGTTTATTTTGTTTGAAGCAACAGATAACAAATAATTAGGAAACATGGATATTTTGGTAGAAATTTATACTATCACACTTCACAATAAATTCTAGAAACTACAATGTCCTGCCTTGTTTCTTTTGGATTAAAACTTACAGCTTTCAATGATCTCCACAATTGAAAACTCACCATAAATATCTGTTGGTAAACATTTCTGAAGCTCTTTTGCAAAAGTTGGAGAAAATGAACACTGCCACTGATATTATTTGATCTCTTGCTTCATAAGGAATGTCCTCTTGGTAAAAATGTACAGGATTATAGATTATTCTTTTTTATTTATTCATCTTTGGTAATATAAGACCATCATCTCTTGTTTCTTCTGATAGTCTTCAAAATTTGATTCTTTTTTCTATGTCAATTTCTGTACATTTAGCATAGTTAATATATTTCTCCACATTTTTTCTTGTGTGTGTGTGTTCAAGAAACAATTTTAAACCTTTTTTGTTTTACTTTATGTTGTTCAAGGCTTATTTTGGCTAATTGCCAATATTTTTTAATCTGATTGACCTCATCTGAAACTTCACCTTAGTGGAAAAAAAAAAGAAAAGTCTCATATAGCTAAGATTGTTTATTTTAAATTTACTACTACAATAGCAGGGCTATATTCTTTCATAGGGGTTGGAGCCAGAAAATGCACCTGAAGTGAGTTTGAAAGATCATAAATTTTTATGAATTTACTGTGAAAGTTATGGCTGTGGCTCAATACTGATAATCCTGCAAATTAATTTCCATGTAGAATGAAGTATTTTTAGTGGATTAGTTTTAAAAAGTGATCATTTGAAGCCACATATGTATGTTACTCAACACTAACCATAGTAATTGTTTAGAACTTAGACCAACAGAAGATTTTTGTGTGAAGGTTATTGTATCTCTAACACTGTTAGCATTGTTGTGCAAGGAGATAAGAATCAGATCGACTTTTAGTTAGTTTTATTGATACTTTCAAATTCTTTACAGATGATTCACCTCCTTGTGCTTGCATCTGGGCGGACTTCATCTACCTCCTGACTCTTGGTACCCAGTGGCTCTGAGTGTCCAGCGGAGCCCCCAGGAAAGGCATTCCGATGGATCTGACTATTCTGGGTGAGTCAACACCTGGAGTAACCCTGATGAGAGTTTAGGTTGAGCCTCTGAGGAGGTGTTGGCTGTGACTGTAGTTCTGGCCGAGGTGAAGAAAGTGGTCCCAAGCAATGTCTGGGAGGCATCTGAAGAAGAAAGACCCCAGCCGGTAGGAAAATGCTGTACATAGAATTTCTTAGCTTCTGCTGGGAGGAAGGAGCTGCCCTGTCCACAGTACTGCAGAGAACCCTGTATGATGTTGTGATAAAATAAACAATATTTATTTGTCTTATATCCTGCTTCCTGGCATAGAACTCCCAAATCCCTTGGAATTTCCTCAGTAATAGGGATAAAGGAGCATTTTTATTACTCATAAAAAGTCCATTTCAACTATACCTGAGGTTATGCTAATGAGGTGACTCTTGGAGGATGAGGGCTGGCTACCAGAGGAGCTAGCCATGTGATTAGAGGGTTGGAGCTGTCAGCACTCCCTTACACCTACTTTCATTGGAGAGATTGGAGATGGACATAATCACCAAAGACCAATGATGCTTCCACAAAGACCCTAAATGGCAGGTTTTGGAGAGTTTCTGGGTTGATGAACACATTGGGGTGCTGGAAAGTTCAATGCTCAGAGTGGGCATGAAAGCTCTGAAGGCCTTCCTACATACCTTGCCCTATACAGCTCTTCCATTCGGCTGTTCTTGAGTTGTATCCTTTGTATAAACTAGTAAGAGTAAGTAAAGCACTTCCCTGCTACTTTAGCAAATTATCAAACTTGAGGAGAGGATCATGAGAAGCTCAAATATATAACTGGTTGGTTAGAAGTGCAGGTGACAACTTGGGATGAGCAATTGGATTTTGCAGCAGAGGATTAAGCCCCTGACCTGTAGAGTAGGGCTAACTCCAGGTAGTTAGTGTTAGAATTGAATTGTAGGACATTCAGCTGGTGTCGCAGAGAATTGAGAATTGCTTGGCGTAGAAAACACATGTGTTTGCTGTCAGAGGTGCTGTAAGTAGAGAGAGAAACTTCTTCCTTTACCCTGAATGACTGCATCCTATTCTGCTGAAGCCTCCCTGAAGCCATGTCCTGGGAGCCAGTACAGGCAGCTCAGCAAGTGTTTAGTCAGGGAAGCACTTGTCAGTTGGACCCAAAGCCAACTTTTGGTTCTATCCTTAGAATCATGAGGGCCTAGAACAGTGGTTCTCAACCTTCCTAATGCCGCGACCCTTTAATACAGTTCCTCATGTTGTGGTGACCCCCAACCATAAAATTATTTCGTTGCTACTTCATAACTGTAATTTTGCTACTGTTATGAATAGTAATGTAAATATCTGATATGCAGGATGTCTTAGGTGACCCCTGTGAAAGGGTCGTGACCCCTGGTCTAGAAGTAGAGGGTTTGGCTCATTCTTGATATATATATATATATATATATATATATATATATATATATATATATATATATTTTTTTTACTCTCTGGTCAAGGTCTTGACACCTTTATGGATAGGATGTTCTGGGAAGGTCTAGATTCTAGACAGAGAGAGAGAGCTGTCTCTGGTATCAGATGGAATTGTGATCATATTACATTCATTTAAAATTAATTTTCCACAATTAGAATCATCACTAGGACATTGAAGATAACAATAAATCAAACATATCCCAAATGGAAACAAGAAACCTTGTAAGCAGTTAAATTTAGTAAAAGAAGTTACTGATCTATATGCAAATAAAGTTGAGGTTGTCCAGGGCTGTAGAGGGACATGGAGTTTGGATAGATGTCAGCATAACCCATTATGGTGATGTTTCCCTCTAGAAATGATGACTAGCTATTTCCATCTTGGCTTGCATTCTTCATGTGGTGTTCTCTCTCCCCCCGACCCCCGCCATTTTCATTTCCTAGTATTATTAGTGAGGTGAGCTGCCTGCTACTGAGATTATAAGGTCTTTCAAGGTCAAAGAAGGACTGACTCAAGTATCCCATCTCTTCTCCCTCTCCTTCACCTCTAACTTAGTGCTGTGTTCTGTTGTGTTTTTTTAAACATTTCACTATAGGTTAGTAACTAAGATAAAGTTGATTTATTTTTTGTTTGTGTGTCCCTTGATGATTTCACTTTTACTTACAACAATTGTTTATTCTCCCCTTTGGGAGGAAAAGGCAAAGAAACACATTTCCTTTCTCCTAGAGCAGCGGTTCTCAACCTGTGGGTCGCGACCCCTTTAGGGATCAAAGGACCCTTTTACAGGGGTCGCCTAAGACCATCGGAAAACACAGATATTTACATACGATTCATAACAGTAGCAAAATTACAGTTATGAAGTAGCAACGAAAATAATTTTATGGTTGTGAGTCACCACAACATGAGGAACTATATTAAAGGGTCGCGGCATTAGGAAGATTGAGAACCACTGTCCTAGAGCCTCCAGAAGGAATATAGCCCTGAGAATAATTTGTGTTTCGCCCTGTAAGACCAGTATTGGACTTTACACTTCCAGAAATGTAAGGTCACAGTCTGTTGTTTTCAACCACCAAGTCTGTGAAAAATTATCTCAGCAGCAAAAGGACTCTAACAGTGGGATTCACATTGTACCTGTCAGGGTATATTGCACATAGTAGGTGCTGTTTGGATGTGTATTAAATGAATGGTCAAGCTTCCAAAATGTCTGATTCTTATTATGATGAAGGGATTTTAGAAATAAATAAGGATGTTTCTGTGAGGATTCCAGACCAGTATGATATACTGTGACCAGGAAGTTTTCTTCCAGTTTCTCTCTCTCTAATATTCAAACCTGCTAACTTTCAGGCTAAAGGAGTGGAGGTAAGTGGAAAGAGCACTTTGTAGTCTGAGGATGTGGATGAAGATGACATGGTTAGGGCTTTTCCTTAGTCCATGAGACACATTTATTTGTCAACAGAAGACTAAAATTCTTTATAAAGGAAATGTATACTGTTGAACCTCAGAGGTAAGACAGGTGAGAGTGGATGGGAAGAGATCAACCAATGAACTTGAGTGCATATATGCATAACCTGTGGATACAGACAATGGGGTGGTGATGGCCTGGGGCAGGGGAGCAGGCTGGAAGAGGAAAAAAGGAGGACCTATGTAATACTTTCAACAATTTAAAAAAAATAAAGGAAATGTCTAAAGAAATAAGGCTGGCCCGGCTGATGTGACTCAGTGGTTGAGCATTGACCCAAGAACCAGGAGGTCACGGTTAGATTCCCAGTCAGGGCACAAGCCCAGGTTATGGGGCTCAATCCCCAGTGGGGGGTGTGCAGGAGGCAGCCTATCAGTGATTCTCTTGTGTTAATTATGTTTCTATCTCCCCCTCTCCCTTCCTCTCTGTGAAGTCAATAAAAACATATTTTAAAAATAAGGTTGAGGTAATAATTAGTTTTTGTTATCCAGAATGGATTTGGCTATGTTTCAAGCTGAGGACTCAATCACAGAAATGTAGTACCTCAAGGTCAAGTAGAGGGAGGCTCTGGGGTTTAACTTTTCAAAGATGCCCTGGGTGTTGTTGTACTATGGGTGCTCAATTGAAACACATTGGGCCCTGTCCTGTGTTGCTAAGTGGTTAGAGAATCAGCTTGTGCACTGAAGGGTCATGGGTTCGATTTTCAGTGAAAGGTGTGTACTTGGGTTGCATATTTGATCCCAGATCTTGGTTAGGGGTGAGTGCAGAAGGCAACCAATTGATATGTCTCTCTCACATTGTTGTCTCTCTTTCTCTTTCCTTACTTCCCCTTCCGCACTCCCTTCCATTCTCTCTGAAGAAATCAATGGGAAAAATAACCTGGGGTGAGGATTAACAACAACAACAAAAGAAACCCATTGGGCTGCCATAGGCCTACCATAGCAGAATGAATTGATTCAACCATCAAGTAGTGTGGACTGCTGGGCCAATTTTCAGAATGGAGGATGATGTGGAGTAAACTTAGGGTTGTGCAGGCAGCAGAATCCTTGGTAATAGCAACTCAGGGACATTGTCCCTGCCAAAAATCTGGTCCCCAAGCTAACTAGTCAATTCAGCAGTGATATCCTGCAGAATGTTTAGCAATTAGGTGTATGAAGGAGAATGCCAAAGAGACCAGCAGGTGGCAGCCACCACAACAGGAAAAGCCTTTCTCAAGGAAAGGGCTTCTGAGTGATTAAGCATTATTTTTTTCCAATAGAAACTGCACACTTGCTAAAAGTATGTTTAAAATGTCAGATTGAATTAAGTTTAAACTGGATTGAGACTTTAATTTTTTTTCTCCTGGTGACCATGAATGGGAGTTGGTGGTGGGGGGGGGGGGGTGAGAATATTACATTCTAGACTAAAATAAGGAGAGTAAAACTTTTCTCTATATCATCTGATTTTTACTGTGCCCTTCTGCAAGGTCATTCAGATTTCTTCTTGGGTGAACTTTTCAGAAAAGGAAAGAGAGGACCAAAGACGTATATATTAATTTACCTTTTTTCTCTTCCTCTCTCTTTTTTCCCATCCCTGTTTCCTTTTCTGTTTTTGAGTGTGGACTATTACACATATTTAAGTATGTGTCCATCTGCCTGGAAATATTGTCATTAAATTGTTCACAGAAGTTTATCTGAGGGGTGGGATTTTGCGTGTTTTTAATTTCCTTTTGTATGTTTTTCCACATTAAAAGTTTTTTCAATGAGTAAATGTTACTAAAAGCAATGGGTGCACCATGCAGTGTGCAGGTGATGTTTTACTGAGTTGTGCACTTGAAACCTGTACCCCAATAAGTTCAATAAAAAAATAAAACAACAACAACAAAGATTTAAAAAATTCCATCAAAACCTGATTGCACAGACTTTCCTGTAGATGGCCTACAGCAAGCATGTCAAACTCACTGCCCGTGGGCCGCATGCCTCATTTATTTGGCCTGTGTTAATCTTTGAGTTTGGCATGCTTGGCCTAGAGGTAGTTTAGGCAGCACTCACTGATGGGCAGGTATGCAGGTGGCAACAACAATGCCCATATTGGAACCCTGTTTTGCAACTAGTGTGACAATGTCAGTGTTTGGAGCCCTCAGGGAAGGATTCATCAAATTGAATACACAATGGAAGCTGTCAAACAGGGTATAGCCACAGTTGATCTGAAATAAAAAAAAAAAAAAAAACCTATGCAGTGTTGGTTGCATTGACGAAAGTGCTCTCAAAACTTGCAGCTCACCAGAAAAAAAAAAATTCTCCATGTTGATATATTGGTATCTCAATTGTGGAACTTATTGCTGGTGCTAGACTGTTATGTAATTTTATGCGCCAGGAGTGTTTAGATTCCAGATTTGTATTCGACAGACCTCTTCCTGTGTCTCCTATTGTATCTATAATTGGAAGCAAGACCCAGATACCAATGCAAAGATATGGCCAAAGACCATATGGTGTTGGGCTACTTTTTCCTGGTTATGATGATGAAGCAGGAATTTTAGGGGGTCATAGGCAAGCTTAGGGATTTTTTAAGAATCGGGGTCCATGGAGAAGCATGATGGGGCTGCAGACTGGGAGAAGGTACATTTCCATAAGACAAGGAGGCAGCAACAGGTATATTTCTGTAAGACAAGGGAACTGGAAGTAGCCAAGAAAGGTCATATTTACAAATAAAAAGAAGGAAGCCCTTCATTCAGAAGGAGAGGAAGAAAGTCCAAAGGGAATAGGGAAATGATGAGGAAGGAGGGGGGAGAACCTCACATGGGACCTTTGAGCCCAGGAGTTACTATAGTAACCAGTCTATGGGAATAGTGACCAATCAGAGGGGAGATCAAGGCACCAGGATCTGCAGCCTTTATAAGCCATAGGGATAGGGAACCCAGTTCCCCCTCCACATGTGGGAGTCAGTTCAGGTTCTCTTCCCCCGCCCCATGTGGGCGTCAGTTCAGGGACTCTTCCCCCACCCTATGTGGGAGTCTGTACTTGTTCTTCAATAAATCTCCATCTTTGCTATACCACTTTCTGTCCGTGGATTCATTCTTCGACTCCTGCGGACAAAGAATCCAGGTTCCAGTCCAAAAATTCGGTAGCAATGATATGCGCCCTCATATTTTGCAAACCTGTCTCTCTGCTAACTATTTTTGACTGTAGAACTGTGTCCATTGGAGCTCATTCTCAATTAGCTCATATTCACTTGGACAGACATATGTCTGAGTTTATGGAATGCAATTTGAATGAACTGGTTAAGCATAATCTGCATGCTTTAAGAGAGACACTTCCTACAGAACAGGACCTAACTATGAAGAATGTTTCCATTGGAATTGTTGGTAAAGACTTGGAGTTTATGATTTATAATGATGATGATGATGTGTCTCCATTCCTGGAAGGCCTTGAAGAAAGGCCACAGAGAAAGGCACATGTGCCGCGCCAGCACAGCCAAGGGTTCGATGAAGAAAAGACAGACAAAGAGAATAAGCTGGGTCTAGTTGGATCTTCTGTGCCTGGCTGAGACCACAGAACAGATCCAAAGGGCAAGCTGAGCCTTTATTTTATAGTCAGAGGTAAACAAGGTAGTGGTCACCATAGTTACAATGTTCTTGTGAGTTTCACTTGTTTTGGCAGCACTTGCTGCACCTCCCTACAGCCCATTAGCTACCCAGGAAGGATCTAGGGAGTGTCATAAGGTCAAGCTTAATTATTCTAAGAGGGCTGTGCTCTCTAAGCTGGGACTTGTTTGCGGCTTTGCCAGTCCGTCAGTCAGTCCTAGGCTTAACTCTATAACCGCTCCCTACAGGCACAGCCTGCTCAACCTGCTGATGAACCTACAGAAAAGGCTGATAAACCAATGGACATTGATAATCCTCCATTCTATATGTGTATTATCAAATGTGTAAGAACACAGGAATATGTATAATGACAATAATCTATACTTTGAACCAAAAGATGCAGTGGTGAAATGGTATGTTTTAGGAATCAGTCCAGATGTGAGTTCTAAGCACTTTCACTGAAACCATATAATGGGGTGCATTTTTTCTGAGAAGGTCTATATAATCATTATCTAGAAAATATATGTACTAATGTTTTTATATGAACATTAGAATCTTTGTGGTTTTAAAGACAATGGTAAAATAATTTGTTTCATCTGCTGGAAAACAATATGGATGGCTTTTTCCTATTATGCATAGGACAGTCTCCCACAAAAAAAGGATTATCTGGCCTCAAGTGTCAACAGTGAAGTTGAAAACATCTATCAGAATTGTCCTTATAAGGTTCTTTACTGCCATCTGGTGGTTAGAGAAGGGCCTACAAGTTCCATGTAGCTCAAGAGGAAATTCACATGATTGAAGTAGGGCCTCAGAAATAAGATGGAAGGCCATAAAATGGATAGCTATAGTTCGAATATGTGGACGAAAGGAGCCACATGCTAACCTGATAAGCTCAGGGGAGGCCTGTGTGGCAGTCTTGAAAACTCAGAGACCTAAAATAACCACAAAAGATGGTCTGAAAATTAAATATTTAACTACAAACAGGTTATAGTGGGCAGTCATTCCTAGGCTGATATTTTCCCTGACAAAGATCAACTTAGATCTTTCCTGAGCCCATTTGCCTTTTTGCCTCTAAGATAACATATCTGTGAGATGTCTGGGTAACTTGTAACTTCCTTTTTTTCTGGAGCCCCTGGGGCACAACCAAATGTGGTGGGCGCCAGGACAGATGTCTCAAATTTCTTCATTATTATGTTAACTAGAGGCCCGGTGCATGAAATTCGTGCACGGAGGGGGGTTGTCCCTCAGCCCAGCCTGTACCCTCTCCAATCTGGGACCCCTCAAGGGATGTCCGACTGCCCGTTTAGGCCCGATCCCAGGGATCGGGCCTAAACGGGCAGTCGGACATCCCTCTCACAATCCAGGACTGCTGGCTCCCAACTGCTTGCCTGCCTGCCTTCCTGATTGCCCCTAACCGCTTCTGCCTGCCAGCCTGATCACCCCCTAACCACTCTGCTGCCAGCCTGTTTGCCCCCAACTTCCCTCCTCTGCCGGCCTGGTTACCCCTAACTGCCCTCTCCTGCAGGGTTGATCACCTCCAACTGCCCTCCCTTGCAGGCCGGGTGCCTCCCAACTGCCCTCTCCTGCTGGCCATCTTGTGGTGGCCATCTTGTGTCCACATGGGGGCAGGATCTTTGACCACATGGGGGCAGCTATATTGTGTGTTGCAGTGATGATCAATCTGCATAGTACTCTTTTATTAGATAGGATAGAGACCTGGTACAGGGGTGGGGGCCAGCTGGTTTGCCCTGAAGGGTGTCCCTGATCAGGGTAGGGTTACCTTGGGGTGTGGGGCGGCCTGAGCGAGGGGCCTGTAATGGTTTGCAGGCAGGCCACGCTCCCTGGCAACGAAAGGGGAGGCCCTGGTATCTGGAATTTATTTTCCTTCTACAATTGAAACTTTGTAGCCTGGAGCAGAGCCAAGCCTGGGGCTCCCTCAGAAGCCCACAGCCATTTGTGTTGGGGTTATAATTGAAACTTTGTTGCCTTAAGCGGGTGGGCCAGGCCAGGGTGTGTGGAAAGCTTTGCTTCCCCTGTTGCCGGCGGCAACCCTGGCCTACTCTCTCAAGCTCCATCATTTACCTTCTATAATTGAAACTTTGTAGCTTGAGTGGAGGCTTAGGCCTGCAACGGCTGGCAGAAAGCTTGGCTTCCTCTGTTACCTAGGAAACCTTGCTCTCTGTGGCTGTAGCCATCTTGGTTTGGGTTAATTTGCATACTCTCTCTGATTGGATGGTGGGCATGGCTTGTGGGCGTGGCTTGTGGGTGTGTCGGAGGTGTGGTCAATTTGCATATTTGTCTATTATTAGATAGGATTGTTCCTGCACCCACCTAAGTGTGTGTCCATCATTTTACTTTTATCCAATCCCAGGGGTTTCCCACCGCTTTGCTTTTATCCCACCTCCTTAATCCGTCACCAATGAATTTCATGTAACCCACCTATGTCCATCCTTTGATTGCAATGTATAAATACAAATGTAACCCACCATTCTTCGGAGCATTATCTCAATTCATTGAGGTTCTGCTTCCTGGCATATGTCAACAGTTTGGCTCAAATAAACTCACTAAAATTCTTTACAGGTTTCAATGTGTTTTTTTTTCCATTAACATTACTTGGTGTAGTCGTGGCAGGATTCCAAAGAAAACTCACCCGGGATCATCCCTTGGACTTGGACTTGGAGCTAGGATCCAGCAAAGGGCCTGTTGAGTCCACCGGTTCTCCGCCCATTGGGTGAACGTGGGTGAGTTGTCTCTTGGATCCAGGACCTTCCCTTGCTTTGGTAGAGGGTCTGACTTTATTTGAGCTGTGTTTTAAAATCCTCGAGGTGGAACCAGGGTTGACAGAACCCTAGGTTAAGGGTTGGCAGAACCCAGGCTAAGGCGGGACTGGAGGAAAAAATGGGTGGCTGGTTTTGATTTTGGCTTTTTAATTGGAATTGCTGAGAGTCTGAGCAAAAATAACCTTCGCCGTATAAATGAGCTGAACTCATTCAGCTCCGAAGATAAAGGGGCAACATTTTTTTATTTTTAAAGAATAGCCCGATTCTGAGGTGTTCTTAGGTGACTAAGAATTTTGTGGAAGTGTCAGAAATGCAGGAGCCCCATCTGGAAGGTCCGACGCAACTGTAATTAGCTAAATGGCTTTTCTAGGGGGCCACCATAAAGGACTGGTCTGTCCAGGCCCCAAAACTTTTTTGTGGTTTTAGACAGCCGGGAGAGAAACTGAGGCCACATTTGACCTACTACATAACACATCTAAAGTTTGCTCAGACTACAGATATCCAAAAAAAAAAAAAAAAAAAAAAAAAAAAAAAAAAAAAAAAATTAACATGGGAAATTGTGCCTCCAAGGCTAGAAGCTCCCAAGACCCCAGCCCTCATTTAATACTTCTGATAAGAAGCCTTTACTTGCAAGTACTTTACAGAAATGAGAAAATTTAACTAGAAAATATTAACTGAGGAATGGCCAGGAAAAAAAAGAAAAATGCAGTTTGTTTGGGGTACCTATGTTAATATTTTGCATGCAGGAATTTAAAAAAAATGCCAGCTCTAAAATTAAAGTGAATGAGTATATGGGAAGCGTATCTTGATTTGGAAACTAGAAGCTTCTAAGGAAAATTTTTTTTTCTTCCAATAAGATGGAAATTAATAAAAAATAATTAGAGACTGTCTCAGAACTATTCTGAAGTTAATAAATAAATGGCTACCACCCATTTTTTTTTTTTGAATAGTCCTTTGGGAATATACTGAAATTCTAGAGAGGGGCAGTTCCTGAACCGGGGACAAAAGACACTGCTTTGGTAATTTTTAATGCTAGACATTCTCTGGTGTAAACTTTTAGTGTGTTTTCTGCGCGCCTGTATAAGAGGGTTGATGTTTTTGTGTCTTTGTTGTTGTTTAATTTGTTGAAAGAAGAGGCAAGTCCCGCTCTGGGGAAGCCTAGTTGTGTGTGGTGGGGTTGAAAGCGTGAGAGAGATTGCAAGAACGTCCCAACAGCTGCCAAGAATTCTTAATCTTGGGGCTCTTCTTGCTCTCCCTCTCAGGGTTCAGCCTCCAGAAACAGCTAGTGAGATTTGTCTGTTTGTCTGAAATATAATTGTGGCTGTCTATCTTTTAGGGATTTCGGTTTGCTCTTTCCTTATTTATTGTGAGAATAAACAAATCATCTTTTCTGTCAAAGAATAGTTTAGACAGCCTCCATTTTGGACTGTGACTTGGCAGCCGCCATGTTGGCTGCATGGCTTGCTGCTTCCCTTGAAAGAGCAAGGGCCAACCCCTCCCTTTGAATTAGCCAATCGGGAAAGACCGTG
This sequence comes from Cnephaeus nilssonii, assembly GCF_951640355.1. NCBI lineage: Eukaryota > Metazoa > Chordata > Mammalia > Chiroptera > Vespertilionidae > Cnephaeus > Cnephaeus nilssonii. The sequence goes on along the minus strand of NC_137084.1, from coordinate 39,412,914 downwards.
TGCTTGAGCTCCAATCAAGAGCAAGGACAGGTTACGTGTGTTTGTTAAGGCACTCTGCTTCAGAAAGGAACTTGCAAAGATTCTCAGAGCCAGGTTCAAACAGGAAACTTTAGGGGGGTAGCCAGTCAGGGACACTGGCAAGCCAAGCATCATGATTCCCTGTGGGGACCGTCTGCCAGTGATACTCTGGGTATTTGCATTTCACATATTGGGAGTTTATGAATTATTTTCAATGCTCAATACACTGCTTGCAATAAGCCATGTGCCTCATTTTAAAATCTTACATATTATTCTTTATATGTTGAAATTATAATTGAATCTAAAGGTATACAAATTTTATATTGTTCTTTATGTCATTTTACAGAGATTATTACTTACAAGAAGTTGTTGTCTTGGAATGTTATATTTTCTGGAAAAGCAAAGTTTTTAAATCAAATCTATAACCATGCCACTTTTAAATTTTGTCATTTGTGGACAGCTTTATTCTGATGCATTGTAGGTATATTATATGCTAGAAAAAACCATGAAAAGGACTCGGACTTATTCTAACTTGCAGGCTTCTAAGCAGGTCATATTTTGAACTGGATGAAGATTTATAGAACTTCAAGGAATAACTGAATTCAAAAACTACTGGCAAATAATCAGGATAAACAAAAACAACTATGGGACTAAATGAATTGAGGATAATTATTCTTATGATTCTGTTTAAAATATTGTTGACTTTTAAATATTTTGTTTCCCAAATATAGGGAAAAGTAAAGAGCAGACATTCTGCATTATAGGAACTAACGAATTGGTAACAGATTCATTTCACAGTGCGCTCCCGGGAGACGAAGATTTCAAAGATCATGGCTTACAACCAGGAAAAGACACCAAATAAAAGACTCTCTCCAACCCCGTTGGAGGGGACCTTACCAGCGGAGATCAAAGACCTTTCAAGGACAAGAAGTCGCTGACCACGGAGGCAGACAGCTATCCCAAGACGACATCAACAAGGCCTGTATGCTCACAAACTGATATTGCTTGTTTTTATATCATCTGATTGATATTGATTGAATGTACATAAAATGATTTTCATATTATTATTATCCTTATGATTCCCTAGTGGAAACAATACCTACCTCCCCAGACCTCTTCCTTTATTAGATATGAAAAATTTAACCTAGATACCTGCTAATCTTTCCTACCTACTACAATGATGTTCTGGTTATCAGGTATGATAGTGAAATTAATGCCTTGTTAGCCACACATTGGTCTTCTCCTACTATCAATATAAGCTTTGGTTGTTGTTGTTGTTGTTTTCTGGCTCTATTATAAAGGACCCACCTTAGGCAAATACCTCCAAGAATATCTCCTTGATAATTCCACTGGTAGAATTGTATATAGATGTAATCTGGATGAATATTGTATGGCTATAGAGATGGGTGATGAATAGCTAAGAAAAACACCTGGATATGATGGCCAAAGGCTTGCAGCAGCCTGTCCTATCTGTCACAGCATATCATGTCCTCGGACTCACCAGCCATGCTCTTATGGCTGGATATCTGTGAAACAAGAAAGAAATCAATGGGTCCCCGTTTCAGAAATTATTGACATCACTTGGTTGGTAGATATGTTTATAATTACCCCACTGTCCTTGTGTCCTGGACGTTTGAGGAGCCCTATGAATACTTAAACTCTAGCTCATTTGGGAGTCCCCTTCACCCATTTAACTATGGCATGGGAAACTCAACATTTTTGGCTCCACTCAGTATACCCTAACTGCTCCCAAGCCATAGCTACCCAATGGCAACAACATTTCTGGTGGATCCAACAACATTGGTCTCCCTAAAAGAAGCAAAAGAGGAATACTTGGAGGAGTAGGGGCTGGCCTTGGTATCCTGGGACAAGCTGAACTTGCAACTAATGAAGAATGTCATTCATTAGAAAAAGATTTTTATCTCAAATAGGTCATCTAGAGGGAATGCTGTTTCAGGAAGAAGAAAAAAGAGTGGGAAGCAGCATGGAAAGACAATAAAGCCTTAGTTTAATGGATAGAACAGGCTTGACAGACTATAAAAACTCATGCCCAAACCCAACAATGGGAACGTGCCTGTGCCCTAACTCAACTGGGCCTGTTGTCTATGCTAATGTGAGGAATCTGAAGTGGCTGTGAAACAATGGTCAACTATAATGGCTGCAGAAGCCCAGGCCAGACACTTACAGGACTCATATGGTTCCCCAGGAATTTGGAAAATTTTAAATGGGAAATGTGATCTACGACGTTGTGTTTTAAAAGCCCAGGTGCCAGTTAAATCCTAAGCTTAAAATTCCCAGTAGTTCAACTGGCTGGCGTAAGGACCATCCTCAATAATACTAGAATACTTCCAATGGGAAGTAGATAGGCCATATTTAAAAATAATAAACAAGGTGAACCCATCTCACTGTCTGTGAAAATTGGAAAAGTGAATGGTTATGCCCTCAATCCATATGGAATACTGAATTCACCCAGTCCTGGCTTATTGTATCTACACCAACAAATAACAATATGTGGTATATGGGAAAGGGGCGTTTTTGCTGGGAAGGGTTAAAAGCAATTTTTACTCTAATATCACCAAATTTACATTAAATAATACTAGAATATGGTGTAATACTGAAATTATAGGCAGAATGACTTTGCCTAATGTTCATAAAATCTGTGATAATATTGATACTGAAAAACCAATGTATTGGTAAATTGAACTCCTCCCCATGAAGCCATTTTTATGGGAACTAACTGGCTAGAAAAAAATTAGAGCTTCTAGATAATGAAATAGTAGAGTCTTAATTCATTTGGCCAAACATATCATAAGGTACAAATGACAGTGGATGAAGGAGGAAAACATATAATTAGCTTAATAAAAAATTATGATAATACATGTAAAGGGTTTTTCAGTTGACTTGTGATGCTTGTTCCCCTTAGACTTTTTCTTGTCTAGTATTAGACATTTTATGTTCCAAATCAGTGTTATTAGTTTAGTATTGTTACTTTTGTTCATAATATGTAAATGTTATATTAGATGCAGAAAAGCAACACGTAAGACAAACAGCAAAAAGACTCGGATCATGGTGGCTCAAAAATTAGAAATGATCCAGAATACTTTTTAACAAGGACATATAGGATTTGACTGCCTCCCATTTACCTGCCTTTTTTAAAAGATATATATAATTCAACCTTAAATGCCATCTAAGGTTATGGTCTTGCCCCATCCCCAGTGGTCCACCTGTTCAGCAAGACGCTGACACTGAGACATCCTAGGAATGAGCCTTCCTAGCACCATGGGACTCCATTATCCAACCAAAAGGTTGGTCATCAATGCATCCTTTGGATTGATTTATGACCAAAAGGGGGATGTGTGGATGAAAGGAGCCACATGCGAACCTGACAAGCTCAGGGGAGGCCTGTGTGGCAGTCTTGAAAACTCAGAGACCTAAAATAACCACAAAAGATGGTCTGAAAATTAAATATTTAACTACAAACAGGTTATAGTGGGCAGTCATTCCTAGGCTGATATTTTCCCTGACAAAGATCAACTTAGATCTTTCCTGAGCCCATTTGCCTTTTTGCCTCTAAGATAACATATCTGTGAGATGTCTGGGTAACTTGTAACTTCCTTTTTTTCTGGAGCCCCTGGGGCACAACCAAATGTGGTGGGCGCCAGGACAGATGTCTCAAATTCCTTCATTATTATGTTAATTGTTCCTGCACCCACCTAAGTGTGTGTCCATCATTTTACTTTTATCCAATCCCAGGGGTTTCCCACCGCTTTGCTTTTATCCCACCTCCTTAATCCGTCACCAGTGAATTTCATGTAACACCCACCTATGTCCCTCCTTTGATTGCAATGTATAAATACAAATGTAACCCGCCATTCTTCGGAGCATTATCTCAATTCATTGAGGTTCTGCTTCCCGGCATATGTCGACAGTTTGGCTCAAATAAACTCACTAAAATTCTTTACAGGTTTCAATGTGTTTTTTTTCTGTTAACAAATTGGAGGCAGGGGAAGAGCAAGGAAAATTTATGGTTGACAGGGTCTGTGATATTATGAAGACCACTATTTGGTTGTGAGGCTACCATTCTGTATTTGTAAAACCTACATTAAGTTTTCCAGTTTCATTGTGACTCTAGAGACCAGAATAACTATGTGCTGAGGCAAGAAAGGCATCCATTTGCAGGGCCTAGGCTTTCTTATTTGACCCCACCCTTCTTACCCTCACCCTGAAGGCCATGCAGAAACAAATTTATTTTGCTCATCAGTTTTATCTATCTTTTTTCACCCTCCAGCTTTTTTTTTCTAATTATTGCTTACTACTGAGTGACCCATCTGACAGCCTTGTCTCATGCTCCTTTTCACTGCTCTCAACTTGGTGTGGACCATTGCTTACTTTCCTGCCTGCTGGTCACTTCTGGAAGGCCTACTTTCTCTCACTTCTCAAAAAAATGCTTCTCTTTTCCAACAGGTGTAGGAATCTTATACTTCCTTTTTGCACCTTGTGTTTGAAAAATATGTTTTTTATTGGTTTTGGAGAGAGTGGGGGTGGAGAGAGAGAGAGAGAGAGAGAGAGAGAGAGAGAGAGAGAGAGAGAGAAACATTGATTGGTTGCCTCCTGCACCCACTTGGACCTGGGCTGAAACCTGGGTATATGTCCTGACCTAGAATCAAACCAGTGACCTTTTGGTGCACAGGGCAACGCTCAACCAACTGAGCCATATGGGCCAGGGCAGGACACACTGTTTCTTTATTCTTACAATCCCATTGTTCAAATCCATTTAGATGATAGCAATCTTTATCAAGGCCATGTTCTATTAACCATCCTTACAACTCTCTGTGGTAGTGGATTCTTGGTTGCCGATCTGTTTCTCTTGTTAGGGTAATCACATCCTCCTGGCTTCTAATGGTTAAGTGCTTGCATATGATTTCTATTACTTTCGAGCTTCATCATCTCCTTAAGTGTTAATGAGTGAGAGCCACCACTGAACATTCCTAATGCCTTGGTGAATGTTGTTTCCTTTGGGTGTGGGTCTTCTGGCCTAACACCATTTAACCATTCCAGCATGCCCATCGCACCATCACCTTTTATGTTTTCTTTTATTCCAAAAACTCAGGTATTTATATTGTGCTCAGTGTGGGATTTTGATCACGCTAAGCTTCTACGAGCCTCCCTACTTTTAGTGAGTTTCCTTAGTGAATGTTTCCAATCCTCTGAGGTCCTAGACTGTGCATTAAATCTCATATCCTAAGAATGTGTCCCCAAGACAACGGATCTGTGCATATCCAGTCTTATTGAAGTATGGTAGCAACCATACTTGGGTAAAAATTGCTGTTTAATATTTTAACCTTGCTGTTTTGGGTTCTGTACTCATTTAAAAGTTATTTTGATTTTCTGAACTTATGTATGCTATCCCAATACTCCATTGATGATGGTTTGAATATCCCATTGATTGTGATCTCACTGGTCATGGAAGCACATTCCTGGGACTCAAGACAGTTCAATTATCTTAAATTGCCTTGGTAGCTACAGATAGTGCATTCCTGTTGACTCAGTAATCCCAGAATCTGGACAGCACAATTATTCTAAATTGTCCAGGTGGTCCGTCCCAGATAATGTGTTTCTGTTGATTCAGTGATTCGTAGATAACTAACTTGCTCAGTTTCACTTCTGTAAAATGCTTTTCGCGAAACAGGTTCCTCATTCCAGACCCAAAGATGTAATCGATACCTTTGTGATATTCTGCCAATATAAGCCAGAGTGGCAAGCTGTTCGGGGCTGCGAGATTTGGAGCTTTAGTCCCTCGTATGCCACCGGCCATTAATAAATGACTCCATAATTCGACTTTTTTGAGGCGTCCTTTGTAAGATGCGGCTTACACTACAACATTATGTTCTAGCTTCCTTTCCCCTCAGCTCCCAGACAAGAAGTAAGGTATCTTTCTGGGAGGGTCAGGCAGCCAGAATTACTCATCCCTACTAGCTCTGAGTTGGAGAGGCTAAGTTGCAGGAGAGTGTTGCAGAGAGGCTGGGGCTCATTCTTCCTCCCATTCCTACTTCTTGGGGTGGAAATCCTACCACAGCAATGGCAGGATGAAAATACCAGGACCTCATTGTCCTTGCCTTGGCTCTCTCGGAAAGGCAAGCCAAGAAGGCTAGAGGCTACTGCTCTCCCCCTTGGCTATAGCACTGGCTCAGAGATATTTTCCAGGAAAAAAGGAAGTTTATAATAATAGACAGCCCTGAAGATCTACCCCAAAGGAACTGACTTTATCTGAAACAGTGTGGGGGAGTCCAAGCGTAAGGATGCTATGGAAAATAATGGAGATTTTGGTGGTAAGCATTCATTCTTACAGAGGTGGGGAACCTTTTTCTGCCAATGGCCATTTGGATATTTATCACATCATTGGTGGGCCATACAAAACTATCAACTTAAAAATTAGCCTACTATATTTGGTCAAACATTTCATTAACTCACCCCAAATGCCTTGGCAGGGCCATACCAAATGATTTCTCAGGCCTTATACAGCTCATGGGTCTGACAAGTCCAACGTTCCCCATCCCTGATTTAAGAAGAGAGGAATCTACATTATAAAAGGCCCATAGCCTTAATGCTGAAACGCCGGAATGACCAAACAACAGGTCACCAGGAGATGCATGGAGCACCTCTCGATCCCTCCCTCAACCAGGCTCTCTGCCCTCGGCGCTGGTGGCGGGGGGTGGGGGGATGGGGGGGTGGGGGGGTGGGAGGGGTGGGGGGGTGGGGGTGGGGGTGGGGGTGGGGGGGTGGGAGGGGTGGGGGGGTGGGGGTGGGGGGGTGGGGGGGGCGGGGAGGCGGGAAGCTACTCACGTACTTGGGTTCCCAGCACGATGGGCCTGGGTCTCACGCGATTTCACGTGCTGAGCCTCTACTAACTCCATAAGAGCCAAACAATGAATTGAAATAGTGGATTTACTTTTACCTTACATGAGGAAGGCTGTAAGTAGAGCAGGCTTTGGGTAAAGATATGTTTAGAATCCAGTTTTGACCATGTCAAGCTTGAAGATTTAAGACATCCAAGTGGAGGTGTTAAGTAGGCATGTGTTTGATAGTTGGACAGAGGTGTGGGTGAGACATATGTATTAGGGGTCAACATGTAGGTGGTATTTAATGCCATGGGGACTGAAGACACATTAAGAGAGAGAGTGTAGATATAGAAGGAAGTCCAAAGATTGGGCCTTTGGAGGATGTAGCTACATTGAGAGTTCTAATAGAAGAGGAAGAATCTATGGGTGTAGGAGGAAAAGCAAGCGTGCAATATTCTCAATTCCAAGTGAAAAAAGTGTGTCAGGGAGGCAAGAGTGGTAAAATGATACTGGTAGTGAAACTGGATACAAAATGGGTCCAGGTTGCCTGTTACTACTTGAACCCTTGAAGTATGCTAGCATTGAGCGGGAGTTCTAATGGAAGAGGAAGGACCAGTAAAGTAGAGTGATATAGGAAGGAAAGCAAGAATTTACTACTGTCAGATCCAAGTGAAGTATGGTAGCAATAATCTCAGGTAGAAACTGCTGTTTGGGTTCTGTATTTATTTGTTTGCTAAAACAATAGAAAGTTATTTTGATTTTCTGAACTTATGTATGCTATCCCAATACTCCATTGATGATGGTTTGAATATCCCATTGATTGTGATCTCACTGGTCATTGAAGCACATTCCTCTGGGAGCCAGGACAGTTCAATTATCCTAAATTGTCTCAGTTGCTATAGATAACGAGTTTCGGTTGACTCAGTGGTCCTGGAATCAGAACAGACCCTAAATTGCCTCAGTAGCTAGATAGTGCATTCCTGTTGACCCAGTGATCCCAGAATCTGGACAGCACAATTATTCTAAATTGCCCAGGTGGTCCCAGATGGTCCCAGATGATGCGTTTCTGTTGATTCAGTGATTCTTAGATACTTTAGGTAACTAATTTGCTCAATTTCGCTTCTGTAAAAGCTTTGCATGAAACAGGTTCCTCATTCCAGACCCAAAGATGTAATCGATACCTTTGTGATATTCTGCCAATATAAGTCAGATGTGGCACGCTGTTCGGGCCTGCGAGGTCTTGAGCGCTTTTGCTCCCTCGTATGTCGCCGGCTTTTAATAAATGACTCCATAATTCAACTTCTTGAGGCGTCTTTTGTAAGATGGGGGTACACTACAACACAAGTGAAGAAAGTTTTCAGGGAGTAGAGAGTGATAACATGATGCTAGTAGGGCAAGCAAGATGATTGAGAAGAAAAAATTGCATTTAGTTAAGTAGAGGCCATTGGTAAATTCTATTTAGTTAACATCAGCTGCATTATCTATTTAAAATATCAGAACCAGCTTTGATTCTTTTTTTTTCTTTCCAACTATCACTATGTCCACCTCCAATATCTAGTTAACCTGTCCTGTCAATTGTATTCCACAACCATTATTCATCACCTACACTGGGTAAATAACATTCTAGATGCTTGCATATAGAAATAAACAAGACTTGGACCCTCTTCTTCAAGAGCTTACAGTTGAGAATGTGGTATAGGCATAACTACCTTTCAATATAGTAGCAATGATAATGTTAATAATTATTAGAATTTCTGCTGCTGCTACTCCTAGCACTCTAACATATTAGAACACATACTTTATGCCAGAATATATATATATATATATATATATATATATATATATATATATATATATATATATATATGATTATCTCAAGTAATCCCTACATTTTTAGGAAGTGGCATCATTTTATAGAGAAAAAAATGAAGGAGAGAGAGGTTAATAACCCATCCGGGATCATTCAGCAGGTAAATGGTGGAAGCTCTATGCAAGACCAAGTAGTCTAACTTTCAAATTTGTGTTCTTCACCACAATTGCAAGATGACTTGCCCTCACTTACAAAACTTGACTTATATCTACTAATTTATTCCCTCACTTTAAATTACCTTTGCCTTCTTGCTTCCTCTTTTTTATTTTTTAAAATTTTGTTATTGATTAAGGTATTACATATGTGTCCTTATCGCGCCACTGCCCCCCTCATCCTCCCACTCATGCCCTTATCCCCTGTTGTCTGTATCCATTGGATGGCTTATATGCAAGCATACAAGTCCTTTGGTTGGTGTCTCCCCCTTACCCCACCCTCCCCTACTTTCCCTCTGAGGTTTGAAGGTCTGATCGATGCTTCTCTGGTTGCTTCCTCTTTTTAATGTTTATTGGAATAACTTTTCTAATAAATCCCTTGTGAATCTAAGTCTTAGACCTGCTTCTGAGGAACCTAAGACATATTCTTCCATACTGCTAAAGAATTGTGATAGTGACATCTCTACATCTTTGATTGATTAATTCGTGTTTGCAATAGCTGTAACTACCCATGAAGAACCAAGAGCCTCAATATCTTAATATGCATTTTGAGTTATAAGTTAAAATCACATTTATTTTGTTCTTAACTGTGATTTCCCAAAAAGTCCTTGTTGAATATTCCTGCCAGTGAAGCCCAGATGAGACTATCTCAGCCTATCAATGTGGTTATAATGAAATGTTACTCAAAAGCAAAGGAATAAGGAAGTTGGGAGAGGAAGTATAACATAATAACTTAGAGTACACTTACTCAGTATATGGTACTAAATGCTTCTATATGGAAATTCATTTATTTTCCCCAACAATAGCATGAGAAATGTACTATTTGAGAGATAGGGCACTTGAGTAGAGAGAGATTAAATTACATGCCCAAGGTTTCTCAGGCACTACTACGGCAAAGACAGCAGATTAGTAATTATCGTGACAGTGTCAGTGATAGTATACAAGCTTTCCTTCACTCCTTGTCCAATTACGTAGCACAGCACTACTGTAAATGGCTGAATGTGTTTCTGAGATCTTAGTGAAGGGCTAGAATGATTAAGGAGAATTACAGTTTTGAGGAAATGGGAAAAATGGTATGTTTCATATGTCTTTCCACATAGTCCAATGGAAGAGCATGCCAAACTTAAGGAGGTCATCTTTAAACACACCGTGTTGTAGTCAGCTCAGGCTGCCATAACATAATACCATAGACTGGGTGTCTTAGACAATAGAAACTATTTCTTATAGTTTTGGAGCATCTAAGATCAAGATGCTGGCTGATTCAGTTCCTGGTAAGGGCTTTCTTCCTGGCTTGCAGATGACTACCTTCTTGCTGTGTGCTCTCATGGTCTTCTCTTGGTTTATGTATGTGGGGGCGGGGGTGGAGAGAGAGGGAGAGAGGGAAACAGGGAGAGAGGGAGAGGGAGAGGGAGAGAGAGAAGGAGGGAGGGAGAGAGGGAGGAGAGAAGGAGAGAGGGAGGGAGAGAGGGGGAGAGAGAGAGGAGAGAGAGAGATCTACTTCAAAACTTCTCATTGCAGGCAGACCACTTTTAGTAAGGCTACCACTAACCCATTGCAGCTGCTGCCTCTAATGAAGTCACACCAGAAGGAAGGATTACTAAATTAGACCAGATTTTGCTGAATGGAAATAGTATAACAATGCTAGTTCCTGGAAAAGAAGAATCTGAATGGGTTCCCTTAATTTATGCTAGTTTCTGTTTTGTCTTATAATGACAACAAAATATATATTTTTAAACCTTTCAATCCTAGCCAGGGTGGCTCAGTAATTAAGCATCAACCCATGAGCCAAGAGGTTCGCTTGTTTGATTACCGGTCAGGGCACATGCCAGGATTGTGGGTTCAATCCCCAGTAGGGGATGTGCAGGAGGCAGCTGATTAATGATGGTTCCCTCTCACCCATGTTTCTATTCCTCTATCCCTCTCCCTTCCTCTCTCTAGAAAAAAACAATAACACACCTTTCCATGTCTGGATTATATGAAGCTAAATCTCTCATTGAAGGGGAATGCTTTGAAGAGGCAATGTATAGGCCATCTTTGTAAATTAATCATGTTTATAATGGAAAAAAAGGAACAGTTATTTGAAGATGAAAATAAAGGTGTTTTTGGTTAAAATAAAAACACTGCAGTGCAAGTTTTCATCTTCCTTTAAGAAACTTACATCTTATTCGTGAGGTTTGATTTTGTCTTAGAATCTATCACCCTTCTTGCCCCATATCTAAAGGCTTTGTTTCCTTCTTTCCCACTGCACTTGGGATCTTTTGTTTCACGTACTGTGGAAATCCCCAAAATCTATGGATGTGGTAACTCTAATTCCTGTTTTTATGTCCCCTACTTTCAATGATATTTTTAGAGTCCCAATCTATTGACCTTTTCTCTACTGACCCGCACGTCTGATCGCCTCTAATCCTGTGAGCTACACTTGGACCCAGTGCCTCCTACTTGTAATGATCCTGTGATTCTCCTTCCTACTAACACCTACTCCTACTCCACTAGTTTTGAGGGCTTCTCCCTCATTGACCTCAATCAAATGATATTGTTTGTAATCACCTTAATCTTGATCCCTCTTTGATGGCAGAAAACCCAGTTCCTACCTACCCTTTCCTCTGTTTTCATTTATTTCATGTCAGTTTTTTAAAAAATCCCTTCAGCACAGCCTCTGAATCTCGTGTGTGTGTGTGTGTGTGTGTGTGTGTGTGTGTGTGTGTGTGTGTATGTGTGTGTGTGTGTGTGTGAAAGACATTTAGCTACAAATTTTAGGTGCCAGGAACAGCTGGTGGGAGCCAAAAGGTCACATTTTGGGCCTTTTCTCTTTCTCTTTGCTATCCTGGGCCTAGACTGTAATCTCCTTTGCTGGGACAATTTTGACTGCAGGTAGAAGGAACTGCCCACAGATTTAGTGTTCACCTTGAATAGGTGCTTGTAGTTCTTTTTAAAAAATTTTTTTAAATTAATTTTATTTTTTTATTCTTTTATTGTTTAAAGTATTACATATGTCTCCTTTTTCCCCAATTGACTGCCCCCCCCGGCCACTCCCACCCCAAAGACAAACCCCCGCGCCCGTGTCTGTGTCCATTGGTTATGTTAATATGCATGCATACAAGTCCTTTGATTGATCTCAACCTCCCCCTCTCCCCTGCCATTTGTCTCTGGCTCTGTTTTTATTTTTATTTTATTTTTAAAAATTTCTTTGTTGATTATGGTATCACATAATTGTCCTCATCTCCCCATTCTCATCCCAAACCCCTCTCCACATATGCCCCCACCCCCCTGTTGTCCATGACCACTGGCTAGGCTTATATGCATGCATACAAGTCCTTTGGTTGATCTCTCAGAGATCCCCACCCTCCCCTACCTTCCCTCTGAGGCTTGACAGTCCGATCGATGCCTCCCCGTCACCGGGTCTGCCTTTGTTCCTCAGTCCATGTTGTTCATTATTTCCCCTAGGTGCATGAGATCATGCGATACAAGAAATACACTTATAAGAACCGAAAATGAGACAAGCCATAATGGTTATGCTGAGAGGCAAATGAATCAGTCTGTAGTGAGTTTCTTTCTGGGCCAACAGTTCTTTTGAGTCCCAATTTCAATGTCAAACAGTTCCTTATGTGTACATGTCAGCAATGATATTTCAGTTTTGGATGGTGGACAAATGGTGGTGATGCAGGTCCGACCGTCTCTAGTTTTGTCCTGGGCATCCTTCAGCGGCGCACAGCTGCTGTCTGCTAGTATGGCAAGGCGTCATCAGCGTCTTCCATCTCTGGACTGTTTCTCTTCTGTCTTCATGGCTGGAACAGTCCTGTCAATTCCTCTCTGTTGCAGGAATCCATCTGGTCTTAGAGTTGTTTTCTGAAAATATACAAACATATTCTCGACCAAAAGTTAATAAAGGAATATTTTCTATAAATTTGACTTGGGATCCTTTTTCATTTTTTGCCCAAATGATTCTCCTCTGGCTTGTTTTGACACCATATATGTTTTTCATGGGTGTCTTGCTGTTACCATTATAAATGAAACTTAATTTTCTAAACTACAAATTTTCTAGATGTAATTTACTTACAGGATATTTTTCCTTACATGATATTCTTCTACTATCACCACCCCCCCTTTTTTAACTTAAATATTAGGAGGCTTTTGGAAATTTTATAATGTAGTCTTGATAGCTTTTACATTTTAATTTTTTACGCTAAAATATGACTGCTTTAGGTTCATTACATGTTATGCAATTTTACCATGAGATGAACTGCCAATAAAACTTTTTGTTAACACTTTAGGAACAGCTTTTTGTACAATTAATTTTTCTAGAATATTCGGTTATTTCAATTAGCCAATTTAAATTACTCTGAAAACTTGATTACTATTCTACTGTCAAACTCAACACTCTAACAACAATCATATTTTACCCTGTGTATATTAGTGGAAAGGATTATTTGCCTTCTTGAGTAGGCCCTGAGCATTCCTGGTACTAGGCTGGATTTGGATATCAAAAACCCACTTCCCCACACTATGGGTACAAGACATCTCAAACAAGTCTTGTTGCAGTGAGAGGGCAGCTGCTATCGGCTAAGTCTCTGTCTGTTACCTGGGTCCCGATTTGAGCTGTGCATGGGAAGCAAAGCAGCCATGGGGGCAGGAAACCTCCCTCAGAAGGGGTGAAGGTTCAGGCCCCTGCTAAGTTGGCGGGGGGCGGGGGGGGGGTAAGGGTCTGTGCCCCAAGGTGCTTGTAGTTCTTTTGTATCTCCTCAGGGTTCAGCTTGAGGACACTGACAATCTGCTGTGCATCCTAGTGGCTTTCTGGAGAGGTTAGAGGGGGCTGCAGACTGGGGTCAGGCATGTCCTGGGACATCAGCTGCTGCCCAGCTGGCTGCTCACTTTTGCTTCAAGGCTTTTACAAAGGCCCTGCTCACCACCTTGTGCCCCATCACAGTGGTCTGGGTCAGGTATGTGGCTGATCCTTACAGGGAAATCCTTGATGGCAGCACCACACAGCATTTTCTACCTGAAGATCAGGTGGTTCCATGCACAACAGAGGCAAGCTGGGAGTCTCCTTAAGTGTGTGTGTGACCAGAGGTTTTGAGAGGTGATGGATGGCAACCCAGGCAGGAGTTAGAGACATATGGTGACCAGTCTGCCTCAGAGGCACAGGCTCTGGCCTAAATCTCATGTAATAATCACACTGTTTAAATGTCTGAGGAATTTATCAAAGGTGATTTTTATTTATAGACAACGATTTTAGATTGAAAATCAAAGTTAATGTATGGCACATGATACCTCTTTAAAGGCCATTCTAGAATCATTAAACAAATAACAAAAGCATTCAGCAAATGTTAATTGAACATTCCAGTTTTAAGGGGTGCAGTCTTGTGAGAGCCAGGCTCCAGGGTATGCAAGAGATTCTTTTTCTGTCACCATTTGAATATGATCATATTAGGAGGTTGTCCCAAGTGGATCCCAGGAAAGGATCTGGGGTGTTTATCTAAGGTGTCCCTTTTGATAAATTTTAACCGTGCAGGTGTTGGGACATTTAAGTAGTTGCTAGCAAAGAGGCTACTCTATGCAAGCAAGACCAAGGGGAAGCCTAGGACCAAAAGGACCAGAAGCTTTAATTTAATTCATTTTTATTTTTTAAAATATATTTCTTAATTGATTTCAGAGAGGAAGGGAGAGGGATAGAGAGATAGGAACATCAATGATGAGAGAGAATGATTGATCAGCTGCCTCCTGCACGCTCCCTATTGGGGATCGAGTCCACACCTGGGCATGTGCCCTTGGCCGGAATCGAACCTGGGACTCTTCAGTCTGCAGGCCGACACTCTATCCACTGAGCCAAACTGGCTAGGGCCAGAAGCTTTAATTTTAATTTTAAGTATACACAAAATGATTTAATTAATTGCCGGAGGAATTACACCACATGAAACATATGCAGTTGCAAATCACACAGCACTTTATTATTTAAAAAAGTTTTTGATGCTGCGGGTACAGGCTTATGGGATCCCAATGTTGCTGTTCTCTAGGGCCTGGCAGCTGGTCTGGTCTGGTCCGGATACAGGGGGCCGGAGTTCCTCACCTGAGAGCTTGGTTGCGCCTCCATTGGGAGGTAATAGCCGTTTTTTTTTTGTTTTTTTGTTTTGTTTTTTTTTTGTAGTCTGGCAGGGAGAGGAGCATGGAGTGGCGTCGCTTGCCGAACTGACAAAGGGACATGCCTTTGTGGTTGTCTCGACAGGCAAGCATTATTGGCTGGCCAGGATCCATTTTTAAAGCATGTTCCTACCCGCAGAAGTTTAGGTGGCTATCAATGAATTACATCAATGCGCACATGTTAATTTTAAACAAGGCGAGCGGCTGTTTGTGGTTATTTAGGGAGAGTACATTACTCACACATATGGTTATCTTAGCAAGTCACTCAGTCAGTAATTGTAAGTTCAAATTCTTATCTATGGGGTGCACATGCACCAGGGCAGTAGGGAATGTGTCCTTAATATCACATTTTAAGTTTCAAGAAAGTTAATTCAAACATTTTAAAACCTTTTTAATCAGTTTTAGACATTTTTAAACATTTCTATATATTACTATAACAGAGGTCCTTCCAACTCTTACTGAAACTATTTTCCAGAGAACAAAAGGGAAACTATACTGTTCTAGAACACCTGTTTCCTTTATAATTTTTCTGTTCAAGCATTTCTTTTGGAGACATGGGTCATTTGACCTCAAACTGAGAGTATGCTTGAACATACTGGAGAATCAAAGCAGAATCAGCACTGTCTCCCAGCTCTGAAGATGCAAGTTTTTGACTGCTGTTCACTGTCTGTTTACACTGGCTATGGAGGAATATAGAGTGTGCCTGTAAAGGGAAGACATGGATGCTCTTATGTCCAACATGAAGACATTTTCTTTGTACCAAGATTACTTTAAGTCATTAGCTTTGAGAACCTAGCATAAGTCATTGTTTCAGAAAGTGTAGATTTGCAGATTGGTGATTCTTGGTTACCATCAGAGAGTTTTTCATTGGTATTCTGATTATGATCCTACTAGAGGCCCGGTGCACGAAATTCGTGCACGGAGTGGGGTTGTCCCTTAGCCCAGCCTGTACCCTCTCCAATATGGGATCCCTCAAGGGATGTCCGACTGCCCGTTTGGGCCCGATCCCGGGATCGGGCCTAAATGGGCAGTCAGACATCTCTCTCACAATCCAGGACTGCTGGCTCCCAACTGCTTGCCTGCCTGCCTTCCTGACTGCCCCTAACCGCTTCTGCCTGCCAGCCTGATCACCCCCTAACCACTCTCTGCCAGCCTGTTTGCCCCCAACTTCCCTCCTCTGCCGGCCTGGTCACCCCTAACTGCCCTTTCCTGCAGGGTTGATCACCTCCAACTGCCCTCCCTTGCAGGCCTGGTCCTTCTCAACTGCCCTCCCTTGCAGGCCGGGTGCCTCCCAACTGCCCTCTCCTGCTGGCCATCTTGTGGTGGCCATCTTGTGTCCACATGGGGGCAGGATCTTTGACCACATGGGGGCAGCTATATTGTGTGTTGCAGTGATGATCAATCTGTATATTACTCTTTTATTAGATAGGATAGAGGCCTGGTACAGGGGTGGGGGCCAGCTGGTTTGCCCTGAAGGGTGTCCCGGATCAGGTGGGGGTTCACTTGGGGCGTGGGGCGGCCTGAGCGAGGGGCCTGTGGTGGTTTGCAGGCCGGCCACGCCCCCTGGCAACCCAAGCGGAGGCCCTGGTATCTGGAATTTATTTTCCTTCTACAATTGAAACTTTGTAGCCTGGAGCGGAGCCAAGCCTGGGGCTCCCTCCGAGGCCCACAGCCATTTGTGTTGGGGTTATAATTGAAACTTTGTTGCCTTAAGCGGGTGGGCCCGGCCAGGGTGTGCAGAAAGCTTTGCTTCCCCTGTTGCCGGCGGCAACCCTGGCCTGCTCTCTCAAGCTCCATTCTGCCGCCATTTGTTTGAATTTGTTTACCTTCTATAATTGAAACTTTGTAGCTTGAGTGGAGGCTTAGGCTTGGCAAGGGTAGGCGGAAAGCTTGGCTTCCTCTGTTACCTAGGAAACCTTGCTCTCTGTGGCTGTAGCCATCTTGGTTTGGGTTAATTTGCATGCTCGCTCTGATTGGATGGTGGGCATGGCTTGTGGGGTGTCGGAGGTATGGTCAATTTGCATATTTGTCTATTACTAGGTAGGATGACTCATACAATGTGAAAAGTCACAAAGGTGCCTATTTTAGAGATAAGCATTTCCTTACATTTTAGTACATAAAAGAATATCTTATTGAATTAATCAGAATCCAAAAACTATATAGTCTTTGCTATTTTATTCTTAAAGGAATAGTTTTTAAAATTATTAATGGCATAATGAAATCTGACCCTTGTTGACAGCCTTGATTAAAGTGGCTTTTCTCACTAGCTCATAAACCTTGTTCCAAAAGCCAGTTCTTCTTAAGCTTTTACAAATACCAAGCTTTGAATACCTAAGCTCTTATGAACCTTTATTTTTTTATTTAAGCGTGGCACAGGGAACTGCCAAGGTGACAGAGAAGATGAGGGTTTTACTTACATGAGAAAAATAATTCAATTTCTATTCTCTATATTTGCTTAATAATGTTTCCTGAATTGATACAGGCTCTGTCAAGTCTGTGTTACTATTTCCCAGAACAGAATATGTCTAAATATCACTATGCTTGGGAATCATCTTTCCATTAATATTTTCCCATTCAAGGGTTAACTTTTTCTCAAGATTTCAGATGCAATTTGTAGCATTCAGCGAAGAACTGTACATTCATTTGAAATGTTCATATAGTTAATCTATAGAAATTTATAGCTGTCTATAATGATTTTGATTGCCCTCCACAAAAACAAGTTTCTCTGGGATTGCATATATTATATATTTTAAAATAAAAAGCATTCTGAATAATAGCTTAAAATATGAAGTAGGAATTTTAAATAGATACTATTTGATTTCATTTTATGTTAATATATTTTAGCAATTTGTTTTTCAACCAGAAAGAATTAAGATAAAGAAAAAGGAAGTCCTTCCAACAGGAAATCTTTAACTTTTGAAATGTTGATTTATATGTAGTCACTTCACTTGAAAAAATAGAAATAATTGTGAGGAGGAGGTATTTTTGGATTGTTCTGGTACTGTGACTCTTGTTCAGATTCTGGTATTCTTTTGTGGGCTTGAGTATTATTGCTTTTTCAAGTCATCAAGCACATCTTCCTTTGTGATGTTGGTCCATGCATGAGGGATTTCACCTCTACCTATAAATTTTTTCTGGTATTTTTCTTCTAGGTTTGATCTGAAGTGACAGACGAACCATTTCCAGTATGGCTGGGTGGATGTGTCTGGGGCAATGCTCCATGTGGCAAATTCCCCTCCTGCCTGTCGATAGGTCTTATGTGGGGTTCTAAGTCCACTCCTCAAAATAAAATAACAATTACTTGCTACCAAACTAGTACAGAAGTCAATCATAAAGTGGTCTGTGTTAATCCATTTCCATCCTCTGACAGCCTGAGGACGGTGGAAAGGAACACTGTGGTCTCCGTCATGGTTAGAGATTGTGTTTGTACAGATTGCTCCACAGAAGGGACACTGTTTCCAGCAGCCGCAGAGATGTTCAGAGAGCATTTTCTGAATGTCAGAAACCATGTCTTCTTCAGACTTACTCAAACACTCCTGTTCTACTGTGATCATTGCGGGATCCAAAGCTTCACTCATGGCTTCTTTGAGAAACTCAATGTCTTTTATCTCCTGGTGTTCAATGCTTATCAAGTCTTTTCGTGGAAAGTTCAAGTTACTCCCCAAGTGATCACAGAACAAATCTAACCACCCAGACACAGTGCTGCTTTTATCTTTAGCTATTGCTGTGGATTCATGAATAGCTGAGAGGATGACATTCTTGATGTCATCTACACTTATTTTTAAAAAGGTCTTTATTTTATTACTTCTTTGTTCTGAACAATATCTTTCAATATGTCTTTGAATATATTTCCTAAAAAATGATTCGGGATTATGAATGTACTCCCAGTAATCATCAAAATTTTCGTTTTCTGCCAGGGAGAGAAGAACGTGTTTCTCCAGGTTAGCCCTGTTTCCATTGAATTCTGGGCAGGTAGCTCGCATGTCCCCAGCAATTTTAGGGGCCATTTGTTGCCAAATCGTGTCAGAGACAGCAGGAGTGAGTTTGTGCCATAGAAAGTTAACAAATTCTGTGACTGAGGTTGCTCCTTGACAAGAGATCTTAAAACTCATGAAGAAATCATCTTTCTTGCTTTCCAAATAATTTACAGGATTATTTGCTCTTTTGAATGCCCTATGCATCTCCTTAAAATTCTCAGATGCTCTTTGGAATAAGCACAAAGATAAGTCAATTTTGTACTTACTTGTAAATGTGTATCTTTCTTCAGTGGGTGCAGATTTCACCCCCTCTTCTATTATTCTCAGGATTTCATGGAAATAGCTTGGATTGTAATCACACTGTTGCCTTTGGAGGTTTTTAATAGTTTCAGTATATCTTGAAACAATGCAGTCAGTAGTTCTCTTTATGGACTCTTTATCATGTACTTCTAAGTTCTTTGGTAATACGTACAACCATTTGCTCACTTTGACATGTTTTTTATAATTGATTTCAAACTCCTTTATAGACTTTTTGTTCACTATATTCACCACGTCTGTCTCCTTTTTAAAATAGTCCAAAAGGATGTTTTCAGAATCCACATCAATGTTAGGCTCTGTGACTGGAGGGAGAGTTGAGGACACAGCATAGACCCATTTTTCCCAAAGTTGATTGAATTTGACATGCAGCTCTTCCTCACTCAATTCTTTATCCTTTACAGTTAAAGCCAATTCTCGACTTCTTTCCAATAATTCCTTTTCATAACCTGACTTTTTGTTATCCAGTATTTCTTGATTCTTTTTGTAACTGATATGTCCCTCGGCTTTATTTTTGCTCTCAAAAATAAGTGCCTCTTTAAGGTGTATTAGTTTATTTTCAAAACTTGCTTTCCACTGAATCATTATTTCACTCTCTGGATCTTCATTAAAATATTTTTCAAGTTCTTGTTTGATGGCTTTATATTTTTCGGTAACTGGAGCCTCAAGTGTGCTTATTGTCAGTTCCTGGATTTTTCCATTCTTAATCTGATTGATGAGCTGGTTCTGCAAGTCTAGCACATGACTCCTCAGTTCCCAGGTCCAGTCGTTGTATATAGTTTCCAATTTGGTCATGGCCATGACCTCTCGGGTGTTCCTGAAACTGAAAATAAAGTTCTCATTCACTAGGGCTCTCCACAAATCTTGAACTCGCAATTTCACATCTGAGATCTTCATGATGCTGCCCCTAGACTCCTGTTTGGCAGCCCTAAGAATTCTGCTTTTCAGTTCCTGGACATTGTGGCTGTAGCGAGGATTGGGAGGGGCCATTGGGGGATTGCCATCCCAGAGGTGAGCAAAGTAGTAGACATGAGTATTGACATCAAATTTAATGATATCACCAAAGCGGCTTACATCTGAGCACTGTTCTTGCTCAGCTGCTGTTGTGGCCATTTCATCTAGTCTCTGCTCTAACCGCCTCCTTCCTTCCATTGTTTGGTCTTTAGCTGTGACTTCCCCCACATTCTGATGGACAAAAACGCAACTTGGGGAGATTTTTACTTGTTTCATCCTCATAAAGGCTTGGACAACTATTTGTAGAATATCTTGCATTTCTGATGGATTTTCCCCAAAAATATTGATCAGAGTTAAGTTTCCAAGTCCAATGACAAAGGTTGCCAACTCATTGTCACGATTTTTGGATTTATTGCTGAGTTCTGGGGCCCGAAGGCCTTCTGTGTCCACAACAAGCACAAAGTCAAAGCCCACTTCCTCTGTGAAAGTGTCCTCGACCTTCAGGAGCTGCATGTAGGCCCCCCGGGTACACCTCCCAGCACTGACAGTGAACTGCAGCCCAAAAAGTGCATTCAGCAGGGTGGACTTCCCTGAGCTCTGTAGGCCAAGGATAGAGAGAATAAACAGCCGTTTGTTTCCAAGTTTCTCAGAGACCTTGTCAAAAACAGCTCCCACCCACTTTAGAGGCACATATGAAGCATCCCCATCCATCAGCTCAATGGGAACACCAGATATCATCAGATCTGCAGCAATCTGGGGAAGGGAGAGATAAAGGGTATTTTTAGTGGGGGAAGCTTCTTCCAGAGCTTCATAGATCTGGCCAACTTCTCTGAGAAGTTGCTCAATTCCCAATGTACAGTCACTAATCTCTGTGGAGATAGCTTCTATCTCCTTTTGCCAGCGTTGTAGGTCAGTGCTCTTTGGTGCCTTTTGCTTTTCTGTTTGTATCAGTGACCACAAATTGTTTTTCTTTTCATTCAGTTTTTCCAAGTGTTCTGCAGTCAGGTTGTCCAAAAACACACTCAGCCATTGCAAAAAGTAGTGTGTGGTTTGAGTTTCTGAATGATTTTGGAGAATATCAAGGACAGACTGCATTAAGTCATTGAGAGGAAAGGCTCTGATCAACTGTTGACTCCGTATTCTTTGCTTTTCTGTCTCAATCTCACTCTTGTGTTGTTCAATGCTTCTATTCCCTTTTTCTCTTAGATGATAGAGTTCTTTGTCCTTTTTACACCAGCGATGCCATAGGTGTCCCTGCAGGGGCATTAAGTTTTCCTTCACCTGAGAAATATTCAGATCTCTCAGTAGAGCTATTAGGACCTCTGCCTTTTCTTTGGCTTCCTTGCATTCTCTCTGGTCTTCATCAATAAGGAATCCTTGTTTGCGAGCTATTGGGGTACAGTCCTCTAAGCTGAGAGTAGTGTCTGAGAGCTCCAGCAAACGTCTAATTGTAGTAACAAGCTCCTCTGTTAATTCTGCTTCATTTCTGTTCCTGAGACCAATAATCACTTTTTGTTTAGAATTATTGGTCATGTTATTTTCTTTATTATCAAGTAAACATATCAAAGGTCTAGGTGATTGACTCAGGTCATGAACAATTTTTCGGTTTTCTTTATTGTCGTCAGAAGTTGACATGAGGACAACAATGAGAGAAGAGACCTCCTGCAGGAAGCTGAGTTGCTTCTTATGTTCCTTTGCATCTCCATGAAGATTGGTGAAGGTCAAGCAATTGTTAAATCTGTCCTCATCTTCCCCTCCAGGACAGAACCAGCAGATTTCCACCACTCCCCCCATCAAGAGACAGTCTTTGATGCTCCCTCTGCAATGTCGGTGGAAAAAGACATCATGTTTACGTTTACTGAGAAGACAGTTCATGATCTGAGATTTGGAAGCAGAGAAGCCATTTCCAACTCTTACAAAGGACACAATAGGGGTAGAGACTCTACACATCTGCTTATTCTTGTAATTGATCTTCTCCTCTCTTGCTTCCTGCCAGCTCCTTCTAATTTGACTGAGAGACCAGAGAGTGAATTCAATTTGAGAATTGCAGGGATTAGGTATGAGAAGAGGGAGTGCAAACTGGCAAATGGAAAGTTTGGACAAAATATACTGTCTGGCAAAATCATCTGCACAGTGAAGAATTGCCATCTGAATATCCATAGGGTGAATATGAGGCCTAGGGTTAGCATCTGAAGGATTAACGGGAGTATTACTGTCTTCAAACAAGTCTTCATATGGATCAAAAGCCTCATTTTCCTTATTTGAGGCACTTGGATAGACTTGATTCTGTGTGTTTTCATCATTTCTGAAGACCAGGTATCTCACCCCATAATCCAGCACTTGTAGCTTCTGAAGGAAATATAAGGGAAGCTCCCTTTCAGAGCTGGGTTGGGTGTTGTATACAGAAGTGTTGCTGATCAGATGGAAGTTAGCTCTGCTCATCTTTTTTGGGTAGTAATGTTCTAGGCCTAGACACTGAAGTAAGTTTAGGAAAGCTGTATGTTCTATGCCTTCCTGTTTGCTATTTTTATTATCATGTGGATCATGGGATTGTTTCTTTTTTGGGAAAATACTTTGTAAGTTTTTTCTTATCTCATCCATTTGCAATGAAGAGATGGTAGCTTCATAATTACCATCAATGAGCAATCTCAAGTCTTTCTCTAGGTTTTCCCAATCCTGATCTGCTCCAGGTTTGGAGAGGACACAGACAACTTCATTTGACAAAAATTGGCCCATCAGATGCCTTATTAATGCCAAGCGTTGTGTTTTCTCTTCTGGAGAAACAGCCATGACTCCAACGGTAGCTGTCAGACCTGTGAGCACCAGGAATGCATGAGCTCTATACGTGCAAATATTTTTGAGTTCCTGGTATTTATCTTGGGCAGTTTGCATTTCATGCAGTAGGAAGTCTAACTCCTCACACCCCAGGAGATACTGAAACTTATTGTTTACCACATGATACCCTGCACCAGCTGCAATGGAGAGTAGCAAGAGCTGTGTGTCGGGCTGCTCTGTTTCTCGGAGGTAATTCAAGAAGCAGCCAAGAGACACACTGACCTCATAAGTGGCCTTTCTTTGAGCTTCTTCCACTGTTTCTGCAGACTCAGATTTCACCTTCACTTCCATGAGGTCATTGTGGGTTTTCTTTAAGATTTTAATTAGTTCAGAAAATTGGGAGATGTTGGTGTGCTCTTCTTCTGACTCTGACTGGAAGACCCACTGCATGATGGAATGAGCCTGAGGAAAGTTATTCACTCTGTAGATGTGAGGATCCAAAAGGCTGCGCAACTGAGATTTAATAAATCTAGTTCCATAGGTGGAAGACTTTTTGCAAAAGTTAACAGTGTTTTCCAGAAAATTCTGCAGACCCCAATCTGTGAGGCAAATATTAACCCAAGTGTCATAACTTTTTATTTTTTGACTCAACATTTGCATGAAATTTATCAGTTTTTGAAGCTGCTCTTCAGGATCAGATACCTCCCAAGATTTCACATCCTCTAGGAAAACCCTAGCCACCTTCCCAACACTCAATAAGTCTTCTCCATCCTGGGTCTGAGCAGTGATGCTAGTCAGAGCAGTGTAGCTATCTTTCAGTAAGCTAGCTACCTGAAATGGATCCTTAAAATCACTTCTGTGGTTGGAGAGGATGATGTCCCAAATGGGCACCAGCTGAAGTCCCCGGTCAATGACACTCCAGGTTTGATTACTGGCAATTAGGCCAGCTTTCCACTGGAGAAAGCCATTTGCTTCTGGTGGGCCACCTGTCTGAGCCACAGATAATTCGACTTTGGTTTGGAGATTTTGGAAGGTTGTACTTTGGGTGGAAGTTTCTGAACTAGAGTCTGACACATCCACACCTGCAGCAACCTTCACTCCAAAGCCACTGTAGCTGCCCCTTATGTAACCATTCAGGGCCTCTGCTGACTGCTGTTTTACGTCTGCCAGCTGCTCACTCCGGAAACCCTCTGATATGGCTTTCCACCAGTAGATTCCTCCCAGGTGCAGAGGGCCCTGGTTGGCATGAGAGCCAAACCTGTGGAAGAAAGCTTCAACCCTGTGCCTCAGCAAGGGGAGTCTGTCTGTGTCTGCAGGCTGACCCAGAAGGTCTTCAATGCATCTCAGCTCCTGGAGAGCAGCCTTGGAGAACTGGAGCTGATCCATGGAAAAGTGGCAGGAGGCAAGTGGGACATAGCTGAACTTAGTAGAGCAGAAATAGGAGTGCTCAGAACGTGATTGTTGGGTTTCCTTGGATTCCGAATGTTTACTGTGGTCCATACCAGCTTCCATGCTAAATCCCCAACCTCTGCCCTTGGCTGAGGCAATTACACTGAAGCCCAGCTTCTCTGTCATCTGGGTGAACTTGGATTCTTCTTGAGAAGATGTAAATTCCCTGGTTTCCATCCGTGTGCCATGCTCAGGGCCAAAGATTAAGAACTCCTTGGGAACACTGAGTAGCTCCTGTCTCTTCTCTAGAAGGCTGCTGTGGGAGCTGGTTTTGTAAATTCCCTGCAGGGCCAGCCCTCCAGATGCCCATCTCACGAGATCTCTGTCTGGGAGGTTTTGCCTGTGCGACAGTGTGCCCTCCATGAGGTTGAGTTGTCCCTGCATGTGTTCTATCACTTCTCTTAAGGATTTTTCAGGGGGTGGCCAGTACTCTTTGGGAATCTCCATTGCCTGTCTCAGCTCTGCCTCTTTTCTCCTCACAGCCTCTTCTTGTCGTTGCCTCCCTTCTGATTGCAAGACTCTTAGCCCCTGCAGTGCCTGTTCAGCCTTCTTCTGTTCTTCCTTTCTCATTTTCACCTGAGACTCCTGTAACTTTGAAAGGCTATTTGAGTTAAGCAGCTTCTCCAGGGCCCTTTTCTCCCAGGGATGTTGTACCTGGTATTTCAGCTCCTGGAGGTCTTTTTCTTCTACATGCTGTAAGGCCTGTGCACAGGTCACACCCAGGTGTTCCTGCAGCTTTGGCAGCCAGTACTCAACTGCCAGTCCTACTTCTCTCAGCATCTCTTGGAGATCTTGCCTCCTTTTTCCTCTGACAAGGGGCTCATCAGATGTGGAGTCTGCTGTGTCCATCACTGTGGGAAGAAAAACACTCAGTTAGCCTCTGTCATGAATTCAGGAAGTGCCAGCCACCTTAAAAAAAAAAAAAAGGAAAGAGTACTAAAGATGCTAGTCTCTGCCCTGGCAGGTGTGTTTAGTGGTTAGAGCATTGGTACATATATCAAAGGGTCATAGGTTACTGAACAAGGGCTGTACCATGGTTTTGGGTTCGTTCCCTGCTTCCAGTTGGGGTGTGTGTGGGTGGATGTTTCTCACACTGATGTTTCTCTCTCTTTTTCTCTCTCCTCCCTTCCCCCCATTCTTCTTTTCTTTTCCTCTTTACCCCTCCCTCCCTCCCTCCCTTCCTCTCTCCTTCCCACTCTTCCTCCTACCTTTCCTTTTACACTCTCAGAAAATCAATGGAAATAATATCCTCAGGATTAACAACAGCAGCAAAAAGATGCAAGTCTTTAAGGCTTCCTCAACTTTTCATTTCATTGTTTTATCAAATATACTATAGGCCTGGTGCACGAAATTCGTGCCCATCGGCGGGGTCCCTCATCCTGACGTACACCTTGTCACAGTCTGGGAGCCCTTGGAGGATGTCCAACTGATGACATAGGCCCACTCATTCAGACATCCTTAGTGCTGCTGCATAGGCAGGAGAGGCTCCCACCACCGCTGCTGCGTTCGCCAGCTGTGAACCTGGCTTCTGGCTGAGCATTGCTTCCCCTGTGGGAGCGCACTGACTACCAGGGGGCAGCCCCTGCATTGAGCGTCTGACCCCTGGTGGTTAGTGTGCATCATGGTGAGCGCTGTTTGGTCGATTTGCATATTAGCGTTTTATTATATAGGATTACTGTTGTTTTATTATTATTTTTTATAATTTAATAAATCTTTATTCAGATTATTACAATTATTCCTCTTCCCCCCCCCCCCATAGCTCTGCTACACCTGGTTTCCACCCCACCCTCTGCCCTTACCTCTCCTCCACTGTCCTCAACCATAGGTGTACGATTTTTGTCCAGTCTCTTCCCGCACCCCCCACACCCCTTTCCCCCTGAGAATTGTCAGTCCACTCCCTTTCTATGCCCCCGATTCTATTATATTCACCAGTTTATTCTGTTCCTCAGATTTTTAATTCACTTGATTTTTAGATTCACTTGTTGATAGATATGTATTTGTTGTTCATAATTTTTATCTTTACCTTTTTCTTCTTCTTCCTCTTCTTAAAGAGTACCTTTCAGCATTTCATATAATACTGGTTTGGCGGTGATGAACTCCTTTAGCCTTTTCTTATCAGTGAAGCTCTTTATCTGACCTTCAATTCTGAATGATAGCTTTGCTGGGTAGAGTAATCTTGGTTGTAGGTTCTTGCTATTCATCACTTTGAATATTTCTTGCCACTCCCGTCTGGCTTGCATAGTTTCTTTTGAGAAATCAGCTGACAATCGTATGGGTGCTCCCTTGTAGGTAATTAACTGTTTTTCTCTTGCTGCTTTTAACCTTTTGCACTCGGATGTCGAGTGTGACTCGACATGGTTAGCATTGGTAGCCCATCCCTTCCCTCCGTCCATCCCTCCTCCTTTATTTGGGCTTTTCTTACATTAAATAAATAAGTTTGTATGAAAAGAAACTCCAGTTTTTTATTCTACTGCCGTGCTTTGTAAAATCTGGGGTATTTAAAAAATTAAATCCCGAGTAGAATAAAGGAATAGAGAAAAAAGCAAGCGAGTGCAAAGGGCTAATATTCTCTCTTTGTCTTTTGCTCTTGGCATTTTGATTATGATGTGTCTTGGTGTGGTCCTCTTTGGATTCCTTTTGTTTGGGGTTCTGAATGCTTCCTAAACTTGTAAGTCTATTTCCTTCACCAGGTGGAGGAAGTTTTCAGTCATTATTTCTTTAAATAGGTTTTCAGTATCTTGCTCTCTCTCTTCTTCTGGCACCCCCATAACTTCAAACATTTGGATTCTTTTTTACATTATCTTCAAATATTTGGATTCTTTTTTCTTTTCCGGTTGAGTGTTTTTTGCTTCAAGCCTTCCCATCCCATTTAAATACACATTGGATGCTGACTCCTCCGTAGGTTTTTATCTTCTGTATACTAGTGGCCCGGTGCACGAAATTCATGAATGGGGGGGTTGTCCCTCAGTCCGGCCTGCACCCTTTCCAATCTGGGAACCCTCGAAGGATGTCCTACTGCCGGTTTACAGGGATTGGGCCTAAACCGGAATCGGATATCCCTCTCACAATCTGGGATTGCTGGCTCCTAACCATTCACCTGCCTGCCTTCCTGGTTGCCCTTAACCACTCTGCCTCCTATTCTGCTCACCCCCAAATGCCCCCCGCCACTGGCCTGCTTGCCCCCAATGCCCCCCTGCCAGCCTGATCACCCCCAACTGTCCCCCGTGCCAGTGTGCTCGCCCATAACTGCCCCCCTGCTGGCCTGCTCACTCCAAACTGTTCCCCACCCTGCTGTCCTGATCACCTCCAACTGACCCCCACTGATGGCCTGCTCACCCCCAACTGGCCCCCCTGCTGGTCTGCTTACCCCCTACAGTCCTGCCCCCCACCAGCCTGATCACCCACAACTGCCCTCCCTTCTTGGCCTCTAACCACCTCTACCTTGGCCCCGCCACCATGGCTTTGTCCAGAAGAACGTCCAGAAGGTCTCCTGGAAGATCTCCCAGTCTAATTAGCATATTACCCTTTTATTAGTATAGATAGAGGCCTGGTGCATGGGTGGGGGCTGGCTGGTTTGCCCTGAAGGATGTCCCAGACCAGGTTGGGGGTCCCACTGGGGTGCCTGGCCAGCCTGGGTGAGAGGCTGAGGGCTGTTTTCAGGCTGGCCACACCCCCTTCAGGGTGGTGGTTCCCACTGGGGTGCCTGACCAGCCTGGGTGAGGGGCTGATGGCTGTTTTCAGACTGGTCAAGCCCCCCAGTGGGGACCCTCACCCCATGGGGGTGTGGCCAGCCTGGGTGAGGGGCTGAGGGCCATTTTCAGGCTATCCACAGCCCCTTCAGGGTGGGGTGGGGGTCCTGCTAAGGTGCCTGGCCAGCCTGGGTGAGGGGCTGATGGCCGTTTTCAGGCTGGCCACACCCCCTGGCTATCCAAGCTCCCACGCCCTCCTTTTTTTCTTTTCATTTTTTTTCCCCAGTGCCTCCTTGAGCAGAGGCCAGGGCCAGCTGGAAGCAGGTATCTGGGATTTATTTGTCTTCTATAATTGAAACTTTTTAGCCTGAGCTGAGGCCACGGCCTGCCAGGATGGACAGGAAGCTTGTCTTCCTCCATCACTGGGGCAACCCAAGCCTCCTGATCACTCCAGCTCTGTAGCCGCCGCCACCTTAGCTGGGTTAATTTGCATACTTGCTCTGATTGGCTGGTAAGTGTAGCGGAGGTACAGTCAATTTGCATGTTTCTCTTTTATTAGTGTAGATATCCTTAATTGCCAGATTTCTCAAAAAAAAAAGTCCCTTCTAGATCAATAAATGTTTGTTGTTAAAATGAACCAATGAATGTATCCTGCCCACTTATTCTCTTTTCTCAGTTCTGCTCTCATATTTTAAAGAAAAAGTCTCTGTAAGCCTGATACTCACTCATACTCTACTTTCCCAGTCCAGAAAACCACTCCAACCTTTTCATCCTGATAAATCTAGGGACCTTCTCTATGTTAACTCTCTCTGCTCTCTTATACCCATCATGATGATGTGCCTCTAAACAAAAGAGAACAAATTAGTACTATGGATCTGAGGGTCAGCAAAGATATGTTTAAAATACCAGCCTTCATTCCACACATATTTATTGAGGGGTGTCAGCAAGGTGGGGAATGCTCTAGGTGTATAGGATAATTGAATAAGATAGATTAGATCCCTGCCCTGTGAGTGTGGGAGTAAGCAAACCATAAACTAGTAAATACTCGAATAAGCAAAATAACTTCAGATTGTATTAAGTGCTAAGAAAGAAATAAGCAGGTAGTAGGATGGAGAGCGGTTAGAGAATATGTGTACGAGGAGTTGTGACTCTGGTGCTAATCATGAGCTGATTTAGACTCTTCTTGCCATGTCCAACCTTTTCCAGTGTCTGTCAAATTGAATTATCCAGCAATCCCACTTCTGGGTAAACATCTGAAGGAAATGAAAATGCTAACTTAGAAAGATTGGCACCCCCATGTTCATTACAGTATTCTTTACAACAGCCAATACAAGTAAACAACCTGAGTGTCCTTTGATGAGTAAACGGATACAGAAAATGGAATGTTATTCCACCATAAAAAAGAAGGAAATCTTGCCATTTAAAACAACATAAATGGACCTCGAAGGTATTATGCTAAGTGAGGTAAGTCAGTGATTGAAGAACAGGTATGATCTCACTTGTATGTGAAAACTAAAACCAACCAACCAAACAAAAACAAGGGAACTCACAGAAAACAGATTGGTAGGTTCCAGGGGTGGGGGTGTGGGGATCAAATAGGTAAAGGAGGTCTAAAGATACTAACTTACAGTTCTAAAATGAATGAGCCCTGAAGATGTATTGTACAGCATGGTGACTCTAGTTGATAATACTGTATTACATATTTCAAAGTTGCTAAGAGAGTAAAACCTTAAAAGTTCTCATCACAAGAAAAAAAAGTTGCAACTGTGTGTGGTGGTGGATATTAAGTAGACATTGTAGTGATCATTTTGTTACATACATATGTCAAATCATTGTGTTGTACAACAGAAACTAACAATGTTATATGTCAATTATATCCCAATAAAAAAGTTAAAAATCTTTTTCACTTACCTCTGTATCTCTGCCTTCTATCCTAGATCTTATTGCGGCAGGATAGTAAGAAGCTAAGAAAATTCCTGGGGAAGTGAGACAAGAAAATTAAACAATGACAAACAATTTGAATGTTCAGCAAGCCTGTGAACCGCAAGAGCTTGTCTTCCCCAAGCATGGTCATTTGAAAGCAAATGGTGTATACCTCACCTCCCTCACCAGGGAATTCAGATTAAATCACCCTGGTCTGGGAAATAGAGAACAGAGACCCAATTAATGCCATTTGTGCCAGCTAAACCCAAGGACAAATGAAGTTAGGGGAATAAAAAACAAAACAAAAAAACCATTAAAGCCAGACAGACCCAAGATAAAAGTAAAACAGTAAAGCAGACCAAAGAATGACCCCAAACTCCCCTATACTTTCATTTTGATGCATCAGCACATTAAAAATGCACCCGGAAAGTTGATGAATAATCTGCTGAAACCCTCCCCTAAGATTCTTGCCCTTGGACAAAAAAAAAAAAAAAAAGAGAGAATGTCCTCAGGACAAAGACTCACTGTGGGTTCACTCTAGACTAGAGCATGCCCATGCCCCTTCCCCCTAACCTCTAAGGGTCCCCACGAGACTTGCAACCAGGAGAGAATAAGGCAGCGGCAGCTCGTCCTGGGCTTACCCCTGATCCTATCTCCAAGGTCCCCTTTTCTCTGACTTCCCAGTGAGCTAAGAGCAGCTGCCTTGGCTCACTTCTTTCCTATGTTTCTAGGGAGCTAAAGCATTGCACAGCCTACCCTAAGTTCTTCCTGTATTTCACAGCCCCCAGCTTTCATAAACATACTCTGAAAATCACCTGGACTCGTGTTGTGAAATCTTTTCTACACAAAGTCAAGAACCCATGCACTACAGGCTGGCCTGAGGCAGACCTGCTCCAGGCCATTCAGGTCCCTTCCTGTGCAGTAACATTATTATTCCCTTTGTATTTGGAGATGCTCTTTGTACATGTTGGATTAAGGATGTAGAATGGCTTATTGAATTAGAAACTCATCCAAACTTCCTGGCTCTAGCAATTTTGAGGTATCCATCCACTTCTGATGGGGGAAATGGTGATGTAGGCACCTTTTATATCTTGGAATCTCAGTCTTCTTATTTCTTCCCCTAAACTGTGGTTCCTGTAGGATACTTATTAAACACTAGCGGCCCAAGGCCAGAAATTCTGCAAGGGTAAGCCTTTGCAGCCCCAGCTGCCTCGTGGCCCTGTGGCCCTGCCCCCTGCCTGCACCCCCCTTGGCCTGATGCTGCCAACTTCTGCCACCACACCCCCGGGCTTCCCTCTTTGGGGCAATTGCAGAGCCCCCTGATTGATCGCCCTTCTGGCCAGTGGCCTGGGACTCCCTCTGTGGGCAGTCATGGGGCGATGGCTGGGCCCGTGACCAATCGCATTGTACCCGACTTGGCTGGCCTGGCGCCAGTGCGTGTCATAGCGTGGTCCCGGATGGTGTCCGGATGGTTGTTCCACTGTTCGGCCATTTTGTCTATTTGCATATTACGCTTTTATTATATAGGATTGGGCATTAGTTTATCCGAATTATTTGACTTATTTGTATGAAAAGCTGTTGAATCTGTTATTTTTCTTCCTATTGTAGTTCATCTTGGACATTGCATCCTGAAACTCATACTTAAATCATTTGTTTACAAAATTTTGAAAACTTTTCATTATTTTAGGATATGATCATATTACCTCGCCATGGCCTTCAAGGCTGCTCATAATCTGGCCATAACCCAGTTCCTTCCACAACCACTCTTTTTCCTCTTCCTACTTTCTAGCTCAGTTTCTTCTCTTAGAATCTACACTCTGCCATCCTTCCTCAACCTTACAGTTGTCTTAATCCTGTATACTGAGGGGATACAGAATACATGTGCCAATTTGGCAAGTGGATTGTTTTTAAGCTGAAGGAAATTAAAACCCAGTCCACTCAGGAAAAGCTTTTAACTTCTCTCTTAAATGCTAATTATTTTATTTTATTTTATTTTATTTTATTTTATTTTATTTTATTTTATTTTATTTTATTTTTACATAGGGGGCCTATACCAGGAAGAGAGCTGTCACCAGAGATTACTATTTTTTAAAATATATTTTATTGATTTTTTTACAGAGAGGAAGGGAGAGAGATAGAGAGTTATAAACATCAATGAGAGAGAAACATTGATCAGCTGCCTCCTGCACACCCCCTACTGGGAATGTGCCTGCAACCAAGGTACATGCCCTTGACCAGAATCAAACCTGGGACCCTTCAGTCGGCAGGCCGACGCTATATCCACTGAACCAAACCGGTTAGGGCGAGAGATAACTTTATATGTATAAAAAGAGCTTATCTGCCTGGTACAGCAAACATTTTTTCACCAAACATTTGCTTTTCTTATCGGCCTGTGAACTGTCCTTCTCCCCCTTGAAGCTCCAGTCTCCTACACCCTTCTCCTTAGCTCAGGATAGTGTATGAGCCTCAATTGCCTGACTGCCTTTGAGTTTTCATGTGTTTTGAGGGCTTCTGTATATATGTATATGTAATTATATTTGGTTTTCTCCTGTTAATGTGTTTTATGTCAATTTGATTATTAAACCAGCCAACAAAACTGGAAGGGAAGAAGGGGGTGTAATATGTCTCCAGCAGTAAAGGGTCTGGAACGTGTTGGACTCTGTTTAACCTTCTGTCTCTGTTTAACTCTGTAGCCTCCGGTTTGCTGATGATCCAGAAAGCTGGAATGCCCCCAAAGGTAAAGTTCATGTTCCCAGGAAGGAGGTTAATAAAGGTACAGAGTGTGGATGTTATCTGTTAATGTGGAAATGCATTCTCCTTTCTGGTGATCTATGTGACTACCCACCATATGCTTTTACTGTTAACCCTTATGGAGAAGAGACCCTTTCCTCAGAGGGTGTGGATTTATCCCTGCCAGCCAGCAGTGGGCGCAAGCAGCTGCTTTGCCCGTGTATGTAAGCTTCTCCTATTAAAACTCTAATGAAATTGAATAAGGCTACAGGTCAGTTCTTCAGAATCAAACCTGAATTTAGACTTTGGGGATTTCCCTTAACACATGGCTTACTGCACAGAAGCACCCAGACCCATATGACTTAGAGATAAGACTCACCCATGTCCCTTTTCACTTGTAATGAGGCCAGACACAGACCATTTAATTATTTTTGTCTCAATAAAGATGAACTGAGCTCTTTGCCTCCACTGATCAATCACAATAAACTGCTTTCAAGTAAACCTTAATTCAGCTTCTCTCCTTTCTCCTGTCCCCTGAACTATGTCCCACCCTCCTGCTGATGTGGTCAACAACCCTTCCTTATAGATCCTGCCTAAGAGTCAGCAAACCTCAGGGGAAAACGTTCCCTGATTACCCCACTCCCTCCACACCTGTTCTCAGCAGAACCTTGTTGCTCCTTCCCTGTGAAGACAGTTCCTTTCTGCCTGGCCTGTGAGATGCTTACAGCTCTATGGCTGGGTTGTTTTCCACATAGCAATAGTCTCCTTCCCTTACTGCAATAATCCTGTCAAATAAAGTCTCTTTTGACTTGTCTAGATTATTTTTATTTGATAATACAGATTGCCAAATTGTTTCATTGCCTATTGAATAGTTTACTCCCTTTTACCCAGATTTGGAGCTGTTTTTTCTGTGTGTGTTTTGGAACAATGACTATGCCAGATTCCTTTTAATCTGCTGTTTCTCTGACTGTTCCCTATGGCTATTTCCATAAAATTTTGTTTCTATTTTAGCCTTTGAACCTGTCTTTGTCTACCCCATTTCCCTCCTTCTTCACTTACCTGTCACCTTGAGGTCAGCTCCTGTCTTCAGATCATTCCAGAGAGCCCTGCATGGAGAGGAGGTTCCTTCCCAGAGCCTGGTAAGCTGCTGACTCTGAGCTCCATCTGAGATTTAGGCTCTGGCTGTGGTGGAGGCTCTGAATTTATACACCAAGAAGGATGTAAAAAAAGTGGTTTCACTTTTGGTTTTGCTGGTTATTTTCGTTCTAAAAAATCAGCTGACTAAAAGGAATTCTGTTTGTTTATTTTATTGAGACTCTTTGTTTTAAAATTACTGTAATTAGAAGACTAATTAATTGTGTGTGTGTGTGTGTGTGTGTGTGTGTGTGTGTGTGTGTGTGTATGTGAGCCAATGAGGGTTAGGGTGAACACAAGATTGAAAACACACATCACAAACAGGTTAGAGATAGAATTTGGGAGAAGGCATGGGTACATTTTGCAGATCAGTGATTTCCTCAGCTTTGCTGTTCTAATTCTCGTGTAACCTAAGGACAAAGGGAGAAGCATGCTCCCATTCTAATGAAATCTGTTAGTTTTTATTTCCGTAAAGGACTTTTATGCTAGGATTAGTTTCAAGTCTTGAAACTCTGTTTTCCAGAAATGGTTAGTTTGAAAATGAACAAATCTTTCAATATTTTATTACCTGATTTGGATTATCCAACTCAAAAGTGTGCTAAGCTCTTAAAGGTGTGTTGTGTAAAAATCTAAAGAGCATATTATGTGTTTCTGAATCCTTTATATTAGAGTTTTCCAGTAATGTTATTTCTGACAGTTGGTCCTCAGATTTAAACCCATGTAAAGCATTTTGCTTTATCATGTTTTTCTGAATATAATGTATTATAATATTGATTGCAGACCAGTGCCCCCTGTCCTAATGTTCTTTTATTTCAAACTTTTGTGATCTGATACACAGGTATTCTTCAGGGAACTTCATACTCATTCTTTTCAGTTCCTCCAGAAATCCTACCCACATCTCTTTTCCTATTCTTTCCCTTAGATAGGAGCATTGGTGTTTTCTTTCTTTATTTTAAGTTTTAGTTTTCAGTTACAGTTGGCATTAAATACTATTTTATTTTAGTTTCTGGTACAGAGCATTGTGGTTGGACAATTCATAATTTAGGAAATGATTCCCCTGATAATTTAAGTACCCACCTGGCACAATACAGATATTACAATATTATAGATTATATTCCCTAGAGGCATTGGTGTTTTCTAATAGGCAAGAGTTGAAATGCCAGTCAGGACAGATTTGAACCCAGCATCCAAGAGGTACTAGTTATATTTACTTAGGTCTTGCGAATGGGAAGTGCAACCCATGTAATGAGAACAGCTGAGTAGTGGAATGAATTTTTGCCAGTAGTACTATCTACCTCACATAACATTAAAGGGGATAAAATGCTTAGCCTGAAATAATGATTCAAATTCAGATTTTTCTTCCTGGCACAATTGGTTTGCAGTTCAAATCTATCAAAAGAAAAGGCATCAAGGGGAATGTTTACAAGTGCAATATTCTTTGAGTTGTTTAATTCAAATCTTTGAGATTTTCTATAGGAGAGCCACCATCTTACGGTTCTTGGGGCCTTTTCCCCCCATTCAGATGCTGTGCCTTATATCAGTGTCTATATCTCATCTATTGGGATGCTATTGTAACAGAATATAAAGCATAAAATATTTATTCAATATTGTACTAACTAGAATTAAATATGAATTAACAAATTAACAAGTCTGTTGGAACAAAAAGACGAAGCAGATTTTTTGCTAGCAATCTGTATTTTAGCTTCTATTTTAGTACTTGCAGGGACCAACGGTTTCTGTTCCTGTCCAGATAGGAGATAACCGATGACAGAAATTAGACGATGCAGATCGATTCAACTTGCTGACACTAAGAGCTTTACCATAACCAGGAAGAACACTGCCTGCATGCTCCCACTTCCCTCCCCTCTCCTTATGAAAGCCACCAGCTTGACCAGAGATGTGAAGCTCGTTTTTCAGACAGGAATCGGCCATCTTCTCAGGAAGCCAGCACCTGAACAACCCCTCTCCATTTTACCAACACCTGTTTCATGAGTATTGGCTTTCATCACAGCAGGTAACCAAACCTGTTTTTGGTAACACTAGGAGTCTACAGATGATAGAGTCTGTGCCTGAACCACCTCAGAGTCTGTCACATTTGAACACATTTTCTGTATATGATAAGGTAGCAAACGTTGTTTGAATTACCTATAGCCTCAAATCAGATTCTCAAAAATGTTCATTCCACCACTGACCCTCCACTTACTAAGGACATTGCCCAATATGGAGAAAAGATTTTTGGTTTCATTTCTCATTCCTATCTCAATTCTGGGAAATGCTTGTTTTTGTGAGGAGTGTTTGCTAAGAATAATTGTCCTTTCCCTAGCCTATTTGGCTCAGTGGATCGGGCCTTGGCCTGAGGAATGAAGTGTCTGAGGTTTGATTCTGGTCAAGGGCACAAGCCCTGGTTGCAGGTTCAATCCCCAGTAGGGGGCATGCAGGAGGTAACCGATCTCTCATTATTGACGTTTCTACCTCTCTCTTCCTCTTTGAAATTAATAAAAATATATTTAAAAATAATAATAAATGTCCTTTTCTTTTAAATTTTTATTTATTAATTTTAGATAGAGAGGAAGAAAGTGAGGGAGGGAGCAAGGAAGGGAGGGAGAGAGAGAGAGAGATTTGATTTGTTGTTCCACATATTTATGAATTCTTTGGCTGATCCCCAACCTTGAATTCCCAACCTTGGCATATTAGGACCATACCAACTGAGGTAGCTAGCCAGGGCCCTAATGAATTTTCACTGTAAGCTGTTATCCTTAGCCTTTCCTGCCAGTTTCCTAACTTACGTTTCATTTTGAAAATTCTAGCCTTTTTCTGAATAAACTGAGAAAAAATGAATTCACACATCTCCTTAGAGAAGCCAGAGAGAGCCAATGACACACAGGTCTCACCAGAGCTGGGAAGAGGCTGAGACCAGAGAGGCACTTAGGATGTGAGTGTACTTGAGAGTAAGGGAGTCCTTACATTCTTTCACTCTAGGGGCCTCATGTTCCCCACCTAGTTCAGCCCTAATCCTGCCTTTGAACATCTGTAGAGTGGGGCAATCCCTCTCTAATCCATTGATTAGAGAGAGAAGGGCAGCTGAGATCACTAAGTTTATCCTGCCTGGCATTCTCCCTTGATCATTCCTTCCAGCTGCCTCTTCTAAATTCTGTGGGAGATGCTTGTCAAGAAGAAAGAGAGGGAGAAGAAGAAAACATTTCAGACAACCCAGGTGTATTAATAACAATCCAGTCTTCCTTTGTGTTGACACCAGTTGTGTGGGTGTTTTCCCTTTAATGAGCAAGTCCACAACACCAGCAGGGTGGCCTACCTTAGAACTCATTCTGACACTGTCCACCTGAATATAGTCCTATCCCACTGGTAAAGGGCTCAGTCCCACCTTCAGATTCCAGTCCCAAGGTGCAGTTCCCCTGGGTACTCACAACTTCTGTCCAACTTGACTACAAATCAGAAATTCCCACAACCGTCTTCTCAGGTTCTATTAGGTATCAAGAGTGGTTCGTAGAACTTAAGGAAATGAGTTCTACGTAGTATGTTTACCAGTTTATTAAAGAATGTGATAAAGGATACAGATGAAGAGACACATAGGGTGGAATCTCTGAGGGTCCTGAGGGCAGGAGCCTTGTTCTGGTGGAGTTGTAGTGCATCTTCCCCCAGTAGAGGGTTGTATTCACCAACCTATAAGCTCTCCGAAACACACAATGTTGGGATGTTATGGTGACTTTTTTTACACGATACTTATTTCACCCTTAAGGATACAAATAGGTTCAACACAGATGAATAGGAAAATATCTGAAGTAAGTAAAAACCAAAATAAAGTAGTGGTGCCTATACTTATTTCAAATTAAAATGGACTGTAATCCAAAAACATCTATAAGAGACAAATAAGGTCAATATATAAACTAAAGGGGTCAATTTATTAAGAAGATATAACAGTCATAAATGTGCACCCAACATCAAAGCACCTAAATATATTAATCAAATACTAACAGAATCAAAGTGAGAAGTAGACAACCACATAGTAATAGTGGACTTCAATACTGCTCTGTAAGTAATGGATAAATCATCCTGACAAAAAATCAGTAAAAACATTGGATTTGACACATACATTTGATCAAATGGACCAAATAAACAGATATGGAACATTCCATGCAGTTGCATGCATATTCCTTATAAGTGTAGTCAAAATATTCTCCAGGATATATCATAGGTTAGAAAAGAAATCTAAGCAACATACTCTTGACCAACCAACTAGTTAAAGTAAAATCAAAAGGAGATTAAAAATATTTTGAAATAAATGAAAATGAAAACTCAACGTAATGAAAATTGATGGGATGCATCAAAAGCAGTTCAGAGAGTGAAGTTTATAGTGATAAGTACATACATTAGATAAATAGAAAAACCTTAAAAAAACCTAACTTAACACCTCCCTCCAATAACTAGAAAAAGAAGAAGAAACCAAGCTCAAACTTATCAGAAGGAAGAAAAACAAAGATCAGAGAATAAATAATTGAATAGAAAAAAATTAAATGAATAGCTGACTTTTTGAAAAACAAAACAAAATTGACAATTATTTAGCTAGAATCACTAAGGAAAATAAAGATGCAAATAAATAAAAGAAGAATTAAAAGAGGATACACTTAAACTACTACCACAGAAATACAAAAAATAAAAAATAGAATCAGTGGGAGAATGATAATGCTGGAAGCTAATTCATAATAAATGCAAAAAGTCCTCAAAAGGTTGATGGGCTTCTATATTCAGCAGGGCTGAAGAATTATATTATTGCCTGCTGGAATAGCTGAAAGCATTTCCCAAACCTGAAAATCTGCATATATTATTGCCTACTGCCAGACAGCTGAGGGCATTTCAATCTACATGTTATTACCTGCCACTGGCCAAAGAGCTGAACAGCCAAAAGCAGTTCCCCCTACCTGACAATGCTACTGTATACTAAACCTTAACCTTTGATATGTATATCTGCTTTGCTTTAGGGCAATTTGTGTTAATAAAAAACCATGGGTCCAGAGATTTGGAGAACTTGGTTACTGAAGCTAGGTCACCTTTGCCTCCCAAAAATGCCTCCCAAATTTATATTTCATGTCTAGTCTCTTTGTTAATTTACTCTCAGGCCTTCTCCAGATTCCTGAACCCTTCTAGATACTGAGAAACATCCCAGCATTATAATTCAATGTTTTATTAACTGTATGATTATAAATTCAAGCTGTATAGTCAAGAGACAGCAAATATATTAGTGGTTTTGTGTTTTTTTTTTTTATAAATAAAGAAATACAAAGAATCATGAGATACTACTATGAACATTGGGAAACCTAGAAGAAATGGATATATTTTTAGGAACATATAACCTCTCACGGATGATAACAAAAAAATATAAAATTTGAACAGACCTATAATAAGTAAGGAGATTGAGTTGATAAGCAAAATTCCTAAACACAACAAACCATGGGACCAGATGTCTTCAAATGCAAATTCTGCTAAACATTTAAAGAATTAACAAAAACATTTTCTAAACTCCTCTTTAAAAAATAAGGAGGAGGGCCCTGGCTGGTTTGGCTCAGTGGATAGAACATTGGCCTGCAGACTGAAAGGTCTCAGGGTCAATTCCAGTCAAGGGCACATGCCCAAGTTGTGTGCTTGATCTCTAGTAGGGGCATGGAGGAGGCAGCCTACCGATGATTCTTTCTCATCATTGATGTTTCTATCTCTCTCCCTCTCCCTTCCTCTTAAAAAATCAGTCAGAATATATTTCAAAAAAAAATGAGGAGAGAACACCTGCAAACTCATTTAATTAGGCCCGAACTACCCTAAAAACAATGGCAGGTAAGTATATTACAAGGGAAGAAAACTGTCACAAAAGAAAAAGGCAACCAACTTAATGGGAGAAGATATTTGCAAATCATAGCTCTCACAAGGGTTAATATAGAAAATATATCAAGATCATATACAAATCAAGGCCCAACAAAATACAACCCAATTAAAAAATGGGGAGAACAGACACTTCTCCCAAGAAAACATACCAATGGCCAATGGACACATGAAAGATGCTCAACTTCACTTGCTATTAGGAAAATGCAAATCACAAGTACTATGAGATACCATCTCACACCTGTTAGGATGGCTGTTATCAATAAGACAAGCAATAACAAGGGTTCAAGAGGTTGTGGAGAAAAATGAACCCTCATTCACTTCTGCTGGGAATGTAAACTGGTACAGCTATTATGGAAAACTGTATGAAGGCTACTTAAAAAATGTAAGAATAAAGTTACTTTATGATCCAGCATTCCCTCTTATGGATATCTACCCCAAAAATTTGAAAACATTTATTTGGAAAGGTAAATGCACCCCTATGTTCATTGCAGCATTCTTTATAACAGCCAAGATTTTGCTTGGCTTTCCTGCTTTCATTTCTTCTACTTCTTCCTCAAATACTAAATTCCAGCTGCACCAAATTACTTCTTTGGTATTTCTCAACCATTACATCCTGCTTCATAATCCAGTGCACTTATACCTGCAGCTCTTGGTGCCTGGAATGCCCTCACAGCTGACTGCTCTCCCCCATGCTTGATGAATGCATATTTTCTTCAAGATTCAGCCGTTTCCTCTGAAGTTCTTCATTGACCTCCTCCTTTCTTGGTACTCCAGTAAGCCTTGTGTGCACCACTTTCATACTACCTGTCTACTGTACTGCCTTTGTTTGTTTATGACCTATCCTTCCAATTGACCTTTTGGATCCTTGTAAAATCATCCCTGTATTCTCTATACTAGCATAGTGCTTTGAATGGAGAAGGAATATACTTAATGCTGAATGTATGTGATTATTTTTGAGTGCCTTCTATGCACAAGAAAGACACTGCACTAGGTACTGTGATGAATTTTGCAGGTCTCCTTCCTTTTAGAAGGCATTTTTTTCCCCAGTCTCTTTCATAGATTCTTTATCCTATGTGTCCCCTAATGTCTGACCTGTGGCTCCTTCCCCTCCACATATACACTGAATCACTCCACTCATTTCCTTAGCTTTAATGGTTGACAGCTCCCAAATCTTTTCTTTGCAGAACTCTTTGGCAAACTCCAGATGCTTCCAGCATCTCAAATGCAGCACAAACTAAGTTGAACTATTTTACATTTCTTTTATCCTGTGGCATAAAAAGATAACTATAGGAAAGTGTCTGAGATAATATTTTTAAAAAGCAATTAGAAATTTTGTCAGGAAAATGATATTAAGTTTTCCATGACATCCCTAGAAACCGCTTTTGTATTTTCTTTGCCTTGAAGTGAACAGCAGTAAAACTTTAATGCTGTGCTTCTCATACTGGGCTACAAGGTGGTCTGTCAAGGTGTCTGTGAAGGCACTTACGCTCACCTTTTAAGCATCATTTTTAACAGATGTGTGTGTGTGTGTGTGGTTGTGCAATGTAAAATATTTAAGTTTTAAGAACTGAAAACACTATTTTAATTTTGTGAACATAATGTAAAAGGCCAGCAGATTTAAAACTCCTTTCTAGAAAATATAAGCCACAGACCATTTTTCTATTGTTAGAGAATCACAAGTGTAACTACCAACTTCATGTCCCAGAGTCAGAGAAAAGAGGTACCATATGCCCATGTATTTAATGGCACACAGAGGAAAGCATTCAGGGTACAGACACCTCCCTGTAGTGAACAATGGAAGTTCTTTTTCAGATGAAGTAAGAGGAATCTGGGGAAGGGAGGAGTTAGTGAGCTTTAAATATCAAGCTAACTGAAAATTTTGTACATTGTGTTGACTCAGTCGATAGACATTTCTAGAAGTCTATTTTGTCCCATGTTCTCTACTGGGTGCCATGAGAGGGAACTGGATATGTAGCCTAACTTCAATGAGTTCACTATCTGGTGAAGGGAACCAAACAATGTAATTGTGC
Source organism: Cnephaeus nilssonii (assembly GCF_951640355.1). Taxonomy (NCBI): domain Eukaryota; kingdom Metazoa; phylum Chordata; class Mammalia; order Chiroptera; family Vespertilionidae; genus Cnephaeus; species Cnephaeus nilssonii. The sequence continues at coordinate 39,371,032 of NC_137084.1, read as the reverse complement.
TTTTGCCAAAATAAAGGAAGTATAGCCACTGGAGAAGTGCCTAGCTTTGTTTGGGGAAGTCAGTGACTACTTCATGAAAGATGCATCGTTTCAGCTTTTGGCTAAGTCTTAGAAAATGTATAGGTGTTTTCTGTCTGTAGTTTGGTGAGAAAGTTTTCATAAAGCAGGAATATGAAATGTGTCGGAAATGAATTAGATACTTGATTACATCCTTGACAGTCATTAACCAGCATTTAAGTCCTTGGAGTGGAAGAAGCCCACTTCTTCAGCCTTGGACTACTCAGCATTGTAGCTTAGCACTGTCTCTGCACACAGCTCCGTATTTATTGTTTTCTAAAAGCTCAGCCGGAGAGCTCAGTATGTCAAGGACATCATGTAGCTTTCTCTTCATCAATTAGTAAACTTGCATTGAGCAGCTATTTTTAATCAGGTCCTCTGGTAGGAATAGGCATCCAGAAGATTGAGTCCCAGTTTCCGGCTCTGGTGCTCAGTTGAGTGAAGGATATCAGTCAAGCAGACAGGCCTTTGTGTGATGCAGTATGATGTAAGGCTTGTTAGGTGCATGCCCTGAGACTGTAACTTCTTGGAAGGCCTTTGTATCATGATACAAGTCTGGGTTTTATCCCCCAAAGGCAATGATGAGTCACTATAATTAATGCTGGTTGAGATCAGTGTTTATTCAGCAAAGGTTGTTTTAATCCGTTAGTGAGCAGTAAAATCAATTTACTGAATTGGGACCAGTGTTTTTAAAAAGCAAACTAGAGAAGAGTAGAAATATCAGTGTGCTTGTCTGTAAATATTTTGTTATGCTTCTGTTTCAGTTCTATATGTATGTAACTATTGTGTTGTGAGGTAAAATGTTTTTTGGGTCTGTAAGTCTCAGCAAAAATAAATGGAGAAAAACTAGTGTAAAGGTTCACATTAATTTAGGCCTTTCCATTACTGAGCCCACAATAGCAAAAGGATGGAAATACTATGATTCCGTTAGAGTACTCTGGGCTGGATGTTTGGGAACCACCCACTGTAGGGAAGTGTAATACAATGAGGTAAATGCAGTGGATTATGGAAACATAGGAGTGCACCTTGGTTCACAAAGTGATGAACTTGTGTGTGTCCATGGTCAGAGGAGCCACCCAGGAAATGCCAAGTTTGTGTACCGTTAGGTAAAAGGAGGTGGAGGATTTCCTGGGTGGTAGAGATTGTATCAAACAGTCAAAATAAGGACGTCCACACTTCTGGAGCATAAGATTAGAGGCAGGGAAAGTAGCTGCCAACCTACAGGCAAAAAGTAACAATACATTTTCCAAGACTTAGCCAAAAGCTGAAATAGTGAGTGGACGTCTAATCACTGAAGGAGTCATGGTAAGGAATCTGGATTCTTTCCCATATGAAAGGAGGAGCCACTGAATGGTATCAAGCAGAGAATTAAGATATAAGAATCCTATCACTCTGGCTGCAGCATGGCAGGAGGTGAGTTAGAAGGCCGTTGTAGTAACCCTGGAGATGTGTCTTAGATTTCAGACTAGAAAGATTTCAGAAACATTACTGAAATGAACACAACATAACTAGGTAATTTGACGATGTATGAGTGTAAGGAAACAGTCTCTGGCTTTTGTACTCGTCTCCTCTGGATATTAGGCTGTGTCATTTATCTGTTGAGGCTAGAATTCACTTTTTTTTTTTTTTAAAGGAATGGGCATGGCTGCAACCTTGCAGTTAAGAACTAAAGCCTGAGAACCCCTCAGGGTAGAAAGGAAATTCCAGTGCATCTGTGCCCTTCTGGGTCTGAAATTTGATAAAGAGATGCTCAAATGGACTTGAGGGCATATTGCAACAACTGGGGTGAAAAGTTATTATTTACAGGCCAGGTGCATAAGACAGATAGTGTTATTTCCCTTCTGTTGTCCCTGAACTTTTAAAGAATGTTCTAGGATTCATGCACTCTTATTTGGCTTAAATATTATCCCATTAGGGCACTGTGACATTGGAAGTGGTCCATTAGTTTGTGAAATCTTTGAAGGGAGAAATTATTTCTTCTGATCTCTGTATCCCTAGCATTGAGCCCAAGGCCGCACACAGCAAACACTTGATAAAGACTGTCTCCCTAGTGCAGGGATGATGAACATTTCACCACCAAGGGCCATTTGTATTTTTATAAGATAATTCCCGGGCCATACAAAATTATCAACTTAAAATTTAGCCAGCCATATTTGGTCAAACATTTAATTAACTAAACACTAATGCCTTGGCAGGGCCAGACCAAATGATTTTTGGAGGGAGATAGGGAGAGAGAGAGAGAGAGAGAGAGAGAGAGAGAGAGAGAGAGAGAGAGAGAGGGAGATCTGACTTGTTGTTCCACTTATTTTTGAATTCATAGGCTGATTCTTAAATTCCCAACCTTGGCATACTGGGACAATGCTCTAACGAACTTAGGTGAACTCAGCATGACTAGTTAATTTGACTATGGATGAGTGTAAGGAAATAGTCTCTGGCTTTTGTACTAGTCTCCTCTGGATATTAGGCTGTATCATGTACCTGTTGAGGCTAGAATGAAAGGGAATGGGCATGGCTGTCAACCTTGAAGTAAAGAACTGAAGAGAGACCCTCAGAGTAGAAAGGAAATTTCAGTGCATCTGGGCCCTTCTCTTGTGGGTCTGAAATTTGATAAAGAGATGCTCAAATGGACTTGAGGGCATATTGCAACAACTGGGCTGAAACTTATCATTTACAGGCCAGGTGAGTAAGATAGATAGTGTTATTTCCCTTCTGTTGTATCTGAACTTTTAGTGAATGCTCTAGGATTCATGAACTCTTATTTGGCTTAAATATTATCCCTTTAGGCCACTGTGACACTGGATGTGGTCCATTAACTTGTGATCTCTTTGAAGGGAGAAGTTGTTTCTTCTGACCCCTGTATCCCTAGTATTGAGCCCAGGGCCCCACATAACAAACACTTAATAAAGACTGTCTCCCTAGTGCAGGGATGGGGAACATTTTTACCACTAAGAGCCATTTGTATATTTATGCAATAACTAGAGGCCCGGTGCACAAAATTCGTGCGTGGGGGTGGGGAGTGTCCCTCAGGCCAGCTTGCATCCTCTCCAATCTGGGACCCCTTGAGGGATATGCGACCGCCTGTTTAGGCCTGATCCCATTGGGACATCCTCTCACAACCCAGGACTGCTGGCTCCCAACTGCCCTCCCCCGCTGACCTATTCACCCCCAACTGCCCTCCTCTGCTGGCCTGGTCTCCCCCAACTCCCCTCCCCTGCAGGCCTGCCCCCGCAACTGGCCTCCCCTATAGGTCTGGTCCCCTCGAACTGCCCTCCCCTGCAGGCCTGGGTCCCCCCCAACTGCCCTCCCTTGCTGGCCTGGTCTCCCCCAACTGCCCTCCTCTGCTGGTCTGGTCACCCCTAACTTCCCACAACTGCCCTCCCCTACAGGCCATCTTGTGGTGACCATCTTGTGTCTTTGAGTGACAGTCAATTTGCATATTACTCTTTTATTAGATAGGATTCCTGGACCATACAAAATTATCAACTTAAAATTAGGCAGCCATATTTGGTCAAACATTTAATTAACTTAACTCTAATGCCTTAGCAGGGCTAGACCTAATGATTATTTGGGACTTATTTGTCCCGTGGGCTGGAAGTACCTTACCCCTGCTTAGTGCCTAAATTGATGATGGGTACTAGTAGATGTTTAATAAGCACTTAGGGAACTGATAAAAACTCCAACGGGGGATATATCTTGGGGGCTAAAAGAAAAAGCTATGAGAGCCAGCCACAATCCACCTATTGCCAATAATACTTAAAGATGTGGTTTTGATATTAAGAAAAGAGCTTTCTCCAGAGGTCAGGGATGACTCCAAGTTATCTAGCTTGAGGTGAATGTTCATGCCAAGAAGACAAGAAGGAGATGCATTTTGGGTAGAAGCTTTCAGAGTTGCAGGTTTATTTAATAAATTTTTTGAGTGTCTAGTGTCACTCAACATATAATGTCAGAAAGAGCTTTGTGGAATAACATCAAAGACAGGTTGGATCAGAGGGAGACATGGAGAACCCTGCTAGGCACAGATGAGTGTCTGACTAGGGAAGCTGCAGTGAAACAGCACAAGAATAGCAGTCACTGAAGCTACTATCTATCTACTAGACCAGTGACCTCTTCACCTTTTTCCTCATCAGATGAGACAATGGGTGGGTATGCTGGGCCCAATACACTCTGAAGGTCCAGACCAAGATAAAAATGTCTTGTATTCACCATATTGTGGCTATAGGAACTATCAGTCCCTGTTATGACACATTTAAGCAAGGATAACAGCACCTATTCTCCCCATGACTACCAGTCTAATCAAACCTCTGAGCCTTGAGGGATGGACAGCCTGGCAAGGCCAAGTTTGGCTTCACACTAATTATTGTATATAAAGTAGCTTCCTACTGTGCATATGCCCAGGCCATTCTGAAGCTGGATTTCCCCTTTCTGCGTACCCAGAAAGGCCCAGATTTGACAAAAAATAAACAATTTCTAGGAAATTCCCAGCAGGTTTTACTTCCTAATCCTCCTCCCACTTTAACCCTCTTCTTCACTCCACCTTCTCTTCCCCTACAAACCCCTGTCTCTCACCAAGAGGAAGGAACTTATGCAGGAGTCGAATATCCTCTGCTCAATGCGTGCACTCCCTTGGCCAGGATAATAGTACATCTCAGTTCTGTTCCTCTTTTGAGGCCCATTCAGAGCTGGAGGGGAACACATGAGGATGTTATGTGATCCTGCCTAGAAACAGGAATGGTTGTAGTGTTCTTTGAAAGTTCTTAGGGTACCAGATTATTACAGATGGTTTCCTTTTCTCTTCTTCTTCTTTTTTTTAATGGCGAGAGACATATTATTTATTTATTTGTGAAAGAAAGAGAGAGAAAGAGAGAGAGAGATTGATTTTCTATTCCACTCATTTATGCATCCATTGGTTGATTCTTATTTGTGCCCTGACTTGGGATGGAACCCATGACCTCGGTGTTGTGGGATAATCGAACCCACTGAGCTACTAAATTAGGGCATGGATGGCTTTCCAGATGTTCACTCTCTAACTCCTATCAGGATGTGGTGTTTCTCTAAGAAATTCCAGGGGTCAGTCTCTATGCTTGATGTCATAACTCAATCACCTTTGTGACCAGTTTGGAATAATAGGGTCCTTGCCCCATATACAGAAACATTAAGAAAAACAAAAGTGTGCTAACCCAATAAAACCCAGATGTAAGAGCCGGGAACATATGCTGCACATTTACCATCCCATGAAGTCGGAATATTTGGATAGTTCTCATTCTCAGAAATCCCAGTGGGAGGGGGAGAAATCAGTTTGCCTATATTCATACAAGGGATTTTATCTATTGTGCAAGTAGAGGGTTATCTGCCTCCCCAGATGGTTCTGGGCTCAATTAAGTCACAACTCTAGCACCAGTTCTTAGAGATGAAGAGATCTAAGCATCTGATCATGGGCAAGGATGAAGGCTGCATATCCTTTGACTCTGAAATCCGTGGTGTTTGAGGTGTGTGGGCTGTGATTGCTTGCTTCCTGGTGCTGTCACAGCCCCTATAGTAGCTGGTTTAGGAGCATAAGACTGCTGTCTCTGTGAGGCAGGAGCAGGGTTAGGCGACAGTTCCTTTTAAACTCAATCACTGCCTACTTGGCCCAATCCTGCTTATTCCAATTTGGGATCAGCAGCATTCCCAGAGCCCCTACTCTGACTCTGACCTTGGTACCAAAGAGCCAGTACTTGAACCAGGTTTGAGATCAAGTCCTTCTCCTAGAGGGGGAGAGTTATCCAGAAGAGAGCAGAGTCAGGCACCATTTCAGAGATATTTAGCTTTCAGCACTCCCAAAGGTAGGGTCTCTAAACTCACATACACACAAAAACACACAAACACGACAATACTCCAACCAACTGAGCCACACTGGCCAGGGCTGTTTGCTAATATTTTTATGCCTGACCTCATATGTAACTTCACCTAAGTAAAAAAAAGATCTCATAAAAGACAAATATCATACAATTAAGATCATTTATTTAAAAATATATTTTATTGATTTTTACAGACAGTAAGGGAGGGGGATAGAAATTTAGAAACATTAAGGAGAGATAAACATCAATCAGCTGCCTGCTGCACACAACCTACAGGGAATGTGCCTGCAACCAAGATGCATGCCCTTGACTGGAATCAAACCTGGGACCCTTCAGTCCACAGGCTAATGCTCTATACACTGAGCCAAGCCAGATAGAGCAAGATAATTTATTTTGAAGTTACTGCTTTAAAAGCCAGGCTATATTCTACCACAAGAGCTGAAATCACAAAATAAGATCCTAAACTCTTACTAATTTACTATGAAAATGAGCTCACTCATTTATGGAATATAATGAACAACATAAACTGATGAACAAAAACAGATCCTGAGACAGAGAAGCATCGATCAGACTGTCATACCACAGAGGGAAGGTAGGGGAGGTTGGGAGTAAGGGGGTGAGATCAACCAAAGGACTTGTAGGCAGACATATAAGCTTAACAAATGAACACAGACATCAGGGGGTGGTGAGGACATGAGTGGGAGAGGGATGTGGGGGGCAATGGGGGAATCAGGACACATATGTAATTCCTTAAATAATAATGAAAAATTTACTATGAAAAGTAATATATGTGGCTGAGTTTGACTGTGTAACTGATAATTCTGCACACTAACTTCCATGTAGAATAAAATATGTTTTAGTGAATGAGTTTTAAAAAGTGATCATTTGAAGCTGCATATGTAGGTTACTCAACACTAACCATAGCAATTGTTTAGAACTTAGACCATCAGAAGATTTGAGTGTGAAGGTTATCGGATCACTAATTCTGACAGTATTGTTGTGCAAGTTAAAGAATCAGATTAATTTTTAGTTAGTTTTATTATGGGGTTTAAATTCTTTACAAATGATTCACCTCTGTGGGCTGGCATCAGGGTAGACCACCCCTACCTCCCCACCCTTGGTGTTCCATGGCTCTGAGTGTCCAGATGAGCTCCCAGGGAAGGCACTCACATGGATCTGACTATTCTGGGTGAGTCGACTTCTGAAGTAGCTCTGACAAGAATTTGCTGGGGTGTTTCTCCAGATTTAGAAATCTGGAGAAGGGCTGCGTGTAAATTAATAAAGAGACTAAACATGAACTAAAAACTTGGAATACCTGGAGGAGCCAGAGGAGGGCTTAGCTTAAGTAACCAAGTTCTCTGAATCTCTGGACCCCTAGCTTTTTTATTAACACAAACTGCCCTAACAAAGCAGATATACATATCAAAGGTTAGGTTTAGTATACTGTAAGCATTGCCAGGTTGTAAAAATGCTTTCAGCTCTCTGGTAGCAGGCAATAACATGTAGATTTTTCAGGTTTGGGGAAATGCCCTCAGCTGTCTGGTAGGAGGCAATAATATATGCAGATGTTCGGGTATGGGGAAATGCTTTTAGGTATTCCAGAAGGCAATACATGATTCAGCCCTGCTGAATAAGCCCCAAGTTTCATCAACCTTTTGATGAACTTTTTGCATTTATGACCTACTGGAATTAGCTTCCAGCAAGAATTTAGATTGAGCCTCTGCAGAGATGTTGGTTGTGACTGTAGTTTGGCAGAGGTGAGGAAAATGCTGCCCAGCAATGTGCTGGGACAGTGGTCGGCAAATTCATTAGTCAACAGAGCCAAATATCAACATACAATGATTGAAATTTCTTTTGAGAGCCAAATTTTTTAAACTTAAACTGTATAGGTAGGTACATTGTTATTAACTTAATTAGGGTACTCCTAAGCTGGCCTTTGCTAAAAACTCAAGGGGCCAAAGAGCCACATGTGGCTCGCGAGCCACAGTTTGCTGGGAGGCATCTGAAGAAGAAAGATCCCAGCCTGTAGGAAATTGTTGCACATAAAATTTCATTGCTTTTGCTGAGGGAAAGGAGTTGGACCTGTCTACTGTACTGCAGAGAACCTTGTGTGTGTGATGGTGTGATATAACAATGTCTATGTGTTCTGACATCTTGGTTCCTGGCACAGAACTCCTAAAACCCTTCAAATTTCTTTAGCAATAGGAGTAATGGAGCATTTTTATTATTAATAAGAATACCATTTCAGTCATACCTGAGTTTATGCTAATGAGTTGACTCTGGAGGATGAGGGCTGGTTACCAGAGGAACTAACCTGGTGATTAGAGCCGTGGTTGGAAAACTGCGGCTGGCGAGCCACATGGCTCTTAAAAGAAATTTCAATCATTGTACTGTTGATATTTGGCTCTGTTGACTAATGAGTTTGCCGACCACTGGATTAGAGGGTTGAAGCTGTTAGTACCCCTACCCACTTGAGAGAGGTTGGAGATTGCCATAATCCCCAATGACCAATGATATAATCCATCACGAGTCCATGAAAAACCATAAACAGCAGGTTTTGGAGGGTTTTTAGATTGATGAACACATTGAGGTACTGGCGGGTTCAGCATGCTCAGAAAGAGCAGGGAAGCTCTGCAGCCCTTCCTACATACCTTGCCTTATGCAGCTCTTCCGCTGGCTATTCCTGAGTTGTATCCTGTTTATAAACCAGTGATAGTAAGTAAAGCACTTTTCTGCTATGCTAGCAAAATATCACACTCAAGGTGGGGATGGTGGGAACCCCCAATTTATTGCTGGATTTTTAGAAATGTAGGTGACAACCTGGGATCTGCAGTTGGAGTCTGAAGTGGGGGACTGAACCCTTAACTTATAAAATCTGCACTAACTTCGGGTAGTTAGTGTTTGAATTGAATTGTAGGACACCCCGTTGGTGTCTGCAGAGAATCCTAGAATTACCTGGTGTGGAAAACCCACGTTTTATGTCATAATTTCATTAGTAATGAAATTAACATTTTCATTTACCCTGAATGACTGCATCTTATTCTGCTGAAGCCTCCATGAAGCAATGTCCTAGGAGCAGGTACAGGGAGCTCAGCAGGTGTTCAAACAGGGATTTAGAGGTGATAGTAGGAAGCCATTGTCAATTCGAGCTCAAGCCAAGTTTTAGTTCTATTCCTAGAATCATGAAGGTGTAGAAGTGGAGGTACTGGTTCTTTCTTTATACACTGAGTGGCCAGACTATTATGATCTCTGAACACATAATAATCTGGCCACTCAGTGTACTTATGTAGAAGGGAAAGCTTGCAAATCTTGATATGTCAAGGGACCAGGGAATAGTGGCCCCCAGCCTCTGGCTAGTAAGTCCTCTGCTTCTTTCTAACTACCCACAATGCAGTTCTTATACATGGAAAAATCTTATTTTAAAATCCCAACTCTGTGGTCAGTATACACTGAGTGGCCAGATTATTATGCGTTCAGAGATCATAATAATCTGGCCACTCAGTGTATATATTTTTTCTCTAAGGTCAGGGTCTTAAACAGCAATGGATCCAATATTTTTGGAAGGAGTGAGCAAATGGGATTGTGATCATATTAGGCTCCATTAAAATGAGTTTTCCATAATGAAAACCACTACAATATTGAAGATAACAGTAAACCAAACAAAGCCCAAATGGAAACCAGAAACCTTGTATGCCCTGGCCAGTGTAGTCAGTGCTTATAGCATCAGCCAGAGCACCAAAGGGTCATTGTTTGATTCCTGGAGAGAGTGTGTGGGTAGCAACCAACTGATGTCTTTTTCTCACATCTCTCTCTCTCTCTCTCTCTCTCTCTCTCTCTCTCTCTCTCTCTCTCTCTTCATTGTTCCCTCCCATCCACTCTCTCTGACAAGCACTGGAAAGAAGGAAAGAAGATCCTTGAGTGAGGATTAACAACAACAAAAGAAGAAACCTGTAAGCAGTTGAATATAGGAAAATAAATCCCTGATCTATATGCAACTACAGCTGAGGTGGTCCAGGGCTGTAGAGGGGCATGGAGTTTGGGTAGAAACCAGCATAAGCATCTATGGTAATGTTTCCCTCTAGAAATGATGACTAGCTATTTCCAATTTGACTTCCGTTCCTTATGTGGAGTTAATTCCCCTCCCTGATTCATTTCCTAGTATTACTAGTATTAGTTGGAAGAGCTGCCTGTTGTTGAGATTGTAAGATCCTTCAAGGTCAGAGAAGGACTCTGACTCATGTATCCCATCTCCTCGCCCTCCCCTTCTCCTCCAATTTAGGGCTGTGTTTCTCCCCCGCCCCCACCTGCCTCAAGTATTTTAGTAAACGTTTGTGGGAAAAAATTATTTCCTTTTTTTTGTCTGAGTCGCTTGATTTCACCTGCACTTAAATAAATGGTTATCCTCTTCTTGTGATGCAGAAGACCAAAGAAAACCAAGGACACTTCAAAGAAGAGGAGGGACACTATTTAATACACTGGCGGACTCAGGGAACAACCTTCCAAATCTGAGTGAAGGAACATGCTTGGGGCTTTCCTTTATATCTCCCTGTGGTCTTTGTCCCGCAAATATGGATTATGCTTCTGGTCCTTTTCACGGGTCTTGCAAGAAGGCCCCCAGGTGTTCGGGGTATCCAGGCCATATCTGATGGTCTGGCCTGGCGCCAGCATTAATAACCCTCCCTCCGGGGCAGTGCACTGTTCACAGTAATAGGTTCTGCAAGACCAGTATCTGGGAAGGAGGTAGTGACTTAATTATAGGTTATCAAGAATGTACACTGATGCCGAAACCGGTTTGGCTCAGTGGATAGAGCGTCGGCCTACGGACTGAAGGGTCCCAGGTTCGATTCTGGTCAAGGGCATATACCTTGGTTGCGGGCACATCCCCAGTGGGGGTTGTGCAGGAGGCAGCTGATCGATGTTTCTCTCTCATCGATGTTTCTAACTCTCTATCCCTCTCCCTTCCTCTCTGTGAAAAATCAATAAAATATTAAAAAATATATATTTTTTTAAAAAAAGAATGTACACTGAGCTTGTTGGCATGGATTCAGATCACTATCCCCCAAATATCAGGATTACATTGGAATTAGCCTTTTTTAGCCTTCTCACTTGGGTGGCGGGGGAGGGGGGTAGTGGGAGAAGGCAAGAAAATAGACTTTCCTTCCCATAGAATGCAGCCCTGAGAATAATTTGTGTTTAGCTCCCTAAGACACAAATTTGGACTCACCTCCAGAAATGGAAGATGATTAATCTGTTTTAAACCACCAAGACTGGTAAATTGTTACAGCAGCTATAGGACTGTAACAGTTGGTTTCACATTGCACAAAGTATGGGCTCTGTGAATGTGTATTGAATGAATGGTCAAGCTTCCAAAATGTCTCATTCTTGGTTATGATGAAGGGTTTTAGAAGTAAATAGGATGTTCCTGTGAGAATTCCAGCCCAGTATGAAGTGAAGTGACCAGGCAGTTTTCTTCCATTTTCTCTCCTTCTAATCTTCAAACTTTCTTAACCTTTCCAGGCAAACAGGACAGGAGGTAAGGACAGTCTTTGTAGTCATCAGATGACAACCAACTTTGGAATGAGGATGTGGATGAAGATGGCCTGGTTAGAGCTTTTCCTTAGTCCATGAGAGTCATTCATTTGCCAAGAGGGACATTATAATGCTTTCTAAAGGAAATTTAAATAAAGAAATTAGGCTGAGGTAATAATAGTCTTTGATGTGACGATAACAAGAAATGAAACATATCCCAAATGTAAACAAGAAATGTTGCACGCAGTAGCCAGTGTTTCCCAAGTGGTTACTGGTCGACCTGAACAACAAAGGGTCACTGGTTCCATTCCTGGTCAATGCCATGTTCCTAGGTTTTGGGGTCACTTCTGCCCCTTGTCGGGGAGTGTGCGGGAGGCAACCAAGCAATGTCTCTCTCTCACATCCATAAAGGATTTGGCCATGTTGCAAGGTGAAGACTCAGTTAGAAAAATGTAGCACATCATAGTCAGGTGGCCTGGGGGATGAAGTTTACAAAGATCCCTGAGTTTTTGTTTGCTGTGGTGTCAATTGAAACCAGGTGGGCTGTTATTGTCCTACCAGAGCAGAGTGAGTTGGCTTACCCTTCAAGTAGTGGGAATACTGGGTCAGCTTTTGGGATGGAAGATGTGGTAGTAAACTCGTGGGTTGTGCAAATAACATAATCCCTGGTACAGCATTCACAACTCAGGAACATTGTCCCTGGGAAAATATCAGCAGTGGTATTCTGGAGAATTTTTAGTGATAAGGTGAGCCAGGCAGAGTGCTGCAGAGACCAGCAGGTGGCAGCCACCACACACACTTTTCCACCAAGCTTTGGGGAGAGATGCAGGGCAAAGATTGAGACTAAGTTTCTTTTTTTTCCTCCTGCTAAGTAGTGGGCAAGATTTGGGAGGGATATTAGGTTCTAGACAAAAATAAGGGGAATAAAATATTTCTTTACATCATCTGAATTTTAGTGTAAGCCTTAAGATTCATCTTAAATTGCCCTTCTACAAGCTCATTCTGATTTCTTATTGAATAAGCTTTTCACAAGGGGTAAGAGAGGATCTGAGAAGTGCATATCAATTTACCTTTCTTTCTTCCTCTCTCCTTGCTTTCCCATTCTTGTTTCTGGTCTGTCTGTGAGTTTGGAAGTTGAGAGGGTGTTTAAACTCCTACCCGTAGCCCCTTTGCTCCTATGTAATTCCCCCTTCTCTCTCTTCAGAAGAATATTCTCCTGGCAGGAAGGTTTATAATAAATACTTGCATTCAGCAAACCTTTACTAGAGATTCAGTAAGTACAAGGCCCTGTGATAAATACGGTATATATAAAACAGAAAGAACTGACCGACCTTGGCCTACACACATGGAACAGGGGAAAGAGGTAAATGGGCAGTTACACAAATGTTTGTTATGAATAACCATTTGATAACAGAAGGGTTGAGACTAATATTTTAAAAAATATATTTCAATTGATTCCAGAGAGGAAGGGAGAGGGAGAGAGAGATAGAAAAATCAATGATGAGAGTGAATCACTGATTGGCTGCCTCCTGCATGCTCCCCACTGGGGATTGGGCTCACAACCCAGGCATGTCTCCTTGACTAGAATTGAACCTAAGACCCTTCAGTCCATAGGCCGAAGCTCTATCCACTGAGCCAAACCAGCTAGGGCTGAGACTAATTTTTATACCATCTCTTTCTAGTCCCATGTCTGTGAAACTATGCCACATCTCCAATTGGTTATATTCTCTTTATCTTTTCCTAACATTTTTCTTTTGCATTTCCATCCAATTACCATATTTTATTTTGTCCTGTTTTCATTTTCCCCTACCAGTTTGTGTATATCTGTGGAACAAGATCAGTGCCCAATTCACTTTGTAAAGCTCTGGGTCCTGGCAAAATTCTAGATACATAGAAATATTGCGTATAAGACTGTCAGTCTCGGCCTATGAAGATGGATGTACAAACGTGTTAATTGCAATGCTATGTATAATAGTGGAAATTTAGGAACCTGGTTGTCAACAAGTAGAGATCTGGTTAATTATATTCAAAGGGATGATATGCAGGTATTAAATTAAGTACTAAATTAGACTAATATGGTTGATATCAAAAGATGTCCACAGGAGATTTTGAGTGGAAAAGATTATAGGAAATTATGTATACTATATAGTACCATACATGCAGAATTGTACATATTTAACTATGTGTTTATATGCATGAAAGATAGTCATTAAAGTGATTATAGGAGTTAATTTGATGGGTGGGGTTTTGTTTTTTAATTTCTTTTTGTATGTTTGTCCACATGTTTGAAACTTTTTTAATGAATAAATATTATTTTTTAAAAACAACAGAGATTTTAAAAAAATTGCTTCAAAATCTGATTCTCTTTCTCCTATTCAGAATCCTTCACGGTCTCATTGCTTAGTGATTTCCAACTGGGACAACCCAAATTTCCTAGGGACACTTGGAAAGTCTGGATACATATTTGGTTGTTATCACTGCTGCTAGCATCTAATACGTGAAGTCCAGGGATGCTGCTAAAAATCCCCCCCTTTTTTTTTTTTGTGAGGGACAGTACCCCACAAGAAAGAATTATGTACAAACTAGTTATGCAACGACAAATAACAGGCTATGGTATGTATATATCAGGTTTATTTTTTCTATCTTTATACTAATTTATCCTAGTCTCTCCACTTTTGAATATGTTTAATTTTTTTTATAATAAAAAGTTTAAAATTTTCTAAAGAAAAAAGGAAGAAAGAATTACCTATCCTCAAATGTTAACCTTGCAGAAGTTGAGAAATCTATCAGAATGATCCTGATAAAGTTCTTTACCACCATCTGGTGGTAAGAGAAGGACCTGCAATTTTCCTGTAGCTTCAAAGGGAATTCAGATGATTGAAGTAGGAACTAAGAAATAAGATGGGAGGAAAAAAAAAAGAAAAAAAGAAAAGAAAAAAGATAGCTATAGTTAGAATGGGACCCGGGGAAGAGCACAGACAATCTGTGGCTGAGCGAGTCTCTGATGCTATGACTAAGGCCAGTATTTGCTCGTGAGGCTACCATTCTGTATTTGTAATCCTTTCATTAAGATTCCCAGTTTCCAGTTTCATTATGACTCCAGAGAAGCAGAAAACCTAGGTGCTGAGGCAAGAAACGATTTGGGTAAACTTTATAGATATGACTTGTTAGGTAGAAGTATAGGGGATCTGCAATAGCCCCCATATGTACCACCCTACACATAAAGCTGCTCTTTTAGGAATAATTCCAGCCCAGAACACATGGGCCTGAGAAAGCATTCCTTATTAACTGCTATCTCCACCTCAGTTTCTCCTGAGGAATCTATTTGCAGGAACTGGCCTTCTTTATTTGACTCTACCATTCTGACCCCTACCCCAAAGGTCATGTAGAAATCAAATATCTATTCTTACTCTGCTCATCAGTTTTACCTATCCTTTTCTCACCCTCCAGTGTTCTGGTTTCTAATTTTCCCTTACTAATGAGCTGCCCAGCTGGCATCTATGTCTCATGCTCCTCTTCACTGCCCACAGCTGGGCCTTGGGCCACTGCTTACTTTCCTGCCTGCATTCTCTCACTTTTTGAAAGGATGCTGCTCTTTTCTGATAGGTACAGCAATCTTATGTAATCCTTATTTCCTTTTTGCACAGTTTCTTTATTCTCTACAATCCCATGGTTCAAATCCATTTAGATCAGTGGTTCTCAACCTTTCTAATGCCGCGACCCTTTAATACAGTTCCTCATGTTGTGGTGACCCCCAACCATAAAATTATTTTCGTTGCTACTTCATAACTGTGATATTGCTACTGTCATGAATCATAATGTAAATATCTGTGTTTTCTGATGGTCTTAGGCTCTACAGCAGCGGTTCTCAACCTGTGCGTCACAATCCCTTTGGGGGTCGAACGACCCTTTCACAGGGGTCGCCTAAGACCGTCGGAAAACACAGATATTTACATTATAATTCATGACAGTAGCAAAATCACAGTTATGAAGTAGCAATGAAAATAATTTTATGGTTGGGGGTCACCACAACACGAGGAACTGTATTAAAGGGTCGCGGCATTAGAAAGGTTGAGAACCACTGATTTAGATGATAGTGTGGACGATAAAAAGGCCACATGCTAACCTGACTAGCTCAGGGAAGGCCTGCATGGCCATCTGGCAAACTTAAAGACCTAAAGTAACCACAGAGGATGGTCTGAAATTAAAACTAACTAAAAGCAGTTATGGTGGGTAGTCAAGTCCTAGGTCTGTATCTTCCCTGACAAATCAAACTTTACCTTACCTGAGCCTATTGTCTTTTTGCATCTATGATAACATATCATAGAAATGTCAAGGTTACTTGTAACTTCCCTTTTTTCCAGACCCCTCAGGGCACAACCAAATGCCCTGGGTGCCAGGATAGAGACCATAAATTCCTTCATTGTTATTGTTATCATGTTAATTGTTGACTGTTAATTGTCCTGTACCCACATAAGGAAAAGAAGTATGTGTTTGTCATTTTATTTTTTATCCAATCCCAGAGGTTCCTCCCCCTCCCCCTAAATTGCATTCTCCCACCTCTCTAATCTATCACCAATGGATTTCATGTAACCCACTTACATCTCCTCCTTTGAATGTAATGTATAAAACAAAGTGAAAAACCACTACTCTCTGGAGCATTATCCCAATCCGTTGAGATTCTGCTTCCCAGCAATTGTCCACAGTTTGGCTCAAATAAACTCACAAAATTCTTTACAGGTTGAATGTTTTTATGTTAACAACAGCAATCTTTACCAAGGCCACATCCTATTAACCACCTTTACAACTCCCTGTGGGTAGTGGACTCTTGGCTGTCCCTCTGTTTCTCTGGTTAAGGTAATTGCAGCCTCCTGGTGTCTAGTGGTTAAGTGCTTGCACATGATCTATTACTTTCAAGCTCCGTCTTCCCATAGGTGTTCCCGAGAGAGAGACACAACTGGACTTCTCAGTGACGGTGATGCCCTCTCATTGGCACCTTGCTAATGCCGCTGAATGCTGTGTCCTTTGGGCTTTCTCTTTTGGGTCTTCAGGCCTTACATAACTTAATCATTTCACTATGCCCTCTGGCTCTCACGTTTTCTTTTTTATCTTTAAAAGAACTCAGGTATTTCTACTCTGCTCTGTGTGGCCTTTTGATTTCTCTATGCGTCTAAGAGCCTCCTCAGTACAGTGAGTTCGTCTAATTCCCTAATGTCTTTGCTTAAGTCTTAAAAATTATATGCTGAGAATGTGTCCCCAAGGCAATGAATTCTTGCATATAAAGTCTTAGGTAATTCTAATGGGGAATGAATACACTATACTTATATAAAGCTACCCATATTAATCGTAGTAAATGTTAAATGCAGCTTGCTACTCTAACTTGATTTTTCTCTCATAAGTGGAGCTAACATGTTAAAAGGTTTTTCTTTAGTATACTTCATAATCTAGTAGTTTCAGTTCCTGTGTGAACTTAAGGAGCAGTGTGACCTTCAAGGCCCTGGCTAACACACACGGTCCAGACACAGGTATTCAATAAAAAAACAAAGGAACAACAACAACAACAAAAAACACCCAAAAAAAAACCACAGATAGCCAACGCAAGTACTCTGACCACTAGAATCCATATCAGGACCAGCTAGGACACTACCTACAAGTCCACAGCCCCTTCCCCTGATCTCTTTGTTCTGTTTCCCCTCTCCCTCCTTATAAAAACCTCTGCCTGACCTAGCTGGTTTGGCTTAGTGGATAGAGTATTGGCCTATGGATTGAAGCATCCCGGGTTTGATTCCAGTCAAAAGGCACATGCCCAGGTTGTGGGTTCCATCCCCAGCAGGGGGCATGCTGGAGGCAGCTGATCAATGATTTTCTTACATCACTGATGTTTTTTTTAAAATATATTTTTTATATATATTTCATTGATTTTTTTTACAGAGAGGAAGGGAGAGGGATAGAGAGTTAGAAACATCAATGAGAGGAAAACATCTATCAGCTGCCTCCTGCAACACCCCCCACTGGGGATGTGCCCACAACCAAGGTACATGCCCTTGACCAGTATCGAACCTGGGACCCTTCAGTCCACAGGCCGACGCTCTATCCACTGAGCCAAACTGGTAAGGGCTCATCATTGATGTTTTTATCTCTCTTTCCCTCCCTCTTCCTCACTGAAATCAATAAAAAAAATATATTAAAAAAAAAGAAAGAAAAAAACCTCTGCCTTCACTGACCTCTTAATATGGGTTTTTGAGGATGGAAATGTCCCCCATCTTCTCGAGATGCCAGCATTCAAATAACCTTATTTTTGTTTACCAGCACCTGTCTCACTAGTTTGAATTTTATTGCAGCAGGCAGTGGAATCTGGTATTTTTGGTTACTTTCTAGCTCCCTTGGTTGAGGGGCCTCAAAATCCAATCCTAGGGGCTCTCCCCCGGCACCTGCCGCTGTATACTAACCAGTTTTTGTGGCTCATTGGGGTGTAATCTCTTTTCAGTTTTATCAGATCCAGCAGGTCAGCATCTAGTTCTTGTGGGACTGAACCCTAATTATAGGCCTGCCCCCAGGACAGGTATTAAGGTAGCTCAAGAGGGAGACTCTTATTATCTTGAGAGGAGAGGCTTCTGCAGCGTCACCCCAGCCTTGAGAAGTGCCAGCTCTTACTGTGGAGGCCTGGGCTTGCTCTGTAAGCTCTGAGGTTTCAGGGGGACTGCAGAGCTAAAGTCCTTGGGGGATTCACTTGGATGTTCATTCCTTCTTCCAGGTGGAGCTCGTGGAAGCAGACATGAAGGCAAATTGAATTACTAGAGAGCATGTGAGAATGAGGAGGGAACTCAGGGAAGTGGTAAGGTAGATTAATCCAAAAAGAGCCATCACATTTCCAACAGAGAAGATCACACAGTAGGTTCTAAATGCCATCCTTGAAATTTGTTTTTTACTGATTCTCTACATCTGTCCCTTTTTAGAAGAGTTCTACTTGTGGAATGCCAGTGTCAAGAGCTTCATGGGCCCATTCCTCCATGAAACCACATCATGGTGAAAATTATTAAAAAAAGCCAACCAGCCGAAACCGGTTTGGCTCAGTGGATAGAGCGTCGGCCTGCGGACTCAAGGGTCCCAGGTTCGATTCCGGTCAAGGGCATGTACCTTGGTTGCGGGCACATCCCCAGTAGGGGGTGTGCAAGAGGCAGCTGATCAATGATTCTCTCTCATCGATGTTTCTAACTCTCTATCCCTCTCTCTTCCTCTCTGTAAAAAATCAATAAAATATATTTAAAAAAAAATAAATAAATAAATAAATAAATAAAGCCAACTAGCCCTGACCGGTTTGGCTCAGTGGATAGAGCGTCGGCCTGCGGACTGAAGGGTCCCAGGTTCGATTCCGGTCAAGGGCATGTACCTTGGTTGCGGGCACATCCCCAGTGGGGGGTGTGCAGGAGGCAGCTGATCAATGTTTCTCTCTCATCGATGTTTCTGGCTCTCTATTCCTCTCCCTTCCTCTCTGTAAAAAATCAATAAGACATATTAAAAAAAAAAAAAAGCCAACCAATTAGAGTTCCTGGGAATTGTCCTAAGGTCACACAACCAAGAAAGGAACATTTATTAAAGGAAACCCATTAAACTTAGTAAGAACAGTGAAAGAGTCTATGCCATGAGCCATGATTGACCCTTTGTTACAGATTTACCAGGCAACTGGAAAACACACAATGGTACTGGAAAGTTTAAGGAAAAACCCTTTATTTTCAGATGTACTAGTACAGTGACTCCGGGGAGACTGTTTTTCTCTGAATCCTGAGTGAGTCCATAAGGAGAAAGTCTTCCTTTTATATCAGGCTTCCTGACCTTTCATGGGCCTTGCAGCCCCGCCCCCACCCCATGGGTTGGGATGGGAGATGTGAGATTACCCTCAGAGGCTTGGCCTGTCTGGCACCAGCTCCTCTGGGATTGTAAACAGGCTCTGCCTGGCAGGACAGGTATCAGGTTACTGTCACAGATTCAGATAGCTATCCCCCACAGCTCTTATTTCCTCTTCACCTTCCCTCCACTCTGAACAGATGTGGCCAAGAAGATGGGGCTTCCTTTCCCCTCAGCTCCCAGGGTATCTTACTGGCAGGACAGGCAGCCAGCATTTCTCATCCCTACCAACATGCAGTTGCAGAGGCTAAATTGTAGGGGAGTGCTGTGGGGAGGTTGGGGCTCCCCTTTTCCCTCCATGCCTACTCCTCGGTGTAGAAATCCTACTACAGGATGAAATAGGACCTTCATTGCCTCAGCTCACTTGAAGGGCAGAGAGGTTCCATGCTGGGAAAGACCAGCCAAGAAAACTAGAAACTACTGCCCTCACCCAATGTCAATAGCACTGACTCAGAGATTTTTCTCCAGGGGAAAAGGAAGTTTATAATGACAGAGAGCCCTGGATCTTTACCAAAAATGAACTGACTTTATTTGAAGCACAGTATGGGGAAGTTCTAAGGTATACTTGAAAACAATTGAGATTTTGGTGGTAATCAACTAAGAGAAAACTGATAACTCCAAGAGAGCAAAACAATAAATTGAAAACAACTAAGATGAGGAAGGCTGTCAATAGAACCAGTTTTGGGTGAGGGCATATTCAGAATCCAGGTTCCAGCATGTAAAGTTGGAGATATATTTAAGATATCCAAGTGAATGTGCTAAATAGGCAGGTGTTGGATATTTGGGGAGAGGTAGGGATGAGATATGTGTTAGTAGTCATCAGTGTGTAGCTGGTATTTAATGCCACAGGACTGGTGACACATTAAGATAAAGAGTCTAGATATAGAAGGAAGACCAAATATTGAGCCATTGGAGAATGCTGGTAAAGAGAGTTCTAATAGAAGAGGTAGAACCAGTAAAGTAGAGTGTTGTAGGAAGAAAAAAAAGAGTGCAATTGTATTTTATTTGTATTTAATAGCCATTACTCATCACCTACACTGGGGTAACTAACATTCTAGATCAGGGATGGTGAACGTCCAGCCCTGGGCCATAAAAGACCCATGAAATCTTTTGGTCTGGCCCTACCAAGGCATTAGGGATGAGTTAATTAAATTGAGAAGGCTAAAAAGGGCTAATTCCAATGTAACCCTGATATTTGGGGGCTAGCAATTGGAATCCATGCCAGCAAGCTCAGTGTACATTCTTGATAACCTATAATTAAGTCACTACCTCCTTCCCAGATACTGGTCTTGCAGAACCTGTTACAGAGACCATACAACTGTGAACAGTGCACTGCCCCGGAGGGAGGGTTATTAACGCTGGCTCCAGGCCAGACCATCAGATATGGCCTGGAGACTCCCAACACCTGGGGGCCTTCTTGCAAGGCCTGCGAAAAGGACCAGAAGCATAATCCATATTTGCGGGACAAAGACCACAGGGAGATATAAAGAGAATCCGCCTGCATGTTTCTTCACTCAGATTTGGAAAGCAATTCCCTGAGTCCACCGGCATAAATAAAAGTGTCCCTCCTTTTCTTCTAAAGTGTTGCTTGGTTTTCTTTGGTCTTTTGCAACAAAATGTCTGAACAAATATAGCAGGCTAATTTTTAAGTTTATAATTCTGTATGGCCTATGAATGATGTTATAAATATCTCAATGGCCCTTGGCAGAAAAAAGGTTCCCCACCTTTGTTCTAGATGCCGAGCATATGGTGATGAACAAGACTTGGACCCTCTTCTTCAGGAGTTCACAATTGAGAATGTTGTGGAGGCATAACTATATTTCAATGTAATGGCAATGATAATAGCAATAACATGACTAATTACTAGATTTTTTTCTAGTAACATGACTTTTTTCTGGTCTTGCTGCTACTACTACTACTAGTGAGGCAGAAAAGTTCAAATACAAAGGCATGTGAACTACAAGGCCTCAAGCTCTGCCTCTCCCATTTTCATCTTATCAGGAGTATTGCAGATGTTGCCTTCACTGGCCACCTGTTTCCCCACTTTCCCCTCTCCAAGTTCCTGTAATTTAGAGGACCAAGAAAAACCCCAACCATATTGCTATGTGGAGAGGAGAGACAAAGATGAGCTGTGTCAGTAGTCACCCCAAGAGCTTCAGAGGCTGAGGACAACCCTATACCCCTTCCTTGCCTTCCACCCTGACCCCATTGGGGCATCTCTTTCTCCAAGATTGCCTGATCTCTCTCACTCCTAGAGCTTTTTCAGACCTTAAAGAATGATTCTAAAGACTAAAGACAACTACAGTTTTGAGGGAAGGCGAAAAATTGGTATGTTTCCTATGTCTTTCCCACAGTGCAAAGGGTGAGTATGCCAAAACTCAAAGGGGTCAAATTTTATTCACACCCTGTTGCAGTCAGCTTGGGGTCCTATAACATTAAACCAGGCTAGGTGTCTTAGATCCAGAAATTTGGTCTTCAAAATTCTGAAGCATCAAGTTTAAGGTTCTGGCTGATTCAATTCATGGTGAGGGTTCTCTATCTGACAGCATTCTTGCTGTTTGTCACCTTCTTTCTTTCCTTTTATTTTTTAAAATATATTTTATTGATTTTTTACAGAGAGGAAGGGAGAGAGATAGAGAGTTAGAAACATCAATGAGAGAGAAACATTGATCAGCTGCCTACTGCACGCCCCCTACTGGGGATGTGCTCGCAACCAACGTACATGCCCTTGACCAGAATTGAACCTGGGACCCTTCAGTCCGCAGGCTGACGCTCTATCCACTGAGCCAAACCGGTTTTCGGCTTCACCTTCTTTCTTTGGTTCATACATGTGGAGAGAGAGGGATCTCTCTGAAGTCACTTCTAAGGTCACTGATGGCATCCTGAGGGCCCCGTCCTCATGAACTCATCTTATCCTTATTATCTCTCAAGGCCCCCCTCTCTAAATTACATTGGGAGTTAGGACTTGAACATATGACTTTTGCGGGGGTGGAGGAGGGTGGCTCAAACATTTAGTCCATAACACACCCCATTCCCTAGACTTTCTCATATTTATATAATCTCTCTGAGAGACAGACCTACTTCAAAATTTCTCACTGTGAATTTTCATTTTCCTGTAAGAAACTCACATGTTATTAATGTCTGATTTTGTATTAATGCCCATCACCCTCCTTGTCCCATTCCTAAAGGCCTTGTGACTCCTCCTTTCCCACTGCACTTGGGATCTCTTGCTTAAGTTACTATGGAAATCCCCTAAGTCTACTCATGTAGTGACCCCCCAATTCCCTTGTTTCTCTCTTCCTTACTTTCCATGACCCTTGAGAGAGTCATTTCATGGCTTTGACCACATGTGAACCTACCTCTACTGACCCTGCCAGTCTGACCCCTTCTCATCCTGTGGACTACACCTGGCCCCAATGTCTCCTACTCTTGATGATCATGTGATTCTCATCCTGACACACTCCATTTCCTTCTCCTCCACTGGTTCTGAGGGCTTCTTCCTCATTGACCCCAATCCAATGACACTGTAATCTCCATAATCCTGATTCCACATTGATGGCAGCTTTACTCTCTCCACTGCTATCACAGAAAACCCCATTCCTACATAGTTATATTCTCTCTATACCAATGTACTTCTTGCCAGTGTTTTTTTTTTAATTCCTTTAGCACAGCCTCTGTATCCCATCCTATCTAATAATAGAGTAACATGTAAATTACCATCACTCCGCTACTCCCATGATTGGGCAGCGGGAGGCTAGGGGGCGGGACTCGGGGTGGCCTATCCAGCCATTGAGAGGCACGGATCTGCTGCCACTGACGGGGGCTAACCTGCTGTTGAGAGGCGCAGGGGGCGGGACTCCCGCCCCCTGTGCCTCTCAACGGCCAGATCCACGGCCGCTGAGGGGGCCTGCCGCGGACACACAGCTGTGCCTCTCAACGGCAGGGTAGCCCCCCTCAGCAACCGCGGACCATCAAAAGTGGGGGAGCTAGGTGCCTGTCTGCTCCGGCACCAGGCCTTTCAGAAGCCTCTGCTGAGCCGGAGGCTTCTGAAAGGCCTGGTGCACCAGCGGACAGGCACCCAGCTCCACCGCGAAAAGCGAAAGCATGTAGGGGACCCTACACGTGCATGATTCAATCATGCACTGGGCCTCTAGTTTAATAATAATTCTGCTTAAATACCTAAAAAATTTACCACATAACTTTTTTTTATATACAACAAATTTGAATTGAAAATAAAAGTTAATGTATAGTAATTCTTAGTTAAAGGCAATTATGGATTCACTAGATGCTTGATGCATGAAAATATGTGGACGGGGTGTGGGGTGTCCCTCAGCTTGGCCTGCCCCCTTTCACAGTCTGGGAGCCCTCAGGGGATGTCCTACTGATGGCTTAGGCTGCCCTCAGGGTAAGGCGCCACCCTTATCACCCTGCTGCTGCTGCCACTGCCAGCCCCTGTGGCTTTGAGGCCTGAGCCCCAGGCCTCACAGCTGCCGGGGCTCACTGCTGCCTGAGCCCTGGGCCTCACAGCCCCAAGCCACTGCAGCTTTGTCTGGAAGGATGTCTGGAAGACGTCTTGCTGGACCTAATTCCAGCAGGGCATAATAAAATGCAAAAAGTTCATAAAAGGTTGATGAATCTTGAGGCTTCAGTAGGGCTGAACATCTGCATATATTATTGCCTGCTGCCAGACAGCTGGAGGCAGTTCCCCCAACCGGAAAATGCCTACTGTATATCAAACCTTACCTTTGATATTTATATTGCTTTGCTTTAGGGCAATTTGTGTTAATAAAAAGCTAGGGGTCCAGAGATTCAGAGAGCTTGGTTACTAAAGCTAAGCTTCCCTGGATTCCCCTAAAATGCCTTTCAAATTTATATTTCATGTCTAGTCTCTTTATTAATTTACTTGCAGCCCTTCTTCAGATTCCTGAGCCCTTCTAGATGCTGAGAAACACCCCAGCAACAGCCGGTCTAATTAGCATATTACCCTTTTGTTAATATAGTTTAACCAAATTAAAACAAAACATTCAGCAAATGTTAACTGAACTTACCTGTTTGCAAGGATGCAATCATGGGAGAGACAGGCACTATGCTATGCAGGGGTTCTGTATCTGTCACCATTTGACTATGATCATACTAGGAGGTTCTTCCAACTCTTACTGAAACTATTTTCCAGAGAAAAAAAATGAAACTATACTGTTCAAGAACACCTTTGCTCTCTCCACTACTAACACAGAAAACAATATTCCTACATAGTCATCTTTTTTTTTCTTCCTATTCCAGGATTATTTTTTTTTTTGAGACATGAATAGTTTGACCTCTAATTGACAGTGTGTTTGAAGCCCTTTGATGGACAAAGATATTGGAATCAGCACTTTAATCTCCAAGCACCGAAGACACAAGTTTTGGACTGCTGTTCCCTGGATTGTTTTTTTCACTGGCTATGGAGTGATAGACAGTGTGCCTGTAAATTGAAGCCAGTGGATGCTCTTATGTCCAACATGAAGAAACTACCTTCTTTGTATCAGCACTTATTTAACTAATCAGCTTTGAAAATCCTACATAAGCCTTTGTTTCAGAAGGTGTAGGTTTTCAGAATGGTGATTTATTTCCCCTTTCACAATCTTGGTTGGTTTTAGAGTGTTTTTCATTTTTATTCTGACCATAACCCTATGATTTATATAGTGTGAAAAGTCTCAAGGGTGCCTCTTGATAAGCAATTCCTTACAGTTTGATACAAAAAAATTCTTATAGAAATGTCAGAACTTAAAAACTGTATATTCTTTGATATTTCATTATTAAAGGAATCTTTTTAAAATCATTAACGGTATAATCAAATCTGACCTTGTTCAAGGCCTTGATTACAATTGCCCTTTTAACCTGCTCATAAATTTTGTTCCAAAAGCCAGTCAGACTTTCTTTCACTTGTATACATATCAGGCTTTGAATACTGAAGCTTTTATAAAGCATAAAGCATTCAAAAGGAACTGAGAAGATGCTAGGGAAGAAAAGGGTGATGATTCAATGAGAAAAAGTTATTTGATTTCTAGTTTCTGCATTTGCTTGATAATGTTTGCTGAATTGATGTAGGCTGTTACATGGACAAGTTTGCATTATTCTTTCCCAGAACAAAATATGTCTAAATATAGCTATGCTTTGGAATTGTCTTTTTATGAATATTTTTTCCATTCAAGGGTTGGAACCTTTTTTTCACAATTTCAGAGATGAGAAAAAATAGTCTTAAAAAATAAAGTTGCCCTAGCTTATTTGGCTCAGAGGATAGATTGTCAGCCTGTGGACTGAAGGGTCCCAGGTTCAGTTTTGGACAAGGGCACATGCCTGGGTTGCAGCCTCAATCCCCAGTAGGGGGCATGCAGAGGGCAGCCGATCAATGATTCTCACCATTGATGTTTCTATCTCTCTCTCCCTCTCCTATCCTCTCTGAAATCAGTAAAAATATATTCAAAAGAAATAAATAAAGGCAATTTGTACATCCCAGCCAAGAATAGCCTATTGGTTTGAAATATTCATACAACTAATGTATAGAAATTTGTACCTGTTTGCAATAATTTTAATTTCCCTCTATGAAAATGACTCTCTCTGATATTTTGTATAGCATCATAGATTTTAAAATAAAATATATTTTAGTAATAGTTACCATATGAAGTAGTTATTTTAAATATTATTTGATTTTTATGTTCATATATTTTAGTAATTTGTTAGTTAACCAGAAAAATTGAAACAGAGAAATGAAGTCTTTTCACAGAAAATCTCCAACTTTTGAAATGATAAATGATGTATTTTTAAATGTTTTATTTGAAAAATGTAAGTAATGTAGATTGACACTGTGAGGAAGAGGTATTTTAGGATTGTTCAAATACTGTGACTCTTGTTCAGATTCTGGTACTCTTTTGTGGGCATTGATTATTATTGCTTTTCCAAGTCATCAAGCACATCTTCCTTTGTGATGTTGGTCCATGCATGAGGGATTTCACCTCTACCTATAAATTTATTCTGGTATTTTTCTTCTAGGTTTGATCTGAAGTGACAGAGAAACCATTTCCAGTATGGCTGGGTGGATGTGTCTGGGGTGATGCTCCATGTGGCATATTCCCCTCCTGCCTGTCGATAGGTCTTATGTGGGGTTTTAAGACCACAATCCAAAATAAAATAACAATCACTTGCTACCAAACTAGTACAGAAGTCAATGGTAAAGTGGTCTGTGTTAATCCATTTCCATCCTCTGACAGCCTGAGGACGGTGGAAAGGAACACTGTGGTCTCCGTCATGGTTAGGGATTGTGTTTGTACAGATTGCTCCACAGAAGGGACACTGTTTCCAGCAGCCACAGAGATGTTCAGAGAGCATTTTCTGAATGTCAGAAACCATGTCTTCTTTAGACTTACTCAAACACTCCCGTTCTACTGTGATCATTGCGGGATCCAAAGCTTCACTCATGGCTTCTTTGAGAAACTCAATGTCTTTTATCTCCTGGTGTTCAATGCTTACCAAGTCTTTTCGTGGGAAATTCAAGTTACTCCCCAGGTGATCACAGAACAAATCCAACCACCCAGACACAGTGCTGCTTTTATCTTTGGCTATTGGTGTGGATTCATGAATAGCTGAGAGGATGGCATTCTTGATGTCACCTATACTTGTTTTTAAAAAAGTTTTTATTTTTTTACTTCTCTGGTCTAAACAATATATTTTAATACAGTTTTGAATGTAATCCTTAAAAAATGATTCGGGATGATGAATGTACTTCCAGTAATCATCAAAATTTTCGTTTTCTGCCAAAGAGATAAGAATGTGTTTCTCCAGGTTAGCCCTGTTTCCATTGAATGCTGGGCAGGTAGCTCGCATGTCCCCCGCAATTTTAGGGGCCATTTTTTCCCAAATCGTGCTGGAGACAGCAGGAGTGAGTTT
Organism: Cnephaeus nilssonii; assembly: GCF_951640355.1. Lineage (NCBI taxonomy): Eukaryota > Metazoa > Chordata > Mammalia > Chiroptera > Vespertilionidae > Cnephaeus > Cnephaeus nilssonii. The sequence goes on along the minus strand of NC_137084.1, from coordinate 39,343,781 downwards.
GTGCCATAAAAAATCAACTAATGTTTTGATTGACGTTGCTCCTTGACAAGAGATCTTAAAACTCATGAAGAAATCATCTTTCTTGCTTTGCAAGTAATTTACAGGATCATTTGCTCTTTTGAATGCCCTATGCATTTTCTTAAAATCCTCAGATGCTCTTTGGAATAAACACAAAGATAAGTCAATTTTGTACTTACTTGTAAATGTGTATCTTTCTTCAGTGGGTGCAGATTTCACCTCCTCTTCTATAATGTTCAGGATTTCATGAAAATAACTTGGATCATAATCACATTGTTGCCCCTGAAGGTTTTTAATATTTTTAGTGTATCTTGAAATAATGTAGTCAGTAGTCCTCTTTATGGACTCTTTATCATGTACTTCTAAGTTCCTTGTTAATAAGCCCAACCACTTGGTCATTTTGACATGATTTTCATAACTGATTTCAAACTCCTTTCTAGACTTTTTCTTCAGTATATTCACCATGTCTGTCTCCTTTTTAAAATAGTCCAAAAGGGTGTCTTCAGAATCTACATCGATGTTAGGCTCTCTGCCTGGAGGGAGAGTTGAGGACACATCACAGACCCATTTTCCCCAAAGTTGATTGAATTTGACAAGTAACTCTTCCTCACTCAATTCTTTATCCTTTACAGTTAAAGCCAATTCTCTGCTTCTTTCCAATAATTCCTTTTCATAACCTGACTTTTTGTTATCCAGTATTTCTTGATTCTTTTTGTAACTGATATGTCCCTCAGCTTTATTTTTGCTCTCAAAAATAAGTGCCTCTTTAAGGTGTATTAGTTTGTTTTCAAAACTTGCTTTCCACTGAATCATTATTTCACTCTCTGGATCTTCATTAAAATATTTTTCAAGTTCTTGCTTGATGGCTTTATATTTTTTGGTAACTGGAGCCTCAAGTGAGCTTATTGTCAGTTCCTGGATTTTTCCATTCTTAATCTGATTGATGAGCTGGTTCTGCAAGTCTAGCACATGACTCCTCAGTTCCCAGGTCCAGTAGTTATACATAGTTTCCAATTTGGTCATGGCCATGACCTCTCGGGTGTTCCTGAAACTGAAAATAAAGTTCTCACTCACCAGGGCTCTCCACAAATCTTGAACTCGTAGTTTCACATCTGAGATCTTCATGATGCTGCCCCTAGACTCCTGTTTGGCAGCCATAAGAATTCTGCTTTTCAGTTCCTGGACATTGTGGCTGTAGCGAGGATTGGGAGGGGCCATTGGGGGATTGCCATCCCAGAGGTGAGCAAAGTAGTAGACATGAGTATTGACATCAAATTTAATGACATCACCAAAGCGGGTTACATCTGAGCACTGTTCTTGCTCAGCTGCTGTTGCCGCCATTTCATCTAGTCTCTGCTCTAACCGCCTCCTTCCTTCCATAGTTTGGTCTTTAGCTGTGACTTCCCCCACATTCTGATGGACAAAAAGGCAACTTGGGGAGATTTTTACTTGTTTCATCCTCATAAATGCTTGAACCACTATTTGTAGAATATCTTGCATTTCTGATGGATTTTCTCCAAAAATATTGATCAGAGTTAAGTTTCCAAGTCCAATGACAAAGGTTGCCAACTCATTGTCACGATTTTTAGATTTACTGCTGAGTTCTGGGGCCCGAAGGCCTTCTGAGTCCACAACAAGCACAAAGTCAAAGCCCAGTTCCTCTGTGAAAGTGTCCTCGACCTTCAGGAGCTGCATGTAGGCCCCCCGGGTACACCTCCCAGCACTGACAGTGAACTGCAGCCCAAAAAGTGCATTCAGCAGAGTAGACTTCCCTGAGCTCTGTAGGCCAAGGATAGAGAGAACAAACAGCCGTTTGTTTCCAAGTTTCTCAGAGACCTTGTCAAAAACAGCTCCCACCCACTTTAGAGGCACATATGAAGCATCCCCATCCATCAGCTCAATGGGAATACCAGATATCATCAGATCTGCAGCAATCTGGGGAAGGGAGCAATAAGGGATAGATTTTGTGTGGGAAGCTTCTTCTAGAGCTTCATAGATCTGGCCAACTTCTCTGAGAAGTTGCTCAATTCCAAACATAGAGTTATTAATCTCTATGGAGATAGCTTCTATCTCTCTTTGCCAGCGTTGGAGGTCAGTGCTCTTTGGTGCCTTTTGCTTTTCTGTTTGTATACGTGACCACAAATTGCTTTTCTCTTCATTCAGTTTTTCCAAGTGTCCTGCAGTCAGGTTGTCCAAAAACACACTCAACCATTGCAAAAAGTAGTGTGTGGTTTGAGTTTCAGAATTATTTTGGAGAATTTCAATGACAGAATGCATCAAGTCATTGAGAGGAAAGGCTCTGCTCAACTGTTGCCTCCGGATTCTTTGTTTTTCTGTCTCAATCTCACTCTTGTGTTGTTCAATGCTTCGATTCCCTTTTTCTCTTAGATGATAGAGTTCTTTGTCCTTTTTACACCAAAGGTGCCATAGGTGTCCCTGAAGGGGCAATAAGTTTTCCTTCACCTGAGATATATTCACTTCTTTCAGTAGAGTCATTAGGACTTCTGCCTTTTCCCTGGCTTCCTTGCATTCTCTCTGGTCTTCATCAATAAGAAATCCCTGTTTGCGAGCCATTGGGGCAAGGTCTTCTAAGCTGAAAGCTGTGTTTGAGAGCTCCATCAAGTGTCTGATTGTAGTAACAAGCTCCTCTGTTAACTCTGCTTCATTTCTGTTCTTGATTCCAATTATCACTTTTTTATTAGAATTATTGGCCACGGTTTGTTCTTTGTTATCAAGTAAACAAATCAAAGGTCTTGGTGACTGACTCAGATCATGAATAATTTTTCGATTTTCTTTATTGTCATCAGAAGTTGACATGAGGACGACAATGAGAGAAGATACCTCCTGCAAGAAGGTGAGTTGCTTCTTATGTTCTTTGGCATCTCCATGGAGATTGGTGAACGTCACACAGTTGTCAAATCTGTCCTGATCTTCCCCCCCAGGGCAGAACCAGCAGATTTCCACAACTCCCCCCATCAAGAGACAGTCTTTGGTGCTCCCTCTGCAATGGCGGTGGAAAAAGACATCATGTTTACGTTTACTGAGAAGACAGTTCATGATCTGAGATTTGGAAGCAGAGAAGTCATTTCCAACTCTTATAAAGGACACAATGGGGGTAGAGACATGACACATCTGCTTATTCTTATAATTGATCTTATCCTCTCTTGGTGCTTTCCTTGCTTCCTGCCAGCTCCTTCTAATTTGACTGAGAGACCAGAGAGAGAATTCAATTTGAGAATTGCAGGGATTAGGTATGAGAAGAGGGAGTGCAAACTGGCAAATGGAAAGTTTGGATAAAATATACTGTCTGGCGAAATCATCTGCACAGTGAAGAATTGCCATCTGAATATCCATAGGGTGAATATGGGGCCTAGAATTAGAGGGTGAAGGATTATTGGGAGTATCCCTGTCTTCAAACAAGTTTTCATATGGATCAAAAATCTCATTTTCCCATTTAGAGGTACTTTGATAGACATGATTCTGTATGTTTTCACCATCTCTGAAGACCAGATATCTCAATCCATAATCCAACATCAATAGCTTTTGCATGAAATAGAAAGGAAGCTCCCTTTCAGAGCTTGGCTGCGTGTTGTATACAGAAGTCTTGTTGATCAGATGAAAGTTAGCTCTGCTCATCCCTTTTGGGTAGTAATGTTTTAATCCTAGACGCTGGAGTAATCTCAGAAAGGCTGTATCTTCTATAACTTCCCATTTGCTATTTGTATTATCATGTGGTTCATAGGATTGTTTCTTTTTCAGCAAATTACTTTGCAAGTTTTTTCCTATCTCATTCATTTGCAATGAAGAGATGATGCCTTCATAGTTACCATCAATGAGCAATCTCAAGTCTTTCTCTAGGTTTTCCCAATCATGATCTGCTCCAGATTTGGAGAGGACATGTGCAACTTCCTTTGATAAATATTGACCCAGGTGATGTCTTATTAATACCAAGCGTTGTATTTTCTCCTCCGGGGAAACATCTGTGAGTCCACTGGTAGCTGTCAGACCTGTGAGCACCAGGAATGCCTGAGCTCTGTAGGTGCAAATGTTTTTGAGTTCCTGGTATTTATCTTGGGCAGTTTGCATTTTATCCAGTAGGAAGTCTAACTCATGAACCCCAAGAGGATACTGAAATTTATTGTTTACCACATGATATCCTGCACCAGCTGCAATAGAAAGTAGCAAGAGTTGTGTGTCTGGCTGCTCTGTTACTTGGAGGTAGTTCAAGAAGCAGCCAAGAGACAAACTGACCTCATAAGTGGCCTTTCTCTGAGCTTCCTCTACTTTTTCGGCAGGCCCTGATTTTGCCTTCACTTCCATGAGGTCATTCTTGGTTTCCTTTAAGATTTCAATTAGTTCAGATAATTGGGTGATGTTCATAGGCTCCTGCTCTAACTCTGACTGGGAGACCCACTTCATGATGAAATGAGCCTGAGGAAAGTTATTCACTCTGTAGATGTGAGGATCCAAAAGGCTCCGCAACTGAGATTTAATAAACTTAGTTGCACTGATGGAAGACGTTTTGCAAAAGTTAACAGTGTTTATCAGAAAATTCTGCAGACCCCAATCTGTGAGGCATATGTTAACCCAAGTGTCATAACTTTTTATTTTTTGAATCAACATTTGCATGAAATTGATCAGTTTTTTAAGCTGGCCTTTAGGATCAAATACCTTCCAAGATTTCACATCCTCTAGGAAAACCCTAGCCTCCTTTTCAACACTCAATAAGTCTTCTCCATCCTGGATCTGGGAAGTGATGCTAGTCAGAGAAGTGTAGGTGTTTTTCAGTAAGCTTGCTAATTGAAATGGTTCATTAAAATCACTTCTGTGATTGTCAAGGATGATGTCCCAAATGGGCACCAGCTGAAGGCCCCGGTCAATGACACTCCAGGTTTGATTACAGGCAACTAGGCCAGCTTTCCACTGATGAAAGCCATTTGCTTCTGGTGGGCCACCTGTGTGAACCACAGATAATTGGAGTTTGGTTTGGAGATTTTGTGAGGTTGTGCTTGGGTTGGCCGTTTCTGAACCAGAGTCTGACACATCCATAACTGCAGCAACTTTCACTCCAAGGCCACTATAGCTTTTACTTATGAAACTGTTCAGGGCCTCTGCTGACTGCTCCTTTACTTGTTCCAGCTGCTCACTTTGGAAACCATCTGAAGTGACTTTCCACCAGTAGATTCCTCCCAGGTGCAGAGGGCCCTGGTTGGCATGAGAGCCAAACCTGTGGAAGAAAGCTTCAGCCCTGTGCCTCAGCAAGGGGAGTCTGTCTGGGCCTGCAGGCTGATGCAGAAGGTCATCAATGCATTTCAGTTCCTGGAGAGCAGCCTTGGAGAACTGGAGCTGATCCATGGGAAAGTGGCAGGAGGCAAGTGGGACATAGCTGAACTTGGTAGAGCAGAAATAGGAGTGCTCAGAAAGTGATTGTCGGGTTTCCTTGGACTCTGAATGTTTTCTGTGGTCCATATCAGCTTCCAAGCAAAGTCCCCAACCTCCGCCCTTGGCTGATGCAGTTACACTGAACCCCAGCTTCTCTGTCATCTGGGTGAACATGGATTCTTCTTGAGAAGATGTAAATTCCCAGGTTCCCATTCGTGTGGTATGCTCAGGGCCAAAGAGTAAGAACTCCTTGGGGACACTGAGTAGCTCTTCTCTCATTTCCAGAAGGCTGCTGTAGGAGCTGGTTTTGTAAATTCCCTGCAGGGCCAGCCCTCCAGATGCCCATCTCACCAGATCTCTATCTGGGAGGTTTTGCCTGTGAGACAGTGTCCTCTCATTGAGGTTGAGTTTTTCCTCCATGTTTCCCATGACTTCTTGTAGGGATTTTTCAGGGGGTGGCCAATACTCATTGGGAAGTTCCATTGCCCTCCTCAGGTCTGTCTTCCCCCCCCTCACTGCCTCTTCTTTTCGTTGCCTCTCTTCTGATTTGAAATATCTTTGCTCCTTCAGTATTTGCTTTCCCCTTCTCTTCTTTTTCTTTATCATTTTCCCCTGAGACTCTTGTAACTCTGAAAGGCTAGGTGAGTGTGACAGCTTGAGTAGCTTCTCCAGGGCCCTTTTCTCCCAGGAATGTTTTGCCTGGGATTTGAGCTTCTGGAGTTCTCTTTCTTCTATGTGTTGTAAGGCCTGGGCACAGCTCACACTAAGAAGTTTCTGCAGCTTTGGCAACCAGTACTCAATTTCCAGTCCTACTTCTCTCAGCATCTCTTGGAGATCTTGCCTTCTTTTCCCTTTGAGAAGGGGCTCATCATGGGGGGACTTTGATGGGTTCATGGCTGTGGACAGAAAAGACAGTTAGTCCTTGCAGGTGTCATCCACATGTCCAAAATGTTGAGAGTACTAACATACAAGTCTTTGAGGCTTTCTCCTCCATTTCTTTCATTGTTCCAACAAATGTATTATTGTTTAAAATTTTTCAGTGTCTGTGTGTGTGTCTTTGTGTGTGTACAAGATATCTTTGTGGGTGCTCTCAACATGTACAGCGATTTAGTTGTCAGGTGAGTTGCAACTTAATAGTCTGGATTTTGGCACTTTGTATTCCACAAAGTCAATTGTATGGAGAGCATTGTGTGAAGGTTGCCATTTGAAAATGTACATACTTTGGTAGCTTGATATTTATTTTAAAGACAAGAGGGATAACACAAGTTATTATTTCTCAAGTTGTTTCTATCAAACATGTGTTGAAATGTTTCCTACCTGTCTCTGTCACTTCTTATACCATTTAATGATAGTTATGTGCTCTCCCGTCTTTTATTTTAAAAAAAATATTTTTAGTGATTTCAGACAGGAAGGGAGAGAGAGTTAGAAACAGCAATGAAAATCATTGATCGGCTGCCTCCTGCAGACCCCCCACTGGGGATCGAGCCCACAACCTGGGCATCTGCCCTTGACTGGAATTGAACCTGGGGCCTTTCAGTCTGCAGGCTGACACTCTGTCCACTGAGCCAAACCAGCTAGGGCAGCTCTCCTGTCTTTTAAAATTGTTGATATTATTAAATATGTTCCCCATTTTACCCCTTTGCCTCCATCTACTCAGCCCCTACCACACCCCAGGCTTTTAATACACTATCACACTATGGTGGGAGTATTGGATGAAAGAAGGTAAGGATATTAGTGAAAGAACATATATACATATTAATGAAAGAACATATATACAAAGAACATATGAACACAGACAACAGTGGAATGGTGGCCAGAGGGATGAGGGGGAAGGGGCTGGGTGGAGGTTGGCAAAGTGTGTGTGTGTGGGAGAGATGGAGGACATCAGTAATAATGCCAACAATAAAAATAACGTAAAATAAATGCAAAAAATTACCAATTTACCAAGGTAGGCAGAAAGAAAAAAAACAACAATAAAAAACTAGAAAGCAATGAATAAGATGGCAATACTCAGTTCTCACATATTAATAATTTCTCTAAATATAAATAGACAGAATCCATCAAGAAAAAGGCACAGAGTCACTAGATATTCTAATATAAGAAGACACAATTAGAGATTAAAAATGGCAGTGGAGCAAGTGGATGCTATACAGAAATGCTCCCAGTACCAAAATGGATTACATATAAAAGACAAACACAAACACAAAAACAAAAACCAACCAAATAAACACACACACACCATCTTGGATTATCAAATGAAGACTCTTATGGAGAGAACCATGGTAACCAAGACCAGAAAGTGGAGACCACATAGAGACCAGTAGGAAGGGCACAGACATGAGATGGATGGTTGGGTTCCCCACAGACAGCAACTGAAGTTCCAGAGAGATATCTCAACTGTAGGGGGTGCGACGGAAAACTCTGGGGTCTAATACACAAGCTGGAAACCCCAGCAGAGAGCACCAGAACTGAGAAAGTTGCCCACATAACATCTGGCTGTGTAAAGCAGCATGGTTGCTGTTTGTCAGGGTGAGATGACTAGAAATGCAGGCACCTTTTTAAAGTGCTAACACAAAACTTTTGTGTGCCTCCTTAGGCTCTGACAGAGGGAGTACAGAGGAGTTGTGTGAGGAGAATCTAGGGTTTGGGACTCTGGAGTTACAGCTTTGAGGACAGACACACTTGTTTCCTGAGCTGAGTCATTTCCTCACACTGTGGAGGTCATCTTTCTCGGGCAGATCTTTACTATCCAGGCAGTTTTTGCCTTGGAGGAAGACAGTTACCTCACCCTATTGGAAAACCCCTTGCCCCACCCTGTGGAGTTCCTGAGGCCCATTAAGAGACTGATAATAACAATTAGCCTCCAGGCAGAAGCAATTCCCTGCCTTGTTGAAAAACCTCTGGCCCACCTGTGGACAATTGTCTTAAACTACTCAAGACTGAATCCAATCAGTCTGCAGGCAGAGGTGGGTCTCTGGAGGCTTTGAGTCTTTGCCTATTTTAATTAGTCAGAAACAGCATTTGACACTGTCCGGCACTAGAAATTGGGAGGCATGGCAGATCTACCTAATACATAGGCACAAACCCAAATAAGCAGCCAAGAGGGGTAGACAAAAACAACAACACCCAAATGAAAGAATAAGAGAATTCTCCAAAAGAAGAGCTAAATGAAATAGAGATAACAAACTTATGAAAATTTTAAAAAATAAATTTATCAAACATAGAGTTCAGTATAATGATAGCAAAGACACTCAACAGATTAAGAAATGATATAGTAACTATGAAGAAGGACATAGCACTAATAAAGAACACAATGGAAGGAATATACAGCAGATTAGGAGAAGCTGAGAATCGCATTACTAATTAGAATACAGGGTAGAAAAAAATCATGCAATCAGAGAACCAAAAAGAAAAAACAAAAAATAGGAGAACAGCATAAGGGAGCTGTGGGAAAACATAAAACATAACAATATTTGCATAATAGGTTTGCCAGAAGGGGAAGAAAGTGAGCAATGGGATAATGTGTTTGAAGAAATAATGGCAGAAAACTCCCCTAACCTGGTGAAGTTAAAAGTCATACAAGTTCAGGAGGAACAGAGAATTGCAAGGAAGAAGAACTTAAGCCCATGTACAAACACATACTTACAGTACCAAAAATAAAGATAAAGTGTAAATCTTAAAGGCAGCAAGAGAAAAGCAAATTGTTACTACAAAGGAGCTCCCATAAGGCTATCAACTGATTTCTCTATCAGAATCTCTATAGGCCAGAAGGTAATGGCATGAAGTACTCAAGATAATGGAAAGCAAGGATCTGAAACCAAGATTATTATATCCAGTTAGACTATAATTAAAAATAGGTGGTGAAATAAAGAGCTTCTCAGATGAAAAAAGACCAAAGGAGTTTATCACCACCAAACCAGCATTACAAGAAATGCTAAAGGGACTGCTGTAATGAGAAGAGGAAATAGAGAGAGAAACATAGGCATACAGAATTAAAATGGCAATAAATAAGTACCTATCAATAATAACATTAAGTGTAAATGAATTAAATGCTCCAATCAAAAGACATAGGGTATATGAATGGATACAAAAACATGACCCAACTATATGCTATCTACAATAGACCCACCTCAGAACAAAAGATTAACACAGGAGGAGAGTGAAAAAAATATCCATGCAAATGAAATATCCATGCAAATGAAAACAAAAATGCTGGTGTAGCAATACTTACATCTGACAAAATGTACTTCAAAACGAAGGCCATCATGACAGACAACAAAGGTCACTACATAATACTAAAGTGGTCAATCTAGAAAGAGGATATATCCCTGGTAAATATATATGCACCCAGTATAGGAGAATATACATATATTTCTAGAGTAGTTTAAAAGAGAGAGAGACAGCAGTACGGTCATAGTATGGGACTTTAACACCTCACTGACTTCACTGGCTAGATCTTTCAGACAAAAATTTAGCAAGGAAACAGTGACTCTAAATGACACACTGCATTAGATGGTTCAAAAGAACATTTCACCCCAAAGCTGCAAAATATACATTCTTTTCAAGTGCATATGGATCATTCACAAAGATAGACCACATGTTAGGACAGAAAACAACTCTCTACAAGTTCAAGAAGATTGAAATAATACGAACCATCTTCTCGGATCACAAGAAATGAAAATAGAAATCAACTACAGTATAAACACTCAAAAACATTTAAACACATGGAGGTTAAATAGCATGTTATTCAACAATGAATGGGTTAGCAATGAGATCTAGAAAGAAAAATAATTACCTGAAAAAAAATTAAAATGAACACAAAGCAACCCCAAAACTCTGGGACACAGCAAAAGCAGTACTGAGAGGGAAATTCATAGCACTACAGGCCTACCTCAAAAAAATAAGAAAAATTAATAATAAACTATTCAACCCTACAACTTAAAGAATTAGAAAGAGAACAACAAGAAAAAGTCCAGAGTAAGTAAGGAAGGAAATATTAAATATTATAGCAGAAATAAATGACATAGAGACTAAAATAATAATACAAAAAAAATCAATGAAACCAGGAGTTGGTTCTTTGAAAAGATAAACAAGATTGATGAACCATTAGCCAGACTCATCCAGAAAGAAAGAGAGACCCAAATGAATAAAATCAGAAATGAAAGCAAAGAAGTAAACACTGACACCACAGAAATACAAAGGATTGTAAGAAAATACTATTAACAACTATATTCCAATAAGGTGGACAATATGGATGAAATGGACAAATTCCTAGAAAAATACAACGTCCGAAAACTGAATCAGAAAATCTGAATAGGCCAATAACAACTGAGAAGCAGTAATTAAAAAAACTCCCAGCAAACAAAAACCCTGAACCTGATGGCTTCACAGGGGAGTTTTATGAAACATTCAAGGAAGAACTAACACCTATCCTGCTCAAACTATTCCAAAAAATCAAAGATGAAGGGACACTTCCAAGCTCTTTTCATGGTGCCAACATTATCCCCATCCCAAAAACAGATAGAGACATGGCAAATAAAGAGAACTACAGGCCAATATCTCTGATGAACATAGACACTAAAATCCTCAGCAAAATTCTAGAAAATCAAATCCAGCAATATATCAAAAAGATCATACACTATGACCAAGTGGGATTTATTCCAGGGATGCAAGGCTGGTACAATATTCACAAATCAATAAATGTGATACATCACATGAACAAATTGAAAGACAAAAAATCACATGATCATGTCAATAGATGCAGAAAAAGCATTTGACAAATCTAATACCCATTTTTCATAAAAACTCTTAGCAGGCAGAAGATGGCAGCTGGCAGGACAGAGGTGAGGGAGAGGAAGTGAGTGAGTGAGGGTATGAAAGGAGAGTGTGTGTGTGAGTGACTAAGGGACAGTTAAATTTCACAGGAGCAGCAGGGGCTGGCAGACAGGCTCTCCTTGACAAGGAGAGACTATCACCGCTGCGGGCACTCCCCAGACTGTGGGACTCCAGCATGGAGCCCATGCTATCTTGAAGGGGAGAACAGCCTTTTTAGGAACTCATCAGCACCACCACCCAGACAGGCCTTGGAACTGCCCTGCGACCCAGCAGCCACTCCAGTCAAAATCCTGCTGCCCCACCCTCAGACCCTTAGACCCTGGGACCTCCACCTCCAAAGGTGCATCGCTCCACAGCAGTAAGTAAAACCTCCCCCTCCCCAGCAGCAGAACTCAGGACAAAACATTCGTGCGTTTCCAGCCTGCAGGCAGCCAGGGCACTCCACTCCGTAGGCAGCACCTTAGAGCCACTGGGAGCCCCCACGGGTGTGATTTTGTACAGACAAGGGTGCGCGGCCTTGCAGTAGAAATTCTGAACTCCCTCTTCCTGAATAACTGCCCACGGACACCCCAGTTGTGCAACTTCAGTGTCACGGCCCCTCGGAGTGCGTCAGAGCTCTGCACAGGCAAACTCATCGCCACAGAGGGCACCCTGAAGGTAGGCACCCTGAGCCCATATATCCACAGGGTCTTCTGGGGAGCTGCTTTGAGCCCCTGCTGGGTGTGATTCTGTACAGACAAGGACGTGCTGCCCGCAGTAGAAACTCTGAACTCCTTCCTCCTGAATAACTGCCCACTACACCCCAGCTGTTTAACTTCAGTGCCAAGGCTGCTCAAAGTGTGTCAGAGCTCTGCGCAGGCAAAAGCACCACCAGTCCCGCCCGTGCACTTCCAACGGGCAGGCACCCTGAGCCCATATACCCACAGGGCGCTTGTGGGAGCTGCTATGGGTCCTGGCTGGGTGTGATCTTGGATAAACACGGATGCACTGCCTCCAGCAGTAGAAATTCTGAATTCACTCATCCTGGAGACCTGCATAGACACCCCGGCAGGGTAACTTAAGTGCCAGGGCCCCTCAAAGTGCTTCAGAGCTCTGTGCCAGAAAACTCACCACCACAGATGCACACATTTCCAAAGGGCAGGCATCCTGAGCCCATATATACACAGGGTCCTCTGGGGAGCTGCTTTGAGCCCCTGCTGAGTGTGATTCTATACAGACAAGGATGTGCTGCCCCACAGTAGAAATTCTGAACTCCCTCTTCCTGAATAACTGCCCACATTCACCCCAGTGCCAGCTGCTCAACCTCAGTGCCAGCACCCCTCAGAGTGTGTCAGAGCTCTGCGCCAGCAAACACACATCCATAGATGTGAATTTCCAACAGGCAGGCACCCTGAGCCCATCTACCCACAGGGTGCTAGTGGGAGCCACTGTGAGCTCTCCCTGGATGTGATCTTGAATAAACAGGGGCGCACTCCCGCCTGGCAGTAGAAATTCTGAATTCACTCATCCTGGAGACCTGCCCACAGGTGCCTCAATTACGCAGCTACACTGCCAGGGCCCCTTCAGAGAGTTTCAGTGTGCCTCGCAGGCAAATGTGCTGTAGGTACCCCTGTGAGCCGCCACTGGGAGTGAGCGCCTATCCACCATAGGTGCAGCAGCAAAAGCTGAGTCTTCCCACCCCACAACTACAGAACTCTGCACACCACAATCACGCCTTTCCAGAGTGCAGGCCCCCTGAACCCCATAACCCCAACAGATGGTTCCTGGGTGCCACTGTGAGTCCCCATTGGGCACACGTGATTTCAACTAAGGGTGCAAGACAGCAAAAATGGGGACACTCCCCTCCACAGCTGCTGACTTCTAGACACCACAATTGTGCCTCTCAAGCTCACAGGCCTACATCAAGAGAACCCAAATAGCTCAAGTAGGGAGCTACACTAGATTACCAAGCCCAGGAGAACTGAGAGATTACATCAGTAGCACAATCCCCAAAAGAACCTAAGTTGCAAAGCAATTGGACCTACAATTAAAACATTACAGGAAGACATGGGAAGACAAAAAAGCAACCCCCAAAGGAAAGAAAAAGAAGAATCACCAGAAAGGGACTTAAATGAAATCGAGGCTAGCAGCTTAACAGAAAAAAAATTCAGAGTAATGGTTATAAGGATATTTAAATGGCTGGATGACAAATACACGCAACTCAATGAGAATTATAAGGAGCAGAATGAGAATATTGCCAACATGAAAAAGAACCAAGAGAAGATGAAGAATGACAGCTGCAATAAAGAACACAATGGAAGGCTTAAACAGTAGACTAGAAGAGACTGAGGACCGCATCAGTGAATTAGAAGACAAGTAGGAAAAAAACACACAAACACAGCAGCAACTGGAAAGAAGACTTAAAAATCAAGAGGAGAGCCTAAGGGAGCTTTGGGACAACACAAAATGAAACAATATTCGCATAATAGGGGTACCAGAAGGAGAGGAAGAGGAGCAAGGAATAGAAAACCTGTTTGAAGAAATAATGACAGAAAACTTCCCTGATACTGCCAAGAGAAAAACCATGCAAGTCCAAGAAGCACAGAGAGTCCCAAACAAGATGAACCCTAAAAGACCGACACCAAGACACATCATAATTAAATTGTCAAATACCAATGACAAAGTAAGAATCTTAAAGGCTGCCAGAGAGAGACAGAAAGTTACCTAAAAGGGTTCTCCTTTTAGAATATCAATGGATTTCTCAACAGAAACACACCAGGCCAGAAGGGAATGGAATGAAATTTACAAAGTGATGCAAAGCAAGGGACTGAACCCAAGAATACTATACCCAGAAAGGCTATCATTCAAAATTGATGGTGGAATCAGGAGCTTCACAGACAAAAAAGGACTAAGAGAGTTTATCACTACCAAGCCAGCAATGCAAGAAATGCTAAAGGGACTGCTGTAAAAAAGAAGAAAGAGAAAGGCAAGAATAAACGCAAACATTAAGGAAAAATATGACAACAAACATGTACTTGTCAATAATAACATTAAATGTAAAAGGATTAAATGCATCAATCAAAAGACATAGGGTAGCTGAATGGATAAGAAAACATGACCCATATATTTGCTGTCTGCAAGAGACCCACCTCAGAATAAAGGATTCACACAGACTGAGAGTGAAGGGATGGAAAAACATTTTTCAGGCAAATGGAAATGAGAAAAAAGCTGGGGTTGAGATACTTATATCTGAAAAAATAGACCTCAAAGTAAAGGCCATTACAAGTGATAAGGAAGGCCACTACATAATACTAAAGGGAGCAATTCAACAAGAAGATATAACTCTGGTAAACATATATGCACCCAATACAGGAGCACCCAAATACATAAAACATCTTCTGGAAGATATCAAGGGAGAGATTGATAGCAATACAGTCATAGTAGGGAACTTTAATACCCCACTGACACCACTGCATAAATCAACTAAACAAAAAATCAGCAGAGAAACAGCAATCCTAAATGACACACTAGATCAGATGGACTTAATTGACATCTTTAGAACATTCCAGCCAAAGGTACAGAATATACATTCTTCTCCAGTGCACATGGAACATTTTCAAGGATAGACCACATATTAGGACACAGGCAAAGTCTCTTCAAATTCAAGAAGATAGAAATCATATCAAGCATCTTCTCAGGTCACAGTGGCATAAAACTGGAAATCAACTACAATAAAAACAATCCAAAGAAATCAAACACATGGAGACTAAACAGCATGCTATTAAACAATGACTGGGTTACCAGAGAGATCAAAGAAGAAATAAAAAACATCATGGCAACAAATGACAATGAAAACACAACAATCTAAAATCTATGGGACACAGCGAAAGCAGTCTTGAGAGGGAAGTTCATAGCTCTATAAGCCTACTGCAAAAAACAAGAAACAATGGTAATAAATGACCTAACTCTACAACTCAAAGAGTTAGAAAGAGAGCAACAAGAAAAGCCCAGTGTAAGCAGAAGAAAGGAAATAATAAAGATCAGAGTGGAGATAAACGACATAGAGACCAAAGAAACAATACAAAAGATCAACAAAACCAAGAGCTGGTTCTTTGAAAGGATAAACAAGATAGATGAACCTCTAGCCAGGCTCACCAAGAAGCAAAGAGAGAGAACCCAAATAAACAAAATCAAAAATGAAAGAGGAGAAATAACAACAGACCCCACAGAAATACAAAGGATTGTTAAAAAATATTATGAACAACTCTATTCCAACAAACTGGACAACGTGGAGGAAATGGACATATTTCTAGAAAAATACAACCTTCCAAAACTCAATCAGGAAGAATCTAAACATCTCAATAGGCCAATAACTATGGAAGAAATTGAAGCAGTCATTAAAAAGCTTCCAGCAAATAAAAGCCCCGGGCGAGATGGCTACACAGGGGAGTTTTACTAAACATTCCAGGAAGAACTAAAACCTATCCTCCTCAGACTATTTAAAAAATTCAAGAGGAAGGAAGACTTCCAAGCTCATTCTATGAAGCCAGCATCAACCTAATACCAAAATCAGATAAAGAAAACACAATGAAAGAGAATTACAGGCCAATATCTCTCATGAACATAGATGCCAAAATCTTCAACAAAATTCTAGCAAATCGGATCCAGCAGTACATCAGAAAGATCACACACCATGACCAAGTAGGATTTATCCCAAGGACGCAAGGATGGTACAATATCCGCAAATCAATAAACTCGATACATCACATAAACAAATTGAGAGATAAAAACCACATAGTTGTATCAATTGATGCAGAAAAAGCATTTGACAAAATCCAACACCCATTTTTGATAAAAACTCTTAGCAAGGTGGGAATAGAAGGATCATACCTCAACATAATAAAAGCCTTATATGACAAACGCACAGCCAACATCATACTCAATGGACAAAAACTAAAACCATTTCCCCTAAGAACAGGAATAAGACAGGGATGCCTGCTTTCACCACTCCTGTTCAACATAGTGCTGCAAGTACTAGCCATTGCGATTAGACTAGAAGAAGAAATAAAAGGCATCTAAATTGGAAAAGAAGTAAAACTGTCCTTATTCCCAGATGACATGATATTGTACATAGAATACCCTAAAGACTCCATCAAAAAATTATTAGACTTAATAAATGAATTCAGCAATGTAGCAGGATACAAAATTAATGCCAAGAAATCCATGGCATACACCAACAGTGAACTTACAGAAAGAGAGACTAAGAAAACAATCCTATTTACCATAAAAAAATTAAGATACCTAGGAATAAACTTAATTAAGGAGGTAAAAGACCTATACACAGAAAACTAGAGGACACTGAAAAAAGAGATAGAGTAAGACATAAATACATGAAAGAGCATACTATGTTCATGGATTGGTAGAATCAACATCATTAAAATGTCCATACTACCCAAAGCAATCTACAGATTCAATGCACTCCCCATTAAAATGCCAACGGCATATTTCACAGACCTAGAAAGAACTCTCCAGAAATTCATCTGGAATTAAAAAAGACCCCAAATAGCCACAGCAATCCCGAGAAAGAAGAACAAAATAGGAGGGATCTCAATACCAGATTTCAAGCTGTATTACAAAGCCACTGTTCTCAAAACAGCCTGGTACTGGCACAAGAACAGGCATATAGACCAATGGAATAGAATAGAGAACCCAGATATCGACCCAAACCACTATGCTCAATTAATATTTGACAAAGGAGGCATGAACATACAATGGAGTCAAGACAGTCTCTTCAATAAATGGTGTTGGGAAAATTGGACAGATACATGCAAAAAATAAAAATGAAACTAGACCACCAACTTACACCATACACAAAAATAAACTCAAAATGGACAAACGACTTAAACATAAGATGAGAAACCATAAAAATACTAGAGGAATCCACAGGCAGAGAAATCTCCGGCATATGCCAAAAGAACTTCTTTACTGATACTGCTCCTAGGGCAATGGAAGCTAAAGAGAAAATAAACAAATGGGATTACATCAAAATAAAAAGCTTTTGCACAGCAAAAGAAACCATCAACAAAACAACAAGAAAGCCCACTGTATGGGAGAGCATATTTGCAAATGTTATCACTGATAAAGGGTTAATCTCCAATATCTACAGAGAATTTATACAACTTAGTAAAAGGAAAATAAATGATCCAATAAAAAAATGGGCAATGGACCTAAATAGAATCTTTTCGAAAGAAGACAGAAGGAAGGCCAAGAGACATACAAACATGCTCAAAGTCACTAATTATCCAAGAGATGCAAATCAAAACGACAATGCGGTACCACCTCACACCTGTCAGAATGGCTATCATCAACAAATCAACAAACGACAAGTGTTGGCGAGGATTCAGAGAAAAAGGAACCCTTGTGCACTGCTGGTGGGAATGCAGACTGGTGCAGCCACTGTAGAGAACAGTATGGAGTTTCCTCAAAAAACTAAAAATGGAACTCCCATTTGACCCAGTTATCCCACTCATAGGGATATATCCTAAGAAATTAGAAACACCAAACAGAAAGGATATATGCACCCTTATGTTCATAGCAGCACAATTTACAATAGCTAAGATTTGGAAAAAGCCTAGGTGACCATCAGCAGATGACAGGATTAGAAAACTATGATACATCTACACAGTGGAATACTATGCTGCCATAAAAAGAAGGAATTCTTACCATTTGCAGCAACCTGGATGGAACTGGAGAGCATTATGCTAAGTGAAATAAACCAGTTAATGAAAGAAAAATACCACATGATCTTACTCATTTATGGATAATAAAGAACATTATAAACTGATGAACAAAAAGATAGATACAGAGGCAGTAAAGCATCAAACAGACTGTCAAATTACAGCGGGAAGGTTAGGGAGAGGTGGGGGAGATAAGAGATTAACTGAAGGACTTGTATGCATGCATATAAGCATAACCAATGGACGCAAGATACTGTGGGGGTGAGGGCATGTATGGAGTGGGGTTGGGGTGAGGCAATGTGAAGATATGTACACATGTAATACCTCAATAAAAAATAGGAAAGAAAAAAAAAACACCTCTTAGCAAAGTGGGAATAGAGGGAGCATAACTCAACATTATAAAGACCATATGTCACAAATTTACAGAAAAAGTCACATTCAATGGGAAAGAAGTAAAACTATTTTCCCTAAGAACAGAAACAAGACAGACATGTTCGCTTTCACCACTCTTATTCAATATAGTACTGGAAGTGCTAGCCACAACAATCAGACAAGAAAAAGAAATAAAAGGCATCTAAAGTAGAAAGGAGGAAGTAAAACTCTCATTATTCACAGACAACATGATATTGTACATAGAAAACCCTAAATATTCCACCAGAAAACTACTACTAGATTTAATAAATTAATTTGGCAATGTATCAGGATACAAAATCAATACCCCAAAATTGTTGGCTTTTTTATACACCAATAATGAATTCTCAGAAAGAGAAACTAAACAAACAATCCTATTTGCATTGCAGAAAAAAAAAAATTAAGATACTTGGGAATAAAATAAGATTAACCAAGGGGGCAAAATACCTGTACTTGGAAAACTAAGGATGTTAAAAAAAGAGAGATAGAAAAAGATATAAACAAGTGGAAGAATATACCATGTTCATGGATTGATAGAATTAATATCATTAAAATGTCCATACTACCAAACACAATCTACAGATTCATTGCAATCCCTATCAAAATACCAACAGCATATTTCACAGATCTAGAATAAATACCCCCCAAATTTATATGAAACAAAAAAGACCCCAAATAGCTGCAGCAATCTTGAGAAAGAAAAACAAAGTTGGAGGGATAACAATACCAGATTTCAAGTTATTCTAAAACGCCACCGTAATCAAAACAGCCCAGTACTGACACAAGAACAGACATATAAATCAATGGAACAGAAAAGATACCCCAGAAATTGACCCAAGCCATTATGATCAATTAATATTTTACAAAGAAGGCAAGAGCATATAATGGAGTCAAGAGAATCTCTTCATTAAATGGTGTTGGGAAAGATACATGCAAAAAAATGAAACCAGACCACCAACTTACCCCATACACAAGAATAGACTCAAAATGGATTAAATACATGTAAATTGGGAAACCATAAAAATCCTAGAAGAAACCATAGCCAGCAAAAACTCAGACATCTCTCATAGAAATATGCTTATGGATACATCTCCTAAGGCAAAGGAAACTAAGGAGAAAATAAATAAATGGGACTACATCAAAATAAAAAGCTTCCGCACAGCAAAAGAAACCATCAACAAAATGAAAAGGGAGCCCACTGTATGGGAGAACATATTTGACAATGATACATCTGATAAAGGGTTAATATCGAAAATATAAAAGGGACTTATACAACTTACCAAAAGGAAGAGAAACAATCCCATTAAAAAATGGGAAAGGGATCTTAATAGACACTTCTCCAAAGTGGACATACAGATGGCAAAGAAACATATGAAAAGTTACTCACAGTCACTGATCATCAGAAATGCAAATTAAAACTACAATGAGGTATCACCTCACACCTGCCAGAATGGCTACCATCAATAAATCAACAAACAAGTGCTGATGAGGATGTGGAGAAAAGGGAACGCTAATACAATGCTGGTGGGAATGCAGACTGGTGCAGCCATTATGGAAAACAGTATGGAGTTTCTGACTTTACATTGTCAAGCTCTGTTACCTTGCACACTTTGCTTCACTTCCCTGGGCCTCTTTCCTATCTGTAAAATGGGCACTGTAATAGCATCCACCTCATAAGGTTGTTGTGAGGATTAAATGAAGTAATGGTGCCTATCAATGCTAACACTTCATGATGTTAACTATTAGGATTATACTAGAGGCCCAGTCTGCACCCTCTCCAATCTGGGAACTCTCGAGGGATGTCCAATGGCCAGTCAGACATCTCTCTCACAAACCAGGACTATTGGCTCCCAACCGCTCGCCTGCCTACCTGCCTGGTTGCCCCCAACTGCCCTACCCTGTTGGCCTGATCTCGCTCCCAATTGCCCTCCTCTGCCGGCCTGATCTCACCCCTAAAGTTCCTCCCCTGCAGGCCTGGTTACCCACAACTGCCCTCCCCTGCTGGCCCGGTCATCCATAACTGTCCTCCCTGGCAGCCTGGTCGCCTCTAACTATGCTCCCCTGCTGGCCTGGATGCCCCAAACTGCCCTCCCCTGCAGGCCTGGTCTCCCCCAGCTGTCCTCCCCTGCCAGCCTGGTTGCCCCCAATGGCCTTCCCCTGCAGGCCTGGTCACCCCCAGCTGCCCTCCCCTGCAGGCCTGGTCACCCACAGCTACCCTCCCCTGCAGGCCTGGTTGCCCCCAACTGCCCTCCCCTGTAGGCCTGAATGCCACAACTGCCCTCCCCTGCTGGCCATCTTGTGTCCACATGGGGGCGGCCATCTTTGACCACATGGGGGCAGCCATCATGTATGTTGGAGTAATGGTCAATTTGCATATTACCCTTTTATTATATAGGATCATCCTGGACAAGTTGCCTCACCTCTTCGAGCCTTAGTTTCCCCATCAGCAGAATGAGGGTGAGGAAAAGACGGGCTCCAATACAGTACTCTGCCAGGGGCTGTACTGTCACAGAAAGTTCTCTGGGCATCAGCTCCATTTCATCCCCCCTCCTCTCCGCAGGGAGCTGACGTATCTCCACTCTGAGAGGGGGACTCCATCCACATGGTCAGGTGGAAGGAATGCTGTGTGTGTGTGTGTGTGTGTGTGTGTGTGTGTGTGTGTGTGTGTGTTGGCGGCGCCCCTGTGCCCTCTCCACCGGTTCACCAGAAGTTGAATGCCAGGGCCCACATGACAACAGGAGACTGGCATTAAGTAATGAGTCTGTCCCCTTGAGCTGCGTATAGTCACTAATCCCTCTCTTGGAGCAGTCAATGGCAATTTGTTCCACTGTGTCTGCAGCTCCGGGCCATTTATGACAATCAGGGTGCTGCACATACAGGCAGTGCTGACTGTGACCCATCCGCAGTTGCATAAGCCCCACATGTAATTCATTGTTTTCCTGGGTCCTTGGCACTCTTCCCTCCTTCCTCCCTGGCAGTTACTCAGGAGTATCCTACTTACCAATGGCAGGAAGCACATGGGCTCCTGTCCTCTCTCAGTTGCTGCCTGAAGGTATGACCTTGAGCACATCACTTTCCTCTCTGAGCTTCAGACTTCTCACTTACAAATGGCCTGGACTTCTGATCATCCCTTTCTGATGATCTCATTCCATGTTCTGTGAACTTTCCACACACACATGGAACCTGTCTGTGCTTGCCTGTCCTCAGTTAATTCAGGTGGGGTCCTTCTCACCCATGACACAGATGAGAAGACCCAGACCTGGAGAGGTGACTTGTTCAAGGCTGCAGAGCCTTGGTTTACGCCCAAAATGGGGTGGTGCCAACTCCTGGGCTGCAGATGGTTAGGGAAACTTGGATCCAAGGCATTGGCCCCAGGGCTGCTGGGTGAGCAGTGAGAGAGGATCTGACTTTGACAGGGAGATTACATGGAGCTTCAGACCCACAGTGCCTTGCATTTACCTGTGGGGCACAGTCACTTGGAATAAACCAGGGAGAGATCCAAACTGCAAATAGGTTTCCAAAATAGTCTTGGGAGTTGCTATTTTATTCAAAGTTGTAAACATATCCTGGGGTGGGGCCCCCAGCCTCCTGGATACAGACCCTCTGGGCCTCTTGGTTCTTGGCCTGGGTGCTCAGGCCCACTGCTGGCTTCTGGTCTTGAGCAAGAGCAGCAGACCTGAGGGCTGAGAGCCTGCTGACAGTGGGAATGCAGTTGGTGGGAGTGTGTCTGGGGGCTTAGCTAGGCCTGGGCAGAAAAGAAAGGGCCGGGAATGGAGAGCTGTGAGCACCATCCTTCCTGTCACCTGCCCCATGCGAGTAGGCCTAGGCATGGTGGTGAGAGAGGAGTATTATGGAAGAAGAGCAGCAGAGCTGGCAGGGACTGTGGAGGTTGTCTGGGTAAAGTGAGGCTCTTTGGGAGGCACAGGAATAGAGGTCATATCCAAGGTCACACAGTGGAATAGCGCTCTATTGACTCCAGATGGATCTCCTAAGAAGGCCCTGGTGGTGACACTCAATGGGACCTTTATACAGCAAACATTTCTTTGGTGCCTGTGTACCAGGCTCCTTGTTGGGTTATGGAGTTGCAGCTGGGAGCCAGACATGGGCTTGACCCTGCAAGAGCTGAGTTAAGTAGGGGAGACCCAACAGGTGAATAGATAACTTCGATAGCCAGTGACTGGGGAGTACAGAAGAGGGACATTTGACTTTGACCAAGGAGTCAGGAAGGCTTCCTGGAGGAAGGGATAGATAAGCTGTGTTTTGAAATTGCAATAAGGAAAGAGAAGTGACAAAGGAGGCATGTAGGACAGAGCCTTCTAGGCAGAGTACACAGCACATGCAAAGGCCCTGGAGGTGTGAGGCAGCTTGGCATACCCTGGACTGGAGGGGCTCTAGGGGATGCTGTTTTGTGCTGACCCACCCTAGCATGTGGCCAGGGCTCATCACACACCAGATGCGAACCTCTACCCTTTCAGAAAAGAGGTTTGGCCACTCTCAGCCCTTGCTCCTTGGGGAAGTCAGAGTGCCACCCCAGCGAGGTTATGGAAGGGAAGTGCTTAGGGTGAGGTCTTTCTCGACCTGAGCCTTTTGACTAATAGAAAAATCAAGGCACAAATAAGTGTTCTTGCAAGGAGCTGGGGTGAAGACCAGAGACCTTTCTTTTCCTTGGCTCCCTGGGCAGCTGTCCAGGCTCCAGCACCTATTGAGCCTTGAGAATGAAACCCCATCACACACAATGCTTTGGCACACAGAAGCTCTTTCTAAGTTCGCTCCCTTAACCCCAACCTACTCCATGTAGACAGCTGGACATACATGTAAATATGTATGCACAGAGAAGTTCTTCACAGTGTTCAGATTGCTGGGATTTGGGGATGAGAGCGCAGGACCCCTTGGATCAGTGGCACCACAGACACCTGCCCTATCACCTGCTCAGAAAGAGGCTTGCCATCTGCTGTTCAGTGGAAAAGGATCCTGAAGACCAAATATAGACTGATCCCACTTTCATTTTAAAAAGATCTCACAAGAAAAAAAATTTCATAGAAAGGATGTACAGCCGATTTAACATCGATTATCTCAAGATGGTGGTTCAGATGGGTTTTTATTTTTATGTTTTTTGTTTGGCTTACCTGATTTAAAAAAAATCTATTTCCTGTGTTATCATTGTGAAATTCTCATGCAATTTAAAACAGGGGGAGCCCAGCTGGCATAGTTCAGTGGTTAAGTATCGACCTATGAACCAGGAGGTCACGGTTCGATTCCCAGTCAAGGCATATGCACAGGTTGCAGGCTCAATCCCAAGTAGGGGCCATGCAGGAGGGCATCAATGATGTCTTTCATTATTGATGTTTCTATTTCTCTCTCCATCTCCGTTCCTCTCTGAAATCAATAAAAATATATATTTTTAAAGAGACAAAGACTGTAACTATAAAATACTAAAGGGATCAATTCACTAAGAAAATGTAACCCTCATAAACATATATGCACCCAATATAGGAGCACCTAAATATATATATATAAAAACTCTTGGTGGGCTTTAAGGGAGAGATTGACATCAATACAATCATAGTAGGAGATTTTAACAACCCTCTTACATCACTGGCTAGATCTTCCAGACAAAAAAATAAAAAAGGCAACAGACACCTTAATTGACACAATATATCAGATGGACTTACTTGATATTTATAGAACATTTCATTCCAAAGCAGCAGAATATATATAATTTTCAAGGGTACATGAAACATTCTCAAAAATAGGCCATGTTAGAAGACAAATAAGTCTTAAAAAATTCAAGAAGATTAAAATCATATCAATTATCTTTGTGGATCACAATGGCATGAAACTAGAAATCAACTACAATAAAAACGTCAGCCCGACCTGTATGGCTCAATGGTTGAGTGTTGGCACTTAATCCAGGAAGTCACAAGTTTGATTCCAGGGATGCGGACTTGATCCCCAGGAGGAGGCATGCAGAAGGTAGCTGATCCATGATGTGTCTATGCCTATATCCCTCTACCTCCCTCTCTCTCTAAAAATCAGTAAAAACACAATTAAAAAAATGTTAAAAATATTCAAACACATGGAGGCTAAATAGCATGTTGTTAGGCAATGAATGGATTACCAATTAGATCAAGGAAGAAAAATAATTACCTGGCAACAAATGAATACACAACAAACACAAATCTATCGGACACAGCTAAAATAGTCCTGAGGGGGAAGTTCATAGCATTACAGGCCTACCTCGAGAAGCAAGTAAAATCTCAAATAAACATTCTCATGCTTATACCCAAAAGAAGTAGAAAAGAACAACAATCAAAGCCAAGAGTAAGTAAAAGCGGAGAAATAATAACATCAGAGTGGAAATAAATGACACAGAGACTAAACAATACAACAAAACAAAAATCTGTGAAACCAAGAGCTAGTTCTTTGAAAAGATAAACAATTTTGATGAACCATTAGCCAGACTCATCAAGAAACAAAGAGAGAGGACCCAAATAAATAAAATCATAAATCAAAGAGGAAAAGTGACAGAAATAGAAAGGATTGTAAGAAAATACTATGAACAACTACATGCCCACAACTTGGACAGCCTGAGTGAAATGGACAAATTCCTGTACACATACGATATTCAAAAACTGAATCAGGAAAAATAAACTTGAATAGACTGATAACAACTAATGAAATTGTAATAACAAACAAACAGACAAAAAAAAAATAAGATACCTAGGAATAAACTTACCCAAGGAGGTAAAAGTGCTATCCTCAGAAAACTATAGGATATTGAAGAAAGAAATGGAGAAAGATACAAAAAAGTGGAAGCATATACCGTGTTCATGGATAGGAAGAATTAACATCATTAAAATGTTCATACTACCCAAAGCAATCTATAGATTAGACACAGTTCCCATTAAAATACCAGTGCCATATTCCATACATCTAGAACAAATATTCCAAAAATTTAAAAAGTCCTTGAATAGCGTCAGCAATCTTCAGAAATCACAATAGCAGATATCAAACTATACTGCAAATCCAATGTAACCAAAACAGGCTGGTACTAATATAAGAATATGCATATAGATCAGTGGAAAGAACAGAGAACCCAGAAAGCAACTCAAGCCTTTTTGGTCAATTAATATTCAACAAAGGAAGTAAGAGCATGTAATGGAATAAAAACAGTCTCTTTAATATACTATAAAAGGTGTTGAAAATTGGACAGGTACATGCAAAACAATGACACTAGACCACCAACATATGCCATACATAAGAATGAACTCAAAATGGATAAAAGACTTAAATGTAAGTCACCAAGCCATAAAACTCTTAGAAGAAAACAGGCAATAAAATCTCAGACATCTTGAGTAGTAATATTTTTACCAATATATCTTCTAGGACAAGGGAAACAAAGGAAAAAATAAACAAATGGGATTATATCAAACTAAAAAGCTTCTGCACAGAAAAAAAAAAGTCGCAAAATACACACACACACACACACACACACACACACAAACATCAACAAAATGAAAAGGGAACCCACTGTATGGGAAAACATATACATCAGATAAGATGTTAATTTCTGAAATATATAAAAAACTTATACTACTCAACACCAGGAAGACAAATAATCAAATTGAAAAATGGGTAAAGGACCTAAATAGACACTTCTCTAAAGAAGACATAAAGATGATCAATAGATATATGAAAAAAGGCTCAAAAACACCAATCATGAGAGAGATGCAAATTAAAACTACAATGAAATATCACCTCATACATTCCAGAATTTATCATCTATAATAATAATGGAGAAATATGGAAATTGTCTGGGATGCTGTCACAGTAACTATCGAACAGCAGGCTGCGTGGGGCAACCAGGCCGGCAGGGGGGGCACTTGGGGGCGACCAGGCTGGCAGAGTGGCAGATGGGGGTGACCAGGCTGGCAGGCAGGGGTAGTTGGGGGCAACAAGGCTGGCAGGGGGGCAATTGGGGGCAACCAGGCTGGCACAGGGGGCAGTGAGATGTGACCAGTCCAGCAGAGGAGGCAGTAAGGGGCAACCAGGCCGGCACAGGGGGCAGTGAGATGTGACCAGTCCAGCAGAGGAGGCAGTAAGGGGCAACCAGGCCGGCGTGGTGGGGGTCAGTTAGGGGCGACCAGGCCAGCAGGCAGAGGCAGTTAGGGGTGATCAGGCTGGCAGGGAGGGGGCAGTTAGGAGCCAGTGGTTCCAGATTGTGAGAGGGATGTCTGACTCGGGATCAGGCCTAAACTGGCAGTTGGACATCCACCGAGGGGTCCTGAATTGGAGAGGGTGCAAGCTGGACTGAGGAAACCTCTTCCCCCTGCCCATGCATAAATTTCATGCACTGGGCCTCTAGTCGATAAATAAACAAACAAGTGTTGGCGAGGATGTGGAGAAAAGGGAACCCTTGTGTACTGTTGGCGCAGCTACTCTCAAAAATGTATGGAGTTTCCTCAAAAAATTAAAAATGGAGCTGCCTTTTGACACAGCAATCCCACTTCTGGGAATATATCCTAAGAATACCAAAACACTAATTAGAAAGAATATATGCAATCCTATATTCCTGGCAGTGATATTTATAATAGTCACGATTTGGAAACAGCTCAAGTGTCCATCAGTAGATGAGTGGATAAAAAAGTAGTGGTACAATTATACAATGGAGTACTATACCCTTATAAAAAAAGAAGAAACTCTTACCCCTAGGACATCATGGATGGACCTGGTGATTAATATGCTAAGTTAAATAGCCCAGTCAGGGAAAGACAAATACCATATGATCTCACTACTCTGTGGAATCAATGAATAAAATACACAGATGAGCAAAATAGAACCAGAGGCATGGATATATGGGAGAGTCTGACAGAGGTCAGAGGGGATGGGAGTGAGGAAGACTGGATAAAATAAGGTACACAGAGTAGCCAAAGAACATATATACATAGCCTAGGACACAGACAACAGAGTGGTGAAGGCTAGGGGAGGGGTGTCGGGGCCTGGATGGAGGTGGGCAAATGTGGAGAGCAGCTACAGTGTTTGGACAGGTTCAAGCCTCAGACTAATGAGAGGGCACAGTCCTCTCATTGCCATGTGCAAGTCCTAGCTTGGAGGGCAGAGCTCTCCTAGCACAATTATAGCCAACAGCTATAGTTGTAAGCTTGAACCTATGATCTGAACACGTGGCCCCATATGTCTAAGTAATGTGAGCTTGATAGAGTTCAGGTGCATGTAATTGAGTAGATTAGAACAGTGTAAACATCTTGACCATGCCCTTACTTTACCTCATGGAATCTGGCTATAAAATAAAGACTTGGTTTGCGGGTGCCATCGCTGTCTCTCCATCAGAGAAGCAGCATCCCGCGGAGACCCAGCTTTCATTCTCTTATCTGTCTTTTCTAAATCCTTCACTGCCCCCACTCAGGTTCACCCTTGGCCGTGCTGGCACGGCACTGGCAAAAAGGTAGAAAATGGAGGACATCTCTTATAGTGTCAACAACTAAAAAAATAAATAAAAAATAAAAAAAGAGGAAGAAGAAGAGAAAAGAAAATTAAAAGCCAAACTAAAGAATGAAATAAAATATTTGTAATTGGTGTTAGACAATTTCTTAAAAAGTTAAATATGCACCTGCCATACAACTCAGATATTTCACTTCCAGGTATCTACCGATGAAAAAGAAAAATATATGCCCATCAGAGATTTGTGAGAAGATATTCATAGCAGCTTCACCCTATAATTGTTTAAACTGGACATTCCCTAAATAGGTAAACAAATAAATAAAATATGCTATATAATGACATACTACTCAACAATAAAAGTAGATAACCGCTTATACATGCAGCAAGCTGGTTGAATATAAAAATTATTATGCCAAGTGAAAGAGGCCATCAATAAAATAATACATGAGTGTATTATTCCATTTTTATGAAATACTAACAAATTTATTGCAACAAAAAGCATAGCAGTGGTTGCCTGGGGATGGGCAGAGGGAGGCAGAAATGGCAAAAGCACACTAGGCATTCTTTGGCATGATGAAAGTGTTTTGTATTTTAACTGTGGGAATGGTTTCAAGGTTTTGATGGTTTCAACCAGGCAAAATTCATCAAATGTATACCTTAAGTGGGTGCATTTGTTTGTGCACAAGTTATTTCTCAATGAAATTAACATCCTATATAACAATCCTACCTAATAATAGAAAAATATGCAAATTGACCGCACCTTCGCTATGCCCAAACCACGCCCACCAGCCAAGCCACACCCACCAGCCAATCAGGGTGAGTATGCAAATTACCCCAACCAAGATGGGGGTAATTTGCATATCAAGACAGCGAGGCGGGCTGGCGGAGAAGGGAGAAAAGCAGGCGGGCTGGCGGAGAAGGGAAGAGCGCAGGCGGGGCTGAGAAGGGAGGAGCGAAGGCGGGGCCGGAGGGAGAAGGAAGGAGAGCAGGCGGGCTGGCAGAGAAGAGAGAAAAGTAGGCGGGCTGGTGGAGAAGGGAGAAAAGTAGGCGGGCTGGCAGAGAAGGGAGGAACACAGGCGGGGTGGGGTAGAGTGCAGCAGGAAGCCCTATTGCAGGATTCTTCCTGCAACAGGAATGCTAGTCCTATATAATAAAAGGGTAATGTGCAAATTGACTGAACAGTGGAATGACAGGTCGCTATGATGCGCACTTACCACCAGGGGCCAGATGTTCAGCCAGAAGCAGGGATCACGGCTGGTGAATGTAGCGGCAGTGGCAGGAGCCTCTCCCACCTCTGCAGCAGCACTAAGGATGTCTGACTGATGGCTTAGGCCTGCTCCCGCTTCCAGACTGTGAGATGGTGCAGGCCAGGTTGAGGGACTCCACTCCCCCAGTGCACAAATCTCGTGCACCGGGCCTCTATAAAAAACATAAAAACTTAGGTTTTAAGCCAGATAGAGGAACTCACATGATATCTTCTTCTATGAGACCTTTCAGTGGGGGTTCATAGAGCTCATTTATATGGGGTATGTGCTCACATTAGACATGACATTCCTGAAACCAGTTACACTCCATGTTCTAATTTGCTTTCAGAATAGTGAGACTCTGGGACTTTACCTGAAGTATTCTGAAGTCAGATAGCAGGAGGATAATTTTTCCCTTCCCACAGTTTTGTCCATTTTTGTCCTTGTGTATCTAGTGATTAGTAGTAAATTCCCAAGCTGCAGTTGAAGCATAAGGCATTGTTCTGAGGACAGAAAGGAACTGAACTGGACCTTGGACCAGGGACATCCAAGTGCTTGGAGGGTGTGTGTGGCTCATTGAGTCAAATGAAGAAGAAGGTTCATTCCCTGGAGGCCCAAGGGAATGAATCCCCTTCAGCGCCAGTCTCAGACAGAGATGTGGCTCTCACCATCAGGGGCCATGCAGTGGGATATAAATAAGTGCATCCCAAATTGCACCCACCTTCTTTCCAAACCTCTTCTTTTTGTTCTCTCAATGCACTCGCCCTATTCCCATCTTACTAGTGTCTCAGGCCCCAAAGAGAGTGATGTTAGAGTCTTCTTTCTCCTCTGTCCTTACAATCAGATATGACATCTTTATAATTTTCAACCTAATTGACTCACACTTATTGATTTCCTAAATGCAGGCACTTTGCTTGCCTGTAGGGTTAGAGAAATAATTAAGAAAAGGTCTGAGAAGGTGCTGTGAACCCACAATCCTGAAGCATAGGGACGGGCTAGGACAGTAGGAAAGATGATACTAAACAGTATTGTTGAGGCTCTTCTCACATTTGGTGAGCTCACTTCTAATTCTAGAGAATGAAGAAGTCTTATGGTCAGACCTTTCTCACATATTTTCCCCTTCAATTAAGACTGTAATTCCATTCTTATGTTCTTTTCCTGGTCTCTAAGGAAGAAGTGTCCCGAATGTCTTTGCAATGCTGACTGTACTCTAAATCCTGCTCCTGCTCACCTCCCCTTGGGTGTTGTGTTCCATATATCAAGTCAAATACCTTGAGTACCTTGCTTTCATGGATGCTTTGTTTTGGACAGGAAAACATGCTCAATCCTTCCCATCCCATTTAAATAAAGATTGGATCCTAACTCCTCCATAAGTTTTTATTTTCTTTATATATTCTTAATTGCCAGATTTCTCAAAAAACAAAACAACAACAACAAAAAAAGCCTTTCTGGGTTAATAAATGTTTGTTTGATAAAATGAACCAATGAATGCATCCCGTCCACTTACTCTCTTTTCTCATTTCTGCTCTCTTCTTTTAAAGAAAAATTCTCTGTACACCTGATACTCATACTCTAAAGTTTCCCAATCTAGAAGATCACTCCAACCTTTTCATCCTGATAAATCTAGGGACCTTCTCTATTTGACTACCTCTACTCTCTTGTACCCATCACGATGATGTGCCTTTCAACAAAATAGGTCACATAATTACTATGGATCAGAGGGTTAGCAAAGATATGTTTAAAATTCTAGCATTTATTCCACAGATATTTATTGGAGGGTGTCAGCATGCTGGGGAATACTCTAGTTGCTGTAGAATAATTGAATAAGATAAGTTAGACCCCTGTCCTTGGATATTTTACATTCTAGCAGCGTAAAGCAGATCATAAACTTGTAAATTCTCGAATAAGCAAAATAACTTTAGATTGTATTAAGTGCTAAGAAATAAGTAAGCAGTAGTAAGACAGAGAGAAACTTGAGGCTGCTTTCCATCATATGGTTAGAGAATATGTGTTTGAGGAGTTGTGACTCTGGTGCTAATCATGAGCTGATTTAGACTCTTGCCATGTCCAGCCTTTTCCAGGCTCTATCAAATTTAATTACCCATCAATTCCACTTCTGGGTAAATAATCAAAATAAATAAAAATGCTGACTTAGAGAGATCAGCACCCCAATGTTCATTACAGTATGCTATCTAATAAAAGAGTAATATGCAAATTGACCGCATCTCCGCTATACACACAAGCTATGTTCACCAGCCAATCAGGAATGAGTATGCAAATTAATCCACCCAAGATGGTTGTGGCCACAGAGAGAGCAGGAGGTTTGGGTTTCCCCGGCAATGGAGGAAGCCAAGCTTTCCACCTGCCCTGGCCTGCCTTGGCCTCCGCTTAAGGCTACGAAGTTTCAATTATAGAAGATAAATAAATCACAACAAAATGGTGGCAGCCATGGAGCTGGAGAGAGCAGGAGGCTTGAGTTGCCCCTGGAGATGGAGGAAGCCAGGTTTCCGCAGCCCTGGCCTGCCTTGTCCTCCGCTGAAGGCTACAAAGTTTCAATTATAGAAGATAAATAAATCCCAGATACCAGGGCCTCCGCTTGGGTCTCTGGGGGGCATGGCCGACCTGCAAACCATCACAGGCCCTTTGCCCAGGCCACCCACACTCGAAGGAAACCCCCACCATGATCAGGGACACCCTTCAGGGCAAAGCAGCCGGCCCCCACCTGTGCACCAGGCCTCTATCCTATATAATAAAAGAGTAATATGCAAATTGACCATCACTCCAACACACAAGATGGCTGCTCCCATGTGGTCAAAGATGGCCACCACAAGATGGCCAGCAGGGGAGGGCCGTTGGGAGGGACCAGGTCTGCAAGGGAGGGCAGTTGTGGGCAATCAGGCCAGCAAGGGAGGGCAGTTGGGGGCTATCAAGCCTGCAGGAGAGGGCAGCTGTGGGGGGACCAGGCCTTCAGCGGAGGGAAGTTGGGGGTGACTGGGCCTGCAGGGAAGCACAGTTGGGAGGGACCCAGGCCTACAGGGGAGGGCAGTTACAGGTAACCAGGTCTGCAGGGGAGGGCAGTTAGGGGCAAACAGGCTCGCAGGGGAGCAGTTAGGCATCAATCAGGCCGGCAGGGAAGTGGTTAGGGGGTGATCAGGCTGGCAGGCAGGCAAGCAGTTAGGAGCCAGCAGTCCTGGATTGTGAGATGGATGTCTGACTGCCCGTTTAGGCCCGATCCTCCTGGGATCAGGCCTAAATGGGCAGTCAGACATCCCTCAAGGGGCCCCAGATTAGAGAAGGTGCAGGATGGGGTGAGGGACACTTAGCCCCCCACCCCCCCGCATGAATTTTGTGCCCTGGGCCTCTAGTTCTTTATAATAGCCAATACAAGGAAACAACAGACTGGGCTTAGGGAAACCCCCACAGTTCACGAATTTTATGAATTGGACCTTTAGTTCAATGATAAAAAGAAGGAAATCTTGCCATTTAACACAACATGGCTGAACCTGGAAGGCATTATGCTAAGTGAGGTAAGTCAGTCAGAGGACAGGTATAATCTCACTTGTATGTGAAAACTAAAACAAACAGAAACAAAAACAAAGGCACTCACAAAGAACAGATTGGTAGTTTCCAGGGGTGGGGGATATGGTGGTCAAATGGGTAAAGGATATTAAAGGATACTAACTTACAGTGATAAAATGAATGAATCCTGAATATGTAATGTCCAGCATGATGACTCTAGTTGATAATACTGTATTATATATTTCAAAGTTGCTAAGAGAATAAAACCTTAAAAGTTCTCATCACAAAAAAAAAGTTGTAACTAGTGTGGTGATGGATATTAAGTAGATTTATTATGGTGATCATTTTGTTATATGTATATATCAAATCAGTATGTTGTACAACAGAAACTAATATATTTTTATATGTCAATTATATCCCAATAAAAAATTAAAATATTTTGTTTGCCTCTACATCTGTACCTTCTAAAAAAAAAACCACAACACTTTTTTTTTTAAATCAGAAAGACTTATCTATTGTCTTAAGAAGCTAAGAACATTCCTGGGCAAGTGGTATAGGGAAACCAAGGTAAGAAAATTAAACAAGGACAAACAATTTGAACAACTTACAGCTAGCCTTTGAATTGCAAGAGCTTGTCTTCCCCATACAGTTGAAGGCAAATGGTTTGTACCTTCCCTCCCTAATCAGAGAATACATAGTTAAATCACCATGGTATGAGAAATAGAGAACAGAGACCCAATTAATGCCATTTGTGCCAGTTAAACCCAAGAACAAATGATGTTAGGTGAACAAAGGACAAAAACCCCATAAAAGCCAGACAGACCCAAGGTAAAAGTAGACAAAAGTAAAGCAGACAAAAGAATGATCCCAATCTCCCTAACCTTCATTTTGATGCATCAGTACATTAAAAATGCACCTGGAAACTGATGAATATTCTGCTGAAACCCTTCCCTAAGATTCTTGCCCTTGGACAAAAAAAGAAGAAAGAAGAAAGAAAGAAAGAAAGAAAGAAAGAAAGAAAGAAAGAAAGAAAGAAAGAAAGAAAGAAAGAAAGAAAGGAAGAAAGAAAGGAAGAAAGAAAGAAAAAAAAGTAACTGTCCTCAGAACAAAGACTCACTGTGGGTTCACTCTAGACTAGAGCATGCCTATGCTCCTTCCCCCTAAACTCTAAGGGTCCCCACGAGACTTGCAACCAGGAGAGAGTAGGGCAGCAGCAGCTCATCCTGAGCTAACCCCCTGATCCTATCTCCAAGGCCCCCTTTTCTCTGACTTCCCAATGAACTAAGAGCAGCCCACCTTGAATCACTTCCTTCCTCTGTTTCTAGGGAGCGAAAGGAGAGCACCGCCTAGGTTCTCTCCTGTTGCTTCTTGTTCCCTAAGTTCTTCCTGTGTTTCACAGTCTCCAGCTTTAGTACACATTCTCTGAAAATCACCTGGACTCTGTTGTGAAATCTTTTCTATACAAATCAAGAACCCACGCACTACAGGCTGGCCTGAGGCAGACCTGCTCCAGGCCATCCAGGTCCCTTCCTGTCTAGTAACATTATTATTCCCTTTGAATTTGGAGATGCTCTTTGGACATGTTGGATTAATGATGTAGAATGGCTTATTGAATTAGAAACTCATCCAAACTTTCTGGCCATAGCCATTTTGGGGTATCCATACACTTCTGATGGGAAAAATGGTGATGGAGGCACCTTTAAGGTTTTAGAATCCCATTTTTCTTATTTCTTCCCCTAAATAAGTTCCTGTAGGATACTTTTTGAACGTTGGGCATTAGTTTGCCCTATTTATTTGACTTGTTTGTATGAAAAGCTGTTGTATTTGTTATCTCTCTTCCTATTGTGGTCCATTGTGGACATTGCATCCTGAAACTCATATTTAAAACATTTGTTTACAAAATTTTGAAAACTCTTCATTGGTTTAGGATATCATCACATTACTTGGCCATGGCCTTCAAGGCCTCTCATAATCTGGCCATAACCCAGTTCCTTCCACAACCACTCTTTTTCCTCTTCCTACTTTCTAGCTCAGTTTCTTCTCTTAGAATGTACACTCTGCCATCCTTCCTCAACCTCACAGTTGTCTTAATCCTGTATGCTGAGGGGATACAGAATGCATGTGGCATTTTGTCAAGTGTATTGTTTTGAGCTGAAGGCAATTAAGACCCAGCCTACTCAGGAAAAGCTTTTAATCTCTCTTTTAACTGCTAAAAAGATTATAGACAGGGCCTGACTGTTCCCTATGGCTATTTCCATACATTTTTGTTTCTATTTTAGTTTGAGTCTGTCTTTGTCTACCCCATTTCCCTCCTTCTTCCCTTACCTGTCTCCTTGAGGTCAGCTCCTGTCTTCAGATCACTCCAGAGAGCCCTGCATGGAGAGGAGGTTCCTTCCCAGAGCCTGGTAAGCTGCTGACTCTGACCTACAGCTGAGTCTCCTAGAGATACATTTATATATCAAAAAGACTTATCTGCATGGCACAGAAAACATTTTTTAACCAATCATTTTCTCTTATCATTCTGTGAATTGTCTTTCTCCCCCTTGAAGCTCCAGACTCCTACACCCTTCTCTTTAGCTCAGGATAGTATATGAACCTCAATTGCCTGACTGCCTTTGAGTTTTCATGTGTTTTGAGGGCTTCTGTATATATGTATATGTAATTATATTTGGTTTTCTCCTGTTAATGTGTTTTATGTCAATTTGATTATTAGACCAGTCAACAAAACTGGAAGGGAAGAAGGGGGTGTAATATGTCTCCAGCAGTAAAGGGTCTAGAACATGTAGGACTCTTTGTTTAACCTTCTGTCCCTGTTTAACTCTGTAGCCTCAGGTTTGCTGACGAACCAGAAAGCTGGAATGCCACCCAGAGGTAAAGGTCATGTCCCCAGGAAGGAGGTTAATGAAGGTACAGAGTGTGGATGTTATCTGTTGACGTGGAAATGCATTGTTCTTTCTGGTGATCTATGTGACTACCCACCATATGCTTTCACTGTTAATCCCCATAGAGAAGAGACCCTGTCCTTGGAGGGTGTGGATTTATTCTCTGCCAGCCACCACTGGGAGCAAGCAGCTGATTTGCCCATGCATGTCAATTTCTCCTATTAAAACTCTAATGAATTTGAATAAGGCTACAGGTCAGTTCTTCAGAATCAAACCTGAATTTAGACTTTGGGGATTTCCCCTAACACATGGCTTACTGCACAGAAAGAAGCACTCTGACCCATATGACTTAGAGATAAAACTCACTAATGTCCCTTTTCACTTATAATGAGGCCAGACACAGACCATTTAATCATTATTTATATCTCAATAAAGATGAACTGAGCTCTTTGCCTCCACTGATCAATCACAATAAAAAGCTTGCAAGTAAACCTTAATTCAGGTTCCCTCCTTTCTCCTGTCCGCTGAACTTTGAACTACCCTCCTTGTGACTCAGCCAACAACCCTTCCTTATAGATCCTGCCTGAAAGTCAGCAAAACTCAGGGGAAAACATTCCCTGATTACCCCACTCCCTCCACACCTGTTCTTCCCAGCAGAACCTTGTTGCTCCTTCCCTGTGAAGACAGTTCCTTTCTGCCTGGCCTGTGAGATGCTTGCAGCTCTATGGCTGGGTTGTTTTCCACATCGCAAGAGCCTCCTTCCCTTTACTGTAATAATCCTGTCAAAGAAGTCTTTTTTGACTTGCTTAGATGTATTTTTATTTGATAATACAGATTGCCCAAATTGTTTCATTGCCTGTTTAATAGTTTACTCCCTTTTATCCAGATTTGGAGCTGTTTTTTGTGTGTATTTTTTTGGAACAATGACTATGCCAGATTCATGTAGTGTTCTAGCACCTTTTAATCTGCTGTTTCTCTGACTGCTCCCTATGGCCATTTCCATACATTTTTGTTTCTATTTTAGTTTGAGTCTGTCTTTGTCTACTCCATTTCCCTCCTTCTTCCCTTACCTGTCTCCTTGAGGTCAGCTCCTGTCTTCAGATCACTCCAGAGAGCCCTGCATGGAGAGGAGGTTCCTTCCCAGAGCCTGGTAAGCTGCTGACTCTGACCTCCAGCTGAGACTTAGGCTCTGGCTGTGGTGGAGGTGCCTGAATTTATACACCAGGAAGGAAGTAAAAAAGTGGTTTCATTTTTGATTTTGCTGGCTATATTTTTCTTTCTAAAAAATCAGCTGACTAAAAATCAGCTGACTTAAAATTATTGTAATTAGAAGACTAATTAATTGTGTATGTGTGTGTGTGTGTGTGTGTGTGTGTGTATGTGAGCCAATGAGGGTTACGGTGAACACAGAATTGAAAAAACACACATCACAAATAGGATAGAGATAGAATTTGGAAGAAGACATGGGTACATTTTGCAGATCAGTGATTTCCTCAGCTTTGTTGTTCTAATTCTCGTGTAACCTAAGGACAAAGGGAGAAACATGCTCCCATTCTAATGAAATCTGTTAGTTTTTATTTCAGTAAAGGACGTTTATGCTAGAATTAGTTCCAAGTCTTGAAATTCTGTTTTCCAGAAATGGTTAGTTTGAAAATGAACCAATATTCCAATATTTTATTACTTGATTTGGATGACCCAACTCAAAGGTATGCTAAGCTCTTAAAGGTGTGTCGTGTAAAAATCTAAAGAGCATATTCTGGCCCTAACCGGTTTTGCTCAGTGGATAGAGCATTGGCCTGCAGTCTGAAAGATCCCAGGTTTGATACGGTCAAGGGCATGTACCTTGGTTGCGGGCACATCCCCAGTAGTAGGTGTGCAGGAGGCAGCTGATCTATGTTTCTCTCTCATTGATGTTTCTAATTCTCTATCCCTCTCCCTTCCTCCCTGTAAAAAAATCAATAATATATACATATTTTTAAAAATAAAGAGCATATTCTGTGTTTATGGAGAGGAAGAGATAATTTTACTCTTCTGTATCCTTCATATTTGAGTTTTCTAGTAATGTTATTTCTCACATTTGGTCCTTAAACTTAAATCCAAGTAAAGCATTTTGCTTTATCATGTTTCTCTGAATATAATGCATTATAACATTGATTGCAGACCAGTGTCCCCTGTCCTATTGTTCTTTTATTTCAAACTTTTGTGATCTGATGCACAGGTATTCTTCAGGTGAACTTCATACTCATTCTTTTTTTTTTTTTTAAATATATTTTATTGATTTTTTTACAGAGAGGAAGAGAGAGGGATAGAGAGCCAGAAACATCGATGAGAGAGAAACATCGATCAGCTGCCTCTTGCACACCCCCCGCTGGGGATGTGCCCGCAACCAAGGTACATGCCCTTGACCAGAATCGAACCTGGGACCCTTGAGTCCGCAGGCCGACGCTCTATCCATTGAGCCAAACCGGTTTTGGCAATACTCATTCTTTTCAGTTCCTCCAGAAATCTTACCCACATCTCTTTTCCTACTCTTTCTCTTAGATGCATTGGTGTTTTCTTTCTTTATTTTAAGTTTTAGTTTTCAGTTATAGTGGCATTAAATACTATTTTATTTTAGTTTCTGGTACACAGCATTGTGGTTGGACAATTACGTAATTTAGGAAATGATCCCCCCTGCTAATTTAAGTACCCACCTGGCACCATACATAGTTATTACAATACTAGAAGCCCAGTACATGAAATTTGCACACTGGGGGCAGGGTCCCCCAGCCTGGCCTGCACCCTTTGCAACCCGGGACCCTTTGGGGGGTGTCCGCCTGCAGGCTTAGGCTTAACCCAACATTCGGACATCCCTCTTACAGTATGGGACCCCTTGCTTCTTACCACCCACCTGCTCACTGCTCCTTACCGCCTGGCTCCTGCTCCTTAGTGCTGTCATGGAAAAGGGAAAGGTTCCTGCCACCACCACTATTCTTGCCAGCCATGAGCACAGCTTCTGGCTGAGCAGTGCTTCCCCTGAGGGAGTGCTACCTCCTGCATTTCACCAGGGGCTAGCTCCTGCATTGTGCATCTGACCCTTGGTGGTCAGTGCATGTCATAGTGAATGGTCGTTCCACTCTTGGGCCAAAACTGGCTCTTTGACATCCCCTGAGGGGTCCCAGATTGCGGTAGGGCGCAAGCCAGGATGAGGGACCCCACTGGTGCATGATCAGGGCCAGGGAAGGACATGGGAGGTTGGCCAGCTGGGGAGGGACCACAGGAGAGCTCTAGGTCATGTCTGGCCCGTCTCACTCAGTCCAGATCTGTAGGACCCCAACGGGAATCTAACCTACCATTTGGAGTGTCTGCCCCTGGTGGTCAGTGCACATCATAGCAAGCAGTTGAACGGCCTTAGCATATCATTAGCATATTACACTTTGATTGGTTGAATGGCCAACTGGACAACTGGACGACTTAGCATATTAGGCTTTTATTATATAGGGTTATAGATTATATTCTCTAGAGGCATTGGTGTTTTCTAATAGGCAAGAGTTTAAATGCCAGTCAGGACAGATTTGAATACAGCATCCAACAGTTATTAGCTATATATACTTAGGTCTTGCGAATGGGAAATACAACCCATGTAATGAGAACAGCTGAATAGCGGAATGACTTTTCCCCAGTAGTGCTATCTACCTCACATAACATTAAAGGGGATAAAATTCTTAGCCTGAAATAATGATTCAAATTCAGATTTTTCTTCCTGGCACATAATTGGTTTGAAGTTCAAATCTATCAAAAGAAGAGGCATCAAGGGGATTGTTTACAAGTGCAATATTCCATGAGTTGTTTAATTCAAATCTTTGAGATTTTCTATATGAGAGCCACCATCTTACAGTTCTTGGGGCCTTTATTTTCCACTCATATACTCTGCCTTATATCAGTGTCAATTATCTCGTCTATAGCTATGTTATTGTAACAGAGAATATAAAGCATAAAATATTTATACAATATTGTACCAACTTGAATTAAATATGCTAACTAACAAATTAACAAGTCTGTTGGGACAAAAAGACGAAGCAGATTATTTCTGCTAGCAATCTGTATTTTAGCTTCTATTTTAGTACATTGCAGGGACCAACAGTTTCTGTTCCTGTCCAGATAGGAGATAACCGATGACAGAAATTAGACTGATGCAGATCCATTTAACTTGCTGACACTAAGAGCTTTACCATAACCAGGAAGAACACTGCCTGCATGCTCCCACTTCCCTCCCCTCTCCTTATGAAAGCCACCAGCTTGACCAGAGATGTGAAGCTCGTTTTTCAGACAGGAATCGCCATCTTCTCAGGAAGCCAGCACCTGAACTTATCAATACCTGTTTCATGAGTATTGGCTTTCATCACAGCAGGTAACCAAACCTGCTTTTGGTAACACTAGGAGTCTACAGATGATTGAGTCTGTGACTGAACCACCTCAGAGTCTGTCACATTTGAACACATTTTCTGTATATGATAAGATAGCAAATGTTGTTTGAATTACCTATAGCCTCAAAATCAGATTCTCTAAAGAGTTCATTCCACCACTGTGCCTCCTTTTACTAAGGACATTGCCCAATATGAAGAAAAGACTTTTGGTTTCATTTCTCATTCTTAGCTCAATTCTGGGAAATGCTTGTTTTTGTCAGGAGTTTTTCTAAGAATAAATGTCCTTTCTCTAGCTGATTTGGCTCAATGGATAGGGTCTTGGCCTGAGGAATGAAGAGTCCCAGGTTTGATTCTGGTCAAGGGTACATGCCCTAGTTGTGGGCTCAATCCTCAGTAGGGGTCATGCAGGGGTGGCTGATCAATGATTCTCTCTCATTATTGATGTTTCTCTCTCTCTCTCCTTCTCTGAAATCAATAAAAATATATTTTAACAAAAGAATAAATGTCCTTTTCTTTTTAATATTTATTTATCAATTTTAGAGAAGAAGAAAGGGAGGTAGGTCTCCAGCAACTGCCCTCCCCTGGAGGCCTGGTTGCCCCTAACTGTCCTCCCCTGAAGGCCTAGTCACCCCCAACTGCCCTCCCCTGACAGCCTGGTTGCCCCTAACTGTTCTCCCCCACTGGTCTGGTTCCCCCCAACTTCCCTTCCCTGCAGGCCTGGTCCCCCCCAACTGCCCTCCCCTGCAGGACTGGTCCCCCCCAACTGCCCTCCCCTGCAGGCCTGGTCCCCCCAACTGTGCTCCCCTGCAGGACTGGTCCCCCCCAACTGCCCTCCCCTGCAGGCCTGGTCCCCCCCAATTGTCCTCCCCTGCAAGCCTGGTCCCTCCCCTGCTGGCCTTATCGCCCACAACTGCCCTCCCCTGCTGGCCATCTTGTGTCCACATGGGGGCAGCCAATTGGTGTTGGAGTGATGGTCAATTTGCATATTACTCTTTTATTAGATAGGACTAGGAGCCCAGCGCACAATTCGAAATCACGCAGCACTGCCCAACCTCCTGTCCGGCCCTGTCTCCTTCTCTGGCCCTTGAAGCATCTGCGGCCGCTGCTGATCAGACCCTCCCCCAGCACAGGTGCATGTAGGTCCCTGCCACCCCGCCCCCCAATACTGCATGCATAACCTCCTGTCCAGTCAACCAGTTACAGTGACCCAGATAATTAGCATATTTCTCTATTATATACATATATAAATTGCATGCAGCTGCATGCATATTCCTAATAAGTGCACTCAAAATATTCTCCAGGATAGATCATAGGATAGAACACAAATCTAAACAACATACTCCTGAGCAACTAATTAATCAAAGTAAATGCAATAGGAGATAATAAATATTTTGAAACAATTGAAAATGAAAACTCAACATAACCAAAATCTATAGGATGCTAAAAAAGCAGTTCTAAGAGGAGAGTTTGTAGTGATAAATACAACCATTAGAAAAATAGAAAAATCTTAAACAACCTAACTTAGCACCTCCCTCCAATAACTAGAAAAAGAAGAAGAAACTAAGTCCAAACTTAGCAGAAGGAAGAAAGCAAAGATCAGAGTTTAAATAATTGAAATAAAAAAATTAAATGAACAGCTCGTTTTTTAAAAAAATAAACAAAATGGACAAATCTTTAGCTAGGATCACTAAGGAAAATAAAGATTCAAATAAATAAAAGCAAAATTAAAAGAGGAGACATTTAAACTACTATCACAGAAATATAAAGAATAAAAAAATAAGTGAGGAAATTAAAATTCAATGTTTTATTAACTGTATTATTATAAATTCAAGTTGTATAGTCAAAAGACAGCAAGAATATTAGTGTGTTTTTTAATTTAAAAAATACAAAGAATCATGAGATACTACTATGAACATTGGGTAACCTAGAAGAAATGGATATATTCTTAGAAACATATAATCTCCCATGGATGATAACAAAGAAATATAAAATTTGAACAGACCTGTAATAAGTAAGAAGAGTGAGTTAATATACAAAATTCCTAAACACAGAAAACCATGGGACCAATGTCTTCAAATGCAAATTCTGCTGAACATTTAAAGAATTAATACCAACTCTTTCTAAACTCTTCTTTAAAATGAGGAGGAGGGAATACTTGCAAACTCATTTATTTAGGCCAGAATTACCCTAAAAACAAAGGCAGATAAGTACATTACAAGGAAAGAAAACTATCACAAAAGAAAAAGGCAATTAACATAACGGGATATTTACAAACAACAGCTCCAACAAGGGCTTAATATCTAAAATATATAAAGAACATATACAAATCAAGACCCAACAAAAAACAATTGAATTAGAAAATGAGGAGAACAGACTTTCCTCCTAAGAAAACATACAAATGGCCAACAGATGTGTCCTATATGGCAGTTGGCAGCTTCTTTTATGCATTCTGAATTAAGGAGGGAATGTAAGGAAGATTACATGAAGGTTT
The DNA here is from genome assembly GCF_951640355.1 of Cnephaeus nilssonii. Taxonomy (NCBI): domain Eukaryota; kingdom Metazoa; phylum Chordata; class Mammalia; order Chiroptera; family Vespertilionidae; genus Cnephaeus; species Cnephaeus nilssonii. The sequence goes on along the minus strand of NC_137084.1, from coordinate 39,301,418 downwards.
GAGAAAGCAAGGTGGGGATTGACTTAGACCATAGTTAACATTATGTGCTCTCTTTCAGGTGGTTTCTAGGTAGTTTTGCTTCTGAGGGGTCTGAAAAAAGCCATTTCAAAAAAGGTGTGTTAACTTAGATGCACAGAAACAATGGACAAGGCGGGCCTAAGGCAAAGCTACTCCTTTTATTAAATAAGCTCTCTGCCTGGGCTGTGACTACCCACCATGACCTGCCCAGTTAGGAATTTATGGTCAGAGCACCCTTTTGTATCCACTCTTTTTCTTTTTCCTACCCCTACTTCACTTTCTTCCCTTTGAAATCACATTGTGCCATCTTTCTCAGCCTCATAGTTTCCTTAATGTTGTACACTGAAAGGGAGCAGAATATGCCACCCCAATATGTTCTGGATTGGCATGTGGATAGTTGAGTTGAAGGCAATGAAGACCCATCTGCCTCAGGAAAAGCTTTTTATTGCTCTCTTAACTGCCTGAAAGAATTTAGATGGGCCCGTACCTGGAAGAGAGCTATTACCAGAAATACCTTTTTATGTTAGACTTATCAACTGGCCTGGCAAACTTTGTTTAGCAAACATTTGCTCTTCTCATCTCATGTGAATTGTCTTTCTTCCCTTTGAAGCCCCAGACCCCAACCTCTTCTCCTTAGCTCAGGATGGTACATGCGCCTCCATTGCCTCACTGCCTTGAGTCTTCATGTTTCTCTGGGGCTACTATATGTATGTAATTACATGTGGTTTTCTCCTGTTAATCTCTCCTAAGTCAGTTTAATTATTAGACCAGCCAATGAACCCGGAAGGGCAGTAGGGAAACTCTCCTCCCCTCCAATATTGTGTTACCTCAGCCTTCCCCATCTTCCTTGCTCAGGTTTCAACACTCCTGACCACTCAGTTCAAGTTTCTCATTGGTGAAGCCTTCCTTTTACTTCCGGATTTAGTTCGTGCCTCTCTTTTCTGTGCTTACAATAGCACCTGTTACCTACATGAGCCATAATAACAATGTTAAACTTCTCCTGGAGCCCTTTCCTCCAGGAGAACAGCAATGGTAAAAGAAATATATTCTCCTTTTTGTGTTCTAATAAACAGCTGGCTGCAAAGAACCGCTCTTTCCCTTATGACTTAGAGAGATAAGACTCACCAATGTCTCCCCTTATAATGAGGGCAGACACAGACCCTTTAAATTCTCATGCTTTGCCTCATAAATAAGGTTAGCTGAGATGTTTGTCCTCACCGATCAATTGAAACAATTGAAACAAAGTGGAACTAAAATTCATAATGCAACTTAAAGACGAGTTAAGCTTCTCACCTTACTCCAGGCTCCTGAACTCTGAATTAAGCACCTCCTGACCCAGAATACAACCCATCCTTAATGATACCTCCTAAGAATCAGCAGACTCTTACAATCCTGCTCCCTTAATACCCTTTTCTTTCTAGAAGAACCTTCTTGTCCCTTTCCCTATAAAATAAAATTCTCTTCTGCAGAGAAAAGCTTAACTCATGTTTTAAATTGCATTCTTTCAGACACTTGCAGCTCTATGTATGTTTCTCTCCCCACCCCCATTACAATAGTCTCCTTCCCCTTATTGTAATAATTCTTTCAAATAAAGTATTTTACCAAGTTTAGATTTTACTTTTATTTGATAATCTAAATTACTAAATTGTTTCATTATCTGTTTAGATATTGTATTTCCTTTCCTTCAGATTTGAAGCTGTGTGTGTTTTTTTTTTTTGTGTGTGTGTGTGTGTATGTGTGTTTTAAGAATGACAATGCCAGTTTCATGCAGTTTTCTTAGTATGTCTTAACCTGCCTGTGTCTCTGACTGTTCCCTATGACTAGTTCCATCAATTTCTGTTTTTTATTTAGTCTCAGAGTCTGTTGTTGTATCTTTTTGTCTCCCTCATATTCCTCCTTCTTCACCTACCTGTCTCCTTGAGGCCAAGCTCCTGTTTTCAGATTAATCCAGAGAGACCTGCGTGTAGAATAGGTTCCTTCCCAGAGTCTGGTAAGCTACTGACTTTGGTCTCCAGCCCAGACTTAGGTTCCTGCTATGGTGGTGGAGGTCTTTGAGGTCACCCCCAAATAGGAAGGGAAAAACTGGTTCCACACTTCTTATTGGTTATTTTTATCTTTTTAAAAATTCAGCTGATTAAAAGGAATCCCTTGTTTGCTTGTTCATTTTTTTAATTGTGACTCCTGGGTTTTCAAATTATTCCAAATAGAAGACTAATGTTGATGTGAATGTGTGTGTGTGTGTGTGTGTGTGTGTGTGCGCGTGCGCGTGCGCACGTGTGTATACCATAGTTGGAGGTGGGTGAGCACAAGGGAGAAGCTTTCAATACTAATTAAAATTGTTAGTTTTTATTTCCCATACAAGACTTTTTGCTAAAAGTAGCTGGGTTTTTGTTTGTTTGTTTGTTTGTTTTTTACTGTGGTTGATTTAAAAATTAGCAAAATTTTTAATGTCATATTAGCTGATTTGAATGATTCAATTCAACACTAAAGTGAGCTAAACTCTAAAAGCATATTGTGTGCTTATGGTGAGAAGGAGAGAATTTCACTGCTCTCTTTTACATTAGAGCTTTTTAGTGATGTTATTTCTGACTGCTTTCCCCTGTGAAATGGAGTCACTAATGTGAAGGGGCCCTAAAGTGGAACTGAGAGGCCCCTGGGAAGTTGGTTTTATTCACTTTCACCACCAGATGGAACATGAACTTTTACACTGCCAACCACAAGTGGCTACATCCTGTTGCAGTTCTCAGAATGAGGCTCATTTCTGAGAAATCCAACCTAGCAACTAGCTTATAACCTAGTCTCTATAGACTAACGTTATTTTTGCCTACACCAATCATAATTCTTTCAAAACAAGTATGTAAGCCTTTAGTTTTGCCTTTTAAAGTCTTTCTCCTTTCTCTCACATCCCGCCCTACTTAAAGCACTTTCCAGGTTCCTGCTGAATCTATGTCTCCAGGTAAAACCCCCTATGATCCCAAATAAACTTTTGATTTGATTCGTAGCCTCAGTTCTTTCTTGTTTGACACCCTCAAACCTAAATCCCATGTACAGCATTTTGTTTTGTTGAGTATTATCTTTGTCCAGGTTCTAATTCATGGTAGTATTGCTTGTAGATAAGTACCTCCTGCCCCACTGTTCTTCTATTTCAAACTTTATGTCTGACACACACATATTCTTTCCAATGGACCTCATACTCATTTCTCCATTCCTCCAGAAATCCTACCCATGTAGTCTCATATTACTTCTACCCACACCCAGTATACCTGCACCATTCCACCTTCATGGACTATATTGAGCTCTTCTGTGCTGTTCTCCCATAGCATTTAGTATACACTTGTAATTCTCTTATCACATGGTGCTGCATTGTATCTGTTTGCTTGTTTATCTGATGTCTCCCAAACTTCAAACATCCACCTTTCTGGGCTCCTCCCTGTTTGGGGGCGGGGATCTGTCTTTTTCATTTTTATATCCTAGTTCCAACAAAGTGCATGACATACATAGATAATCAAGAAATGTGTGATGATTGAATAAGAAAAGCAGCATATCTCTCTGAGCTTGTTTTTTTCATGTATGTGTGAAGATATTAATAGCTATTTCAGTGAGTTAACATGAGTAACAAAAAGGGCTGGCATATTATCTTACCAATAAGACATCTTTTCCTACTCTTTTTGCTTAGTGTAGGAGCACAGGTGTTTTCTAATAGTCAAGTTTTTTTTCCACTTTCCCCCGTTTTACTGAGAAACAATTGACACACATCACTGTATAAGTTTAAGTCATATGACATGATCATTGGATTTACATATATTATGAAATGATTACCACAAAAGTTTCAGCTAACATCCATCATATTTAAAAAAAAAAGTATCATATTTCAGGAAGGAAAAGAGAAGGAGAGAGAGATAGAAACATCAATGATGGAAAAAACATTGATTGGCTGCCTCCAGCACGACCCACACTGGGGATCGAGCCCGAAACTTAGGCGTGTGCCCTGACCAGGAATTGAACAGTGACCTCCTGATTCATAGGTCCATGCTCAACCACTGAGCTACGCCAGCTGGGCCATCCATTATCTCTCTATATATAAAAGCCCAGCGTCCAAGCAGCGGATAACCGGAATGACCAGAATGACAAGTCGCTATGATGCACACTGCAGTGGCCAACCAGCCCAATACAGCCCAATTGGACCCTCCCCCCAACCATCCACATCCCCTCCCCCCCATTGTCCCCGCCCCCAATGGGCCCCCATTGGTGTGGGCCGGCTGGACCCCATCAGTGCATGAATTTGTGCACCAGGTCTCTGGTATTATATAGATACAAGAAAAAAAAAGGAAAGATATAAAATAAGAAAAATGTTCTCCTTGTGATGAGAACCCTTAGGATTTACTTTCACAACAACTCTCCTCTATATCACACAGCAGTCAGTGTTGGCTATAGTCATCATGTTGTACATTACATTTCCAGTACTTACTTGCCCTATAACTGGAAGTTTGTACATTTTAGCCAGCTTCCTCCAATTTCTCCTCCCCACCTCCAATTCTTGTAGCTACAAGTATGATCTTTTTTTCTGACTTTTTTTTCTTTTTCTTTCTTTTAGATTCCACATGTAAGTGTGATCAAGAGCTTTCAGATTCATTCATGTTGTCACAAATGGCAGGGTTTCCTTTTTGTTTTATGGCTGAATAGGATTCAATTGTATATTTATACTACAACTTCTTTATGCACTCATCCATTGATGGATCTTTAGGTTGTTTCCACATCTTGTGTATTGGAAATAAGGCTGCTATGATCATGGAGGTACAGATATATCTTTCAACTTAGTGTTTCATTTCCTCTGGATATATTCCCAGAAATGGAATGGCTGGATCATATAGCATTTTTGTTTTTTATTTATTTATTTTTATTGTAGACAGTATTATATATGTACCCCCTGTTTCTCCCCATTTCCCCTTCCACTCAACCTCCACCTCACCCCAGGCCTTCAACATACTGTTGTCTGTGTCCATGGGCTATTCATCTATACATACATGTTCTATGATTAATCTCTTCCAATCCTCTCTACCCGCATCCCCTCTGAGATCTGTCAGTCCATGCCCCTGGTCCTATTTTTATCATCAGTTTATTTTGTTTATTAAGTTCCACATATAAGTGAGATCATGTGATATTTGTCTTTCTCTGACTGGGTTATTTCACTTAGCATATAAATCTTCAGGTCTATCCAGGCTGTTGCAAAGGGTAAGAGTTCTTTCTCATTTTATAGCCACATAGTATTCCACAGTATTCCATAGGAGATGTAGCATAGCTTTTTTATCCACTCATCTACTGATAGGCAGTTGCCCTGCTTCCAGATCTTAGCTATTGTAAGTAATACTGCTATGAAAGAGGGGTACATGTATTCTTTCTGATGGGTGTTTCAGTATTCTTAGGATATATTCCCAGAACTGGAATCACTAGGTCAAACAACAGTTCCATTTTTAAGTTTTTGAGGAAACCCCATACTGTTTTCCACAGTGGCTGCACCAGTCTGCATTCCTACTAATAGTGACTAGGGGTGCCTTTTCTCCACATTCTTGCCAGCACTTGTTGTTTGTGGATTTATTGATGATAGCCATTCTGGCAGGTATGAGAGGAAACCTCATTGTAGTTTTAACTTGCACCTCTCTGATAGTGACATTGAACATTTTTTTCATGTGTCTCTTTGCCATCTGTATGTCCTCTTTGGGGAAGTGTCTATTCAGATGCTTTACCCATTTGTTAATCAGATTGTTTGTCTTCTTGGAGTTGAGTTGTATATGTTCTTTATATATTTTGGAAATTAACCCCTTATCAGATGTATCATTGGCAAATATGTTCTCTCATACAGTGGGTTCCCTTTGCATTTGGATGATGGTTTCCCTTTTCATTCTTTTGCTGTGCAGAAGGTTTTTAATTTGTTGTAGTCTTATTGTTTATTTTATTCCTTTGTTTCTCTTGCCCTAAGAGATGTATTGGTGAAAATTCTGCTATGTGAGATGTCTGAGATTTTGCTGCTTATGTTTTCTTCTAGGATTTTCATGGTTTCGTGACTTATATTGTCCATTTTGAGTTTAGTCTTGTGTATGGTATAAGTTGGTGGTCAAGTTGCATATGGCATTTTTTAAACACTGTATCTTCTTTATTTCACACTCTTTAATTTCAGAACAAAATAAACAAACATATCACAATACACACTATCCAAATTCAATATCAAATGTGGGTTCATTAAAATTTTTATAACCAGTGTTTTGAACTCTGCATCTGGTTAATTTGTCTCTGTTTTGTTTAGTTCTTTGTTTGAAGGACAGATTATTTACTTTTTTTCAATAATTTGAATATGTCATCCCATAGTGTGCAATAAATTCCCTGGGGAGGTGAGGCCACCAATTTTACTCTGGGGATGGGGGAAGGCACATGTGCCTTCTTTTCGTGTGCCCTGGTAAGTTGGATTGTGAAGTGGGCTATGCTCACTGTGTGCTCTGGTTATATTCCCTTGTCACATAGGCTGAAGACTGTATTCAGTAGGAGTAGGAGTTAAATAACATGCTGAGATGCAGTGGGAGAAGCAAATATACAGCCAGTAAAGCTCTTTGTGTCTTAACTCAAGGTGACCCTCACCCCTGGCCAAACAGGTCCATTGGCTTTGCTATGCAAACTACCCTGCCTGCCCTTCCCTGGGCTTCACAGTTCCCTAGATGGAAATGGGAGGCACTGCTCCAGGCAATTCTCAATTTTCCAAATAGGCTCTCTGAGCCAAGAGCTATCTTCAGCCTCAGCTGTGAAGTGATCATCTGCCTGTGCACACTAGGGGAACTCCTCATACCCAGTACTATCTTTGCTCTTGGCTTTGCTCTGGGGGTGATCAGAGAGTATCTTTCTAACTCTCATTCAAGCATTGTTGGGCTACACAGCATCTACTTTCTCTTGTAGCCCCTCTGTCAGATGTGGCCTGGATACACTCTCCACAGTGGGTGGGGCTGTGACTTAGCTCCTTGTCTAGGCTCAGGCTCTGAAGCAGGCCACACTCTTCATTTGAGTATCTGGATCAGGCAGATCTGTACCCTTAAAGTCCTTGGTCAGAGCACACCACCAGCTTGATTCTGCTAGTTGGGATTAATATTGGGCACTGCAGATATGAACTCAGTCTATCAAGATCTGCATGCTGGTTATTGCCAGCCCCTCCCCACTTCTCTGATACCATCAGATTCTCAGTGGTTGAGCCCCAGATTCTGCTGTAGTTCCTATTATGTAAGATCAGAGTAGGGGCTTGCTCCCATAAAGTGATCCACAGTGTATGGGGCTGGGCTGGTGTGGGAGCCACACCAGAGATGCAGGATAGTCCAGGCTAATTAGAGTGTGGAAGCCCTATCTAGACTACGCCGGATTCCTCTGAACATAGGAATTTTTTTTAAGGGAGAGTGGGAGAGAGATGGAAAGACAGAGAGAAACCTTGAGAAACACATCAATGGGTTGCCTTCTGCATGAGCCCTGACCAGGGCTTGAACCAGGGAGGAGCCTGCAACCGAGGTACGTGCCATTGACTAGAATCAAACCTTGGGACCCTTTGGTCCACAGGCTGATGCTCTATCCACTGAGCCAAACCAGCCAGTGCTGAACATAGGAATCTTAATCAAGATGTCCCAGGACTACACACAGATGCAGGTGCACAACAAGGTCACTACTTGGAAAGAAGCCTTTGTCTGTGTATCATAATACGTTGCTGACCAGCCAGTGTGCTGGGCAGAAAAGGGAGGCTCAGAGGTAGCTACAATGTGAGGCTACAGAAGAGGAGAGGTTGGAGAGGCTACTGAGGCTACAGGTCTAAGAGAGACCTCAGGTACTATTGCTATGTGAGGCTGCGAGTACAGAGGTAGTGTGCAGCTGCTCAGATAACAGCTGTGGGTACAGAGGCTAATGTGGCTTTGTGGGAAAGACTTATTTACCAGTCATTGTACGGTTGCCTATATGGGAATGTTGTGCCACTCGCTCCTACAATAAAGACTCATTCTCATATACCTACAACTTCTCATGGCTTCTCCATCTAAGACCCGGCGTCCCAGGATGTCCAGACCCAGGCAGAGGGGCTCAGACCCAACACATAATTAGTGAGCAGAGGATAGAGGAGGAACTTGGACTAAGTTCCCAACAGTAAGTGTAGCGAGCAGGGTTCAAGAAGGAACCTTCTCTGACACTTGGCACAGTCGGGAAGAATTTAGAGTACGGACTCAGAGAGCATCTGTGCTCCAGCTGTGCCAGAGCAGTGCTCCCTCACAGCTGGTTACCCTCCCTTGGGTCCCTTTCCCGCTGGAGGAACCAACAGCTCAGGGGAAAGCTCTCTATGTGGTGTGGTACTTGCCTGAGGAAAGGCCATGCGGTCAATAGGCAGCTGCCTCTCTTACCTCCTAATGCAGTGTTTCTTGGTTTCTGTGGTGCAGGGGTTGTTTCAGGTTTTCCCTCTTGTTCTAGGATTCCTTCTGTGGTGGCTTGTTTTTGAATCATTGTTAGTTGTTTTTCTTGTGACGGGGGATGAAGTCAGGAATGACCAATTGCTCCTGGTGACATATCTCTAAGCAAGAGTTTTAAAGTCAGTCAGAGACAGGTTTGAGTCTAGGATTTAAAGTTAAGTGCTAGTTATATTTACTTAAACCTTGGATGTGAGGAGCGTGAACTAAGGAATGAGGAGCAGCTGAGTAGTGGAATGTTTTTGTGCCATTAGTACTATCTGCCTCACAGAATGTTAATAGGTGTAAAATGCTTGGCTTAAAGCAGTTGTTCCAGCGTGAATTTTTTTCTCCCTGGCACAGGTGATTTGAAGACCTAATTGATCAAAACAAGAGGCATAAACGGGAATGTCTCCAGCAGCAATGTTCCATCAAGTGCTTAATTCAAACTTGTACGTTTTTCTCTGAGTGCCACCTTGTTGCAGTTCTTGGGGAGTTATTTTCCCTCTTTTGCTGGGTCTGGTGTCTTTGCCTATGTCTTGTCTAGTGCTATGCTATGATCCATCTCAGACTCCCCCACAGTGTGAGCACTTTCTCAGTATACGGTATGATCTTAGTAAATGTCGCCTAAATAAATGAAGCACGGTAAGCAATCCCTGGGCCTAAGGAGTTCTTTCTACCACAGCTGCTTCCTGTTACTCAGGTCAACCCTCAGGACTGAGAAGAGACTTTGTTTCACTTTCAGGTCTCATCTCAATTCTCAGAAACTTCTGTTTTTCACAGGCTCTTTGTTAACCAATAACTGAAATTTATTTGCAAGATGTTTTCTGTAGGTTTCATGTTTGCCAACCAGTTTTCCAATTTAAGTTACATTTGAAAAATTCTAACCTTATTCTGAATAAACAAAGGGAAAAGGAATCCACTGAGACCTCCCTAGCGATACTAGAGCAAGTCAGTGACCCAGGGGCCCATCCAGGGCCGGAACTAGAGTGAGGCCAGAGAGGCACCTGGGGTGCAAGGGACCTTGAGAATGAAGAAGTCCATGAGTTTTCCACCCTAGTTCCAGCCCTCCCCCCAGCTTTGACTAAAAGTCATGTGGAGTGAGACAATCCATCTCTAAAACACTGATTAGAGAGAAAAGAGCAGCTGAGATTACCGAGTCTCTGCTGCCTAGCATTTCCCCATGATCCTTTCTTTTTAGCTGGCTCATCTTTGGCTAAGAGAACATATCTTTTAAAGGACTCTATTATCCTCTTTTGCAGTCTCTTGGGAGATACTTGCCAATAAGAAAGAGAGGGAGAAAAGGAAGAAAAATCAGATAACTCAGGTGAATTAGCAACAATCTAGTCTTCCTTTGTTTCAACATCAAAGGTGTTGGTGTTTTCCCTTCACCAAACAAATCTGCAACACCAACCAGGTGACCTGCACTGTTGCTCATTCTGACACTATCTACCTGGATACAGTGTCAGGTCCCACAGGTTAAGGGCTCAGCCCCATCTTCAGATTCCAATCTCAAGCAGCAGGTCCCCCGGGTACTTACTCGCTTCTGTCAAACTTGGCTACAAATCAGAAGTTCTCACGAACCCCTTGTCAGGTTCTATTAACCTAGAGTGGTTCACAGAACTCAGGGAAACTCTGACTTATATTCACCAGTATATTAAAGGATATGCTGGTAGATACAGATGAAGAGACTCACCAACATATTAAAGGCATGGTTGGGAAGGGTTTGAGGGCAAAAGCTTTTGTCCCATTGAGTTGAGGTGCAGCACCTTTCCAGTTAGGGTTGTATTCACCAACCTAGAAGCTCTCTGAAACCCATGCTATTGGGATTTTATAGATGGTTTCTCACGCATTATATATCATGGATTTCATTTTCAGCCCCTCAACCCTCTCTGGAGATGTGGTGTGGGTGGGACCTAAAATACCTACCTTCAAATTATTGCTTTTATTTTGTGGTACCAGTTCCCATGCAGGTGCCTATCTAGACTCTCCTAGGTATATGGCATGCCGGGGAATTGAACGCTGAACATTTTGGTGTATGGGACAATGCTTCAACCAACTGAGCCATCCAACCTGGGCTAGGTGGCATGTTTAAGCACTGTTTGCCAGGCTCTTATCTAAGGGCCTGACATTTATGATCATATTCAGTCATCCTAAAAACATCAGGAGATCCTCAAGAGTCCTATTATCATCACCACTTTTAAGATGAGCAGATGGAGGCACCAAATTCAATTTAGTGTCCAAAGACACACAGATGATAAAGAGGGAGCAGACATTCATACTCAGCACTGTGGACAGTCCTTCCCTTCCCTCCCTAACCCAAAACTGTAATGTCCCCTATTAACAAAGAAAGTTCACCAGCTTTTAAATGACAAAAAAGCAAGGCTTTAAACAACATGTACAAAACAGTTCAATAAAAAACATATATGAACAGCTCTCCACCCCCAAATAGGAAACTTTATAGGCTATTTTTGCTTCTGTCAAAATTACTGAATTTTCTTTGTTTTGATAATGACCTTGGTTTAGTTTTATAAAATAGCTTTAACTTTTACATAATAGTTTAGCTTTATAAATTAAGCACTTAATATGACTTCTATAAAGAAAAAATAATTTGAGATGTAACAAATCTCTATCCTAATAACAATTCCTGCTATGTGAGCCAGGTTATTTTGGAGCTTCTTAATGAATTTAAGAATCTTTTCTTCTAAATTTCCCTACACCCTTTGTAACCAGATCTTGCTTGGCTTTCCTGCTTCATTTCCTTCACTTCTTCCTCAAATACTAAATCCCAGATGTACCAAGTTACTTACTTGGAATTTCTCAACCAAGACTTACTGCTTCATAACTCAGTGCACTTATACCTGCAGCTCTTGGTGCCTGGAATGCCCTCACAGCTGACTTCTCTCCCCCATGCTTGATGAATGCATACTTTATTCAAGATTCAGCCATTTCCTCTGACATTCTTCATTGACCTCCTCCTTTCTTGGTACTCCAGTAAGCCTTGTGTGCACCACTTTCATACTACCTGTCTACTGTGCTGTGTTCATGTGGTTATGACCTATCCCTCCAATTGGCCTTTTGGGTCCTTGAAAAATCATCCCTGTATTCTCTATACTAGCATGGTGCTTTGAATGGAGAAGGAATATACTTAATGCTGAATGTATGTGAGTATTTGTGAGTGCCAGGTTCTCTTTCCTCTTAGAAATTATTTTCTCAGTCTCCTTCATAGATTCTACATCCTGTCTGTCCCCTAACATCTCATCTCAGCCTCCTTTCCCCCCAACATATACACTCTGAATCACCCCATTCATTTCCTTAGTTTTAATTTCTGACAACTCCCAAATCTGTTCTCACAGTGAAGAACTCTTTTGCAAACTCCAGCATCTCAAACTCAGCACTTACAAAATTGAACTACTTTATGTGTCTTTTATCCTGTGGTATAAAAAGATAAATGTAGGAAAGTTTCTGAGACAATTTTTTTAAACAGCAATTTGAAATTATATCAGAAAAAGGATATTAAGTTTTACGTGACAACCCTAGAAATAGCTTTTGTATTTTCTTTGCCTTGGAGTGAACAGTATAAAGCTTTAATCCTAGGCTCCCCCTGCTGGTCACATGGTGATCTGTCAAGGTATCTGTGAAGTCATAGTATAAGCAAGACTCACCTCCTAGAGCAGTGATCAGCAAACTGTGGCTCCTGAGCCACATGCTGCTCTTTGGCCCCTTGAGTTTTTAGCAAAGGCCAGCTTAGGAGTACCCTAATTAAGTTAATAGCAATGTACCTACCTATATAGTTTAAGTTTAAAAAAGTTGGCTCTCAAAAGAAATTTCAATCGTTGTACTGTTGATATTTGGCTCTACTCACTAATGAGTTTGCCGACTACTGTGACCTAGAGCATCAGGTTTGACAGACCTTCTGTGTGTGTGTGTGTGTGTGTGTGTGTGTGTGTGTGTGTGTGTTTGTGCAACGTACAATATTTAAGTTTTAAGGACTGAAAATACTATTTTTATATTGTGATACACAATGCAAAATGTCAGAAGAGTTTAAACTCCTTTCCTCAAAATATAGGCACACAGAACATTTCTATTATTAGAGAATCTCAAGTACAGCTCTCAAATTCATGCCCCAGAGTCAGAGACATGAATTACAATATGCCCAGTTATTTAAGGGCACAGAGAAGAAAGCCTTCAGTGTATAGACACCACCCATTAGTGAGAGGAATCTGGGGAAGGGAGTAGTTAGTGAGCTCTAAATATCAAGCTAGCTGAATAATTTTTGGAGTGGAGCCAAGCCTCCTGCTCGCTCTGTGGCCCGCAGCCATTTCTCTTGGGATTGATGTATCTTCTATAATTGAAACTTTGTATCCTTGAGTGGAGGCCTGGGCCTGCCAGAGTGTGTGGAAAGCTTGGCTTCCTCTGTTGCCAGGGAAACCCAAGCCTCCCTTCTGGTAGCCATCTTGGTTGGGGTTAATTTGCATACTTGCCCTGATTGGCTGGTGGGCATGGCCTGGCTGGTGGGCGAGGCTTATGTAGCGGAGTGATGGTTAATTTGCATATTACTCTTTTATTAGAGAGGATATGTAAATATAAATTCATGCAATGGGCCTCTAATCCTATCTAATAAAGAGGGAATATGCTAATGGACCATCACTCCATCACAAAGATGGCTGCACACACAGCTGAGGCCAAGTTCCCATAAGGAGCCTTAACGAGCAATCAGCAGGGACCTGAGGCTACGCCCTCCCCTGCCCCCGTGGGGCTTGACAGGGGACCTCAGGCCCTGTTCCCCACCCAGCAGGGCTTGACAGGGGATCTCAGGCTACGCCCCCCACCTGGTGGGGCTTGACAGGGGATTTCAGGCCGCACGCCCCACCGTGTGGGGCTTGACAGGGGACCTCAAGGTGCGTTTCCCGTCCTGGTGCTGGGCTAGGGGACCTCAGGCTGCTCCCCCCACCCCAACGCCAGGCCGGGGGACCTCAGGCCGCGCCCCCAACCAGGTGGGGCTTGACAGGGGACTTCAGGCCGTGCCCCCCACCCCATCACCAGGCTGGGGGACCTCAGACCGCAACCCCCGCCTGGGTAGGGCTTGACGGGGACCTCAGGCCTTGCCCCCTGCCTTGGCGCCAGGCCGGGGAACCTCAGGCCATGCCCCCTGCCTGGCGGGGCTTGACGGGGTACCTCAAGGTGCGCTTCCCGTCCTGGTGCTGGGCTAGGGGACCTCAGGCTGCTCCCCCCGCCCCAGTGCCAGGCCAGGGGACCTTAGGCCTCGCCCCTGACCCTGGCACCCGGCCGAGGACCTCAGGCCGCACCCCCCGCCCCAGCACCGGGCCAGGGGACCTGAGGCTGTGCCCCTCTGCCTGGCTGGGCTTGACAGGGGACCTCAGGCCATGCCCCCCACACAGCGGGGCTTGATGAGGGAACTCAAGGTGCACCCCTCAGTGCTGGGTCGGGGGAACTCAGGCTGTGCTCCCGCCTAGCGGGGCTTGACGGGGGACCTGAGGCTGTGTCCCCCTGCCAGTGGGGCTTTATGGGGGACCTGAGGCTGCACCCCCCTCCCGGTGCTGGGCCGGGGGACCTGAGGCTGCACCCCTTCCCCCCCCGCCCGGCAGGGCTTGATGGGGGAACCTCAGGCCATGCCCCCCACCCAGCGGGGCTTGACAGGGGATCTCAGGCCGTGTCCCCCACCTGGCGGGGCTTGACGGAGGACCTCAAGGCATGCACCCCCCCCCCCCCCGGTCTGGGCTGGGGGACCTCAGGCCACGCCTCCTGTCCTGGCGCTGAGCCAGGGGACCTAAGGCTTTGCCCACTGCCCGGCAGGGCTTGACAAGGGTGGGACTGGTCGGGTCTAGATCTAGCCCAATGCAGGGGGGGTGGGGGGCCAGCCGGGTCCGGGTCTCATGCGATTTTGAGGTGCATGTGGGTGGGCAGGGACTTGACTCTGGGTCCTGTGGTGAGCCCCAGACTCTGACAGGAGGAAGGTTTTCATATACATTTTACTAATTTTCTTTCATCTCTGACATTTCTATTATAGAGAAAGGGCAAATAGCAATATTAAATTATTTCCTCTAATCCCCTTTTAATGTGCACGAATTTCGTGCACCGGGTCACTAGTATATATATATTAGAGGCCCATTGCAGGAAGATTCCTGCAAGAATAGGGCTTCCTGCAGCTGTCTCCGCTGCCCCGCCTGCTTCCCTCCCTTCTCCACCACCCCGCTTGCCTCTCCACAGCTTCGCTCCCTTCTGCAGTGCTTGGCTTCCTTCTACGCTGTCTTCAGTCTTCACTCTGTGCCTGGATATACAAATTAACCACCATCTTGTTTGGGTTAATTTGCATAATCACTCCTGATTGGCTTGTGGGCGTGGCTTGTGGGTGTAGCGAAGCTACGGTCAATTGGCATGTTTGTCCTTTATTAGATAGGGTATCCTATCTAATGAAAGAGTAATATGCAAATTTACCATACCTCCGCTATGCCCACAAGCCACGCCCACCAGCCAATCAGGAGTGAATATGCAAATAAACCCAACCAAGATGGCTGCAGCCACAAAGAAAGCAGGAGGGAGGCTTGGGTTTCCCTGGCAATGGAAGAAGCCAAGCTTTCTGCCTGCCCTTGCTGGCCCAGGCTTCCACTCAATGCTACAAAGTTTCAATGATAGAAGATAAGTAAATCCCAACAAAAATGGTGGCAGTCACAGAGCAGAAGAGAGCAGAAGGCTTGAGTTGCCCCTGGAGATGGAGGAAGCCAAGCTTTCTGCCTGCCCTGGCTGGCCCAGGCCTCCAGGCTACAAAGTTTCAATTATAGAAGATAAATAAATCCCAACAAAAATGGCTGCGGCCATGGAGCGAGCAGGAGGCTTGGCTCCACTCAAGGCTACAAAGTTTCAATTATAGGAGATAAATAAATCCCAGATATCAGGGCCTCCGCTTGGGACACTGGGGGGGCATGGCCAGCCTGCAAATCACCACAGGCTCTGCACCCAGGCAACCCCACACCCAAGGGAACCCCCACCCTGATTCGGGACACTCTTAAGGGCAAAACAGCTGGCCCCCACCTATGCACCAGGCCTCTATCCTATCTAATCCTCTCTAATAAAATGGTAATATGCAAATTAACCATCACTCCGCTACATAAGCCACGCCCACCAGCCAAGCCACGCCCACCAGCCAATCAGGGCGAGTATGCAAATTAACCCCAATCCAAGATGGCTACAGCCACAGTGAGCAAGGTTTCCCAGGTAACAGAACAAGCCAAGCTTTCCATAGCCGTTGCAGGCCTAAGCCTCCACTCAAGCTACAAAGTTTCAATTATAGAAGGTAAACAAATTCAAACAAATGGCGGCAGAATGGAGCTTGAGAGAGCAGGCCAGGGTTTCCGGCGGCAACAGGGTAAGCAAAGCTTTCCGCACACCCTGGCTGGGCTCACCTGCTTAAGGCTACAAAGTTTCAATTGTAGAAGGTGAATTAACTGCCACAGAGATGGCTGCCGCCCTGGAGGGAGCAGCAGGCTTGGCTCCGCTCCAGGCTACAAAGTTTCAATTGTAGAAGGAAAATAAATTCCAGATACCAGGGCCTCCCCTTGGGTTGCCAAGGGGCGTGGCCAGCCTGCAAACCACCACAGGCCCCTCGCTCAGGCCGCTCCACGCCCCAAGGGAACCCCACCCTGATCTGGGACACCCTTCAGGGCAAACCAGCTGGCCCCCACCTGTGCACCAGGCCTCTATCCTATCTAATAAAAGAGTAATATACAGATTGATCATCACTGCAACACACAATATAGCTGCCCCCATGTGGTCAAAGATCCTGCCCCCATGTGGACACAAGATGGCCACTGCAAGATGGCCAGCAGGAGAGGGCAGTTGGGAGGCACCCGGCCTGCAAGGGAGGGCAGTTGAGAGGGTCCAGGCTTGCAAGGGAGGGCAGTTGGAGGTGATCAACCCTGCAGGAGAGGGCAGTTAGGGGTGACCAGGCTGGCAGAGGAGGGAAGTTGGGGGCAAACAGGCTGGCAGGGGAGTAGTTAAGCATCAACCAGGCTGGCAGCGGAGTGGTTAGGGGGTGATCAGGCTGGCAGGCAGAAGCAGTTAGGGGCAATCAGGAAGGCAGGCAGGCAAGCAGTTGGGAGCCAGCAGTCCTGGATTGTGAGAGGGATGTCCGACTGCCCGTTTAGGCCCGATCCCAGGGATCGGGCCTAAACAGGCAGTTGGACATTCCTCCAGGAGTCCCAGATTGGAGAGGGTACAGGCTGGGCTGAGGGACAACCCCCCGCCGCGCACGAATTTCGTGCACCAGGCTTCTAGTAAAAGAATAATATGCAAATTGACTGTCACTCCAACACACAAGATGGCTGCCCCCATGTGGTCAAAGATGGCTGCCCCCATGTGGACACAAGATGGCCAGCAGGGGAGGGCAGTTGGGAGGGACCAGGCCTACAAGGGAGGGCAGTTGGGGGTGATCAAGCCTGCAGGGGAGGGCAGTTAGGGGTGAAAAGGCTGGCAGAGGAGGGAAGTTGGGTGCGATGGGGCCTGCAGGGAAGGGAAGTTGGGGAGGGACCCAGGCCTGCAGGAGAGAGCAGTTAGGGGCAAACAGGCTGGCAGGGGAGCAGTTAGGCATCAATCAGGCTGGCAGGGGAGTGGTTAGGGGGTGATCAGGCTGGCAAACAGAAGCGGTTAGGGGCAATGAGGAAGGCAGGCAGGTGAGCAATTGGGAGCCAGCAGTCCTGGATTGTGAGAGGGTTGTCCGACTGCCCTCGAGGGGTCCCAGATCAGAGAGGGTGCAGGCTGTGCTGAGGGACACCCCCCGCCCCCTCATGCATGAATTTCATGCAACGGGCCTCTAGTGTACATACACACACACACACACACACACACACACACACACACACATATACTGATTGGTCAGATTATTATGCGTTCAGAGATCATAATAATCTGGCCACTCAGTGTGTATTGAGCAGCTGTTTTGAATCAGGTCCTTTGGTAGATACAGGCATCCAGAAGAATGAATCCCAGTTTCTGGCTTCTGGAGCTCAGTTGAGTGAAGGATACAGACGTGCATTTGTGATGCAGCATGATGAAAGCTTTGGTAGGTGCATGCCCTGAGGAGTATAACTGCACACAGGAAGGGGCCTTGCTACATTTGAAGAGTGAAATGGAGTGTGGAGAATCCCTCAAAAAAGTGACTTCTGAGAAGAGGTTTGAACAAGTAGGAGCTACATTAAAACAGGCAAAGCATTATAGTAGAGGCAAAATCATGCACAAAGGTATGATATGGTCAGAAAATAACACATTGTTTCCTATGAAGGTAGAAGCAGATAATGATAGGAGTTGAGGCTGAGAGGTAGCTGAGACTCATCCATAGGAGGCCTTGGTGTCATGATAAAGGCTGGATTTTATCCCCAAATGGCAATGGTGAGTCCCTATATTTAATGCTGGTTGAGATCAGTGTTTTTCAGAAAAGGTTGTTGCAATCCATTAGTGAGCAGTAAAATCAATTACTGAATTGGGACCAGTACTTTTAAAAAGTGAACTAGAGAAGAGTGAAATATCAGTGTGCATATCTATAAATGTTTGTTGTGCTTCTGTTTCACTTATATATGAATATAACTATTGTGTTGTGAGGTAAAATGTTTTCTGGGTCTGCAGGTCAAAGTAAAAATAAATTGAGAAACACTAGACAAAGGTTAACTTTAATTAATTTAGGCCTGTCTATCACTGAACCATCAATAGCAAGAGGATGGAAATACTCTGACTGCTTTAGAGTACTCTGGGATGGATGTTTGGGAACCCACCCACTGTAGGAAAGTGTAACACAAGGAGGTAAATTCAGTAGATAATGGAAACATAGCAGTGCACCTTGGTTCACAAAGTGATGAACTTGTGTTTGTCCATGGTCAGAGGAGCCACCAGGAGATGCCATGTTTGTATATAGTTAGGTAGGTAAAAGGGGGAGGAGGGTTTCCTGGGTGGTAGAGACTGCATCAACCAAAGGTAGTGGGGATCATCAGTAGCGGTGCATTAGACTGTGAGCTCCTTGAAGTGGGCGGTTGTTTCTTCTCATATCTGTATCCCTTGTATTGAGGTGAGGGTCCAACACATAGCAAACATTTGATAAAAATCCTATCCCAGTGCAGAGGTGGGGAGCCTTTTTATTGCCATGGGCCATTTGTTTATCTATAGAATCATTTGCAAGCCATACAAAATTATCAACTTAAAAATTAGCCTGCCACATTTGGTCAAACATTTAATTAACTGAACCCTAATGCTTTGGCAGGGCCAGACTAGATGATTTTATGGGCCTCATACGGCCCATGTGTAGAACGATCCCCACCCCTGCTTATTGATGATGGGTGCTAGCAGATGCTTAATAAGCACTTAGGGAACTGCTGAAAACTACAAGGGGGGATATATAATGAGGGTAAATGGAAAAGCTATGAGGGTCAGCCACAATCCACCTATTGCCAATAATACTTAAATATGTCATTTTAATATTAAGAAAAGAGCTTTCTCTAGGAGTCAGGGATGACTCTAAGTTATCTAGCTGAGGGGAATGTTCATTCTAAGAAGACAGGAAAGGAATAAGTTTGGGGTACAAGCTTTCAGAGTTGTACGTTTATTTAATAAATGCTTTGATTGTCTAGTATGTTACTCAAATATAATGTCAGGCAGAGCTTTCTGGTAATAATGTGAAAGACAAGTTGGAGAAGTAGGAGGCATGGAGAGCCCTGCTGGGAATAGTTGAGTGTGTGATTAAAGAAGCTGAGTGAAACAGCACAAGAATAGCTGTCACTGAAGCTACTATCTGTCTGCTATACCAGAGACCTCTTCACCTTCAGGCTTGTCATCTAAGACAATGGGTGGGTAAGGTGGGCCCAATACACTCTGAAGGTTTGGGCTAAAATAAAAATCTCTCCTTTCTACCATATTGGGGATATGGGAACTGTTAGGCCCTGTTATGAAGCATTTAGACTAGGATGAAGCACTGAGTCTTCACCCTAGTCAAGACTTAGCCTTGAGGGATGGACATCCTGACTGGGGCAAGTTTGGCTTCACACTAATTAGTGTATATAAAGTAGCTTCCTACTTCTCAGATGTCCTGGCCATATGGAAGCTGGATTTCCCTTTTCTGAGTTCCCAGAGAGGCCCAAATTTGCCAATAAAAAATTTCTAGAAAATTCTCAGCAGGTTTAACTTCCTAATCCTCCTCCCTCTTCAACCCTCTCCTTCACTTCACCTCCCTTCCCCCACAAACCCCTATTCCAGTCCAAAAAGAAGTAGCTGATCCTGGAGTCCAAAATCCTCTGCTCAATGCTTGCACTCCTTTGGCCAGGATAGTAGTACATCTCAGTTCTGTTCCTCTTTCGAGGCCTATTCAGAGCTTGAGGGGAATATATGAGGGTACTATGTGATCCTGCCTAGAAACAGGAAGGGTACCAGATTATTATAGATGGTTATTATAGACTAGAGGCCCAATGCACGACAATTCGTGCAAAATGGGCCTTCATTCCCCTGGCTGCAGGCACTGCCTTCGCTCTGGATGGAGCCACCTTTTCACTCTGGCCCGGAGCTGCCTTTCTGCCTTCCCACGCTGCCCAGAGGCCCAAAGAGCGGGGGCAGTGTGGAACGCCTGTGTCATTGCCATGGTGATGGCACAAGCATCCCGCCCCGCCCCCGGCCATCTTTGTTGGTTTAATTTGCAAACTCACTCCTGATTGGGTGGTGGGCATCTTGAAGGTACGGTCAATTTGCATCTTACTCTTTAATTAGTGTAGATGGTTTCTCTCTCTCTCTCTCTCTCTCTCTCTCTCTTTCTCTCTCTTTTGGTGAGAGATATATAATTTATATATTTATTTATTTGGGAGAGAAAAAGAGGGAGAGAAAAACATTGAATTGTTGTTCCACTCATTTATGCATTCATTGGTTGATTCTTGTGTGTGCCCCGACTGGGGATTGACTGTGTAAACCTTGTATTCAGACAACATTCTAACCAACTGAGCTACTCAGTTAGGGCACAGATGGTTCTCCAACCCCTACCAGGACCTAGTCTTTAAGAAATCTCAGGGGCTCAATCTTTATGCTTGATGTTATAAGTCAATTACCTATGGGTCAGTTTGGCACTATAGGGTACATGCCCCATATAAACCAACATTAAGAAAAACAAGTGTGCTAACCAAATAAAACCAAGATCTAAGAGCCAGAAACATATACTGTGCATTTACTATCCCAGGAAGCCTGAGCATTTGGATAGTTCTCATTCTCAGAAATCTCAAAGGAAGGGGGAAAGTCAGTTTGCATATATTCACACAAGGGATTTTAGCTATTGTACAAAGAGAGGGTTATCTGGCTCCCTCAATGCTTCTGGGCTCCATTAAGACTGCCCATGTCACAACTCTAGCTCCAGTTCTTAGAGGTGAAGAGATTCAAAGACATAATCATGGGCAAGGATGAAGGCTGCATATCCTTTGACTCCAATTAAATCCCTGGTGTTTGAGGTGTGTGGGCTGTGGATGCTTGATTCCTGGTGCTGTCACAGCCCATATAGTAGCTGGTTTAGGGGCATAAGGCTGCTGTCTCTGTGAGGGGGTGGGAGGCAATTCCCTTTATACTCCATCACTGCCTACTTGCTTATTCCAATTTGGGATCAGCAGCATTCTCAGAACCCCTAAGCTGACCTTGGGACCAATGGGCCAGCACTTGAAACAGTTTTGGTATCAAGTCCTTCTCCTAGAGGGGGAGAGTTACCCAGAAGAGAGCAGAGTTAGGCACCACAGCAGACATTTACTTTCAGCACTCCCAAAGAGATAGGGTCTACACACACACACACACACACACACACACACACACACACACCAATGCTCTAACCAACTAAGCCACACTGGCCAGGGCTGTTTGCCTATATTTTTGTGTCTGACCTCAACTGAAACTGCACCTCAGTAAAAAAATAAATGTCATAAAAGACAAGTGTCAAACAACTAAGATAATTTATTTTAAAGTTAGTGCTTTAAAAGCAGGGCTATATTCTGCCACAAGGGCTGATGTCACAAAATGCACCATAAATGAGCTTGAAAGATCCTAAATTTTTATTAATTTACTATGAAAAGTAAGATATGTGGCTGAGTTTGACCGTTTAACTGTTAATTCTGCAAATTAACTTCCGTGTAGAATAAACTATGTGTTAGTGGATTAGTTTCAAAAAGTGATCATTTGAAGCCTGTATATATAGTTTACTCAACATTAGCCACAGCAATTGTTTAGAACTTAAACCCACAGAGGATTTTTGCTTGAGGGTTATTGTATCACTGACACTGTTAGCATTGTTGTGCAAGGTGATAAGAGTCAGCTTGATTTTTAGTTAATTTTATTAGAGTTTTTAATTTTTTACAGATGATTAGTCCTCTAATGCTGGTCTGCAGCTCATTCATTACTCCTCTAATGTGGAATGCAGCCAAGCTTCTCTCTCATTCAGGCCACCCCTCACCCTGCAGCCCTAACCAGTCTTTCAATTGGGGACAAAAAAAGTGGGCTTTACTTAGGATACTGGACGGTTCAGACTTAGAGGGCAGGGCTTACCAGGAGGGTCCCACTCCTTCCCCATGTCGAGTCCGCCCCTACCCCCTCAGGCCAGACCAGCACTGTGGACCAGAGCATCCCGCCCTGATCTTCTCAGGGTAACCTTTTATCTGGTCCACATGCGCCCTTGACGCCTCCATGCCTTCCTGTGGCACTAGTCCTGGAAGCAAGTTTCAAATAGGTGGATGCAGGACTGGGGAACAAGGCCCAGAGGGCGGAATATGGCCTAGGGCTATAGGAGGTCCTTGTTGCTCCCTTTCACTGCTCCTGTGGGGCTGCAACAGGAAACATAAAGGGAAACTACAGGGAGGGGTGGTTTGAAAGGACACTTTGTTGTTAAAGGCTTGGTGGACGGGTTTGCGCATGAGCTTCAGAGCCTGCCTGGTGGGCAACCTGGGGAAGGGCGAGAAGGGTGTGGACCCTTTCCAGGGCAGGCGAGCTGGGCGGGCTTCAAGCATTGCCTGTGCTCCTGGTCTGTGTGGGAACAGGCGCCCCCTCCTGAGGGGGGAGCCAGCCTTCGGGGTTCTATTGTGCTGCCTCAGGCTTCCTGTGGCCTGTAGAGCAATGGAAGCTCCACCTTGGAGCCTGATGAGAAAGTGAGTGTCTGAGGCGAGAGACGCCTGGAGGGTCGCGCTCCTGGGCTGGGGGCTCACCCTGCTATGGATGGTCGGAGCAGGCATGTCTGACACAGGGAGGGCGTCATTTTTGACACAGTTGTTTTCAGTAGTCATGGTGAAAGGAAAGCAGTAGCAACAATGTTCAGTTAAGAAACATAGTGAAAACTTACTTTTGTTGAGGTAGATACATATAATCATCCTAAAGAAAAAACACAAATTACTCAAAGAAAAGTAATGGATTAATACTTTTAAATTACATCAGTGTATTTTTTAAGGGATAAACATACTAAGCATTTATGTGTTAAGGTAACATACAATAACTTTATAGTTTCTGTTTCAGAGCCTGAATGCTTGTAAGTTTGCAAAAACATTGCTCTTAGTTATGGGTTGAATTGTGATTCTCCCACATCCAGCAAAGGATATATTATGTCCTAACATCTCCCAACCTCCTCCATCTCCCTTCCAGTGCCTAAGACTATGGCCTCATTTGGAAGGAGGGTTGCCCTTCAATTCGTTAAGATGAGGTCATACTGGAGTAGGGTGGGCATCTAATCCAAGTGACTGGTGTCCTTATAAAAAGAACAGGGGTGAAGAGACAGAGAGGGACACACTGAGTAAAGATAACCTCATGAAGAAACACCACACACACTGGGAGAACCCATGTGACCAAGAAGGCAGAGATCTGCATTAGGAAGTTGCAAGCCAAGGATTTCTGGCAAACACTGGAACCTAAGACAAGGGCATGAAACAGATTCTTCTCTAGATCCTTCAAAGAATGTATGACCCAGCTGACACATTGGAGCTATGAGACAATCCAGTTCATTTGTGTTAAGGTGCCCAGATGTGGCACTTTGTTACAGAAGCACTAGGAAAGTGATACACTTGTCTCCACATACTCATGTTCACTAGTCAGCATACTTAGAATGTGTCACTTGTCTTTGCTCATAGATCACCAGAGAACACTTCTTGTTAATTTTAGTTTTGAAAGGTTTATTTAGTTTGAAGTAACAGATAACAAATAATTAGGAAACATGGATATTTTGGTAGAAATTTATACAAATCACACTTCACAATAAATTGCAGAAACTACAATACTATGTCTTGTTTCTTTGAGATCAAATTTTGCAGCTTTCAGTGAACTCTATAAATATCTATTGGTAAACATTTCTGAAGATAGATCTTTTGCCAAGTTGGAGAAAATGAACATTGCCACTGACTTTGTTGTAAAACATAGAGGAAACCCAAGTGATGTTTAGAGAAATGGAGTTACACAGCTTTATTATGCCAGTGGTCTCAGAGGAGTCACCTCCAAAATCTGAGCAAACCAAAAGAGGTGGAAGTCCCTCTTTTATCCCCTTTTGGTGTCTTTGTCTCGCAAATATGGGTTTTACTTCCGGATCTTTGGCGGGCTTTGCAAAAAGCCCCAGTTGTAAGGGCCTGGCCTGGCGCCAGCGCTGATAATCCCCCTCTGGGGGCTGTGTCATGGTTTATGGTTTTATGGCCTCTGAAAAATGTAAGGATTTAGGTAGTAGGTCTTGTAATACTGGTTTGAGGAAAGGGAAAGTGACTTAATTATAGGTTATCAAGAATGTGCATTAGGGCTCCTCGCATTAGTTCCGGTCGCGGAGAAGAGACCGCCAGACCGCCGCTGTTGTCGCCACATCTGGAATTTCTGGCCCTTTTCTCTTCGCCTTAAATTCGGGTGTCTTTTATGAATAATCAAAAGCAGCAAAAGCCAACGCTATCAGGCCAGCGTTTTAAAACCAGAAAAAGAGATGAAAAAGAGAGGTTTGACCCTACTCAGTTTCAAGACTGTATTATTCAAGGCTTAAGTGAAACTGGTACTGATTTGGAAGCAGTAGCAAAGTTTCTTGATGCTTCTGGAGCAAAACTTGATTACCGCCGATATGCAGAAACACTCTGACATTCTGGTGGCCGGGGGAATGCCGGCCCCAGGTGGTACACTGGCAGATGACATGATGCGTACAGATGTCTATGTTTGCAGCACAAGAAGACCTAGAAACCATGCAAGCATTTGCTCAGGTTTTTAACAAGTTAATCAGGCGCTACAAATACCTGGAGAAAGGTTTTGAAGATGAAGTGAAAAAGCTGCTACTGTTCTTAAAGGGTTTTTTGGAGTCGGAGAGGAAGAAGCTGGCTATGTTGACTGGTGTTCTTCTGGCTAATGGAACACTTAAAACATCCATTCTTAATAGCCTTTATAATGAGAATTTGGTTAAAGAAGGGGTTTCAGCAGCTTTTACTGTAAAGCTCTTTAAATCATGGATAAATGAAAAAGACATCAATGCAGTAGCTTCAAGTCGTCAGAAAGTCAGCACGGACAACAGACTGATGGGACTTTTTCCTGCCAATAAACAAAGCGTTGAACACTTCACAAAGTATTTCACTGAGGCAGGCTTAAAAGAACTTTCAGAATATGTTTGGAATCAGCAAACCATAGGAGCTTGTAAAGAACTCCAGAAAGAGCTTCAAGAACAGATGTCCCGTGGTGATCCCTTTAAGGATATAATTTTGGATTCCCGGTCAGGACACATGCCTGGGTTATAGGCTAGATCCCCAGTATGGGGTGCGCAGGGGGCGGCCAATCAGTGCTTCTCTCTCATCACTGATGTTTCTCTCTCTCTCACACTTCCTCTCTGAAATCAATAAAAATATATTTTTTTAAAAAACTAATATAGGAGAGGAACCAAGATGGTGGCATAGTTAAACAACTAAACTGCCGCCGCGCACAACAATTTCAAAAATACAACTAAAAGACAAAACGTCTACCACCCAGAACCACGGGAAAGCTGGCTGAGTGGTAAATTTACAACTAAGAAGGAAAAAGAAAGGAGAACAAACACGGAAAAGCTGAGGTACGGAGGCGCACAAATCAGGCTGGTGGCGGGCAACGGGGCGCACGGCTTTTTTCCAACCCGAAGGGAGAAAAGCTCCCAATCCATCTGAAATCCAGTTTCTGGGGACCTGCGGGGGACCCAGATGCTCACGGGGAGAAGCTGAACTCTTGGCCATCAGAGGTGCGCCCAGCAATCAGTGTTTACTGTGCTGGAGCACGGGACGCAGGGACTTGGAAATGTGGAAAGGCAGAGACGGCTGACGGCAGCCATCGCCGTTTGCCATGCCCTAGTCTAGTGATGCCCTAGACCCCGCCCGGCCCTGAGACCCCGCTCAGCACATTCTACAAACCCGCCCAGGCTCCACACAGTGGCTTTTGCATATAAATGGCCTGTTCTGTGGCAGCTTAACCAAATTAACTGCAGCTCCAGTCGCACTGCTCCAAAACCGCCCAAGCAAAAAGGAGAAAACTAGTTATTGATGTAGCTCCTGCTGAGTGGCCTCAGACAGTAGCTGACCTGCACCCCATTGGAGATCCAGGATCTAGGGTATCTAGTGGTCGGTGTGAAACGACACCAGATTTCAACCACTCTCATGAGGGACACATTCAAGAGGCAGACTCAGTGAGCACCAAAGCCCTACTAGAACAAGTCCCGCCCCACAAATGTGTCTCCAGCACAGCAATGCTTCCATTATAGACACAGCGGGTCCTCACAGCCAATTGGCCTGGAGGTCAATTCCTCCCAGTGACACCAACAACAATCAAGACTTAACTACAACAAGGCTGTATACACAGTCCACAAAGGGGTGCACCAAGAGCGTCCACCTCAGGTAACTGGGAGGCTGACCTGTTGAACCAATAGGACACCTAGTACACAAAGCTACCCTACCAACTCAGGGAAGCAGCGAAAATGAGGAGGCAAGGAAACGGATCACAAATGAAAGAAATGGAGGAGAACAAATGAATGGACATAGAATTCAAAAACACGGTTATAAGGTTTTTCAAGAATTTCATGGAAAAGGCCGATAAATTTAATGAGACCCTCAAGGATATGAAAAAGGACCAACTAGAAATTAAACATACACTGACTGAAATAAAAAATATTATACAGAGACCCAACAGCAGACTAGAGGAACGCAAGAATCAAGTCAAAGATTTGGAATACAAAGAGGCAAAGGACACTCCTCCAGAGAAGCAAGAAGAGAAGAGAATTCAGAAAGTTGAAGATAGTGTAAGAAGCCTCTGGGACAACTTCTAGCGTACCAACATCAGAATTATGGGGGTGCCAGTAGAAGATAGAGAGCAAGATGCTGAAAACCTACTTGAAGAAATAATGACCGAAAACTTCCCCCACCTGGTGAAAGAAATAGACTTACAAGTCCAGGAAGCACACAGAACCCCAAACAAAAGGAATCCAAAGAGGACCACACCAAGACACATCATAATTAAAATGCCAAGGGCAAAAGACAAAGAGAGAATCTTACAAGCAGCAAGAGAAAAACAGTTAGTTACTTACAAGGGAGCACCCATACGATTATCAGCTAATTTCTCAACAGAAACTATGCAGGCCAGACGGGAGTGGCAAGAAATATTCAAAGTGATGAATAGCAAGAACCTACAACCAAGACTACTCTACCCAGCAAAGTTATCATTCAGAATTGAAGGGCAGATAAAGAGCTTCACAGATAAGAAAAAGCTAAAGGAATTCATCACCACCAAACCAGTATTATATGAAACTAGAGGCCCGGTGCACAAAATTCGTGCACGGAGGGGTGTTGTCCCTCAGCCCAGCCTGTACCCTCTCCAATATGGGACCCCTCGAGGGATGTCCGACTGCCCGTTTAGGCCCGATCCCAGTGGGCAGTCAGATCCCTAAACGGGCAGTCGGACATCCCTCTCACAATCCAGGACTGCTGGCTCCCAACTGCTTGCCTGCCTGCCTTCCTGATTGCCCCTAACCGCTTCTGCCTGCCAGCCTGATCACCCCCTAACCACTCTGCTGCCAGCCTATTTGCCCCCAACTTCCCTCCTCTGCCGGCCTGGTCACCCCTAACTGCCCTCTCCTGCAGGGTTGATCACCTCCAACTGCCCTCCCTTGCAGGCTTGGTCCCTCTTAACTGCCCTCCCTTGCAGGCCAGGTGCTTCCCAACTGCCCTCTCCTGCTGGCTATCTTGTGGTGGCCATCTTGTGTCCACATGGGGGCAGGATCTTTGACCACATGGGGACAGCTATATTGTGTGTTGCAGTGATGATCAATCTGCATATTACTCTTTTATTAGATAGGATAGAGGCCTGGTACAGGGGTGGGGGCCAGCTGGTTTGCCCTGAAGGGCGTCCCGGATCAGGTGGGGGTTCCCTTGGGGTGTGGGGCGGCCTGAGCGAGGGGCCTGTGGTGGTTTGCAGGCTGGCCACGCCCCCTGGCAACCCAAGCCGAGGCCCTGGTATCTGGAATTTATTTACCTTCTACAATTAAAACTTTGTAGCCTGGAGCGGAGCCAAGCCTGGGGCTCCCTCCGAGGCCGGCAGCCATTTGTGTTGGGGTTATAATTGAAACTTTGTTGCCTTAAGCGGGTGGGCCCGGCCAGGGTGTGCGGAAAGCTTTGCTTCCCCTGTTGCCCCCAGCAACCCTGGCCTGCTCTCTCAAGCTCCATTCTGCTGCCATTTGTTTGAATTTGTTTACCTTCTATAATTGAAACTTTGTAGCTTGAGTGGAGGCTTAGGCCTGACAAGGGCAGGCGGAAAGCTTGGCTTCCTCTGTTACCTAGGAAACCTTGCTCTCTGTGGCTGTAGCCATCTTGGTTTGGGTTAATTTGCATACTCTCTGATTGGATGGTGGGCGAGACTTGTGGGCGTGGCTTGTGGGTGTGTCAGAGGTATGGTCAATTTGCATATTTGTCTATTATTAGATAGGATGCTGAAAGGTATTATTTAAAAAGAGGAAAAAGAAGAAACAAGTAAAGATAAAAATTATGAACAATAAATACATACCTATCAACAAGTGAATCTAAAAGTCAAGTGAATTAAAAATCTGAAGAACAGAATAAACTGGTGAACATAATAGAATCAGGGGCATAGAATAGGAGTGGATTGATAATTCTCAGGGGGAATGGGGTGTCTGTGTGGGGTGTAATGGAAGAGACTGGACAAAATCATACAACTATGGATAAGGACAGTGGGGGGGAGGTAAGGGCAAAGGAGGGTGGGAACTGGGTGGAGAGGAGATATGGGGGGGACAAAAACGGAGAAATAATTGTAATAATCTGAACAATAAATATTTATTAAATTCAAAAAAAAAAAAAAAAGAAAAGGATATAATTTTGTATGTGAAGGAGGAGTTGAAAAAAACCAACATCCCAGAATCAGTTGTCATTGGATTAATCTGGTCCAGTGTAATGAGCACTGTGAAATGGAACAAAAAAAAGGGGCTTGTAGTAGAGTAAGCCATCAAGCACTTGAAGCAATACAGCCCTCTCCTAGCTGCCTTTACTATTCAAGGTCAGTCTGAGCTGACTCTGTTACTGAAGATTTGGGAGTATTGCTATGATAACATTCATTTCATGAAAGCCTTCCAAAAAATAGTGGCGGGGGGAGGTGGTGGGGGGGTGGAGCAGCTGTGCCCAGCAAAGGGTGGGGCACAGGCAGCGCAGACCAGAGAGCCCCACCCAGATGCGGGAGGAGGGTGGTGGTCCCCAGCACGGGCCTTTGGGACAGAGGGTTGGAGAGTGCAAAGTCTTTTGGGCGGAGGCACTTGCAGTGACCAAGTCGCATGGGCCATGGCCACCCTCACTGAGAGGGGAGGTGCAGCTTAGCTGGGGCAGAGTAGGACACTAAGGAGGGTACCACTTTCGTCCCTGAGGGCTGAACCCCAAAGACACTGGCCAGGCCAGGGTTAGGTTGTTTTTGTGTTAAGTGTACTTTGTTGACTAGAAATTGGAGCATCCTGGGCTGGGAATGGGAGTAGGACAGCAGTGAAGGCCTGGCCAGGGCTGGGGGTTAACGTGCCCCCCCCTCCCCCCCGCCAAACAGAAGCTTTAATGTTAAAGTGCGCTCAGGTGGGGCTGGAAGCATGTCCCAGAGAGGAAAGGGGAAGTTTAAAAAGAGAAACCAGTGAACATGGTGGTGGGGGCGGGAGGAGCTAATAAATAGGGAAGGAGGGAGGGAGGCAGGGTTCAGGCTCACAAGGGAAAGGTGAATGCGGGGTGGGAGCGGGGGTGAGGGTGGGAGGAGTAATAAGGAGACAGACAGAGGTAATGAAGGGAGAGAAGGGAGGAGGGAGGGAGGGAGAGGAGCCATGGGAGGGTCAAAGGGAGAGAGGGAAAGAAAGCAGGAAAGAGAAGGATCCTAAAATGGGGTGAGGCCAGGAAAATAGTTAAATAAAAAAGAAGAAACAGAATGTGAGATTGAGAGGAGTTTAAAAGGAGGAGTTAGTAAGAAAATTAAGTACAGGGTGATTTTTTAAAAATGTAGTCAGACATCCCCTGAAGGCTCCTAGACTCTGAAAGGGTGCAGGCTTGGCTGAGCCTCCGCCCTCTCCCCCATGCATGAATTTTATGCACCCCAGGCCTCTAGTGATTTATAATGATGATAATGTGTTTCCATTCCTGGAAGGCCTTGAAGAAAGGCCACAGAGAAAGGCACAGCCTGCTCAACCTGCTGATGAACCTGCAGAAAAGACTGATAAACCAATGGCGCATTAAGTGATAATCCTCCATTCTATATGTGTATTATCAAATGTGTAAGAATACAGGAACATGTACTGATGACAATAATCTATACTTTGAACCAATAGATGCAGTGGTGAAATGGTATGTTTTAGGGATCAGTCCAGATGTGAGTTCTTTCTAAGCACCTTCACTGAAACCATATAATGGGATGCATTTTTTTTTCTGAGAGGGTCTATAATAATCATTTTCTAGAAAATATAGTTATATGTACTAATGTTTTTATATGAAAACATAGTGTCTTTGTAGTTTTAAAGACAATGGTGAAATAAATTGTTTCATCTGTGACAAAATATGGATGGCCTTTTCCTATTACGCATAGGACAGTCTCCCACAAAAAAGGATTATCTGGCCTCAAGTATCAACAGTGAATGAAAACATCTATCAGAATTGTCCTCATAAGATTTTTTTTACGGCCATCTGGTGGTTAGAGTAAGGCCTACAAGTTCCATGTAGCTCCAGAGGAAATTCACATGATTGAAGTAGGGCCTCAGAAATAAGATGGAAGGCCATAAGTTGGATAGCTGTAGTTCGAATGGGAGGCAGGGGAAGAGCAAGGAAAATTTATGGTTGACAGGGTCTGTGATGATATTAGGAAGACTAGTATTTGGTTGTGTGGCTACCATTCTGTATTTGTAAAACCTACATTAAGATTTCCAGTTTCATTGTGACTCTAGAGACCAGAATAACTATGTGCTGAGGTAAGAAGGGCATCCATTTGCAAGGCCTAGGCTTTCTATTTGACCCCACCCTTCTTACCCTCATCCTGAAGGCCATGCAGAAACAAATTTATTTTTGTTCTGCTCATCAGTTTTACCTATCTTTTTTCACCCTCCAGTTTTTTTCTTTCTAATTATTGCTTACTACTGAGTGACCCATCTGACAGCCTTGTGTCATGCTCCTATTCACTGCTTTTAACTGGGTGTGGACCACTGCTTACTTTCCTGCCTGCTGGTTACTTCTGGAAGGCCTACTTTCTCTCACCTCTCAAAAAAATGCTTCTCTTTTCCAGCAAGTGTAGATATCTTATGCAGCCCTTATTTCCTTTTTGCACCTTCTTTTTTTTTTAAATTTCTTTATTGATTAAGGTGTCACATATTTGTCCTCATGCCCCCATTCCCATCCCACACCCCTCCCCACGGATGCCCCAACCCCCTGTTGAACTTAACCATTGGTTAGGCTCATATGCATTTTTGCACCTTCTTTTTAAAAAATTATGTTTTTATTGATTTTAGAGAGAGATGGAGAGAGTGAGGTAGGGAGGAGAGAGAGAGAGAGAGAGAGAGAGAGAGAGAGAGACAGACATTGATTGGTTGCCTCCTCACCCAGTTTGACCTGGGATCAAACCTGAAACCTAGGTATATGTCCTGACCTAGAATCAAACAATTGACCTTTTGTTGGCCCACATCCTACCTAATAAAAGAGTAATATGTACAGGGCAACACTCAACCAACTGAGCCATATGGGCTAGGGCAGGACACGCTGTTTCTTTATTCTTACAATCTCATTGTTCAAATCCATTTAGATCATAGCAATCTTTATCAAGGCCGTGTTCTATTAACCATCCTTACAACTCTCTGTGGTAGTGGACAGGTTGCCCAACTGTTTCACTTGTTAGGGTAATCGCATCCACCTGGTTTCTAGTGGTTAAGTGCTTGCATATGGTTTCTATTATTTTCTAACTCAGTCATCTCCATAAGTGTCAATGAGCGAGAGCCACTACTGAACATTCCTAATGCCTCCGTGAATGTTGTTTCCTTTGGGTGTAGGTCTTCTGGCCTTAGACCATTTAACCATTCCAGCATGCTCATCACACCATCAACTTTTATTTTTTCTTTTATTCCAAAAACTCAGGTATTTATATTGTGCTCAGTGTGGGATTTTGATCTCACTAAGCTTCTACAAGCCTTTCTACTTTTAGTGAGTTTCCTTAGTGAACTTTTCCAATCTTCTGAGGTCCTAGACGATGCATTAAATCTCATATCCTAAGAATGTGTCCCCAAGACAACGGATTTGTGCCCATCCAGTCTTATGTTCTAGCTTCCTTTCCCCTCAGCTCCCAGACAAGGGATAAGGTATCTTTCTGGTGGGGGGGAGGGGGGGGGAGTCAGGCAGCCAGAGTCACTCATCCCTGCCAGCTCTGTATTGCAGAGGCTAAGTTGCAGGATAGTGTTGCAGTGAGGCTGGGGCTCATTCTTCCCCCCATTCCTACTTCTTAGGGTGGAAATCCTAGCACAGCAATGGCAGGATGAAAACACTGGGACCTCATTGTCCTTGCCTTGGCTCCCTTGTAGGGCAGAGGTTCCATGCTGAGAAAGGCAAGCCAAGAATGCTAGAGGCTACTGCTCTCTCCCAGTGCCTATAGCACTGGCTCAGAGATATTTTCCAGGAAAAAAATGAAGTTTATAATAATAGAGAGCCCTGAAGATCTACCTTAAAGGAACTGACTTTATCTGAAATAGTGTGGGGGAGTTCAAGCCTAAGAATGCTATTGAAAATAATGGAGATTTTAGTGGTAAGCATTAGGTCTTACATGGGTGGGGAACCTTTTTCTGCCAATGGCCATTTGGATATTTATAACATCATTGGTGGGCCATACAAAACTATCAACTTAAAAATTAGCCTACTATATTTGGTCAAACATTTCATTAACTCACCCCAAATGCCTTGGCAGGTCCATACCAAATGATTTCACAGGCCTTATACAGCTCATGAGTCTGACAAGTCTGACTTTCCCCACCCCTGATTAAAGAGGAGACCAATCTATATTATAAAAGGCCCATGGCCATAATCTTGGAATGCCGGAATGACCAAGAAACTGGTCACCAGGAGGTGCATGGAGCACCTCTTGGTCCTTCCCCACAGCCCGTTCACTGCTCACAACAACAGGGCGGGGCTCGTGCGGTGAGGCATGGCTCATAGCTGCTTTCCTGGTGCAGCCAGCAAGCTACTCATGCATGGCAGGTTTGGGGTCCCGCTGGCACGACAGGTCTAGGTCTCACTGATCAAACAATTGGAACTCGTGCCATTTTGTTCACTGAGCCTCTAGTAACTCCATAAGAGCCAAACAATGAATTGAAACAGTGGATTTACTTTTTTTTTGGTAAGTCATGTGCAGATTTATTTATTTATTTATTTATTTTTAATAAATCTTTATTGTTAAGATTATTACAGTTATTCCTCCCCCCCGCCCCCAGCTCCTATCCACCTGGTTCCGACCCTACCCCATGCCCTTACCTCCTCCACCCCCCGCACTGTCCTCATCCATAGGTATACGATTTTTGTCCAGTCTCTTCCCACACCCCCCACACCCCTTTCCCCCCCAAGAATTGTCAGTCCACACCCTTTCTATGCCCCTGATTCTATTATATTCACCAGTTTATTCTGTTCATCAGGTTTTTTATTCACTTGATTTTTAGATTCACTTGTTGATAGATATGTATTTGTTGTTCATAATTTTTATATTTACCTTTTTCTTCTTCCTCCTCTTCTTAAAGAATACCTTTCAGCATTTCATATAATACTGGTTTGGTGGTGATGAACTCCTTTAGCTTTTTCTTATCTGTGAAGCTCTTTATCCACCCTTCAATTCTGAATGATAGCTTTTCTGGGTAGAGTAATCTTGGTTGTAGGTTCTTGCTATTCATCACTTTGAGTATTTCTTGCCACTCCCGTCTGGCCTGCATAGTTTCTGTTGAGAAATCAGCTGACAATCGTATGGGTGCTCCCTTGTAGGTAACTAACTGTTTTTCTCTTGCTGCTTTTAATATTCTCTCTTTGTCTTTTGCTCTTGGCATTTTAATTATGATGTTTCTTGGTGTGGTCCTCTTTGGATTCCTTTTGTTTGGGGTTCTGTGTGCTTCCTGAACTTGTAGGTCTATTTCTTTCACCAGGTGGGGGAAGTTTTTGGCCATTATTATTATTTCGGTCATCTTCAGATAGGTTTTCAGTATCTTGCTCTCTATCTTCTACTGGCACCCCCATAATTCTGATGTTGGTATGCTTGAAGTTGTCCCAGAAACTCCTTACCCTATCTTCATATTTTTGGATTCTTTTTTCTTTTCTGGTTGAGTGGTTTTTGCTTCATTGTATTTCAAATATTTGACTTGATTCTTGCGATCCTCTAGTCTGCTGTTGGATCTCTGTATATTATTTTTTATTTCAGTCAGTGTATGCTTAATTTCTAGTTGGTCCTTTTTCATATCCTTGAGGATCTCGCTAGATTTAACGGCTGTTTCTAGAAAATTTTTGAAAAACCTTATAACTGTGGTTTTGTACTCTATCTCCTCCATTTCTATCATTTGTGACCTATTTCTTTGTCTCTGCATTTTGGCTGCTTCCCTGTGTTGATAGAGTTGCTTTGTGTTCTAGGTGTCCTATAGGGCTCAGTGGCTCAGCTTCCCAGTTACCTGAGGTGGACACTTTTGGTGCACCCCTTTGCGAACTGTGTGCAGTCTTATTGTAGTTATGCCTCGATTGTTGTTGGTATCACTGGGAACAATTGACCTCCAGGACAGTTGGCTGTGAGGATCAGCTGTGTCTACGATGGGATAACTTCTGTACTGGAGACACCCTTATGAGGCAAGACTTGCTTCAGTGGGGCTTTGGTGCTCACTGAGTCTGCCCCCTGAGTGTGTCTCTTATGGATCTGAGGAGTTGTAATCTGGATGGTTCCACTCTGACCACTGGGTACACTGGCTCTTGGATCTCCAAGGAGGTGCTAATTTAGCCTCTGCCTGAGGCCACCCAGCAGGAGCTTTGGAGAGATCTGCAGATTCCTCTTCTTTGTTTGGGTTTTGCAGGTGCCCAGATGAGGCCCAGCTGTGAAGCAATGCAAGCTATTGTGGGGCCTTGGGCCTTCTTTTGAATGTTCTGGGTCTCTCTGACTCAGCTGCAGTTTGTTAGGTAATTTTAGATTTCAAAGGACCAGGCCATTCATATGCAAAATCCTCTGCACACAGCTTGGGTGGGGCAGGGTCTCAGGGCAAAGCAAACAGCAATGGCTTCCCATCAGCCCTGCCCTAAGAGGCCCCTGGTCTCAGTCTCCCGTGGTAATCACTGCAAGCACCTCTGAGAGAAAGCCACCCTTGAATTCCACCTGATGTCAGACAGTCCAATTTCTCCCCATATGAGTCTAGGTCTCCAGAGTCTCACCTGGAACTGGAGTTCAGAGCAGTCGGGAGCTTGTTTCTTCTTCCCGATTGAAAAATACAGCTGCATACTCAGTTGCCAGCCCTTTTCATGCCCGCGCCTCCATACCTCTTCACTTTACTTCTGCAGCTCCTCTGAGTCTCAGTGTGCTTTTCTCTTTCCTTCTAGTTTTATGATTTACACTCAGCCAGCCTTCCTGTGGTTCTGGATGATGTCCATTTTGTCTTTCAGTTGTAATTTTGAAGTGGTTGTGTGAGGCAGCAAGTTCAGGTGTTTACCTCTGCCGCCATCTTGGTTTCTCATAGTGGATTTACTTTTACCTTAGATGAGGAAGGCTGTCAGTAGAGCAGGCTTGGGTAAAAGTATGTTACAATCCTTGGGTAAAGGTATGTTACAAACTACAAGCATGTCAAGCTTGAAGATTTAAGTCATCCAAGTGGAGGTGCTAAGTAGGCCTGTGTTTGATAGTTGGACAGAGGTGTGGGTGAGACATATGTATTAGGGGTGAATATGTAGGTGGTATTTAATGCCATGGGGACTGAAGACACATTAAGAGAGAGAGTCTAGATATAGAAGGAAGTCCAAAGATTGGGCCTTTGGAGGATAATAGCATTGAGAATTTTAATAGAAGAGAAAGAACACATGGGTGTAGGAGGAAAAGCAAGAGTTCAATATTCTCAATTCCAAGTGAAGAAAGTGTGTCAGGGAGGAGAGAGTGGTAAAATGATACTGGTAGTGAAACTGGATACAAAATGGGTCCAGGAGGCCTATTACTACTTGAACCCTTGAAGTATGCTAGCATTGAGAGGGAGTTCTAATAGAAGAGGAGGAACCAGTAAAGCAGAGAGATATAGGAAGTAAAGCAAGAATTTACTACTCTCAGATGCAAGTGAAGAAAGTGTTTCAGGGAGTAGAGAGTGATAACATGATGCTGGTAGGACAAGCAAGATGATTGAAAAGAAAAAATTGGATTTAGTAAAGTAGAGGCCATTGGTAACTTCTATTTAGTTATCATCAGCTGTATTATCTATTTAAAATATCAGAACCAGCTTTGATCCTTTTTTTTTCTTTCCAACTATCACCACGTCCACCTCCAATATCTAGTAAACCTGCCCTGTCAATTGTATTCCACAACCATTATGCATCACCTACACTGGGTAAATACCATTCTAGATGCTTGCATATAGAAATGAACAATACTTGAATCCCCTTCTTCAAGAGCTTACAGTTGAGAATGTGGTACAGGCATAACTACCTTTCAATTTAGTAGCAATGATAATGTTAATAATTATTAGAATTTCTTCTATTAATAAGACTTTTTCTGCTGCTGCTGCTGCTAGTCCTAGCACTCTCTAACATATTAGAACACATACTCTATGTCAGGCATATATATATGATTATCTCAAGTAATCCCTACACTTTTATGAGGTGGCATAATTTTATAGAGAAAAAAATGAAGGAGAGAGAGATTAAGTAACCCATTAGGGGTCATACAGCAGGTAAATGGTGGAAGCTCTATGCAAAACCAAGTAGTCTAACTTTCAAATTTGTGTTCTTCATCACAACTGCGAGCTGGCTTGCCCTAACTTACAAAACTTGACTTATATCTACTAATTTATTCCCTCATTTAAATTACCTTTGCCTTCTTACTTCCTCTTTTTATTTTATTTTTATTTTTTTATTGATTAAAGTATTACATATGTATCCTTATTGCCCATTTCCCTTCTCACCCCCACTTAGGCCCTCATCCCCCTGTTGTTTGTAAACATTGGTTAGGTTTATATGCAAGCATACAAGTCCTTTGGTTGATGTGTCCCCCTTACCCCCTTACCCTCCCCTACCTCCCCTCTGAGGTTTGACGGTCTGATTGATGCTTCTCTGGCTGCTTCCTCTTTTTAATGTTTCCTGGAATAACTTTTCTAATAAATCCCTTGTGAATCTAAGTCTTAAACCTGCTTCTGAGGAACCTAAGACATATTCTTCCATACTGCTAAAGAACTGTGATAGTGACATCTCTACATCTTTGATTGATTAATTAGTGTTTGAAATAGCTGTAACTACTGATGAAGCACAAAGGGCCTCAATATCTTAAGTTGCATTTTGAGTTATAAGTTAAAATCACATTTATTTTGTTCGTAACTGTGACTTACCAAAAAGTCCTTGTTGAATATTCCTGCCAGTGAAGCCCAGATGAGACTATCTCAGCCTATCAATGTGGTTATAATGAAATGTTACTTAAAAGCAAAGGAATAAGGAAGTTGGGAGAGGAGGTATAACATTATAATAACTTAGAGTATACTTAACTCAGTGTATGGCACTAAATGCTTCTATATAGCAATTCATTTATTTTCCCCAACAATAGCATGAGAAATGTACTATTTGAGAGACAGGGCACTTGACTAGAGAGAGAGATTAAATTTCATGCCCAATGTTTCACAGGCACTACTATTGCAAAGACAGCAGATTAGTAATTATCATGACAGGTCAGTGATAGGATACAAGCTTTACTTCACTCCTTGTCCAATTACGTAGCACAGCTCTACTCTAAATGGCCGAATGGCTTTCTGAGATCTTAGTGAAGGGCTAGAATGATTAAGGAGAATTACAGTTTTGAGGAAATGGGAAAAATGGTATGTTTCATATGTCTTTCCACATAGTCCAATGGAAGAGCATGCCAAACTTAAGGGGGACATCTTTAAACACACCGTGTTGTAGTCCGCTCAGGCTGCCATAACATAATACCATAGACTGGGTGTCTTAGACAACAGAAACTTATTTCTCATAGTTTTGGAGCATCTAAGATCAAGATGCTGGCTGATTCAGTTCCTGGTAAGGGCTTTCTTCCTGGCTTGCAGATGACTACCTTCTTGCTGTGTGCTCTCATGGTCTTCTCTTGATTTATGTATGTGGAGGGGGCATGGAGAGAGAGGGAGAGAGGGAAACAGGAAGAGAGGGAGAGGGAGAGAGAGAGGGAGGGAGGGAGAGAGGGAGGAGGGAAGGAAGGAGGGAGGGAGAGAGGGGGAGAGAGAGGAAAGAGAGAGAGAGGAAATAGAGAAAGAGAGAGAGGAAAGAGAGAGAGAGAGAGAGAGAGAGAGAGAGAGAGAGAGAGAGAGAGAGAGATTTACTTCAAAACTTCTCATTGCAGGCAGACCACTTCCAATAAGGCTACCACTAACCCATTGCAGCTGCTGCCTCTAATGAAGTCACACCAGAAGGAAGAAGGATTACTAAATTAGACCAGATTTTGCTGAATGGAAATAGTATAACAATGCCGGTTCCTAGAGAAGAAGAAACTGAATGGATTCCCTTAATTTATGCTATTTTCTGTTTTGTCTTATAATGACAACAAAATATGTATTTTTTAAAACTTTCAAACCTAGCTGGGGTGATTCAGTGATTAAGCATTGACCCATGAGCCAAGAGGTTCGCTTGTTCGATTACCGGTCAGGGCACATGCCAGGGTTGTGGGTTCAATCCCCAGTAGGGGATGTGCAGGAGGCAGCTGATTAATGATGGTTCTCTCTCACCCATGTTTCTATTCCTCTATCCCTCTCCCTTCCTCTCTCTATAAAAAAACAATAACACACCTTTCCATGTCTGGATTACATGAAGCTAAATTTCTCATTAAAGAGGAATGCTTTGAGGAGGCAATGTATAGGCCATCTTTGTAAATTAATCATGTCTATCATGGGAAAAAAACAGTTATTTGAAGATGAAAATAAAGGTGTTTTTGGTTAAAATAAAAACACTGCAGTGCAAGTTTTCATCTTCCTTTAAGAAACTTACATCTTATTCGTGAGGTCTGATTTTGTCTTAGAACCTATCACCCTTCTAGCCCCATATCTAAAGGCCTTCTGATTCCTTCTTTCCCATTGCACTTGGGATCTTTTGCTTAGTGTACTTTGGAAATCCCCAAAATCTGTGGATGTGGTAACCCCAATTCCTGTTTTTATGTTTCCTACTTTCAATGATTTTTTTTTAGAGTCCCAATCCATTGACCTTGTCTCTACTGACCCGCAAGTCTGAGCGCCTGTAATCCTGTGAGCTACACCTGGACCCAGTGCCTCCTGCTCATGGTGATCCTATGATTCTCCTTCCTACTAACGCCTACTCCTACTCCACTATTCCCTCAGTGACCCCAATCAAATGATATTGTAATCATCTTAATCTTGATCCCTCTTTGATGGCAGAAAACCCAGTTCCTAGCTATTCTTTCCTCTGTTTCCATTTATTTTGTGTCAGGTTTTTTTTAAAAAAATCTCTTCAGCACAGCAGCACAGCCTCTGAATCTCATTTGTGTGTGTGTGTGTGTGTGTGTGTGTGTGTGTGTGTGTGTAAAAGACATTTAGCTACAAATTGGAGGTGGCAGGAAGAGTTGGGTGGGATCCAAGGGGTCACATTTTGGGCCTCTTCTCTTTCTCTTTGCCTCCTGGGCCTAAACTGTAACCTCCTCCTGGAGGTGCACCTTTGATGGGACAATTTTGACTGCAGGTAGAAGGAACTGCCCACAGATTTAGTGTTCACCTTGAATAGGTGCTTGTAGTTCTTTTGTATCTCCTCAGGGTTCAGCTTGAGGACACTGACAATCTGCTGTGCAACCTGGTGGCTGTCTAGAGAGGTTAGAGGGGGCTGCAGACTGGGGTGGGCATGTTCCGGGGCATCAGCTGCTGCCCAGCTGGCTGCTCACTTTTGCTTCAGGGCTTTTACAAAGGCCCTGCTCACCACCATGTGCCCCCATTACAGTGATCTGGGTCAAGTATGTGGCTGATCCTTACAGGGAAATCCTCGATGGCAGCACCACACAGCATTTTTCTACTGGAAGACCCGATGTTCCACACACAACAGAGGCAAGCTGGGAGTCTCCTTAAGTGTGTGTGTGACCAGAGGTTTAGAGAGGTGATGGATAGAAACCCAGGAATGAGTTGAAGACATATGGTGAACATTCTGCCTTAGAGGCACAGGCTCTGGACTAAATCTGATTTAATAATCACACTGCTTAAATGTCAGGGATTTATCTAAGGTGATTTTTATTTATAGACAACAATTGTAGATTGAAAATCAAAGTTAATATATGACACATGGTACCTCTTAAAGAACATTCTAGATTCATTAAACAAATAACAAAAGCATTCAGCAAATGTTAATTGAACGTTGCAATTTTAAGGGGTGCAGTCTTGTGAGAGCCATGCACCATGTTATGCAAGGGGTTCTGTTTTTGTCACCATTTGTATATGATCATATGAGGAGGTCCTTCTAAATCTGAGACTATTTTCCAGAGAACAAAAGGGAAACTATACTGCTCCAGAACACCTGTTTCCTTTATAATTTTTCTGTTCAAGGATTTCTTTTGGAGAATGGGTCATTTGACCTCAAACTGAGAGTATGCTTGAAGTTCTCTGGGGATTCAAAGCAGAATCAGCACCAACTCCCAGCTCTGAAGATGCAAGTTTTTGACTGCTGTTCACCGTCTGTTTACACTGGCTATGAAGGGATAGAGTGTGCCTGTAAAGGGAAGACATGGATGCTCTTATGTCCAACATGAAGACATTTTCTTTGTACCAAGATTACTTTAAGTCATTAACTTTGAGAACCTAGCATAAGTCATTGTTTCAGAAGGTGTAGGTTTGCAGATTGGTGATTGCTTTCCCCTCAAAGATTCTTGGTTACCATCAGAGTTTTTCATTGGTATTCTGATCAGGATCCTGTGACTCACACAGTGTGACAAGACACAAAGGTGCCTATTTTGGAGATTAGCATTTCCTTACATTTTAGTATGTAAAAGAATATCGTATTTAAATAATCAGAATATAAAAACTATATATTCTTTACTATTTTATTCTTAAAGGAATAGTTATTAAAATTATTAATGGCATAATGATATCTGACCCTTGTTGACAGCCATGATTAAAGTGGCCCTTCTCACCTGCTCATAAACCTTGTTCCAAAAGCCATTTCTTCTTAAGCTTTTACAAATACCAGGCTTTGAATACCTAAGCTCTTATGGACCTTTTTTTATTTTTTATTTCAGCTTGGCACAGGGAACTTCCAACATGCCAGAGAAGATGAGGGTGATACTTACATGAGGAAAACAATAATTCAATTTTTATTTTCTATATTTGCTTAAT
This sequence comes from Cnephaeus nilssonii, assembly GCF_951640355.1. Taxonomy (NCBI): domain Eukaryota; kingdom Metazoa; phylum Chordata; class Mammalia; order Chiroptera; family Vespertilionidae; genus Cnephaeus; species Cnephaeus nilssonii. The sequence goes on along the minus strand of NC_137084.1, from coordinate 39,259,913 downwards.
AATGTTTCCTGAGTTGATATAGGCTCTGGTCAAGCTTGGAGTCTCCTTTTATTTCCCAGAACAGAATATGTCTAAATATCACTATGTTTGGGAATCATCTTTCCATCCATATTTTTCCATTCAAGGGTTAGTAACATTTTCTGAAGATTTCAGAGGCAATTTTAGCGTCCAGCCAAGAACTGTATATGCATTTGGAATGTTCATATAGTTAATCTATAGAAATTTGTAACTATGTATAAAGTTTTTTATTTCCCTCTATGAAAACAACTTTGTCTGGGACTTTATAAAACACTAGAAGCCCAGTGCACGAAATTCGTGCACGGCGGGGGGTTGTCCCTCAGCCCAGCCTGTACCCTCTCCAATCTGGGACTCCTGGAGGGATGTCCGACTGCCCGTTTAGGCCCGATCCCACCAGGATCGGGCCTAAACGGGCAGTCGGACATCCCTCTCACAATCCAGGACTGCTGGCTCCCAACTGCTTGCCTGCCTGCCTTTGTGATTGCCCCTAACGGCTTCTGCCTGCCAGCCTGATCACCCCCTAACCACTCCGCTGCCAGCCTGGTTGATGCTTAACTGCTCCCCTGCCAGCCTGTTTGCCCCCAACTTCCCTCCTCTGCCAGCCTGGTCACCCCTAACTGCCCTCTCCTGCAGGGTTGATCACCTCCAACTGCCCTCCGTTGCAAGCCTGGTCCCTTTCAACTGCCCTCCCTTGCAGGCCGGGTGCCTCCCAACTGCCCTCCCCTGCTGGCCATCTTGTAGTGGCCATCTTGTGTCCACATGGGGGCAGGATCTTTGACCACATGGGGGCAGCTATATTGTGTGTTGCAGTGATGATCAATCTGTATATTACTCTTTTATTAGATAAGATAGAGGCCTGGTGCACGGGTGGGGGCCAGCTGGTTTGCCCTGAAGGGTCCTGGATCAGGGTGGGGTTCCCTTGGGGCATGGGGCGGCCTGAGTGAGGGGCCTGTGGTGGTTTGCAGGCTGGCCATGCCCCCTGGCAACCCAAGCCGAGGCCCTGGTATCTGGAATTTATTTACCTTCTACAATTGAAACTTTGTAGCCTGGAGCGGAGCCAAGCCTCCTGCTGATCCCTCCGGGGTGGCAGCCATTTCTGTGGCAGTTAATTCACCTTCTACAATTGAAACTTTGTAGCCTTAAGCGGGTGAGCCCAGCCAGGGTGTGCGGAAAGCTTTGCTTCCCCTGTTGCCACCGGCAACCCTGGCCTGCTCTCTCAAGCTCCATTCTGCCGCCATTTGTTTGAATTTGTTTACCTTCTATAATTGAAACTTTGTAGCTTGAGTGGAGGCTTAGGCCTGCAAAGGCTATGGAAAGCTTGGCTTGCTCTGTTACCTGGGAAACCTTGCTCTCTGTGGCTGTAGCCATCTTGGGTTGGGTTAATTTGCATACTCGCCCTGATTGGCTGGTGGGCATGGCTTGGCTGGTGGGCGTGGCTTATGTAGTGGAGTGATGGTTAATTTGCATATTACCATTTTATTAGAGAGGATTATACATTTAAAAATAAAAAGCATTCGGAATAATAGCTTAAAATATGAAGTAGGAATTTTAAATAGATATTGTTAGATTTTTATTGTATGTTCATATATTTTAGCAATTTGTTTTTCAACCAGAAGGAATTGAGATAAAGAAAAAGGAAGACCTTTTAACAGGAAATCTTAAATTCTTTATTGTTTACAGTATTACATATAGTATTACATATGTCTCCTTTTACCCTCATTGACCTGTCCTCAACCTCTTTCACCCCCAAGCACATGCCCTCACCTCTCTCCCGCCCCCATTGTCTGTGTCCATTGGTTATGCTTATATGCATACAAGTTCTTTGGTTGATCTCTGATATGTCGCTACCGCCCCCGCCCCGCCGCCCTGCCCCAAGCTGGCCCTCCCCTGCCTTCCCTTTGAAGTTTAATGGTCTGTTAGATGCTTCCAATTTGATTTATATTTAGCGGTCTTATTTGAAAAGTGGAAATAAAAAGTTTCTCATTGTGAGGAGGAGGTATTTTTAGTTTGTTCAGTACTGTGACTCATTTAGATTCTGGTACTCTTGTGGGCATTGAATATTATTGCTTTTTCAAGTCATCAAGCATATTTTGCTTTGTGATGTTGGTCCATGCATCTGGGATTTTACCTCTATCTACAAATTTTTTCTCATATTTTTCTTCTAGGTTTGATCTGAAGTGACAGATGAACCATTTCCAGTATGGCTGGGCAGATGTGTCTGGGGTGATGCTCCATGTGGCATATTCCTCTCCTGCCTTTCGATAGATTTTAAATGGGATTTCACGACCATCCTTCAAAATAAATAAACAATCACTTGCGACCAAACTAGTACAGCAGTCAATGTTAAAGTGGTCTGTGCTAGCCCATTGGCCTCCAATGACAGCCCGAGGACGGTGGAAAGGAACACTGTGGTCTCCGTCATGGTTAGGGATTGTGTTTGTACAAATTGCTCTACAGAAGGGACACTGTTTCCAGCAGCCACAGAGATGTTCAGAGAGCATTTTCTGAATGTCAGAAACCATTTCTTCTTCAGTCACATTCAAACAAATCCTTTCTACTATGATCATTAAATCATCCAAAGCTTCACTCATGGCTCCTTTGAGAAACTCAATATCTTTAATCTCCTGGTGTTCAATGCTTACCAAGTCTTTTCGTGGAAAGTTCAGGTTACTCCCCAAGTGGTCACAGAACAAATCCAACCACCCAGACACAGTGCTGCTTTTATCTTTGGCTATTGCTGTGGATTCATGAATAGCTGAGAGGATGGCATTCTTGATTGCATCTACACTTATTTTTAAAAAAGTCTTTATTTTGTTATTTTGTTCTGAAAAATATTTTTTAATATGGTTTTGAATGTAATTCTCAAAAAATGATTTGGGATTATGAATGTATTCCCAGTAATCATCAAAATTTTCGTTTTCTGCCAGGGAGAGAAGAATGTGTTTCTCCAGGTTCGCTCTGTTTCCACTGAATGCTGGGCAGGTAGCTCGCATGTCCCCAGCAATTATAAGGGCCATTTTTTCCAAAATTGTGTTGAAAATAGCAGGAATGAGTTTTTCCAACAAAAATTCAACAAATGTTTTGATTGAGCTTGCTCCTTGACAATAGATCTTAAAACCCATGAGGAAATAATCTTTTTTGCTTTGCAAATAATTTACCAGATTATTTGCTGTTTTAAATTCCTCATGCATCTGCTTAAAAATCTCAGATGCTCTTTGGAATAAATACAAAGATAAGTCAATTTTGTACTTACTTGTAAATGTATATCTGTCTTCATTGGGTGCAGATTTCACCTCCTCTTCTATTATATTCAGGATTTCATGGAAATAACTTCTATCATAATCACATTGTTGCCTCTGAAGCTTTTTAATAGTTTCAGTATATCTTGAAACTATGTGGTCAGTAGTCCTCTTTATGGACTCTTTATCTTGTATTGCTAAGTTCCTTCTTAATACATACAACTTTTTGCTCATTGTGACATGTTTCTCGTAATCGACTTCAAACAATTCTATAGACTTTTCCTTCACCATATTCACCACATCTGTCTCCTTTTTAAAATATTCCAAAAGGATGTCTTCAGAATCCACATCAATGTTAGGCTTTGTGACTGAAGGGATATTTGAGGAAACAGAATCGACCCATTTTCTCCAAAGATCATTGAATTTGACATGAAGCTCATCCTCACTCAATACTTTGCCCTTTAGAGTTAAAGCCAATTCTCGGCTTTTTTCCAATAATTCCTTTTCATAACTTGACTTTTTGTTATCCAATATTTCTTGATTCTTTTTATAACTAATATGTTCCTCGGCTTTATGTTTGCTCTCAAAAATAAGTGACTCTTTAAGGTTTATTAGTTTATTTTTAAAACTTGCTTTCCACTGAATAATTACTTCACTATCTGGATCTTCTTTAAAATATTTTTCCAGTTCTTGCTGGATGGCTTCATATTTTTCTGTAACTGGAGCCTCAAGTGTGCTTGCTGTGAGTTTCTGTATTTTCCCATTCTTAATCTGGTTGATCAGCTGGTTCTGCAAAGCTAGCACATGACTCCTCAGTTCCCAGGTCCAGAAATTATACATGGTTTCCAATTTGCTCATGGCCATGACCTCATGGGTGTTCCTGAAACTGAAAATAAAGTTCTCATTCACTAAGGCTCTCCACAAATCTTGAACTCGCAATTTCACGTCTGATATCTTCATGATGCATCCCTTAGAATCTTGTTTAGCAGCCCTAAGAATTCTGCTTTTCAGATCCTGGATATTGTGGCTGTAGCGAGGATTGGGAGGGGCCATTGGAGGATTGCCATCCCAGAGGTGAGCAAAGTAGTAGACATGAGTATTGACATCAAATTTAATGACATCAGCAAAGCGAGTTACATCTGAGCACTGTTCTTGCTCAGCTGCTGTTGCTGCCATTTCATCTAGTCTTTGCTCTAACTGCCTCCTTCCTTCCATTGTTTGGTCTTTAGCTGTGACTTCCCCCACATTCTGATGGACAAAAACACAACTTGGGGAGATTTTTACTTGTTTCATCCTCATAAAGGCTTGGACAACTATTTGTAGAATATCTTGCATTTCTGATGGATTTTCTCCAAAAATATTGATCAGAGTCAAGTTTCCAAGTCCAATGACAAAGGTTGCCAACTCATTGTCACGATTTTTGGATTTACTGCTGAGTTGTGGGGCCCGAAGGCCTTCTGTGTCCACAACAAGCACAAAGTCAAAGCCCATTTCCTCTGTGAAAGTGTCCTCGACCTTCAGGAGCTGCATGTAGGCCCCCCGGGTACACCTGCCAGCACTGACAGTGAACTGCAGCCCAAAAAGTGCATTCAGCAGGGTGGACTTCCCTGAGCTCTGTAGGCCAAGGATAGAGAGAACAAACAGCCGTTTGTTTCCAAGTTTCTCAGAGACCTTGTCAAAAACAGCTCCCACCCACTTTACAGGCATATATGAAGCATCTCCGTCCATCAGCTCAATGGGAGCACCAGATATCATCAGATCTGCAGCAATCTGGGGAAGGGAGAGATAAAGGGTATTTTCAATGCGGGAAGCTTCTTCCAGAGCTTCATAGATCTGGCCTACTTCTCTGAGAAGTTGCTCAATTCCCAATGTACAGTCACTAATCTCTTTGGAGATAGCGTCTATCTCCTTTTGCCAGCATTGGAGGGCAGTGCTCTTTGGTGCCTTTTGCTTTTCTGTTTGTATCAGTGACCACAAATTGTTTTTCTTTTCATTCAGTTTTTCCAAGTGTCCTGCAGTCAGGTTGTCCAAAAACACACTTAGCCATTGTAAAAAGTAGTGTGTGATTTGAGTTTCTGAATGATTTTGGAGAAATTCAAGAACAGACTGCATTAAGTCATTGAGAGGAAAGGCTCTGCTCAACTGTTCCCTTCGTATTCTTTGTTTTTCTGTCTCAATCTCACTCTTGTGTTGTTCAATGCTTCGATTCCCTTTTTCTCTTAGATGATAGAGTTCTTTGTCCTTTTTACACCAAAGGTGCCATAGGTGTCCCTGAAGGGGTAATAAGTTTGCCTTCACCTGAGAAATATTCAGTTCTCTCAGTAGAGCTATTAGGACCTCTGCCTTTTCTTTGGCTTCCTTGCAGTCTCTCTGGTCTTCATCAATAAGGAATCCTTGCTTTCGAGCTATTGGGGTACAGTCCTCTAAGCTGAGAGCAGTATCTGAGAACTCTAGCAAACGTCTGATTGTGGTAACAAGCTCCTCTGTTAATTCTGCTTCATTTCTGTTCCTTATCCCAATGATCACTTTTTGTTTTGAATTATTGGTCATGTATTTTTCTTGATTATCAAGTAAACAAATCAAAGGTCTTGGTGACTGACTCAGATCATGAATAATTTTTAGGTTTTCTTTATTGTCGTCAGAAGTTGATATGAAGACAACAATGAGAGAAGAGACCTCCTGCAAAAAGGTGAGTTGCTTCTTATGTTCTTTGGCATCTCCATGGAGATTGGTGAAGGTCACACAGTTGTAAAATCTGTCCTCATCTTCCCCCCCAGGGCAGAACCAGCAGATTTCCACCACTCCCCCCATCAAGAGACAGTCTTTGGTGCTCCCTCTGCAATGTCGGTGGAAAAAGACATCATGTTTACGTTTACTCAGTAGACAGTTCATGATCTGAGATTTGGAAGCAGAAAAGCCATTTCCAACTCTTATAAAGGACACAATGGGGGTAGAGACATGACACATCCGCTTATTCTTGTGATTGATCATCTCCTCTCTTGGTGATTTTCTTGCTTCCTGCCAGCTCCTTCTAATTTGACTGAGAGACCAGAGAGAGAATTCAATTTGAGAATTGCAGGGATTAGGTATGAGAAGAGGGAGTGCAAACTGGCAAATGGAAAGTTTGGACAAAATATACTGTCTGGCCAAATCATCTGCACAGTGAAGAATTGCCATCTGAATATCCATTGGGTGAATATGGGACCTAGGGTTAGAGGGTGAAGGGTTAATTGGAGTATCCCTGTCTTCAAACAAGTATTTATATAGGTTAAAAGCCTCATTGTCCTTATTTGAGGCACTTGGATTGACTTGATTCTGTGTGTTTCCATCATCTCTGAAGATAAGGTATCTCAGGTCATAATCCATCACTTGTAGCTTCTGAAGGAAATATAAGGGAAGCTCCCTTTCAGATCTGGGCTGGCTTTTGTCTACAGAAGTCTTGTTGATCAGATGGAAGTTAGTTCTGCTCATCTTTTTTGGGTAGAAATGTTCTAAGCCTAGATGCTGGAGTAATTCTAGGAAGGCTGTATCTTTAATGACTTTCCCATTGATATTATCATTATCATGTGGTACATGAGGTTGTTTCCTTTCCTGGAAAATACTTTGCAAGTTTTTACTTATATCATCCATTTGTAATGAAGAGATGGTGGCATCATAGTTACCATCAATGAACAATTTCAAGTCTTTCTCTAGGTTTTCCCAATCTTCTCCATGTTTGTAGAGGATAAGGACAACTTCCTTTGACAAATATTGTCCCATGTGATGTTTTATTAATGTCAAGCGTTGTGTTTTCTCCTCTGGAGAAATAGCCATGTCTCCAGTGTTAGCTGTAAGACTTGTGAGCACCAGGAATGCCTGGGCTCTGTAGATGCAAACATTGTTGATCTCCTGGTATTTATCTTGGGCAGTTTGCATTTCATGCACTAGGAAGTCTAACTCCTCATACCCCAAGAGATACTGAAACTTTTTGTTTACTACATGATATCCTGCACCAGCTGCAATGGAAAGTAGCAATACCTGTGTGTCTGGCTGCTCTATTTTTTGGAGGTAATTCAAGAAGTAGTCAAGAGACAAACTGACCTTATGAGTGGCCTTTCTTTGAGCTTCTTCCACTGTTTCTTCAGACTTAGATTTGGCCATGGCTTCCATGAGGTCATTCTGGGTTTTCTTTAAGCTTGTAATTAATTCAGAAAATTGGGAGATGTTGATGTTCTCTTCTTCTGACTCTGACTGGGAGACCCACTGCATGATGGAATGAGCCTGAGGGAAGTCATTCACTCTGTAGATGTGAGGACCCAAAAGGCTTAGCAACTGAGATTTAATAAACTTAGTCGCATAGATGGAAGACTTTTTGCAAAAGTTAACAGTGTTTACCAGAAAATTCTGCAGACCCCAATTTGTGAGGCATATGTTAGCCCAAGCGTCATAACTGTTTGTTTTTTGACTCAACATTTGCATGAAATTTATCAGTTTTTGAAGCTGCTCTTCAGGGTCAGTTACCTCCCAGGATTTCACATCCTCTAGAAAAACCCTAGCCTCCTTCTCAACACTCAATAAGTCTTCTCCATCCTTGATCTGGGCAGTGAGGCCAGTCAGAGCAGTGTAGCTACCATCCAGTAAGCTAGCTACCTGAAATGGATCCTTAAAATCACTTCTGTGGTTGGAAAGGATGATGTCCCAAATGGGCACCAACTGAAGTCCCCGGTCGATGACACTCCAGGTTTGATTACTAGCAACTAGGCCAGCTTTCCACTGGAGAAAGCCATTTGCTTCTGGTGGGCCACCTGTCTGGGCCACAGATAATTCGACTTTGGTTTGGAGATTTTGGAAGGTTGTGCTTTGAGAGGCAGTTTCTGAACAAGAGTCTGACCCATCCACACCTGCACCAACTTTCACTCCAAATCCATCGTAGCTGCCCCTTATGTAACCATTCAGGGCCTCTGCTGACTGCTGTTTTACTTCTTCCAGCTGCTCACTTTGAAAACCCTCTGATATGGCTTTCCACCAGTAGATTCCTCCCAGGTGCAGAGGGCCCTGGTTGGCATGAGAGCCAAACCTGTGGAAGAAAGCTTCAGTCGTGCACCTCAGCAAGGGGAGTCTGTCTGGGCCTTCAGGCTGACCCAAAAGGTGTTCAATGCATTTCAGTTCCTCGAGGGCAGCCTTGGAGAACTGGAGCTGATCCATGGGAAAATGGCAGGAGGCAAGTGGAACATAGCTGAATTTGGTAGAGCAGAAGTAGGAGTGCTCAGAATGCGATTGGTGGATTTCTTTGGATTCTGAATGTTTGCTGTGGTCCATACCAGCTTCCATGCTAAATCCCCAACCTCTGCCCTTGGCTGAGGAAATTACACTGAAGCCCAGCTTCTCTGTCATCTGGGTGAACTTGGATTCTTCTTGAGAAGATGTAAATTCCCTGGTTTCCATCCATGTGCCATGCTCAGGGCCAGAGATTAAAAACTCCTTGGGAACACTGAGTAGCTCTTCTCTCTTCTCTAGAAGGCTGCTGTGGGAACTGGTTTTGTAAATTCCCTGCAGGGCCAGCCCTCCAGATGCCCATCTCACGAGATCTCTATCTGGGAGGTTTTGCCTGTGAGACAGTGTGCCCTCCATGAGGTTGAGTTGTCTCTGCATGTGTTCCATCACTTCTCTTAAGGACTTTTCAGGGGGTGGCCAGTACTCTTTGGGAATCTCCATTGCCTGCCTCAGCTCTGCCTCTTTTTTCCTTACTTCCTCTTCTTGTCGTTGCCTCCCTTCTGATTGCAAGACTCTTAGCTCCTGCAGTGCCTGTTTTGCCTTCTTCTGTTCTTCCTTTCTCATTTTCACCTGAGACTCCTGTAACTTTGAAAGGCTATTTGAGTTCAGTAGCTTCTCCAGGGCCTTTTTCTCCCAGGGATGTCGTGCCTGGGATTTCAGCTTCTGCAGGTCTTCTTCTTCAATGCGTTGTAAGGCCTGTGCACTCGTCACACCCAGCTGTTCCTGCAGCTTTGGCAACCAGTACTCAACTTCCAGTCCTACTTCTCTCAGCATCTCTTGGAGATCCTGCCTCCTTTTGCCTCTGACAAGAGGCTCATCATAGGTGGAGTCTACTGTGTCCATCACTGTGGAAAGAAAACACACTCAGTCTGTGTCATGACCTTAGGAGGTGTCAGCCACCAAAAAAAGGGGGGTGGGCTGGGGATAAGAGTACTAAAGATGCTAGTCTCTGCCCTGGCAGGTGTGTTTAGTGGTTAAAGCATTTTAAAGCATTGGTCCGTACACCAAAGTGTCATAGGTTTGATTCCTGAACAAGGGCTGTTCCAGGGTTGTGGATTTGCTCCCTGCTCCCAGTTGGGATGTGTGTGTGAGGCAACCAGTGGATGCTTCTCATAGTGATCTCTCTCTCTGTCTCTTTTTTTTTCTCTGTCTCTCTCTTCCTCCCTCCTTCCCTTTTACATCCTCAGAAAAGCAATGGAAATAATACCCTCAAGGTGAGGATTAACAACAACAACAAAAATATGCAAGTCTTTAAGGCTTCTCATCCTTTCATTTTATTGTTTTATAAAATATATTAATGTTTTAAAAATATATTAAATTTATTAGTGTTTTAAAAATATATAAAATACCCAGCTGTTCTTGCAGCTTTGGCAACCAGTAGTCCTCTCATGGGCTGCGGTACATACCAGCTTCCATGCTAATTCCCCAACCTCTAAACTAAAATATATTAGTGTTTTAAAAAATTGTGTGTGTGTGTGTGTGTGTGTGTGTGTGTGTGTGTGTGTGTGCATGCCTCCCATGTGTACACATGTGTACACATAAGACATCTTTGTGGGTGTTCTTAACATGGACTTCTTTTGTCATTTTCAGAATAAGTTGCAACTTAATAGCTTGGCTTTTGAAATTTTCTATATAAGCAAAATCAATTGAATAGATAATATGAAACAGACACCAATTACTATTCCTCAATTAGTTTCTATCAAACCTGTGTTGAATGGTTCCCTCATTCTTTTTGTCACTTCTTGTGCCATTTTGTCATATTTATTTACTCTCCTGTCCTTTAAAATACAGTTCTTGATATCAGCATTATGGTGCATAAGATGTTTCTCTTTTTTGTCTTCTAGTTTATAACAATTAATTAGACAAGTATCCACAAACAAACATCACCTTTTGTGGGAATTTTGGGCTCATGCCAAAGGATTTCAAAGAAGTCTTGCCCACCTGTTCATATAAAAATAGGCAATGTGGGACTATGGAACCAGCATGGTTAGAGAAAAACCTTTTTAACACTCAACTAGGCAGAAGTCCAAAGATGAGAGAGAATTCTCAGAAGTCCAGTATTTTTAAGGGTAGATTGCATTATGAGTTTGGGGACATTGCATAGGTTGAACTATCCGATGGTGGCAATTTCTCCAGTGTGTAAAAGGAGTGTGGTTAGTGAGTGCATGGCTACCCAAGTTGTGGGACATGACTTGAGATATACATTGCTTTCTAGCAGCACTCAGAGTATTGTGGCAAGACCTTCATGACCAGGGGGAAGGAAAAGATGAGAAAGAAGCAGAGAAAAATATCAAAGGGCATTAAAGAAATAAGGTTCCTGCTGATTTTGCTTGGATTTCAGCAGGAAAAACTTCCATGTCTTTCTGAGAGAAACTCACCTGAGGATCTCCCTTCTAGGTCAGCAGCTGCTAACAATGCCCCAAGTGCTAAGCTCAGAACTCCCCTTTAGTGTGGCCATCCCCCTTGTGTGCACTCCTGTCTTGAGAGTGAGAGCTAATCTGAAAAATGTAGTGGAATCTGAAAAGCTCACTAGGATCTGTGTGCAAGGGAGAAACCACACACTTGGGCGATAGCACCACCTTCTGGAAAACAAAAGTTTCCAGTAGCCAGCCTGGTGTGCCGTAAGAAGTAGAGATGACTTAAAAGCTTAAGACTTCTGCCACAGCGAGAGCAAGAAGAGTGGAGTAGGTGTACCTATAGAAAAACAGAGAAAACCCAGATATAACAGCACCAATAAACAGGATAGCTCATCTGAAAGCACTAGTAAAGATTTAAGATGGGCTGAAACTGGTTTGGCGCAGTGGATAGAGCGTCGGCCTGCAGACTGAAGGGTCCCAGGTTCGATTCCAGTCAAGGGCATGTACCTTGGTTGCGGGCACATCCCCAGTAGGGGGTGTGCAAGAAGCAGCTGATCGATGTTTCTAACTCTCTATCCCTCTCTCTTCCTCTTTGTAAAAAATCAATAAAATATATATTTTTTTAAAAAGATTTAAGATGGTCGTTGCTACTTCAAATAAAAAGCAGTATTCAAATCAAGGATATGATAAATCAAGGAAATACCAAAAAAAACCCAATAATTTTCTAATAACCTAGCTTAAAGTCATGGAATTTTGTAACCTGGCTGACAAGAAATCAAAATAACTTTTTGAAAAAACTTAACAAGCAACGAAACAACTAAAAAAGAAAATTTAACAAAATCATAGGAAAATATGTAAACAAAATGATACATTTACCAAAGAAATAGAAATCATTCTGGAATTGTGTAATTTAAATTTAGTGAATGCAGGGGAGCTGTGAAAGGCAGAGGTCTGGAGGTGTGCACGCAAGTGCGTGAAGAGAGGACTGACTGCTGACAGTGCTGCTGGCTTTCTCTAGCAGGTGGGAAACGGAAGCTCCCCACTGCGCTCAACTCCAGTTCCAAGTGAAAATCTGGGAATCCAGATTCATTGGGGGAAAAACTGGACTGTATGGCAGCGGGCGAAACTCTAGGGTGGCTTACTCTTAAAGATGCTTGCAGCAATTACCGAGGGACACTGAGACCCAGAGGCCTCATAGGGCAGAGCTGATGGGAAGCCAAGACTGTTTGCTCAGCCCTGAGACTCCACCCCATCCAAGCTGAGCACAGAGGCTTTTGCAATTTTGCAAGCCTTGTCTCATAAGGCTGTCTCCAGCACAGAAGTTCTCCCGGCATAGACACAGTTGATCCTCACAGCCAAGTGGCCTGGAAGTCAATCCCTACCAGTGATACCAACAACAATCAAGACTTAACTACAACAAGGCGGTACATACAATCCACAAAGGGGTGCACCAAGAGTATCCACCTCAGGTAACTGGGGAGGCCAAGCAACTGGGCCATATAGGACACCTAGCACACAAATCTACCCTACCAACTCAAGGAAGCAGCGAAAATGTGGAGACAAAGAAACATCACAAACTAAAGAAATGGAGGAAAACAAATGACTGGATATAGAGTTCAAAACCACAGTTATAACGTTTTTCAAGAATTTCCTAGAAAAGGCCAATAAATGTAGCAAGACCCTCGAGGATATGAAAAAGGACCAACTAGAAATTAAACATACACTGAATGAAATAAAATATATTATACAGAGACTCAACAGCAGACTAGAGGAATGCAAGAATCAAGTCAAAGATTTGAAATACAAAGAGGCAAAAAACACTCAACTGGAAAAGAAAAAAGAAGCCAAAAATGTGAAGATAGTGTAATAAGCCTATGGGACAACTTCAAGCGTACAAACATCAGAATAATGGGGTGCCAGAAGAAGAGAGAAAGCAAGATACTGAAAACCTATTTGAAGAAATAATGACTGAAAACTTTCCCGATGGACTTACAAGTCCAGGAAGTGCACAGAACCCCAAACAAAAAGAATCCAAAGAGGACCACACCAAGACATGCCATAATTAAAATGCCAAGAGCAAAAGACAAAGAGAGAATATTAAAAGCAGCAAGAGAAAAACAGTTAGTTACCTACAAGGGGCACCCATACGATTGTCAGCTGATTTCTCAAAAGAAACTATGCAGGCCAGACAGGACTGGCAAGAAATATTCAAAGTGATGAATAGCAAGAACATACAACCAAGATTACTCTACCCAGAAAAGCTATCATTCAGAATTGAAGGTCAGATAAAGAGCTTCACAGATAAGAAAAAGTTAAAGGAGTTCATCAACACCAAACCAGTATTATATGAAATGCTGAAAGGTGTTCTTTAAGAAGAGGAAGAAGAAAAAGGTGATGATAAAAATTATGAACAACAAATACATATCTATCAACAAGTGAATCTAAAAATCAAGTGAATAAAAAACCTGATGAACAGAATAAACTGGTGAATATAAAAGGATCAGGGGCATAGAAAGGGAGTGGACTGACAATTCTTGGGGGGAAAGGGGTGTGGGGGATGTGGGAAGAGACTGGACAAAAATTGTACACCTATGGATGAGGACAGTGGGGTTGGGGGGAGGTAAGGGTAGAGGGGAGTGTGGAAACAGGGTGGAGGGGAGCTATGGGGGGAAGAGGAACAATTGTAATAATCTGAACAATAAAGATTTATTAAATTAAAAAATAAATAAATTTAGTGAATGAAATAGTAAGGGCATTAGAGAATCTTTGTTTTGGAGTAGTGCAAATCAGAGGTAGAATAAGTGAGTTAGTGGGCAGGAATTTTAAAATAATCCAATTTGCAAAGAATAAAGCAAAAAGAAAGGGATCCAAGTTTGTAGGAGAGTACCTAGAAGTTATACTCATCTCTTCCCAGATTTAAACCAGAATTACCACTAAATTAGCCTATCTAATAAAAGAGTAATATGCAAATTAACCATCACTCTGCTACACCCACAACCCATGCCAAATAGCCAATCAGGAGTGAATATGCAAATTAACCACAACCAAGATGGCTGCAGCCACTGAGAGCAGGAGGGAAGCTTGGGTTTCCCCGGCAATGGAGGAAGCCAAGCTTTCTGCACACCCTGGCCAGCCTAGGCCTCTGCTTAAGGCTACAAAGTTTCAATGATAGAAGTTAAATAAATGCCAACAGAAATGACAACAGCCACAGAGCTGGAGAGAGCAGGAGGCTAGGGTTGCCCCATGCAATGGAGGAAGCCAAGCTTTCCGCACACCCTGGCCTACTTGGCCTCTGCTTAAGGCTACAAAGTTTCAATTATAGAAGATAAAAAAAATGCCAACAGAAATGGTTGCCACCACAGAGCAAGGAGAAGGCTTGGCTTCACTCCAGGCTACAAAGTTTCAATTGTAGAAGATAAATAAACCCCAGATACCAGGGCCTCTGCTTGCATTGCCAGGGGGCGTGGCTAGCCTGCAAACTGCCAGAGGCCTCTCGCCCAGGCCACCCATGCCCCAAGGGAACCCCCACCCTGATCCGGGACACCCTTCAGGGCAAACCAGCTGGCCCCCACCCATGCACCAGGCCTCTATCCTATCTAATAAAAGAGCAATATGCAAATTGACCATCACTCCAACACACAAGATGGCTGCCCCCATGTGGTCAAAGATCCTGCCCCCATTTGGACACAAGATGGCCACCACAAGATGGCCAGCAGGGGAGGGCAGTTGGGAAGGATCAGGCCTGCAAGGGAGGGCAGTTGGGGGCAATCAACCCTGCAGGGGAGGGCAGTTAAGGGTGAACAGACTGGCAGAGGAGGGAAGTTGGGGGCAAACAGGCTGGCAGGGGAGCAGTTAGACATCAATCAGGCTATCAGGGGAGTGGTTAGGGGGTGATCAGGCTGGCAGGCAGAAGCAGTTAGGGGCAATCAGAAAGGCATGCAGGCAAGCAGTTGGGAGCCAGCAATCCTGGGTCCCAGATTGGAGAGGGTGCAGGCTGGGCTGAGGGACGCCCCCCCCCCCCCCCGCCCACGCACGAATTTCGTGCACTGGGCCTCTAGTAAAATAATAAACCTGAATAACCAACTGAAGATTATCTAAACAGAAGACTCATAACTAAGGATATACAGAAGAAGTCACATTGAGACTAGTAGAAAGGGTAGAGACACAAAATGGGCTGGCTCCCCATCCAAGTGTGGTGGTTGGGAATCTGGAGGGATATATCAGTTGTATAGGTACTCCCTAAGGAGCAAGGTGTCTCAACCTGGCCAGCCTGGACCTATTGTGCAGACTTTCTTGGAAGGCTCTTGAAGAGATCTGAGTAGACTCTGGATCATGGAGATGAATTGGGACAGACTAAGCTGTATGGCTTTGGAATGAGAACAATTTTATCCTTGCACATCCAACTGGCCCCACTGTTTTTGTGCAGAGCCCTCCCTCCAGATGGCCAAATCTTGGTATGTTTTAGCCTGATGATCTCTACTGGCCTCACCTTGAAGACTTCCCAAGACCCTGTCCCACCACAAAGGTCCACTGACCCCTTGCAGGTGCCTCAGGTCTTGGTGTACCATAAACTTGCTGAGTGGCACCACACCCAGCATAGGCACTGAGTTTGAATATATATCAACATGTAGAATATCACTCACCCTACCTGGTACTCAGTGAGAACCTACCTAATTCAACTTGTGTATAGCCAGAGGCTCTTTCAGTGACTGAGCCGAACAGCTTACTGGAAGGTAGAGGAGGATCTTAGGGTGCCTTGGACCTTTTGTTGACCTGATCCTATGTCCAATGCTGGTGGAAGCCAGCTTTAGAACATGGCTTGGCCATTCCCACATGCACCCAGGCTTTGCAGAGACAGCCACAAGTTGTGGGTCCCTTTATATCTTCAAACAGGTAGCAAAGGCTTGTTCACAAGCAGTGCCTGACATTGACCTGCATCAGAGTCAATCTCAAGAGGCCCCAGAACCAAGACACATCATAATTAAAATGCCAAAGGTTAAAGACAAATAGAGAATCTTAAAGGCTGCAAGAGAAAGATAATTAGTTACCTACAAGGGAGCTCCCATTAGGCTGTCAGCTGATTTCTCAACAGAACCATTTCAGGTCAGAAGGGATTGGCTCAAAATAGTCAAAGTGATGAGAAGCAATGATCTACAACCAAGACCAGCAAGGTCATAATTTAATATAAAAGGAAAAATAGTTTCCCAGACATAAGAAAGCTGAAAGAATTTATCACCACCAAAACAGTATTACAAGGAATGTTAAAGGGTTTTCTTTGAGAAGAAAAGATAAAAAATATTAAAAAGTGAATAAGAAAATATGGGAAAGAAAATAAAAAGCTCACTGACAAGGGCAAACAGTAAAAGCAGTATACCAACCAATTATAAAGCTAGTACAAAGGTTTAAAGAAAAAAAGTAGGAAGATTGTGTGTAATTACAACAATAAAATATGTATAATAAATACACAAAAAAAGTGAAAAGTAATGGCAGGAACTTAAAAGTAGAAGGGTGAGTAAAAATTGTAGTGATTTTAGAATATGTTTGAACTTAAGTAACCATCAATTAAAAATAGACTGCCATAAACATATACACAAAGCACATAGTAACCACAAAAAAATCCATAAGAGATATACAAAATAAAATAAAAATCTAAACATATCATTATAAAAAGTCACTGACATACAAGAGGAGAGAGCAAGAGAATAAGGAGGGAACATAGAAAAACTACAGAAGCAATCAGAAAACAATAAAATGATGTTAAGATACCTATCAATAATTATTTTATATGTAAATAGACTAAGTACTTCAATCAAAAGACAAAGGGTGACTTTAAAGGATAAAAATATCGGACCCATATATATGCTTCTTATAAGAGACATACTTCAGATTGAGAGACACACAAACTGAAAGTAAAGGTATGAAAAAAGTTATGTCATGTAAATGGAAATGAAAAAAAAAAACTAGGATAGCAATACCTATATATAACAAAATAGATTTTAAAATAAATGTGAAAATAAGAGATAAGGACATTTTATAATGATAAAGAAATCAATCCAGCAAGAGTATATAAGTCTTATAAACATCTAAACACCCAACATAGGAAGACCTAAATATATAAAGCAAATATTGATGGACATAAAGGGAGAAATTGACAGTAACACATTAATAGTAGGAGACTTCGACACTCTACTATCATCAGTAAATAGACCATCCCATACAGAAAATCAACAAGGAAATAGTGCCCTTAAGGGACACATTAGATTAGATAGACTTAATTGATATTTTTAGGACATTTCACCCCAAAGCAGCACAATATATATTATTTTTAAGTGCACATGGAATATTTTCCAAGATAGACCTCATGTTTGGCCATGAAACAAATTTCAATACATTTAATAATATTAAAATTATATCAAGCATCTTCTTTGACCATAATGGTATGAAACCAGAATTCATTACAAGAAGAAAACAGAAAAACACACTAACATGTGGAGTCTAAGGAACATACTATCTACCTATATAAACAGGTAATATGCAAATTAGCCAGGCATCACGACCGGCTCAGGAGGAGCTGCACGTGCAGATGGGCGGGAGGGGACTGTGTGCCATCCCCACCCCAGCTGACACACACCAGGGGTGGGAGCATGCTCTGAGCAGCCGTGGCATGGCTGGGAGCATGCCCCCACCCCAGCAGACACACACCAGGGGTGGGGAAATTCTCGGAGCGGCCACGGCACAGCTCAGAGCACACACCCGGTGGGTGGCGACAGTGGCAGGAGCAAAGCAGCCTGGGTTCCAGTGGCTGGCGGTGGCAGCCAGAGCGAAGCAGCCCAGGTCCTGCGTGCTGGAGGGAAGCTGGTGCTGGCAGCCAGGAGAAGGAAGGCTTATTCTTGCACAAATCTTCATGCATCGGGCCTCTAGTTAAACAATGAATGAGTTAGCAATGAGATCAAAGAAGAAATAAAAAGATACCTTGAGACACATGAAAATTAAAACACATCAAAACAAAATCTATGGGACATAGCCAAAGTAGTTGTAAGAGGGGAGTTCTTAGCAATAAAGGACTATCTCAAGAAACAAGAAAAATCTCAAACAATCTAACCTTACAAATTAAAAAACTAGAGCCCTAGAAGGTTTGGCTCAGTGGATATAGTGTTGGCCTGCGGACCAAAGGATCCGGTTTTGATTCCGGTCAAGGGCATGTTGCAGGCTCTTCCCTGACCTCGGCCCTGGTGGGGTGCATCCAGAAGACAACCAATTGATGTCTTTCTCTCACATTAATGTTTCTCTCTGTCTTTCTTTCTGTCTTGTATTCTCTCTAAAAGATCAATGGAAAATATTCTCAATCGAGGATTAACAAACAAACAAAAAAGAAACTAGGAAAAGAAGAACACAAAGCCTAAAATGAGCAGAATAAAGGAAATAATAAAGACCAGAGCAGAAATAAATAAAATAGTCTAAAAAAATAGAAAAGAGTAATGAAACCAAAGTTGGTTCTCTGAAAAAATAAGCAAAGTAGATAAAACGTTAGCTAGACTCATTAAAAAAAGAGAGAGGGTGGGAGCCCAAATACATAAAACCAGTAATGAAAGTGGAGAGTTGAAAATTGATACCACAGAAATACAAAAAGGATCATATGAAAATACTACAAACAATTATATGTCAACAAATGGGACAACCTGAAAGAAGTAGATACATTCCTAGAAACATACAATCTTTCAAGATTCAATCAGGAAGAAATGTAAAATGTGAATAAACTGATCATTATAAGGAAATTAAAATGGTAATAAAAAAAACTTCCAACAAACAAAAGTTCTATACCAGATCATTTCATAAATTTTTATGAGGAATAAATACCCATTCTTCTGAATGTTTTTCTAAAATTGAAGAGCAGGGAAGGCTGCCAAACTCATTTTACAAGCCAAGCATAACCTGGACACCAAAATCAGACACTACAAAAAAAAATAATAAATTGTAGGCTGGTATCCATGATGAAAATAGATGCAAACTGAATTCACTAATACATTAAAAGATCATATACCATGGTCAAGTGGCATTTGTTCCTGGAATGTAGGGGTGGTTCAATATTTACAAATCAATTAACATGATACACCACATAAAAAAAATAAAGAACAAAAAAATTACCTGAGCACATAAATAGATTTTTAAAAAAGCATTTGACAAATCCAACATCCCTTTATGGTAAATACTCTCAAAAACGTGGAGCTATAGGGGACATACCTCCACATCATAAAGGCCATGTCTGACAAACCCACAGCTAATATCATACTCAACAGTGAAAAGCTAAGTTTTCTTTAAGATCACAAACAAGACAAGGATGTCCACTTCCACCATTTTTATTCAACACTAGAGTCCCAGTGCATGAAATGTGTGCATGGGTAGGACCCCTAGGCCTGGCCGGTGATCAGGGTCAATTGAGGCCAGGCCAATTAGGGCTCGGCCGATCAAGGCCTGCAGATTGGGGAGAGGGAATGGAGGAAGGGACCACAGAAGGTTGGCCATTGGCCCCAGAAGGGAGCTGGCCCTAGGCCCCCTGGGAAAGGGGCTGTATACATCTCTACCCATCCCCAGTTCCCCATCCTAGCTCGGGGCCTGAAGGCCCCAGCGGGGTCGGGAGAGGAGGTGATGGTTGCCAGGAAGGAATGGACACTGGATGCCAACACTGCTGTCGCAGTTCCCCGCCTCCCCCGCTCCTCCTTCCCTTGCCATTGTGCTGCCTGTCCACCTGGGGGAGGAACTGCAGGAGGTTTGCTGGCCAGGGAAAGGGACCACAGTAGGTAGGCCGCCAGCCCCGAGAAGGGAGCTGGCCCTCAGCCCCCCCTGGGAAAGGGCCGCATCTGCCACCACCCACACACAGTTCCCCACCCCAGTCTGAGGTCCAACCCTGATTGGGTGATTGGGGTCTGCTGGCAGAAGGGAGGGACTGCAGGAGGTTGGCTAGCTGAGGGAGGTTGGCTGTGGGAGTGCACTGACCACCAGGGGGCAGCTTCTGCATTGAGTGTATACCCCCTGATGGTCAGTGTGCATCACAGCAACTGGCTGTTCTGTTTGTTCCAATCATTCGGTCATAATGGTTGCTTAGGCTTTTATATATATAGATAGTATTGGAAATCTTAGTCATAATATTCAGACAAGAAAAAGAAATAAATGCATCTGAATTAGAAAGGGAAAGTCAAATTGTCATTATTTGTAGATGATGATACTGTGCAGGTGTGGGAAAAGTAGGTTTACAGTGGGAGTATGTGAAACACATTATGACATTTTTTTGTGTTAGTAAAGCTATTGTAATTATAACCTGTGTGCCTTTTTACCTACTTTTGCCTACCTATGTACATAGAGAACCCTAAAGACCACCAAAAAATTATTAGAACTAATAAATGAATTCAGTAAGGTAGCATAATACAAATGAATTCTCAGAAATTGGTTGCATTTTTATACACCAATAACTTACCATCAGAAAGAGAAATAAAGAAAACAATCCATTTATAATTACATCAAAAAGAATAAAATGCACAGGAATAAATTTAACTTAGAAGGTAAAAGACCCATACTCAGAAAACTATAACACACTGAAAAAAAATCAAAGAAGATATAAATAAGGCAATAACATGTCCATGGATATAAAATTTTAACATAACATGTCTATTGTGCTCAAAGCAATATTCAGATTTAATACAATCCATATCAAAAAGCCAATGTCATATTTTATAGAACTAGAACAAATAACCCTAAAACTTATATGAAAACACAAAAGACCCTGAACAGCCACAGCAATTTGAGAAAGAAGAGCACAGTTTGAGGTATCATGCTACCTGATATCAAACTATTTTAGGGCTATAGTAATAAAAACAGCATGGTACTGGCATAAACATAGACACCTAGGTCAGTGGAATAAAGTAGAGAGCCCAAAAATAAATCCACCCTTCTCATCAACTATCCTATGGCAAAAGAAGGAAGAATATAGAGTGAAAAGAGTCTCTTCATTGAATGGTATTGGAAAAACTGGACAGATACACATAAAAAAAAGTGAAACTAGACCACTTTCTTAGACCATATATAAAACTAGAGGCCCCGTGCACAAAATTCATGCACTCGATGGTGGTGGTGGGGGGAGCCCTCATCCCAGCCTGCACCCTCTTGCAGTCCAGGAAACCTCAGGGGATGTCTGACTGACAACTTTGTCCCAGAGGGAGTGGGACTATGCCAGCAGTCAGACATTCTTAGCGCTGCTGTGGAGGTGGGAGAGGCTCCCGCCACCACCGCTGTGCTCACCAGCCATAAGCCCAGCTTCTGGCTGAGTGGCGCTTCCCCTGTGGGAGTGCACTGACCACCAGGGGGAAGCTCCCGCATTGAGTGTGAAATAGAGCGTGTCATAGTGACAGGTCATTCTGCTGTTCAGTCAATTTGCATATTACCTTTTATTATATAGGATAAACATAAGCAAATTTAAATACTTGGATACAAAACTTGAAAACAAAATGCCTAAAAGAAAACATACGCAGTATGCTGTTTGAACAGTTTAAAATGTACATAAGTATCTCATCGGTATGTTATTACAATTGCAACTAGCACAATATTTTATGTCAACTATAAATGAAAACTGATTTTTAAAAATTTATACTACATCGCCTTAATAGAATGAAAGAGGAAAATCACATGATCATAAGAATAGATGCAAATAAAGAATTTCACATACTACAATATTCTTTCATGTCAAAAATTCTTAACAAATCGGGTATAGAAGGAACACACTTCAGCATAATAAATGTGATATATGACACTATCACAGCGAACATACTCATTGGTGGAAAATTGAAAGCTTTTTAAATAAAAAATCAGGCATAAGACTAAGGTGCCTTCTCACCACTCTTATTCAACATAGTACTGAAAGTTTTAGTTAGAGCAATTAGGCAAGAGAAAGAAATAAAAGTCATCCAAATTGAAAATGAAGAAGTAAAATTGTTATTATTACAGACAATATGATTTTATACATAACAATTCCTAAATACTAATAAAAAACCCCATTGGAATCAATTAATGAATTCAGTAAAGTTGCAGGATGTAAAATCAGCATACAGAAATCAGTTGTGTTTTCATATATTAACAATGAAACATCTAAAACATAAATAAAGAAAACTATTTCATTCACAATAGCATAAAAAACAATACTTAGGAACAAATTTAACAAGGGAAGTAAAATATCTATGAAATGAAAACTACAAGGCTTTGCTGAAAGAAATTGAAAAAGACACAAACAAGTGGAAGATATCTCATACTTGTGGATTAGAAGAATTAATACTGTTAAAATGTCCAGACCACTCAAAACCTTCTATAGATTCAACACAATCCTTATCCTAAATCCAATGGAATTTTTTTACAAAAATATGAAATACAACTTTTAAATTAGTTTGGCCTCATGAAAAACCCCAAATGATTAAACAATCCTGAGAAAGAAGAGCAAAGCCTACTTTACAATTCCTGCTTTCAAACTATACTATAAAACTATAGTAATTAAAACAGTATGGTACTGGTATAAAAATAGACACTTAGACCAAAGATAGCATAGAGAGCTAAGAATTAAACTTCGGCATAAGTGGTCAACTAATATTATACATAGAAGTCAAGAACACTCAATGGAGAAAGGATTGTCTTCAATAAATGGTATTGGAAAACTGGATAACAACATGCAGAAAAATGAAGCGGGCCCTTATCTTACACCACACACAAAAATGAACTCTAAATGGTGTAAAGTTTTTAACATAAGACCTGATACTGTAAAACTTACAGAAGTAAACATGAAAAAGAAGCTCCTTGACATTGTTTGTCGTAAAGATTTTTTTGGATATAATTCCAAATCACAAGTGACAAAAGCAAAAATCAAGTGGAAGCCCAGCAAACTAAAAAGTTTATGCACAGCAAGAGAAACAAACAAACAAAAGATAGGGTAACATGCAAAAAGGGAAAAATATTTGCTAACCTTATATTGCATAAGGTGTTAATACACAAAATACAAAAAATATAAAACTCCAAAAAATTAATTAAAAAATAGGCAGAGAAAGTAAATAGACATTTTTTCAAAGAAGACGTCCAAATGGCCAAAAAGTACATGAAAAGATTCTGAACACCACTATTCATCAGGAAAATGCCAGTGTAACAACAAGGAGATATCACCTTATTCCTGTAAGAATGGCTATTATTAAGAAGACTAGAGGCCCAACTTGCACAAAATTCATGCAAGAGTAGGCCTTCCTTCACCTGGCTGCCAGCACAGGCTTCCTTCTGGCACCCAGGACTGGGATTCCCTCTGGCCCCAGCTTCGTCCAGGAATGACATCCGGTCTAATTAGCATATTACACTTTTATTATTATACACTAGAGTCCCAGTGCATGAAATTCATGCACGGGAATGGGGGGTTCCCTCAGCCTAGCCTACACCCTCTCCAATCTGGGACCCCTTGAGGGATGTCCTACTGCCCGTTTAGGCCCGATCCCACTGGGGTTGGGCCTAAACGGGCAGTTGGACATCCCTCCCACAATCCAGGACTGCTGGCTCCCAACTGCTTGCCTGCCTCTGCCTGATTGCCCCTAACCGCTTCTGCCTCCCAGCCTGATCACCCCCTAACCACTTCCCTGCCAGCCTGACCAGCACCTAACTGCTCCCCAGCTGGCCTGATTGCCCCTAACTGTCCTCCCCTGCTGGCCTAGTCACCCCTAACTGCCCTCTCTGCTGGCCTGATTGCCCACAACTGCCCTCCCCTGTAGGCCTGGGTCCCCCACCCCAACTGTCCTCCCCTGCAGGCCTGGGCCTCCCCCTTTTGTCTTCCCCTGCTGGCCTGGTCTCCCCCAACTGCCCTCCTGCTGGCCTGATCACCCACAACTGCCCTCCCCTGCAGACCTGGTCTCTCCCAACTGCCCTCCTCTGCAGTCCTAGTCACCCCTAAATGCCCTCCCCTGCAGGCCTGATCCCCCCAACTTTCCCTTCCCTGCAGGCCTGGTTCCCCCCCCACCCCCAAATGCCCTCCCCTGCTGGCTTGGTTTCCTCCCAACTGTTCTCCCCTGCAGTCCTGGGTCCCCCCCAACTGCCCTCCCCTACAGGCCTGATCCCCCCGAACTTCCCTTCCCTGTAGGCCTGGTCCCCCCGCCCCCAACTGCCCTCCCCTGCAGACCTGGTCTCTCCCAACTGCCCTCCTCTGCAGTCCTAGTCACCCCTAAATGCCCTCCCCTGCAGGCCTGATCCCCCCAACCTTCCCTTCCCTGCAGGCCTGGTTCCCCCCCACCCCCAAATGCCCTCCCCTGCTGGCTTGGTTTCCTCCCAACTGTTCTCCCATGCAGTCCTGGATCCCCCCCAACTGTCCTCCCCTATAGGCCTTGTCCTCCCCAATTTCCCTCCCCTACAGGCCTGGTCCCCCCCCCAACTGCCCTCCCCTGCTGTCCTGGTCCCCTCAACTGCCCTCCCCTGCAGGCCTTGTCTCCCCCAACTGCCCTTCCCTGCTGTCCTGGTCACCCCTAACTGTCCTTCCTGCTGGCCTGATCGCCCACAACTGCCCTCCCCTGCAGACCTGGTCTCCCCCAACTGCCCTCCTCTGCTGGCCTGGTCACCCTTAACTGCCCTCCCTGCTAGCCTGTATGCCCACAACTGCCCTTCCCTACAGGCCTGGTCCCCCTCAACTGCCCTTCCCTGCAGGCCTGGTCCCCCCCCACAACTGCCCTCCCCTGCAGGCCAGGTCCCCCCAACTGCCCTCCCCTGTAGGCCTGGGTCCCCCACCCCAACTGTCCTCCCCTGCAGGCCTGGGCCTCCCCCTTCTGTCTTCCCCTGCTGGCCTGATCTCCCCCAACTGCCTTCCTCTGCTGGCATGGTCACCCCTAACTGCCCTCCTGCTGGCCTGATCACCCACAACTGCCCTCCCCTGCAGACCTGGTCCTCCCCAACTGCCCTCCCCTACAGGCCTGATCCTCCCAAATTTCCCTTCCCTGTAGGCCTGGACCCCCGCCCCCAACTGCCCTCCCCTGCAGGCCTTGTTTCCCCCAACTACCCTCCCCTGCTGTCCTGGTCACCCCTAACTGTCCTTTCTGCTAGCCTGATTGCCCACAACTGCCCTTCCCTGCAGGCCTGGTCCCCCTCAACTGCCCTTCCCTGCAGGCCTGGTCCCCCCCCAACTGCCCTCTCCTGCAGGCCTGGTCCCCCCCCCCCCCCCCCCGCAACTGCCCTTCCCTGCAGGCCTGGTCCCTCCAAACTGCCCTCCCCTGCTGGCCATCTTGTGGTTGCCATCTTGTGTCCATGGGGACAGCCATCTTGTGTGTTGGAGTGATGGTCAATTTGCCTATTATTCTTTTATTAAATAGGAGGATTAAATAGGATAGAGGCCTGGTGCCCAGGTGGGTTTGCCCTGAAGAGTGTCCCGGATCAGGATGGGGGTTCCCTTGGGGAATGGGGCAGCCTGGGCAAGGGGCCTGTGGTGGTTTGCAGGCTGGCCACGCCTCCCGGTGACCCAAGTGGAGGCCCTGGGAGGCCCTGGTATCTGGGATTTATTTATCTTCTATAACTGAAACTTTGTATCCTTAAGCAGAGGCCAAGGCAGGCCAGGGCTGCTGAAACTTGGATTCCTCCATCGCTGGGGAAACTCAAGCCTCTTGCTCTCTCCAGCTCTGTGGCTGCCGCCATTTTTGTTGGGATTTATTTATCTTCTATAATTGAAACTTTGTAGCCTTAAGCAGAGGACAAGGCAGGCTAGGGCAGGCGGAAAGCTTGGCTTCCTCCATTGCCAGGGAAACCCAAGGCTCCTGCTCTCTCCGTGGTTGGGTTAATTTGCATACTCTCTCCTGATCATCTGGTGGGTATGGCTTGTGGGTGTAGCAGCAGTATGGTTAATTTGCATATTACTCTTTTATTAGATAGGATTATTATAGATGAGAGAACAAGTACAGGCAAAGATGTTGAGAAAAGGGAACTCCTGTGTAATGCTTGTAGCAATATAAATTCATTGAGCTTCTATGAAAGAGTGTGGAAGTTTCTCCAAAAAATTAAAAATAAAACCACCATATGATCCAGCAACTTTACTTCTGGGTATATATCCTAGGAAGTGAAAACAGGATATTGAAGAGATGTATGCACTCCCATATTTATTGCAGCATTATTCACAATAGCCAAGATTTTATACACACACATACACACACACACACACACACACACACACACACACAAATATTCTTAGTCTGTTGTGATATATTGCAATGCTTTTTAATGTTGAACCATCTACACTAATAAAAGAGAAACATGCAAATTGACCGTACCTCCGCTACGCCCACAAGTCACTCCCACCATCCAATCAGGAGCGAGTATGCAAATTAACTCAAACAAAATGGCTGCAGCCACGGAGAGAGCAGGAGCCTTGGGTTTCCCCATCAATGGAGGAAGCCAAGCTTCCCACACACCCTGGCCGGCCCGGGCCTCTGCTCAAGGCTACAAAGTTTCAATTATAGAAGATAAATAAATACCAACAAAAATGGCTTTGGCCACGGAGTGAGCAGGAGGCTTGGGTTCCCCTAGCAATGGAGGAAGCCAAGCTTCCTGCCCTGCCCTGGCCTGCCCTGGCCTCTGCTCAAGGCTACAAAGTTTTAATATAGAAGATTTTAAAAATCCCAGATACCAGGGCCTCCGCTTGGGTTGCCGGGGGGCATGGCCGGCCTGCAAACCACCAAAGGCCCCTCGCCCAGGCCACCCCATGCCCCAAGGAAACCCCCACCCTGATCCAGGACACCCTTCAGGGCAAACCAGCCAGCCCCCACCCATGTACCAGGCCTCTATCCTATCTAATAAAAGAGTAATATGCAGATTGACCATCACTCCAACACACAAGATGGCTGCCCCTATGCAGTCAAAGATGGCTTCCCCCATGTGGACACTAGGTGACCACCACAAGATGGCCAGCAGGGGAGGGCAGTTTGGAGGGACCAGGTCTGCAAGGGAGGGCAGTTGGGGGCGATCAAGCCTGCAGTAGAGGGCAGTTAGGGGTGATCAGGCTGGCAGAGGAAGGAAGTTGGGGGCGACCAGGCCTGAAGGGAAGGGCAGTTAGAGAGGACCCAGGCCTACAGGGGAGATCAGTTGGGGTGGGGACCAGGCCTGCAGGGGAGGGCAGTTGGTGGGGACCAGGACAGCAGGGGAAGGCAGTTAGGGGTGACTAGGCCTGCAGGGGAGGACAGTTAGGGGCAATCAGGCTGGCAGGGGAGCAGTTAGGCATTAATCAGACTGGCAGGGGAGTGGTGAGGTGGTGATCATCCTGGCAGGCAGAAGCTGTTATGGGCAATCAGGAAGGTAGGCAGGCAAGCAGTTGGGAGCCAGCAGTTGTAGATTGTGAGAGGGATGTCCGACTGCCTGTTTGGGATCAGGCCTAAACGAGCAGTTAGACATCCCTCGAGGAGTCCCAGATTGGACAGGCTGCAGGCTGGGCTGAGGTAAACCTCACCCCCCCACCCCCCATGCACGAATTTCGTGCACCAGGCCTCTAGTCTTTACATAACTGATATAAATAATACTTGGTTGTGGAGAATCATTCTCTTATAAGAATGATTGAATTCAGTTTGCTAATATTTTGTTCATGAGAGAAGAAAACCCCACCATGTGGAGAGCCAATCTAGGCTCAGAGACCTTGGCAAAACTCTGTTATGTCCTCAGTGACCATATATCTCAGTGGTATGCTGGAATTAGTCTGTACTGGCTCATGAGAAGCATTTGCTAAATTTTCAGGAATTTTGTAAGGCAATTACTAAGCACAGCCATTATGAAAAATAAACTAAGAGTCACATCAGCAAATATAAACAGGTCAATAGCTCTGAGGGCCCATCCTTCCACTGCAACTACAAACAAGCAAGAAAAAAACCCATGAGATTCAACCTCGTTGGAACTCTACAAAATTGTCAAAGGTATATAGCAACCAAATGAAAATCAAATGAAGAAAAAGGCAACTTAAAAGTGGTAGGGGAGTGTTGTGGCATTTTCACTTGACCTTGGCTCCCCCTCCTCCTCTTCTTTCTAGAGGTCTTAAAGGTATAGCCCACATTTCCATTATGGAACCCTGGTTCCTGCTCCCAAAGGGAGAAGAGTAGATCTTGTTCTCAAATAATTATGTCTATTTGGATATGATTGAGGCTGTCTGGTGACTGATATAAGGCACTTTGGCTTTGTTTTGCCTAACACAAAGCTTTCTTAGGGGAAAGCAGTCAAGTGAGGGCATTTCTTGAAAACAATGAAAGGGAAATGAACAACACTTACCTCCTTGGGGAAGAGATTAATGTTGAGACAAAGAATAGACTCACTGAAAACTGGCAGGAAAAACTGAGGAGAGAAATTTTGTGTGGAAGTAGGACATTAAAAAGCTCCCGTGTATAGTAATTTAGAAAGTATTGTGCAAACTCAGGACAGGATATACAGTATGCTTAGAACCATAAACTCTTCCCTCTAATAATCCTTAGGCTCAAAATGAAAGCTAAGGCACAGTTGTAAAAGGCTCCACTAAACACTGAAGGAATGCTGAACACTGAGACAACATGCAAAGTGTGTGTGTGTGTGTGTGTGTGTGTGTGTGTGTGTGTGTGTGTGTTGGTCCAGGCATTCAAAAAAAAAATCTCTATCAACATGTGAACTTAGCATGATGGGGAAAATAAGACATTTTTTGGTGGCTAGCAATCTGAATCTGTGCAAGTAACCTAATGTACATTCTTTTTTCTTAAAATATATATATATTATTGATTTTTTACAGAGAGGAAGGGAAAGGGATAGAGAGTTAGAAATATCAATGAGAGAGAAACATCGATCAGCTGTCTCCTGCACACCCTCTACTGGGAATATGCCCGCAACCAAGGTACATGCCCTTGACCAGAATGGAACCTGGGATCCTTCAGTCCCCAGGCCGACGCTCTATCCACTGAGCCAAACCAGTCAGGGCCTAATGTACATTCTTGATAGCCTATAATTAAGTCACTGCCCCTATCTCCACAATCTGGTCTTGCAAGACCTGTTTACCTAAATACTCACATTTTATAGAGGTCATAAACCATGAACAATACACAACACCCAGAGGGGGTTATCAGCACTAGCACCAGGCCAGGCCTTTAAGTATGGTCTCAAGGCCCCCACCCCAACACCCGGGTCTTTTTGCAAAGCCCGCAAAAGGTCCAGAAGTTCCATCCATATTTGGGGGACAAAGAAACCAAAGGGTATAAAGAAGAGCTTCCTCCATATTGGTTTTCTCAGAATTTGGAGAGAAACAGTCTCCCCTGAGTCACTATACTAGTACATCTGAAAATAAATGGGTATTTCCTGTATCTCCAAGTACTCCTGTGTATCTTTTTGGTCGCCTGGTAAATTCTTTAACAAGCTAAAGTTAAAAAAAAAATTCAGAGACCACAAATAATCTTTATAGAAAAAGTAGAAAAGTCCCTACACAAATAACCACACACAGAAACAAAAAAACAAAAACAAACCTTGAGCATGAAGAAGAATATATCTTCCAGAGTTACCATATTATAGTTATTGAAAATCTTTATTTTTCCACAAGAAAATGGAAAGCATATTAAAAAAAACAACCACACTAAAAATATGGTCCATTCCTGGAAAAAATAACAGAAACTGTCCATGAGAAAGCAATTTGCAAGAAATGTTTGGAAGGACTTTAGATTAACGAGCCTAAATATGCTCAAAGAGCTCAAGGAAACCAATGACAGAGAGTTGGAGGACACCAGGGGAATGATGTCTCCAAATTAGTGACCATCAATAAAAATAGAATTTACAATAGCCAAGACCTAAAAACAGCCCAAGTGCCCATCAGTAGATGAGTGGATAAAAAAGACGTGGTACAAAACGATGGAGTACTAGGTGCCTGTAAAAAAGGAGGAATTCGTATCCTTTGTGGCAGCATGGATCCACCTAGAAATGATTATGCTAAGCAAAATAAGCCAGTCAGAGGAAGACATATATCATGTGATCTCATTTATGAATAAAATAAACTGACAAACAAAATAGGATCACAGGCATGGGTACATGGAACAGACTGACAGATCTCAGAGGGGAGAAGGGTGGTGGGTTGGGGAGTGACTAGAAGAAATTAACTAAAGAACATATATGCATCTACGCATACCCCATGGACACAGACAATAAAGTGAGGAAGACCTGTGGAGGGGGGCAGGGGATGGTTGGAAGGGGGCAGGCAAAGTGGGGGAAAAAGGGGATATAACTGTAATAGTGTCAATAATAAAAAATAAAATAGATTAATTAAGAAATGATAGTAGAAGAATATTATTTAGAAATATGATATTAATCATCAGAAAAAAATAGCTGAAAGAGAAATGATTACTTCTGAGAAATAGTAAAGCAGTAGGTCAAAGGGACTCTGGCTTATTAAAATCATGAATCACTCAGGAAGAAAAGAGATACAAATTATAAAAAGGGACCAAACAAATTCTGAAGTTAAAAATTATAATAACTGAAATGAAGAATTTCAACATGTCAATGTAGAAACGTCCAAACTTGTAGAAAATTGTTATCAGATTATTTGAGCCAAACTGATGACATGCAGGAAAGGAATATCTCAATGCTCGTTTGAGAGTGGTTATGCTTCCAAGGGTCTGAAAAAGAGGATTACTCTGGCATTTTATTTTTTAAAATATATTTTTATTAATTTTCAGGAAGGAAGTGAGAGGGAGAGAAAAATAGAAACATCAATGATGAGAGAAAATCATTGATCAGCTTCCTCCTGCATGCCCTGCACTGGGGATCAAGCCAACAACCATGTGCCCTTGACTGGAATCAAACAGAGGACCCTTTAGTCCACAGGCCGATGCTCTATCCACTGAGCAAAACTGACTATGGCCACTCTGGCATTTCAAAGTTATGTTACCCAAGATGCATAAGAACAATGGAGAGGGCTTGCCTTTTACTAAAGAAATTCTAGGTCTGGGACATGATTACCCACCATGACCTGCTCAGGTAGGAATTTATGATCAGATCACTTTGTGAAGATATTTTCAGTCTCTGAGTTATTATAGAACCTCTTTTTCATTCAAAAATATATCTGAGCAGGCAGAATTGAAATTCATAAAAACTGATGATAGATCAATTGAAATTGTTCAGTCTGAGGAGCAGAAAGACAAAAGAATGAAGAAAAATGAAGAGAGCCCATGAGACCTGTGGGACACTGTCAATCTTACAACATACATAACAGGAGGACTGGAAAGAAGGAGAGGGATAAAGGGATGTGGGAGAATTTGGAAGAAATAATGGCCAAAAAGTCATAATTTGATAAAATGCATGAATCTACACATTCAAGAAGGTCAGTGAACTCTAGCAAGAACAAACAACAAATTCATATTGAAACACATTATAATAAAACTTTTGAAACAAGAAGAGACAAGAGAGAATTTTAAAAGCAGCAAATAGATGTGATGTGACATATAAGGGAAAAGCCTTAAAAGAAGAAGAAGAAAAAAAAAGCAGACTTGTCAGCAGAAACCAGAGACCAAAAGAGAGTGTAATGACATATTTAAAGCATGGAAAGAAAAATACTGTTAGCCAATAATCCTATATCTGGTAAAGCTTTCATTCAAAAATGAAGGAGAAATTAAGACTTTCCCAGGTAAGCATATGCTGATGGACTCCATCACTAATACATATAGCCTACAGAAAATACTAAAGGGAGTCCTTCTGGTTAAATTAAATGGACACTAGATAGTAA
This sequence comes from Cnephaeus nilssonii, assembly GCF_951640355.1. NCBI lineage: Eukaryota > Metazoa > Chordata > Mammalia > Chiroptera > Vespertilionidae > Cnephaeus > Cnephaeus nilssonii. The sequence continues at coordinate 39,228,300 of NC_137084.1, read as the reverse complement.
CTTCAAGCCATGTAAAGAAATAACACAGGTAAAGGTAACTATTTAGGAAAATATAAGCCAATATTAGTTTTTTTTTTTTTTTTGGTTTGTGACTCCCTTTTCTTTTCAATTTGATTGAAAAGACAAATGCATAAAGCAATACTTATAAATCTATATTAAATGGGCACATCTATATATATAAAGCCTATGCGACCATCGCAACCGAAAGGACAACCAAACAGGCTGTGTGGGGCGACTAGGCCAGCAGGGTTATTAGTGAGGGGCGACCAAATGACCGAGCAGCAGGCTGCATGGGGCAACCAGGCTGGCAGGGGGTTTAGTGAGGGGCGACCAACCGACTGAGTAGCAGACTGCATGGGGTGACCAGGCCGGCAGGGGGTTTAGTGAGGGCCAACCAACCAACCGAGCAGCAGGATGCATGGGGCGACCAGGCTGGCAGGGGGTTTAGTGAGGGGTGACCAAACAACTGAACAAGCAGGCTGTGTGGGGCGACCAGGCCGGCAGGTGGTTTAGTGAGAGGTGACCAAACAATAGAGCAGCAGGATGCATGGGGCGACCAGGCTGGCAGGGGGTTTAGTGAGGGGTGACCAAACAACCGAACAAGCAGGCTGTGTGGGGTGACCAGGCCAGCAGGGGGACTGTTGGGGGGTGACTAGGCTGGCGGGGGGGGGGCAGTCAGGTGTGACCTGGCTGGCAAAGGGGGCAGTTGGGGGCAACCAGGCCAGCAAGGGGGCAGTAAGGTGCGACCTGGCTAATGGGGGGGCAGTTAGGGGTGACCAGGCTGGCAGATGGGGGCTTTGGGGGCAACCTGACAGGGAGGGGGGCAGTAAGGGGTAACTATGCTGGCGGGGGGGGGGCAGTTGGGGGTGACCAGGTTGGCAGGCGGGGGCAGTTGGGGGTGATCAGGCAGGTAGGCAGGTGCGCAGTTAGGAGACAGTGGTCCTGAAGTATGCGAGCATTGTTCAATTGCCAGTTTAGTCCCGAACCCTGGGATTGGGCCTAAACCAGCAGTTGGACATCCCCTGAGGGGTCCCAGATTGCACAGGGTGCAGGCTGGGCTGAGGGGACCCCCCGCTTGTGCACAAATTTTGTGCACCAGGCCTCTAGTCATATAGAAAGATGTAATTTTTGGCACAACACAAAAGGGGAGGGATGGAGCAGTGTAGCACCAGAATTTCTATATACCTATGAAAGCTAATGTGGTATTAATTCAAAATAGATTATAGGGTTCAGAGGTTAATGTAAACTCCAAAGCAACTTATCCTATAAAATAAAGAGGCAATATGCAAATTGACCATCACACCCTCGCACAAGATGGCCGCCCCATGTGGTCACAAGATGGCTGCTCCCATGAGGTCACAAGATGGCTGTGCCCATGTCATCACAAGATGGCTGCCACAAGATGGTCAGCAGGGGAGGGCAGGTGGGGGTGAACAGGCCAGAAAGGGAGGGCAGTTGGGGGAGAACAGACCAGCAGGGGAGGGCAATTGGGGGCGATTGGGATGGCAGGGGAGGGCAGTTGGGGGCGACCGGGCCTGCAGGGGAGGGGAGTTGGGGGGAACCGAGCCTGCAGGGGAGGACAGTTGGGGGGCACCGGGCCTGCAGGGGAGGGCAGTGAGGGGTGACCAGGCTGGAAGGGCAGGGCAGTTAGGGGTGACCGGGCCTGCAGGGGAGGGCAGTTGGGGGGGACCAGGCTGGAAGGGGAGGGCAGTTTGGGAAACCAGGACAGCAGGGGAGAGCAGTGGGGGCGATCGGGCCGGCAGGAGAAAGCAGTTGGGGGCAATCGGGACAGCAGGGGAGGGCAGTTGGGGGCGATCAGGCTGGCAGGGCAGTGGTTAGGGGGTGATCAGGCTGGCAGGCAGAAGCAGTTAGGGGCAATCAGGTAGGCAGGCGGGTGAGTGAGTAGTTGGGAGCCAGCAGGCCCGGATTGTGAGAGGGATGTCTGACTGCCTGTTTAGGCCCGATCTCATTGGAGAGGGTGCAGGCTAGGCTGAGGGACACCACCCCCCTCTTCCAGTGCATGAAATTCATGCACTGGACCTCTAGTCTATTATAATAAAAGCATAATATGCTAATTAGAGCAGACATCCTTCCGGACAACTTTCAGATGAAGCCGGGCTGTGAGGGAAGCCCAGTCCCAGGTGCCCGAGGGAAGGAAGGCCTACTCTTGCAAGAATTTTGTTCATCAGGCATCTAGTACTAAAATAAGTAAAAAATATACATGAAAGGACATTAGAAAGGAATCAAAATATTTCATTTAAAAAACTAAGAAGGCTGTAACAGAAGAATCAAGGAAGAAAAGAAGATATGACATAAAAAAGCAAAACAAAATGGCAGAAATAAGTCCTTTTATAGTACTTGCTTTCATGTAAATGGATTAAACTCTCCTATTAAAAGGTAAAGATTCTCATAATGGATTAAAATGATTATCTTCTGATCTTTCTGAGATTTTAGCAAAAGATTGTATAGTCATACCCAGAAGAGATTTATCATAGTGAATCTCTTAATTCTCTTGTATTTTTCTTTTAGAGAGGCTGAGAAATTACATAATTATGAGGCTTTGGTTGCTTTTCTTCAAGAATTCTTTCTTCAAATGACCTCTCTCCTCTCAATTTTTATCATAAGTGGCAAGAAGAAACCAGGAGGCACTTTTAACACTTTCCTTGGAAGTCTATTTATATATACCACCAATTTGTAAGTTTTGCTTTGTACATAACTCCAGCACATAATTTGGTAAGCTTTCTGTCACTACATAACAAGAATAATTTTCTTTCTCTTTCCTATAACCCTCACTGTAGCATTCTTAAAGTCAAGATTTCTTCTAACCATCTATTCAAGGCAATTTGGGCTTTCTCTGTCATGCACTTTAAAATTCTTCTAGCCTCTGCTCACTTGCCTGATTCCAAAGCTGTTCCATTGTTTTTAGGTATTCGTTATAGCAACACCCTACTTCAAAGTACCAAATCTGTATTATTCTCATATCTATAATAATAAAAGCATAATATACTAATTAGACCGGATAGCCAAATGACCTTCTGAATGTCATTCTGGATGAAGCCGCAGTTGTGGGGGCCTAGGCAGAGGCAGTTAGGGACAATCTGGCAGGCAGGCAGAGTGGTTAGGGGAAATCAGGCAGGCAGAGTGGTTAGGGGTGATCAGACAGGCATGCAGAGTGGTTAGAGGCGATCAGGCAGGCAGGAGAGTGTTTAGGGGCGAACAGGCAGGCAGGCAAGCTGTTAGGAGCCTGCAGGATCGGGTCTAAACTACCAATCAGACATCCGCTGAGGGGTTCCGGGTTGCGAGAGGGTGCAGGCCAGGCTGAGGGACCCCCCCCCCCCTCATCCCCCATGCAGGAATTTTGTGCACCAGTTCTCTAGTTCTTTTATAACAGAATATAATAGTTTTAACACACATGTAACAGTTTCTGTCAGGAGTCTGACATGGCTTAGCTATGTCCTCTGCTTAAGGCTACACAAGGCTGTAATCCAGGTGTTGACTGAGCTGTAATCTCATCCAGAGTCTCAACTGGAGAAAGGCTGCTTCCAAGCTTATATATGTTGGCAGAATTCATTTCCTTGTGGTTAACGAACTAAGGTCCCATATTCTTCTGGCTGTCATCTGGGGTTGCTCTCAGCTTCTAGAATCTGCCTAAAGTTTCTTGCTCCATTGTAGGGAGCGGTTATAGGGTTAAGCCTCGGACTGACCTGCTGGCAAAGTCACAAACAAGTCACAAATAATTAAGCTTGATCTTGTGACTGCTCCCTAGATCTTTCCTGGGTAGCTAATGGGCTGTGGGAGGTGCTGCCAAAACAAGTGAAACTTATAAGAACATTGTAAATTACCTTGTTTACCTCTGGCTATAAATAAAGCATCAGCTTTGCAGTCTGGATCTGTTCTGTAGCCTCAGCCAGGCACAGAAGATCCACCTAGACCCAGCTTATTCTCTTTGTCTTTTTCTTCATCCTTCACCAGCCCTCCCTCAGGCTCGCCGAACCCTTGGCTCTGCTGGCACGGCACACTCCATATGCCTTCCCACAACAGGGCAGCTTACTTCTTCAAGGCAGCAGGAGAAAAAATTAATGGATCTAAGAAGGGACTAATTTATCTTTAAGGACTTTTCCCTTATTAAGTCAAAGCCCACCTGCTGTGGCTGACCAGCAGACCTTGAGTACCCTATGAATGATTACTCTGACACAAAATGCTGTGAAAGAAATGGCTAAAGGACTACTTGCCTATAGGAACCAAACGGCCCTGTTCACCTGTCTCCTTAGGCTTTTATTGTAACAATAGCTTGAACTAAAATTAACTTTTAGATACTACCAGCAGGGGAAACATTCTTGAGACGACACATGCATCTTCAGTGTCCTTTTAAAAAGGATGTCTAAAGACTAAGCATAAAGATTCCAGTAAACCCCCTGGGGTTCGCACTTACACAGACTTGTTTGGAAAGATCAAGGCAGGGCTGGGAGCCTTCAGCCAACTCCCCCAGGAGGTTCTGACCTTTCAGAGTTTCCTCCTTTCAGGCTTTCCAACCAAGTCCTGTGCTTCCCCACACCCACCCAGAATAATATTCCTTTAGGTTAATTCAAAATCAACTGAATTGGGAACATTATTGCATATGAAAAAAATCTCTTTACCTATTTGGTAGAAGCAAGGGGAGGACATTATACTTGGCTTGAAACACGGACCTACCCTCTGCGTGCCAAGTTATAAAACATATAAAGTACTTTCCCCAGTGTTTTACCTTTAGTAAAGGCTCAATAAATGTCAACTCCTTCTATCTATTAACCTTTCTAAAGTCCCCGATGGAACCATAATCTCAGTTCTCAGTGTGATGTGGGACTTGGAGAGGTAAATCCCATTGAAGAGAAGGAAGACCTAAAGGAAGTTGCCACATGAAGCCATGGGAGAGTCTCATTCTTCTAGGGATCACAGAATGTCTCACAATTTAGGAAAATCTGGAGAAAGCAGCTGTTATTGGGGCATAGAAGAACTAAATAAAGAATTTATAAGTCATGAGTGTTCAGATTGGATTTCAGGAAGTTTTTCAGTGTAAAAGGGTAGTGTACAAAAAGTAATTAAGAGATAACTATAGCTCTAAGAAGTATATCCCATTGAATCAAGTAGGCATGGCTATTATCTGGGAATACAAATAACCTTCAACCTATGCAGTATTTTATCACCCCCATTTCAATGTTGAATTGGTATAAGGTACTTTGGGTTTAGATGGCTAAGAAAGAGTAGCTTGGCTATTCAAGACACGAAATTAATTTGGTCTCCATCCCTTTTTAGTGAGTAGAGGTAAATTTGTAGAGTTGATTTCTGTTTAAAATAGGTCTTGAAACAAAAGTAACAGGAAAATGGCAATTGTTTCTGGGAAAACATCAGAAAAAATGAATAAGCTCTCTGGGCACTGTGTAAGAGTTGGATGGGTCCAAAGATATCCTTCAAGATATTCTTGGGAGGTAGATGGTAGACCTTTGATATGACACCAAGGAAAAATATGATTCACTAGTGATTTGGGAGCTCCAATTTTTATCCTAGTGGACACCCCTTTAGATCACCAAGCACACTGGAAAAAAATTAGATTTTATGTTGACTAGAGAAAGTGTAATGTGGAAATCAATTCATATATGTAGTCCTTCCTAAGGACTAAGTCCCTGGTAGTTACGGAGACTACACAAATGATCTCTGCTTAAGAATAATGCAAAGGCCTTTGCTAGGTATAGGTAGTTCCAGAAGACACTAATATTTTCCTCCAGAGGAAGTTACTTTTATAGTTAAGGAATATATTAGTATATTCCTCCCCACCCTCAGGTACAGTGGGAAGAAATCCTTTGCCATCACATAAAAAGTCAACTTTATCAGTTTCAGTAAGGATCTAATATCAATTGCAGAATTCCATCCTTGTTTAAGACCATGTTTTCTCTTTTTATTGACTTATTCTCTAAGATAAATACATGCAATAGTGTGTTTATCTGTGTAACAGGCACTTGTTCTGATAGTTTCCAAAGGCAATAAGCCATTCTTTGCAGTCTTGTGCACCTCAGAGCAGGTGCTCGGGTTGTGTAAATGAAGAAGTAGATAAATGGGTGGTAGGAAGAAGGAAGAGGCAATGCAAAAAAGAGGCCTTAATTCTTATGAACTTTACTGTTACCTATAGAGAATGACTTGTGTGCTGGAGGTAGATTATTTGCCCATAGTTTAGAATGCTTGCAAGACTTATACAATGTTTTTTCCTCCTAGTTTATCATACAGTTTTATTCTATTTGACTGCCAAATTATGGAGATAGATTCACAGCAGAAAGTGATCTATTCAAAGAAGGCAAAATTGCAGCAAATTAATGGAGGTGTTAAATTTTGTAACGTCTTCACTCTTTTGCCTGATACATGCCTGATTGATTTAGATTTAAGCCAATTTAAAGTTAAAGTATTGTTAGGGTCAGAAATAGAATATATTGGGGACCAACTACAGTTATAAGAAATATTAATCATGCTCTGCTAACCATGAGAATGCACATTCTAACCTCGCTGAGAGTTGTATGCCCTGGGACATGGGAGCTAACATCAGAATGCAGTCTGTCCTCCTTCTGAGAACTGCCTATCATTATGGAAAGATTTACAACCTCATGGGACCTAGTCCTGGAGGCCCCTGCTCTTTATAACCCCCAGTCCCTATTACCTGTAATCTGGTCCCAGGGTGCCCAGGGCTTACAGAGGCACCCACTCTCTGTGACTCCTCCCCTCCCTACCGCCTCCCCTCCCTGCTCCCAGCCTGTATGACTTGTAGTAACCGTAATGATTTATCCAATGCCTACTTTCTCATACCTGTAATTCCTTCTTTCCCATGTACTAGTAATCCTGTCCTTCTACCCAATATAAGCAGCTGGCTTATGTTGGGGTGCAGAGCAGATTTCTGTGGCTCATCTGCTGCTCTCTCATACTGCCGGCAGTACTGGAATAAACGCTCATATATGATTCAACCCTGTCTCTGCTTAATTGGGTGAAGTAGTGACAGATAGCCCGGACCCCTTGGTTGTCCAGTTACAGTATGAGTTAATATTTCAAAGTGGTTGTTTTCAGTCTTTTTTTTTTTTTTTTTGCATAATTATCACCTGAAAATATCTTACAAATGTGGATTTTCAGCCCCACTCACAGAGATTCTCAGTTGGGAAATCTAGCTTATTGCTAAGGAATTGTCATTTTTGTAAATACACCAAATTTCGTTTTATAAATGGAGTCAAGTGATCAATTACATTAGAAAACACTATTCTAAGGAGACATAATTAGTGGAGAAAATGTGGGAGTGTAAAAAATAAGTTTGGCTGCCACAACATTACTGTATTTCTTTATTGTTTCCAATAGTGTTTTGGTGGAATCTTTAGGGTTTTCTATATACAGAATTATGTCATCTACAAATAATGACAGGTTTACTTCTTTATTTCCAACTTGAATGCCTTTTATTTCTTTTTCTTGCCTGATTGCTCTGGCTAGTACTTCTATTACTATCTTGAATACTGCTTGTGAGAGTGAGAATGCTTGTCTTGTTCCGGATATTAGAGAAAGAGATTTCAGTTTTTCACCATTGAGTATGATATCAGCTGAGAGTTTGTCATATATGATCTTTATTATGTTAAGGCACTTTTCTTCTATAACATTTTATTGAGTGTTTTAATTATAAATGGATGTTGTATTTTGTTAAATGCTATTTCTGCATCTCTTGATGCTATGATATGATATGATTTATCTTTTGTTTTGTTAATGTGGTATGTCATATTGATTGATCTGGGCAATCCATTTTTGACAAAGAAGCCAAAAACATACAATTGAAGTCTCTTCAATAAATGCCTTTGGGAAAACTGGAAAGCCACATGTAAAAGAATAAAATTATGTAAGACGTGAAACCAAAAATATCCTACAAGAAACTGTTGGCAGCAAAATCTCAGACATCTCGGGTAGCAATATGTTTTTGGATACACCTCCTATGACAATGGAACCTAAGGAGGAAATAAACAAATGGGACTACATAAAAATAAAGAGCTTCTGTACAGCAAAAGGAATCATCAATAAAATAACAAGAGAGCCCACTCCATGGAAGAACATATTTGTCAATGATACATCTAATAAGGGGTTAACTACACCATATACAGGATACTCAAACAATTTAACAAAAGGAAGACAAACATGGCAAAGAACCTAAATAGACACTTCTCCAAAGTGGCCATACGGAAAGCCAAGAGACATATGAAAAAATGCTCAGTCACTAATCATCAGAGAGATGCAAATGAAAATGACAATGTGGTACCATCTCACACCTGTCAGAATGGCTATCATCAACAAATCAACAAATGACAAGTGCTGGTGAGGATGTAGAGAAAAGGGAACCCTCATACACTTATGGTGGGAATGCAGACTGGTGCATCCACTGTGGAAAACAGTATGGAGTTTCCTCGAAAATTAAAAATGGAACTCCCATTTGACACAGTAATCCCACTTCTAGGAACATATCCCAAGAAATCAGAAACACCAATCAGAAAAAATATATGCACCCTTATGTTCATAGCAGCACAATTTACAATAGCTAAGATTTGGAATCAGCCTAAGTGCCCATCAGCAGATGAGTAGATTAGAAAACTGTAGTACATCTACACAATGGAATACTTACTATGCTGCTGTAAAAAAAGAGAGAACGCCTCCATTTGCAACAGCATGGATGGACCTGGAGAACATTATGTTGATTGAAATAAGCCAGTAAGAGAAAAATAAATATCACATGATCTCACTCATATGTGGAATCTAATGAACACCATAAACTGTCAAACAAAAATAGGCCCAGAGACATATAAACATTGAACAGGCCATCAAACCTCTGAGGGAAACCAGGGGAGTGGGGGTGGAGAATTCAACCAGTGAACTCATATATGTATATGCATTACCCATAGACACAGACAGTAGGGTGGTGAAGATTTGATGGGGGAGAAGGGGAGAGGGCAATGGAGGCAAAAAAGGGACATATTTAATACTTTCAACAATAAAGATTTATTTAAAAAAAGAAAAAGAAAACAGGATGTTTCAAATTGTACTGGTCATTCGCTTTCCAAACCTCTTCCTTTTTTTGCTTTCCAAATCACACTCACCCTATTCCACTTTGTCCAGTGTCTCAGGCTTCAAATAGTCATCTTTGACATCATTCTCTCTTTAACTCTCTGTAATCACACATCATATTTTCAATTTTTTTTCATTCAATTTAAACACATGTATTTATCATACACTATGTGCTAGGTGCTCTGCTAGAGACATGAATAAGACATGGTCAGAGAGGTTCCTGCATCAGTCCAAGAGGCAGGAAAAACATAAGAGAAGGCTAAGAGGAGAAAGAAACAAAACTATAATTGGAGATCCCTTTATTCCCACTAGATGACTTCATTTCTTCCTTCTCTAGGAAATGCAAAAGCTCCATCATCCTTCCTTGAATCTTGCTCTGACTCATCCTTTAATTCATATCTTGCATTCCCTGGCTGTTTTATACCAGCTCCCAAACATGCTCAGATATTCCCCTTCTAAATAAATGCAGGCTAAACTTTGTCTCCTCCTTACGTTCCCATTCTTATTCCTTTCACTCTAAGTTTCTAAAAATTGAAGTATTTGTCTCAATAAATATGAATAAATGTTGGCTAAATAAACTAGTGAATGGCCACTGTCCCCATTTCTTCATAAGTTTTCATTATCATTATGTATTATGAATTCTGCTTTCATCTTCTCAAAAATGGCTTTTCACAATTCTGTATTTCAGTTTCTAGTCACCAATTGTCCTTTTTATTTTGTTTTGTTTGTTTGTTTGTTGTGTTTTTTTGGTATTCTGACTTCATCTTACTTACGATTAAGACCACTGAGAGAAACCAAGATGTCATCAAAGGTAAACAACTAAACTGCCGCCTTGCACAACAATTTCAAAACTACAACTAAAAGACAAAACGTCTACCACCCAGAACCACAGGAAAGCTGGCTGAGTGGAAGTTTTACAACTAGAAGGAAAGAGAAAGGAGCACAAACACTGAAAAGCTGAGGTACAGAGGCACACGAATCAGGCTGGTGGCGGGTGACTGGGCGCGTGGCTTTTATTCAACCCTAAGGAAGGCAAGCTCCCGATCACTCTGAAATCCAGTTCTTTTTGAAAGGATAAACAAGATTGATGAACCTCTAGCCAGGCTCACCAAGAAGCAAAGAGAGAGGACCCAAATAAACAAAATCAGAAATGAAAGAGGTGAAATAACAACAGACCCTGATGAAATACAAAGGATTGTTACAAAATACTACGAACAACTCTATTCCAACAAACTGGACAACTTGGAGGAAATGGACATATTCCTAGACAAATACAACCTTCCAAAACTCAATCAGGAAGAATCTCAACAGCTCAACAGGCCAGTAACTATGGAAGAAATTGAAGCAGTCATCAAAAAGCTTCCGGCAAACAAAAGCCCGGGGCCAGACGGCTTCACAGGAGAGTTTTACCAAACTTTCAAGGAAGAACTAAAACCTATCCTCCTCAGACTATTCCAAAAAATTCAAGAGGAAGGAACACTTCCAGGCTCCTTCTATGAAGCCAGCATCACCCTAATACCAAAACCAGATAAAGAGAACACAATGAAAGAGAATTACAGACCAATATCCCTCATGAACATAGATGCCAAAATCCTCAACAAAATCCTAGCAAATCGGCTCCAGCAATACATCAGAAAGATCATACATCATGACCAAGTAGGATTTATCCCAGGAATGCAAGGATGGTACAATATCCGCAAATCAATAAATGTGATACATCACATAAACAAATTGAGAGATAAAAATCATATAGTCATATCAATAGATGCAGAAAAAGCATTTGACAAAATCCAACACCCTTTCTTGATAAAAACTCTCAACAAGGTGGGAATAGAAGGATCATACCTCAACATAATAAAAGCTATATATGATAAACCCACAGCAAACATCATACTCAATGGGCAAAAACTAAAACCATTTCCCCTAAGAACAGGAACAAGACAGGGATGCCCACTCTCACCACTCCTGTTTGACACAGTACTGGAAGTATTAGATACCGCAATTAGGAAAGAAGAAGAAATAAGAGGCATCCAAATTGGAAAAGAAGAAGTGAAGCTGTCCTTATTTGCAGATGACATGATATTGTACATAAAAAACCCAAAAGATTCCATCAAAAAACTAATAGACTTAATAAATGAATTCGGCAATGTAGCAGGATACAAAATTAACGCCAAGAAATCTATGGCATTTCTATACACCAATAGTGAACTTACAGAAAGAGAGACTAAAAAAGCAATCCCATTTACCATCGCACCAAAAAAATTAAGATACCTAGGAATAAACTTAACTAAGGAGGTAAAAGACCTATACGCGGAAAACTACAGGACACTGAAAAAAGAGATAGAGGAAGACATAAACAGATGGATGAACATACCATGTTCATGGATTGGTAGAATCAACATCATTAAAATGTCCATACTACCCAAAGCAATCTACAGATTCAATGCACTCCCCATCAAAATACCAACGGCATATTTCACAGACCTAGAAAGAACTCTCCAAAAATTCATCTGGAATAAAAAAAGACCCCGAATAGCCGCAGCAATCCTGAGAAAGAAGAATAAAGTAGGAGGGATCTCAATACCAGATTTCAAGCTGTATTACAAAGCCACTGTTCTCAAAACAGCCTGGTACTGGCACAAGAACAGACATATAGATCAATGGAACAGAATAGAGAATCCAGATATCGACCCAAACCACTATGCTCAATTAATATTTGACAAAGGAGGCATGAACATACAATGGAATCAAGACAGTCTCTTCAATAAATGGTGTTGGGAAAATTGGACACACACATGCAAAAAAATGAAACTAGATCACCAACTTACACCATACACAAAAATAAACTCAAAATGGATACAGGACTTAAACATAAGATGGGAAACCATAAAAATACTAGAGGAATCCACAGGCAACAAAATCTCAGACATATGCCAAAAGAACTTCTTCACTGACACTGCCCCTAGGGCAATGGAAGCTAAGGAGAAAATTAACAAATGGGACTACATCAAAATAAAAAGCTTTTTCACAGCAAAAGAAACCATCAACAAAACAACAAGAAAGCCCACTGCATGGGAGAACGTATTTGCAAATGCTAGCACTGATAAAGGTTTAATCTCCAACATCTACAGGCAGCTTATGCAACTTAATAAAAGGAAGATAAATGATCCAATAAAAAAATGGGCAACGGACCTAAACAGAATATTTTCAAAAGAAGACAGAAGGAAGGCCAAGAGACACATGAAAACATGCTCAAAGTCACTTATTATCCGAGAGATGCAAATCAAAACAACAATGAGGTACCATCTCACACCTGTCAGAATGGCTATCATCAACAAATCAACAAACGACAAGTGTTGGCGAGGATGCGGAGAAAAAGGAACCCTCATGCACTGCTGGTGGGAATGCAGACTGGTGCAGCCACTGTGGAGAACAGTATGGAGTTTCCTCAAAAAACTGAAAATGGAACTCCCATTTGACCCAGTAATCCCACTCCTGGGAATATATCCGAAGAAACTAGAAACACCAATTAGAAAGGATATATGCACCCCTATGTTCATAGAAGCACAATTTATAATAGCTAAGATTTGGAAACAGCCTAGGTGCCCATCAGCAGATGACTGGATCAGAAAACTGTGGTACATCTACACAATGGAATACTATGCTGCCATAAAAAAGAAGGAATTCTCATCATTTGCAGCAACCTGGATGGAATTGGAGAATATTATACTAAGTGAAATAATCCAGTCAATGAAAGAAAAATACCACATGATCTCACTCATTTATGGATAATAAAGAGCATTATAAACTGATGAACAAAAAGATAGATACAGAGACAGTAAAGCAACAAACAGACTTTCAAATTACAGGGGGAAAGTTAGGGGGGGGGGGAGATAAGAAATCAAACGAAGGACTTGTATGCATGCATATAAGCATAAACAATGGACGCAAAACTCTGGGGGGTGAGGGCAAGTGTGGGTGTGGGGTGGGGGGGGTAATGGTAAGATATGTACACATATAATACCTCAATAAAAAAAAGAAAAAAGAAATCCAGTTCTTGGGCACACGCAAGGGACCCAGATGCCTATGGAGAGAAGCTAGACTGGGCCATCGGGTCGGAAAGTGAGGGTGACTTTTTTGCAGAGGTGCGCCCAGCAATCAGTGTTTACTGCGCTGGAGCGCGGGACATGGGGACTTGGAAACGTGGAAAGGCAGAGAAGGCTGGTTGGCAGCCATCGCCGTTTGCCACGCCCTAGCCTAGTGATGCCCTGAGATTCCCGCCCCGCCCTGAGACCCCACCCCGCACATTCTACAAACCCGCCCAGGCTCCACACAGTGGCTTTTGCATATAAATGGCCTGCCCTGTGGCAGCTTAACCAAATAAACTGCAGCTCCAGTCAGACTGCTCCAAAACTGCCAAATCCCAGGCAAAGTGGAGAAAACTATAGTTCTTGCTGTAGCTCCTGCTGGGTGGCCTCAGACAGTAGCTGACCTGCACCCCATTGGAGATCCAGACACTAGTGTATCTAGTAGTCTGTGTGAGACGACACCAGATTTCAACTACTCTCATAAGGGACGCATTCAAGAGGCAGACTCAGTGAGCACCAAAGCCCTACTGGAACAAGTCCTGCCCCATAAATGTGTCCCCAGCACAGAAATTCTTCCATTATAGACACAGCGGGTCCTCACAGACAATTGGCCTGGAGATCAATTCCTCCCAGTGACACCAACAACAATCAAGACTTAACTACAACAAGGCTGTACACACAGTCCACAAAGGTGTGCACCAAGAGTGTCCACCTCAGGTAACTGGGAAGCTGACCCATTGAACCATATAGGACACCTAGCACACAAAGCTACCCTACCAACTCAGGGAAGCAGCGAAAATGAGGAGACAAGGAAACAGATCACAAACAAAAGAAATGGAGGAGAACAAACTAATGGACATAGAGTTCAAAACCACGGTTATAAGGTGTTTCAAGAATTTCCTAGAAAAGGCCAATAAATTTAACGAGACCCTCAAGGATATGAGTGAGACCCTTGAGGATATGAAAAAAGACCAACTAGAAATTAAACATACACTGACTGAAATAAAAAATATTATACAGAGACCCAACAGCAGACTAGAGGAACACAAGAATCAAGTCGAAGATTTGTAATAAAAAGAGGCAAAGGACACTCCTCCGGAGAAGCAAGAAGAGAATAGAATCCAGAAAGTTGAAGATAGTATAAGAAGCATCTGGGACAACTTCAAGCATACCAACATCAGAATTATGGGGGTACCAGAAGAAGAGAGAGAGCAAGACGGTGAAAACCTACTTGAAGAAATAATGACCGAAAACTTCCCCCACCTGGTGAAAGAAATAGACTTACAAATCCAGGAAGCGCACAGAACCCCAAACAAAAGAAATCCAAAGAGGACCACACCAAGACACGTCATAATTAAAATGCCAAGGGCAAAAGACAAAGAGAGAATCTTACAAGCAGCAAGAGAAAACAGTTAGTTAACTACAAGGGAGCACCCATACAATTATCAGCTGATTTATCAACAGAAACTATGCAGGCCAGATGGGAGTGGCAAGAAATATTCAAAGTGATGAAGAGCAAGAACCTACAACCAAGATTACTCTACCCAGCAAAGTTATCATTCAGAATTGAAGGTCAGATAAAGAGCTTCACAGATAAGAAAAAGCTAAAGGAGTTCATCACCACCAAACCAGTATTATATGAAATGTTGAAAGGTATTCTCTAAAAAGAGGGAAAATAAGAAAAAAGTAAAGATAAAAATTATGAACAACAAATACATATCTATCAACAAGTGAATCTAAAACTCAAGTGAATTAAAAATCTGAGAAACAGAATAAACTGGTGAATATAATAGAACCAGGGGCATAGAATGGGAGTGGATAATTCTCAGGGGGGAAGGGATGTCTGTGTGGGTACTGGAAGAATCTGGACAAAAATCATACACGTATGGATGAGGACAGCTGGGGGGAGGTAAGGGCAGAGGGTGGGTTGGGAACCGGGTGGAGGGGAGCTTTGGGGAAAAAAAGAGAAACAACTAAATAATCTGAACAATAAAGATTTATTTTAAAAATTTAAAAATATTGAATTAAATTAAAATTTAAAAAAAGGACCACTGAAACTCTTTTCATTTTCTTGTGTTTATCATTATCTAAATTAGTCTGATACATTTAAGTATCATAAGCCAGAGTTAGCAAAAATAAACCAAGTATGTTTCAACATGTACTCGACAGCATTTACCAATACTTCTTTCCTTGTGCCAGGTAGTGTTATAAGTGCTATGGTTTGCCTGTTGAATAAGACAGAGATAGCCCTTAATCATTCAGGGCAGGAGAGACAATGAACATATAAATACACAAAATAATTTTCCTGTGATTCATACTATGAAGGAGGTGAAAAGAATGATGTGATGGAGGGCAACTTGAGAGGGATTGTGGCCATTTAGATTAAGTGGTTAGGGAATGCCTTTTGGGAAGTTGACATTAGAGTCATGATGTCTAGTTCTTGTGCTGATCCTGGGGATCTTTGAAGACCTTTCTTGTTTGTTCCTAATAGTTCTAGTTTCTATTAAGAGTTTTGTTTGTTTTTTTTGGTGTCCAATTTCCATATGTGATTTTGTTCTTTCACTTTGGACTTGGTGTTGGTATTTGGTCTTTTTGGATTGACTGCCTCAAGTAGGATAATGGTGTCCTCTAGTTAGAGACTTATTCTCAATTCTGGTTCTAGACTCCAGTCCAGATTCTGTTTTAGGACTTCATGTATCCCTAATTGTGAGAAGGTCATGGTGATGTGGACACATGTGTTTTCTGGGCACTTTTTTCCTTAGTTCTCCATTTATAACTTTTCATATGCTGTTGGGTGTCTAATACATTTCTGGTAGAAGTCATATATTCAACTGTATCAATTTGCTCTTAAATATGTTACCTGCTCCATATTCACACTGCCATTTGATTCTCAGATTGTCTGCTCTGGTGGATTAAATAATTTTGTTTGTCTCTGGTAATTTATTTTCTGCACTAGAGGCTCAATGCATGAAATTTGTGCAAGAGTAGGCCTTCGCAGCCCCAGCTGCCTCGGCCCTCGCAGCCTGGGCTTCGTCTGGAAGGTTGTCCGGAAGTTTGTCCAGAAGGTCATTCTGCTGTTTGGTCATTTGGTTGATTTGCATATTACACTTTTATTATTATAGACTAGAGGCCTGGTGCATGAAATTCGTGATGGGGGGTGGTGTCCCTCAGTCTGACCTGCACCCTCTCCATTCCGGGAGCCCTCAGGGGATGTCCTACTGATGGCTTAAGCCCACTCCCCATGGTTCTCTGCTCTCTGCAGGGCCTAACTGCTCCATACCATGGCGACTGCCAAGCAGGCCATGCTAGGTGCTGCCTGCAGGCTGTGCTTCACTGCTCCTGGGTCACTGAGGCTGTGCTGTGTGCTGCCTGCAACCACGCTTGCCTGCTCCCTGGTTGCCTCGGTGACTGCCAAGCAGGCCGTGCTGGGAGCTGCCTCCTCCCTGCTGTCAGAGTTGATGAGGTTAATTTGCATGCTCACTCCTGATTGGCTGGTGGGCGTCGTGAAGGTACGGTCAATTTGCATGTTTCTCTTTTATTAGTGCAGATTGCTTCCAAAGTTATCCTTCTGGCATCCAAATTTAAATAATTTATTTATAAAACTTTGAAAACTTTATATTTCCTTATGATACAATTAAAACTAGTTAGTCTGGCATTCAGACTCTTATAATTAAAAAACAGTCAATCTTGTCTGGCTGGTGGGTCAGTGGTTGAGTTTTGACCTATGAACCAGGAAATCACAGTTTGATTCCTGGTCAGAGTATTTGCTGGGCTATATTCCCCAATAGGGGATAAGCAGGAGGCAACCCATCAATAATTCTCCCTCATCATTGATTTTTTTATCTCTCTCTCCCTCTCTGTTCCTCTCTGAAATCAATAAAATATATATAACAATCTCTACAATTCCTTGTACAACCACTCATTTCCCTTTCCTAATATGTACTTCACTCTCTTCCCTTAGAAACCACACTCTGCCATCTTCCTTCATTCTCATGGCATTTCTTGACTATAAATATTACCTTGTGTGAACCTTGCCCTACCTCCTCTGCCATGGGCTCTGTATACCTTTTTATATCTTTCAAGTTTCTCCGTATTTGTGAATTCTTCCATTAATTTTCTAGGTTGAGTTAGTCAATCTCTTTTCTCTGCTTTCTATAATACCTTGTGCTTAAATGTATTATATAGACTTTCAAAATGTTTCATTATGTGTCTAGTTCATGTATTCCCCTTCTTCCCATGCTCATAGTTATTATTGGTCAGTGACCATGTCAAATTCATAGTTTGTCCTTAAAAAGTCTTATAGTCTATCTTGTGTCTCCGTTTTAGTCTCTGCTCCTTTTGACTTTTTTTTAAACCACTGGTTCTTTTTTTATCCCTGTGTCAGTTCTTACACCTCTTTCTCTTCAATTTCTATTCTTTCTAACCTATTTGTCTTCTTCAGGCCAAGCTCCTCAATTCAGATTGCTCCAGGATTATGTGGATATAGAGTGGGTTCCTTGCCTGATTCTTATAGTGTTTTATGGATTACAGCTTAATCCATGTTCTGGCTTCCCGTGTAAGAGAGGTCCTGGATTTATAATAAGGTCAGGAAATTACCAGGTTTTCTCATTTATTATTATCTTGTTAAGGACCTAGTGTCCTGAATTATGTGTTTAATAATGACTCTGAAATTTAAAAATCTTTATAAGATGAGCCGCATCCAGCACAGCCAGGGGTGAACCTGAGGGTGGTGGGTGGTGAAGGATTAAAGAAAACAGACAAGAGAATAAAGCTGGGGCTAGATGGGACACTGTTCTTGAATGGAGAGACAGTGCCATAGCCTGCAACCTGAGTCTTTATTTTATAGTCAGATCCCACGAAGCAAAGTAAGGGCATGGTCAACATGTTTACAATGTTCTCGTGAGTTTCAAATCTACTTAATTACATGCACCTGAGAAGTCTATCAAGCCTACATCACTCAGGCTCCTGGGACCACAGGTTCAGACCATAAGGTCAAGCTTACAACCATAGTCTTTGGCTTAATTGTGAGCTGGGACCTGCACGTGGCTTTGCCACTAGAGGACCCTGCCCTCTCATTAGTCTGAGGCTTAAACCTGTTCAAATGCTATAGCTACTCTCCACAATAAAAAGAGGACTGTTGATTATAAGTGGGGTGTCTTCTCTCTCCCCAGAGCCCCTCTTATTTTTTCAGAAACAATAGTGGTTTTTTTTCTTCAAATCAGCTGTGCCTTGGCAAGTATAGAAAACTTTTCCTCATAAGGAAATGCATCAATGGATTATAGATCCTGCTGGGTCTTCATTCTGAAACACAATTTCAATTTTATCTTAGTTTGATTTTTTTTCCTTAGAAATAAACATTTCTGCCTGATCAGTACTGTTTTTACATAATATGATTCTAATCATATAGTTATGCATGTCTAACATTATAATAGAGTCAATGAAATTTTAATGCTTGCATATCAATCCATCTTATTAACCAATGTCCCTCCAGCAAATTTAATTTTAAAAAATAAATATAAACTTGGTTTAGGATACTTTTTGATATTTATCATATGCAACACCAAAATCTTCTATTTCTTTGCCTGCTAGATATGCCTAACAACTTTGGGAGCTCTGAAAATGGAGTTAGAGATAGTGTGGGTCCATCTCTGTGGGAAGCTATCATGGAGGTAAGAAATAAGTTAGAGGTAGAAGAGAATAGTTAATAAGAGGGTTAGGAAATAATCCAAGAGAATTTTTATGGAGGAATAAAATCTCAATTATGGGTCATCTTTTCTTGGCTGGGATGGGGCAACTTTCCTAAAGATACCTTCTCAATGCTTTCTCAGAGCTCTGTATGCTCTCAGTGACCATATATTTTAACAGTATGCTGGAACCAGCCTGTACTGTACAGGCTCATAAAAACCATTTACTATATTTTCAAGAATTTTGTAAGGCAAAATGAAAAATAAAATATAAAGAAGTCATATCAGCAAATATGAAGCTTTGGGGGCTCATGATTCCACAATGAACAATGAACAAGCAAGAGATAACTCATAAAAATCAACGTTCTCATAACTCTGAAAAACAGTCAAAGGTTTATAGCAACCAAATGTATGCTGGATCAGGAAAAAGACACAAATGATAGGGAAGTGTTGTAGCATTTTTAGTTGCCAGTGGGTGGGGGACTGCAAGCCTGAAAAAATTGGGGAATACATAATCCCCCAGACAAAGGAGAAGCCTCTCTTGGCTCTCTTATTTATCTGACTTTACTGCTGCCCATGTTCTTTCCATAGCACTGTGTCCCTGTGACCCCACAAGCAATGGACTGATGGACTACAGCTGGGAACACAAGCTAATCTAGCCTGAAGCTGAACTGGACTTTGCAGACATGGAATGTGTGGACGAAAGGGGCCACATGCTGACCTGACAAGCTCAGGGGAGGACTGTATGGCAGTCTTGCAAACTCAGAGACCAAAAGCAGTGGTTGGCAAACTCATTAGTCAACAGAGCCGACACCCCCACTTCTTTTAACGGCATTTCTTCAGAATAGACTCGCCCAGGCCGAAAACCAACTTCTGCACATGGGCCACGAAGTTTCAATGTCACTGTACCTGTGCGCCCGCATGTGGTATTTTGTGGAAGAGCCACACTCAAGGGGCCAAAGAGCCACATGTGGCTCGCAAGCCAAGGTTTGCCGACCACTGACCTAAAGGAACCACAAAGGATGGTCTGAAATTAAACTTTAACTAAAAGCAGTTATGGTGGGCAGTTTCATCCTAGGCCAGTATCTTCATTGACAAGGTCAACCTTTACCTTAACTGAGCCTATCTGTCTCTTTGTATCTATGATAACATACCCTTGGAATGTCTGGGTAACTTGTAACTTCCCTTTTTTCTGGAGCCCCTGGGGCACAGCCAAATGTGGTAGGCACCAGGACAGATACCACCAATTCCTTCATTATCATGTTAATTGTTCATGCACCCACCTAAGTATGTGTTCATCATTTTACATCAAACCCAGGGGTTCCTCACGCCCCCCCCCCCCAAGCCCCTCTTTGCTTTATCCCACCTCCTTAATCTATCACCAATGAATTTCATGTAACCCACCTATGTCCCTCCTTTGATTGCAATGTATAAATACAAATGTAACCCTCCATTCTCTGGAGGATTATCTCAATTTGTTGAGGTTCTGCTTCCCGGCATATGTCCACAGTTTGGCTCAAATAAAGCCACAAAAATTCTTTACAGGTTTCAAAGTTTTTTTTTACATTAACAAATGGAAACTCTGGGCAACTGCTTTAATCCTAGCTCTGCTGAAAGCAAAATGGGACTTTTCCCCTATGGGAAAGAGGGAAATGGGACCTTGGAAACTCAGGCTCTTGATTCCACAGAAATAACGCTTTCTGCAATATCTCATTCTCACATGTGAGTCTTAGAAATTCATTTTCTTGTGACATCAGATGAGCCCCACTTCCCCAGGCAACAGGTGGGGACAAGGAGAGCTCCATACCAAAAATATCTTCCTGTGCTAAAAATAGCACCTGTGACATGAATCATAACAATATCAACCTTTCCGGAACTCTTTCTCCTGGAAAATGGTTAAATCTCTCCACCCTTTTGTGCTCTAAGTATGGTGTGTGTAGAGGAATTAAATTTAGAGATTTAATATATTTACACCAGTAAAGGCGTCTGAAAATGTTGAGCTGTCTGTTTAACCTCCTGTCACTGTCTAACTTTCTGCAGCTTGAGGTTGGCTGACTACTTAGAAAGTTGGAATGTCCCCAAAGATAAATGTTATGCCCCCAGGATGGAAGTTAATGAAGGCACAGAGTGTGGATAACTGCCTGATGTTATCTGTTAATTTAGAAATGCATTGCTATTTCTGGTGACCTATGTGACTACCTACCATATGCTTTCACTATTAACCCCTTATAAAAAAGTGACACTTCTTTGAGGTCGTGGGTTTTATTCCTGGCCAGGCACTACTGGGAGCAAGCAGCTGCTTTGGTCCTGTATGTAAGTTTCTCCTATGAA
The DNA here is from genome assembly GCF_951640355.1 of Cnephaeus nilssonii. NCBI lineage: Eukaryota > Metazoa > Chordata > Mammalia > Chiroptera > Vespertilionidae > Cnephaeus > Cnephaeus nilssonii. Next base: position 39,207,092 of record NC_137084.1, on the reverse strand, counting down.
AGCTCTTAGGAATTTGAATAAGCCTGCAGATAAATTCTTCAGAATCAATCCTAACTTTAGACTTCTGGGGCTTTCCCCCAATGTGTCTTACTACAAAGAAGCACCCTGCCCCATATGACTTAGAGATAAAATCCCCCTTTTCACTTATAATGAGGACAGACCCAGAACTTTTAAATTATTATTTTTTTGCCTCTAAAAGAATAAGCTGAACTATTTGCCTTTACTGATCATCAAAATAAACTGCTTGTAAGTAAACCTTAATTCAGCTTCTCTCCTTTCTCCTGTCCTCTGAGCTTTGACCCACCCTCCTTGTGACCCAGCAAACAACCCTTCCTTATAGATCCTGCCTAAGAGTCAGCAAACCTCAGGGGAAAACGTTCCCTGATTAGCCCATTCCCTCCACACCTGTTCCTCCCAACAGACCCTTGTTGATCCTTTCTTTAAAAAGTCAATTCCTTTCTGCCTGGCGGGTGAGATACTTGCAGCTCTATGGCGGGGTTGTTTTCCACATCACAACAGTCTCTTTCCCTTTACTGAAATAATCCTGTCAAATAGTCTCTTTCTACTTAAGTCCAGATTTATATTTATTTTTTAACTAGAGGCCCAATGCACGAAATTCATGCAAGGGGCTTGGCCTTCGCAACACTAGCTACCTTGGCCGGCCGCACAGCCCTAGCTGGCCCTCACAGCCCCAGCTTTGTCCAAAAGGTCATCTGGAAGGACTTCCGGAAGGTTGTTTGGCTGTCCAGTCAAATTAGCATATTACATTTTTATTATTATAGATGCAGATTGCCAAATGGTTTAATTGTCTGTTTAATAGTTTACTCCCTATTGTCCAGACTTGGAGTTGTTGTTGTTGTTTTTTTTAACAATGTGCCTGATTCATGTGTGTTCCTTGCATGTCTTAACCTGCCTGTTCCCCATGACTATTTCCATCAATTTCTGTTTCTATTTTAGCGTTTGAGTCTGTCTTTCCATGTCTACCTCATTTCCCTCCCTCTTCTTCACCTACCTGTCTCCTGAGCCCCAGTTCCTGTCTTCCGTGGCTCTAGAGAGGCCTGCATGTAGAGAGGTTCCTTCCCAGAGTCTGGTAAGCTGCTGACTCATATCTCAGAGAGACAAAGGCTCTGACTATGTCACCAGAGCCTAAATTTATCCAGGGATCAGGTTGTGAAAAAATGGTTTCACTTTTCATTTCCTGGTTGCTTTCTTCTTTTAAAAAGTTCATCCATTGAAAAGTAATTCTGTTTATTTTATGCCTTGGTTTTAAAATTCGTGCAATTAGAAGACTAACTTGGTGTGAGTGTATACTAATGTGTGGTTGGGGTGAGCACAAGATAAAGAATATAACCAACAGGACAGGGAAAGAATTTGGGAGGAGACATGGCACATTTTGCTGAACAGTGTCTTCCCCAGGGAAAGTGCTTTAACTGTTAGAGGCATGTCTCATGGTGTGGGTACCATGTCAAGTCCCTGGATAGTCAAGGTGGGTGGGAGCACAGAGGCCTTGTTATCAGTACACCAGAATGGCCAAAGGCTGCTCTGGGCATGCACCTAATTGGAATGTCTAAGGACTCTGAGCCTGGGAATCCTAATCAGGACAAGATACCATGAGTGGGTGCAAGGACACACGGTACACTGTGCCCTTCAGAAGCCAATATGATTGATGTAACTGTTGGCATGAAGCCTTATTTGTCTAAATAGTGTAAAAGTAGGTTACTGGAGTAGGCTGGAGTCAGAAGAATTCTGCTGGAGTATGGAGAGAGAGCAGCTAGGACGAAGTGTGTGAAGAAGTCTGCTAGAGAGAGAGCAACTGGGCAGGAGAGAGAGGAGAAGCTGCTGAGCCAGAGAGCTCAGGTACCGCTACATTGTAAGGCAGTGAGTCTAGGAGGCAGTGTGTGGCTGCTCAGATAATAGCTGTGGGTGCAGAGACTGATGCTGCTTTATGGGAAAGATACATGTTCACCAGCCAGTGTCGGCTGCCTGCCTGTACGGACTTTGCTGGGAGGACTTCTTGTCTGATGGCTATGTGACCACTTCCGCTATAAAGAAGCATTCTTATACACCCACAACCTCTCATGGCTTCTCCGTCTAAGACCCGGCATCCTAGGAGGTCCAGCCCTTGGCAGAGGGGCTCGGACCCAACACCTGTTACTAGTGAGCAGAGGATAAAGGAGGAACTTGTACTAAATTCCCAACAGTTAGTACAGTGGGCAGGGTTCAAGCAGGAACCAGCCCTGGTGTAGTTGAATGGGAGAATTTGGAAGCATACATGGACTTACAGCCACTCAGAACAATTCAGAGCACCAGAGCTTGTGCAGGGCGCCTTCCGCATACTCTGACACTTGGCAAGTTGTCAGGATGGGAAACTGATACATGAGGATCCAGAAGATGTGTGGGAGGACTTAGGAGCAGTGCTCCCAACGCTTGGCATTATGACAGGACTTTTGGGATAAGTGCTCCTTTGGGAGGTCATGTTGACTCTGACACCCCTAAGGGACTTGGAAACAGATCCCCAGAACACAGCATGGAGCAGGCATGACTTGGGAAACACTGAACTTCCAGGAGCTAGGTGGAGGAGAGGTGGAGCTGAAGATTGCAGCCGCCTGGTGATTTAGAACTGGTTGCCAGATGGACCAGAGATTGAGCCCCTGAGAGCCAGGCGAAAGCAGGTGGAGGGGCTGGACACCCAGCTGCCTGAGACCACCAGGGGAAGCAGAAGCTGCAGCAAGAAGCCAGGATGCCAGGCAGTGACAGGATACCCAAGCTGCTGCCCAGCGAGTTATGAGTGTTTTACAACACGCAATAAAAGACTTAAGCGTTTGCCTTGCTGGTTAAAGGGAGACAAGCAGTGAGCCCTGGGATCTGTGAAAGCAGCTTGTGATGGAGCTAGTAAAAGTTTCCAGGTTGCAAATGTGCTGAAAGGGTTAAGAGTTCAGCAGCAGTTTCTAGTACAGCAAGGAGTTAATGGCAGTGTGGAGAGAAAGGACATTCCCTTTGAGTTGGAGGGCTTCCAGTACTCTGAACTCTCCCAGAGAAGCTGAAAGATTTAAGACCTTAGACTAAGGGGTGGGCCAAGTCACCCGGTTGAAGGTGTGTGTGTGTGTGGGGGGGGGGGGGGGGGCAGATGTCCTGTTTTTGCTTGCAAAGGAGCCTGTGGGAAAAGTCAAGGTCGCTGCCCTGAAAAGAGGACAGGCAGGAAGGCAGAGGCCTGACGCCCAAGCCACTGCCACAGGAGTGCTTTGCAATGTGCAAACTTGTCTCTCCCTGCAGCCCAGGCTGTTTTTAGCTTGCTGCTTGGAGCCAAGGGGTTGGCAAGGCAGGAGAGGGTGGATAAAGGCACTCTCCCTGGACCAGAGAGCCTTCCGGACTTTCAGACTCTCCTAGAGAGGAGGAGTCTGACTGAAGACCTGGTAGAGACCCAGTTGAAGGGACTGGAGGCCATAAATTGAACTTGTTACTGTGGATTGCAGTTTACTGGGTAGTTGTGCAAGCCCAGTTGTGTGGGGATTAAGCTGATTGTCTGCACCAAACAACTCTCTCCCGTGCCAGAATACATTTTAGGGAGATTGGACAGACTGTTTGCAGCTAGAGAGGACGAGAACTGGCTGCCATGCAGGAGCCCTGACAGTGGCTTGCAGAGAACTGAGCAAGGTGCCATCCCCGCTATGCTCCCAGGTGCTGGCTGTAGCGGAGTGCATGGCTCACCTTACATGGCATTAGAGCAATATCCTACGTGATGACTTGGCTGATGCCTTATCCATGGACATGACTTCACAGAGTCAAGGGCAGTTTTGCCTTTGTGTGAGGAGGATCAACAGTGAACTTTAGTCCCCCTCCCTCAGAGATGTTTTGTATAGCCCTGTCATGTGTCATGGTTGATGGCATGAGATTTGGCTGCCTTGATGTGGCCACGGTGCCAGTGTTATGCTTCATTGTGTTAATATGTTTTATTATTTATTATTTATAACCTTTGATTAATAAATCTGATTAATCAAACCTGATTAATCAGATCTGAATGCAGATGCCAGCAGTTGTTGTAGGCCTGTGTTGGTCTACTGACCTTGGTGGTCTTTAGGAGTATTGGCGAGTGTCCAATACCCACTGAGCACCTGTTACTAGTGAGCAAAGGAAAAAGGAGGAACTTGGACTAAGTTCCCAACAGTTAGTACAGTGGGCAGGGTTCAAGCAGGAACCAGCCCTGGCGGAGTTGAATGGGAGAATTTGGGAGAACACATGGACTTACAGCCACTCTGAACAACTCGGAGCACCAGAGCTTGTGCAGGGCTCCTGCTGCCTGCTCTGACACGTGGACACCAGAAAGCTGTTACTGGACTGCTCCCCTGAATCAGTGGGAGATGGCTGTTCCCAGCCTAGATCCTTGTCTTCTCATATAGATGAATTTATAAGAGACCTTGACAGTGTTGTGGAAAGCCAAATGAACAAAGAAATTAAAGCATGTATCTTTATTGAAAAAGCAAAGCAAGCAAACTTATACATCTAGCAAATGAAGTGCAGATGGGCTCTCAGCTCACCTGAAGTGCAGTTTGTAGTGGTCCGAGGGTTATATACCCTCCTGTCTCTAGGCCTTTAAATTCCTCTGTGGAATATTTTGGTACAGATTAATTCTCAAGGCCCCTTTTTGAACTTTGTTGTAACTTTCCCAGAATTCATGAGAGGCACCTGACAACTTTATTGTCCCAAGCCTTGAGACTGCTGGCTTCTCTGCTTAGGGAGTAAAAATGCCCTTTTTCCCTTTCCCTCCTCCCTGTCTGCATTCTTTCCTTTGGGAGGTTTTTAACCATTTGCTCTCAAGTGTCCAATAGCTTGTTAGTTACATGCAGGCTGCAAATTGCCCACACTGTTTGACCTTGTTTTATCTTTCCTGTCTCCATTCTCTATTCTTCCTGCCCTGAAATCCTGTAACAAACTGCTTTACTATTCTAATTCTCATGTTATCCAAGGACAAAGGGAGAAGCATGCTCCCAGTGCTAATGAAATCTGTTAGTTTTTATTTCCTATAAAAGACTTTTCTGCTAGCATTAGTTTCAAGTTTTGAAGCTCTGTTTTCCAAAAATGGTTATTTTGAAAATTAACAAATCTTCCAACATTTTATTGCCTGATTTGAATGATTCAACCCCAAGGTGGTCTAATATCCTAAAGGTGTGTTGTATAAAAAATTTAAAAAGCATATTCTGTGTTTATGGTGAGAACGAGAGAATTTATGTTTCTCTAGTCTTCATATTAGAATTTTCTAGTAATGTTTTTCTAACAGTTGTTCTTCCAACTTAACCTCATGTAAAGCATTTTATTATCTTTCTCTGAATATAATCCGCTCTAATAAAAGGATAATATGCAAATTAACCATCACTCTGTTACATAAGCCACACCCACCAGCCAATCAGGGCGAGTATGCAAATTAACCCCAGCTAAGATGGCTACCATTGGGTTTCCCCGGCAACAGAAGAAGCTAAGCTTTCCACACACTCTGGCGGGCCCAGGCCTCCACACAAGAATACAAAGTTTCAATTATAGAAGGTAAACAAATCCAAGCGGCAGCCACGGATCCAGCAAGAGGCTTGGCTCCGCTCCAGGCTACAAAGTTTCAATTGTAGAAGGTAAATAAATTCCAGATACCAGGGCCTCTGCTTAGGTCACCAGCAGCTTGGCTGGCCTGCAAACCACCACAGACCCCTTGCTCAGGCCTCTCCACGCCCCAAGGGAACCCCACCCTAATCCAGGACACCCTTCAGGGCAAACCAGCTGGCCCCCACCCGTGCACCAGGCCTCTATCCTCCTATCTAATAAAAGAGTAATATGCAGATTGACCATCAATCCAACACACAATATGGCTGCCCCCATGTGGTCAAAGATTCTGTCCCTATGTGGACACAAGATGGCCACCACAAGATGGCCATCAGGGAAGGGCAGTTGGGAGGCACCAGGCCTGCAAGGGAGGGCAGTTGGAGGCAATCAACCCTGCAGGGGATGGCAGTTAGGGGTGACCAGGCCGGCAGAGGAGGGAAGTTGGGGGCAAACAGGCTGGCAGGGGAGCAGTTAGACATCAATCAGGCTGGCATGGGAGTGGTTAGGGGGTGATCAGGCTGGCAGGCAGAAGCGGTTTACGGGCAATCAGGAAGGCAGGCAGGCGAGCAGTTGGGAGCCAGCAGTCCTGGATTGTGAGAGGGATGTCCAACTGCCCGTTTAGGCCCGATCCCCATTGGGATCGGGCCTAAACGGGCAGTCGGACATCCCTTGAGGGGTCCCAGATTGGAGAGGATGTAGGCTGGGCTGAGGGACACCCCCCCTCCATGCACGAATTTCGTGCACCGGGCCTCTAGTGCATTATAATAATGATAGCAGATCAGTACTGCCTGTCCTCTTTTTCTTTTATCTCAACCTTTTATGATCTGATGCACAGGTATTCTTTCAGGTGAACTTCATACTCATTCTTTTCACTTCCTTCAGAAATCCTACCTACATCATCCCTTTTCCTACACTTTTCCCTGGATTGGAGCATTGGTTTTCTTTTCTTTTTCTTTTTTTTAATGTTAGTTTTTCATTTCAGTTGGCATTAAATATTATTTTATATTAGTTTCAGATACACAGCATTTTGGTTAGACATTTCCATAATTTAGGAAGTGATCCCCCAATAATTCAAATACCCACCAGGTACCATGCATAGTGATTATAATATTATTAATAATATTTCCTAGGAGCATTGGTGTTTTCTATTTATTTATTTTTGTTGTTGTTAATCCTTTCCTGAGGATATTTTTTCCACTGTATTTATTTATTTATGTTAAAATATGTTTTACTGATTTTTTTTTACATTTTTATTTTTATTTTTTTATTTCTTTATTGATTAAGGTGTCACATATTTGTCCTCATCCCCCCATTCCCATCCCCCACCCCACCCCCCTGTTGTCCTTAACCATTGGTTAGGCTTGTATGCATGCACACAGTCCTTTGGTTGATCTCTCCCCCCTACCCCCATCCCCTACCCTCCCTCTGAGGCCCGACAGTCCGATCGATGCCTCCTTGTTTCTGGGTCTGTTCTTGTTCATCAGTCTATGTTGTTCATCATTTCCCCTAGATGAGTGAGATCATGTGTTACTAGAAATATACTTATAAGAACTGAATGTGAGACGAGCAATAATAGTTATGCTGACAGGCAAATGAATCAGTCTGTAGTAAGTTTCTTTCTGGACCAACAGTTCTTTTGAGACCCAATTTCAATGTCCACCAGTTCCTTATGTGTACATGTCGGCACTGACTTTTCAGCTCTGGATGGTGGACAAATGGTGGTAATGCAGGTCCGACTCCCTCTGGTTTGGTCTCGCCCGGACCCAGGGGCACGGCTTCACCCGGACTCAGGGGCGCGCGGCCTCACCCGGTCCCGGGATCCAGCCTCACCCAGACCCAGGGGCGTGTGGCTTCTCCCAGACCCAGGGGCGCGGCCTCACCCGGACCCAGGACCCAGCCTCACCCGGATCCAGGGGCACACGGCCTCACCTGGACCCAGGATCCAGCTTTACCCGGACCCAGGGGCACACGGCCTCGCCCGGACCCGAGACCCAGCTTCACCGGGACCCGGGGGCGCATGGCCTCTCCTGGACCCAGGGGCGCAGCCTCACCCAGACCCGGGACCCAGCCTCACGTTGACCCAGGGGCGCATGGCCTCACCCGGACCCAGGGGCGCGCAGCCTCACCCGGACCCAGATCAAGCCTCACCCGGACCCAGGGGCATGGCCTCGCCCAGATCTGGGACCCAGCCTCACCCGGACCCAGGGGCGTGCGGCCTCGCCCGGACCCAGGGGTGCGCGGCCTCACCCAGACCCGGGACCCAGCGGGGCTTCGTCTTCTTGATCCCAATTCCTGTTGGTCAATTCCCTCTCAGCAATTCCTTCGGCCATTTTCTCAAAGCTCTGGGGCGGCTGCCGCGGAACTCGCTGGGCGGCGGGCTCGGCGAAGCTCCGGTGTGCCCGGTGCACGGTGGCAGGCTGGTCCGAGGTCACTGCGGCGGCACTCGGGTCTGCAGCGGTGACCAGTCGCTGGGCGAGCGCACCTGGATCCGGGACCCAGCGGGGCCTCGTCTTCCTGATCCCAACTCCCATCGGTCAATTCCTTCTCAGCAATTCCTCTGGCCATTGTTCTGGATGGTGTCTGCTCTGCTTTCCAGCCGTAGCTTCAAAATTGTTGTGGTAGGCAACAATCAGGCATCTGCCCCACGCCGCCATCCCGGTCCTCCAGAAGATTCCCAAGCAACCCTATAAATGTGGTTCTGAACACTGTGTCGTCCATTAGTTTACTTTCCTTCATCCCTTGTATTCGTGACCTGCTTCGGTGTCTCCACCTTTTGGCTGCCTCCCTATGTTGATGGAGTGGCTTTGTGGTTTTATTGATTTTTTACAGAGAGGAAGGTAGAGGGATAGAGAGTTAGAAACATTGATGATCGATCAGCTGCCTCTTGCACACTCGCTACTGGGGATGTGCCCTCAACCAAGGTACATGCTCTTGACCAGCATCGAACCTGGGACCCTTGAGTCCGCAGGCAGACGCTCTATGCACTGAGCCAAACCGGTTAGGGCTCCATTGTATTTTAGAGTGAGTGGAAGGGAAGAAGGAAGTGAAGAGTGATATAGAGAAAGAGAGGGAGAGAGGAAGAGAGAAAGGGAGAGAGAGACCGAGACAAAAAAAACATCGATGTGAGAGAGACACATAGATTGGATGCCTCCAGCACACACCACAACAGGGGCCAGGTGTGGAACCTGCAACCCAGGTACATGCCCTTATCTGGGAATGGAACCTTTGACCTTTCCATGTGCAGGCTGACACCCTGACCACTGAGCAAAACTGGCCAGGGTACATTGGTATTTTCTAATAAGCAAAAGTTTTAATGCCATTCAGAGTCAAATTTGAATCCACCATCCAACAGTTACTAGCCATATTTACATAAGTGTTGTCTATGAGGAGGAAAACCCAAATAATGAGAACAGCTGAGTAGTGAAATGAATTTTTGCCAGTAGAACTACCTACCTCACATAACATTAATGGGGATAAAATACTTAGCATGAAGTCGTTATTCAAATTCAGATTTTTCTCCCTGGTAAATAATTGGTTTGAAAATCAAATCTATCAAAAAGGATACAACAAGGGGAATGTCACCAGCTACAATGTTCCATCTAGTGTTTAATATGAATTTCTGAGATTTTCTATATTTGTGCCACCATCTTACAGTTTGGGGGGGACATTTTTTTGCATTCATAGGCTTGGTCTCTTATCAGTGTCTATGTCTTGTCCATTGCTATGCTATGAGTCTACAAGTGATAGTCTGTGTCTGATCCACCTCAAAGTCTGTCACATGTGAACATATTTCTTGTAGATGGTAAGATTTCAGTAAATGTTGTATAAATGACCTGTGTCCTCAAAATCAGGTTCACAAACAAGTTCATTCTACCACAGCTGCTTCCTATTTCTAAGGAGAAAAGAATTTCGGCTTAATTTCTCATTCTCATCTCAATATCTAGAAATGTTTGTTTTTATTGATAATGATTGTTACGTGATTAAAGAATGTTCTTTGTCAGCTGTCATGTCTAGGCTTTCCTGCTTTATTGCCAGTTTCCTAACTTACTTTCCACTTGAAAAATTCTAGCCTTATTCTGAATAAACTGAGGGAAAAGTAGTCTACCCAGACCTCCTTAGAGATACTAGAGAAAGCTGGGAGGAGGTTGAGGCCAGAGAAGCCCTTAGTGTGCAAGGGAACTTGAGAGTGAGGGAGTCCTTAAATGTTGCACTGTAGGTGCCTCACTTGCCTCACCCTTGTTCCAGCCCTACTCCCAGTGTGGACTGAAAATACTGTGGAGTGAAGCAATCCATCTCTACTCCATTGATACTGAGTCTCTCCTGCCTGGCATTGCCCCTGACTCTTTCCTTCCAACTGCCTCTTATGAAATGTGCTGTTTGATCCATGTCAACCAAGAAAGAGAGGGAGAAGAGCAAAACATTTCTGATAACCCAGGTGTATTAACAATCCAGTCTTCTTTTGTTTCAACACCAGATGTGTGGGTGTTTTCCCTTCACCTAGCAATTCTGCAACACCAACTGAGTATCGTACAATGCAACTCATTTGACACTATTTACCTGGATGTAGTGTCAGATCCCACATGTTAAGGGCTCAGTCCCACCTTCAGATTCTAATCCGAAGCAGCAGGTCTCCTGGGAACTCACAACGTCTAACTTGGCTATGAATCAGAAGTTCCCACAAACCCATTCTCAGGTTCTATTAACCTAGAGTGCTTCACAGAACTCAGGGAAACACTGACTAATATTCACCAGTATATTAAAGGATATGGTAGTAGATACAGATGAAGAGAGTCACCAACATATTAAAGGCATGGTTGGGGAGGGTTTGAGGGCAGGAGCTTCTGTCCCATGGAGTTGTGGTGCAGCACCTTTCCAGTTAGGATTGTATTCACCAACCTAGAACCTCTCTGAAACCCATACTATTGGGATTTTTATGGATGTTTTTTCATGCATTATATATCCTGGATTTCATTTCCAGCCACTCTCCCCTCTCTGGAGATAGTTGCAGGTGGGACTTAAAATACCAAGCTTCAAATTATAGCTTTTAGCTTTTGGTACCAGTTCCCATCCAGGTGCCCAACTAGACTCACCTAGGTATGTGCCATGACGGGGAATTGAACCCTCAACATTTTGGTGTACGGGACAACGCTTCAACCAACTGAGCCATCCAACCTGGGCTAGCTTGCATGTTTAAGCACTGTTTGCCAGGCTCTTGACTAAGGGCCTGACAATTATGATCTTATTCAGTCATCCTAAAAACATAACGAGTTTCTCAAGAGTCCTATTATCATCACCACTTTTAAGAAGAGCAGATGGAGGCACCAAGTTCAATTTAGTGTCCAAAGACACACAGATGATAAAGATGGAGCAGAGATTCACACTCTGCACTGTGGACAGTCCTTCTCTTCCACTCTCTAAGCCCAAACTCTAATATCCCCTATTAACAAAGAAAAGGGTTCACCAGCATTTATTTATTTATTTATTTATTTATTTATTTATTTATTCATTCATTTATTTTCTTTATTGATTAGGTATTACATATATTATCCTTATCCCCCAATGCCCCCAACCCCCTGCTCATAACCTCACCCCCCTGGTGTCTGTGTCCATTGATTAGGTTTATATGCATGCGTACAAGTCCATTGGTTGATCTCCCCCCATACGCCAACCCTCCCCTACCTTCCCTCCGAGGTTTGACCATATGATTGATGCTTCTTTGTCTCTGGATCTGTTTTTGTTCATCAGTTTATGTTGTTCATTATATTCCAGAAATGAGTGAGATCGTGTGATATTTATCTTTCTCTCACTGGCTTATTTTGCTTAGGATGATGCTCTCCATTTTCATCCATGCTATTGCAAATGGTAAGAATTCTTTCTTTTTTACAGCAGCATAGTATTCTATTGTGTAGATGTACCAAAGTTTTTTAATCCACTCATCTGCTGATGGGCATTTAGGCTTTTTTCAAATCTAAGCTATGGTAAATTGTGCTGCTGTGAACATGGGGGTGCATATGTCCTTTCTGATTGGTGTTTCTAGTTTCTTCGGATATATTCCTAGAAGTGGTATCACTGGATCAAATGGGAGATCCATTTTTAGTTTTTTGAGGAAACTCCATACTGTTCTCCACAGTGGCTGCACCAGTCTGCATTCCCACCAGCAGTGCACGAGGGTTCCTTTTCTTTGCAATCCCATCAGCACTTGTCCTTTGTTGATTTGTTGATGATAGCCACTCTGACAGGTGTGAGATGGTACCGCATTGTCATTTTGATTTGCATCTCTCAGATGATTAGTGACGTTGAGCATGTTTTCATATGTCTCTTGGCCTTCCTTCTGTCTTCTTTCAAAAAGTATCTATTTAGATCCGTTGCCCATTTTTTAATTGGGTTGTTTATCTTCCTTTTATTAAGTTGTATGAGTTCCCTGTAAATGTTGGATGTTAAACCCTTATCGATGACAACTTTGGCAAATATTTTCTCCCATGCAGTAGGCTTTCTTGTTGTTTTGTTGATGGTTTCTTTTGATGTACAGAAACTTTTTCTTTTGATGTAGTCCCATTTGTTTATTTTTTCTTTAGTTTCCATTGCCCTAGGAGTTGTATTGGTGCAGATATGGCTTGGGCATATGTCTGAGATTTTGCTGCCTGTGGATTCCTGTAATATTTTTATTGTTTCCCATCTTACGTTTAAGTCCTTTATCCATTTTGAGTTTATCTTTGTGTATGGTGTGAGTTGGTGGTCATGTTTTTGCATGTATCTGTCCAATTTTCCCAGCACCATTTATTGAAGAGATGGTCTTGACTCCATTGTATGCTCTTGCCTCCTTTGTCAAGTATTAATTGAGCATAGTGGTTTGAGTCAATTTCTGGTTTCTCTATTCTATTCCATTGGTCTACATGTCTATTCTTATGCCAATACCAGGCAGTTTTGAGAACAGTGGCTTTGTAACACAGCTTGAAATCTGGTATTGAGATCCCTCCTACTTTGTTCTTCTTTCTCAGGATTGCTGCAGCTATTCAGGGTCTTTTTTTATTCCAGATGATTTTTTTGATAGTTCTTTCTACATCTGTGAAATATGCCATTGGTATTTTAATGGGGAGTGCATTGAATCTATAGATTGCTTTGGGTAGTATGGACATTTTAATGATGTTTATTCTACCAATCCATGAACATGGTATGTTCATCCATCTGTTTATGTCTTCCTTTCCTTATGCCAAGCAAAGATAGACAAAAATAACATAGCCATATCAATTGATGCAGAAAAAGCATTTGACAAGGGTCTTTGAAAGGATAAACAAGATTGATGAACCTCTAGCCAGGCTCACCAAGAAGCAAAGACAGAGGACCTAAATAAACAAAATCAGAAATGAAAGAGGAGAAATAACAACAGACCCCACGGAATTACAAAAGATTTTTTAAAAAATACTATGAACAACTCTATTCCAACAAACTAGACAACCTAGAGGAAATGGACATATTCCTAGAAAAACACAAAACTCAATCATGAAGAATCTAAAAATCACCAATTTTGTCATTTAAATGACAAAAAAGCAGGGCTTTAAACAATATGTACAAAACAATTCAATAAAATACATATATGGACAGTCCCCCCCCCGACTCCTCCCCATCACAAATAGGAAATTTTACAGGCTATTTTTGCTTCATTCAAAATTACTGAATTTTCTTAGTTTTGATAATGAACTTGGTTTATTTTCATAGAATAGCTTTAGTTTTTATATAATGGTTTAGCTTTATAGATTAAGCACTTAAGATGACTTCTATAAAGAAAAAAATAGGCCCTGGATGGTTTGGCTCAGTGGATAAAGGGTCGGTTGCAGACTGAAGGGTCCCGGGTTCAATTCCGGTCAGAGGCACATGGCCAGGTTGTGGACTCAGTCCTCAGTAGGGGACATGCAGAAGGCAGCCAATCAATGATTCTCTCTAATCATTGATGTTTCTATCTCTCTCTTCCTCTCTGAAATCAATAAAAATGTATTTTAAAAAAAGAAAAGAAAAAAATAATTCATGATTTAACAAATATGGATCCTAATAACAATTCCTACTATGTTAGCCAAGATATTTTGGAGCTTCTTAACAGATTTAAGAATCTTTTCTTCTAAATTTTCCACACCCTTTGTAACCTAATCTTGCTTGGCTTTCCTACTTTCATTTCTTCCTCTTCTTCCTCAAATACTAAATCGCAGCTGCACCAGATTACTTACTTGGAATTTCTCAACCCACTACATACTGCTTCATAATTCAGTGCACTTATACCTGCAGCTCTTGCCCTCACAATGCCCTCACAGCTGAATGCCCTCACAGCTGACTTCTCTCCTCCATGCTTGATGAATACTTACTTTCTTCAGGATTCATACCTTTCCTCTGAAGTTCTTCATTGACCTCCTCCTGCTGGGGTTCTTTTTCCCGGCCTTATAAAGGATTCAGCATTCTGGAGAAAGGGCTGGGTATAGATGATTAAGAAGGAATCCAAGGACAAAAGATAGTTTTGAAAGGCATTGGGGGTCAGAGGAGCTTCCAGCTAAAGGAACTAGAAGACTCTCTTCCTTGACCAAGGACCTTTGCTTTTATTCAACACAATTTATTCTAAGGTAAGGTGGAAATATACACTTCAAAGGGTTCAGTATCAAAGAGTATTATACAGAAGCATTATCAGTTTGGGGAATAGCCTACAGCTGTTCAGGTGTTTGGCCAACAGCAGGCAATAAAATGCCCTGAGCTGTCTGGCAGTTAACAATCCCATTCAGGTTTGGGCGAGGTGCCATTTAGCCGTTTCCAACAGGTAAACTACATGTGACTCAACCCTGTTGAGCTCCCAAGTCCCATCAACCTTTTGATGAAACTCTTGTAATTATGACATGCTAGAATTGGTTCTTGGCATCCTCCTCTCTTGGTACTCCAGTAAGCCTTGTATACACTACTGCATACTACCTGTCTACTATGTTATGTTTATTTGTTTATGACCTATCCTTCTAATTGGCCTTTTGGATCCTTGAAAAGTCATCCCTGTATTCTCTATAGGAGCACAGTGCTTTGAATGGAAAAGGAATATACTCAATGCTGAATGTATGTGATTATTTTTGAATGCCTTCTATGCACAAGGAGGACACTGCACTAGGAACTGGGATGAATTTTGCAGGTTCTCTTTCCTCTTAAAAGTCAATTTCTCACTCTTTCATAGATTCTGAATCCTGTCTGATGGCAGCCTCCTTCCCCTCCACATATATACTCTTAGTCACTCCATTCATTTCCTTAGCTTTAATTGCTGACAACTCCCAATCTGTTCTCCCAGTGAAGAACTCTCTTGCAAACTCCGGCATCTCAAACTCAGTACTTACAAAATTGAACTATTTTACATTTCTTTTAAATCATGTGGCTTAAAAAATAACTGTAGGAAAGTTTCTGAAACAAATTTTTAAAAAGCAATTAGAAATTATATCAGGAAAATGATATTAAGTTTTCCGTGACAACCCTAGAATAACAGCTTTTGTGTTTACTTTGCCTTGGAGTGAACAGCTGTAAAGCTTTAATCCTGTGCTTCCCCTGCTGGGCACATGGTGATCTGCCAAGGTATCTGCAAAGCCACCTGAGTGTAAGCAAGACTCGCCTCCCAGAGCATCAAATTTGACAGAAGTTTGTGTGTGTGCGTGCACAATGTACAATATTTAAGTTTTAAGGACTGAAAACATTATTTTTATATTGTGAAACATAACGCAAAATTTCAGAAGAGTTTAAACTCCTTTCCTCAAAATATAGGCACACAGAATATTTCCATTATTAGAGAATCCCCAAGTAAAACTACCAAATTCATGCCCCAGAGTCAGAAACATGAATTACCATATACCCAATTATTTAAGGGCACAGAGAGATAAGCCTTCAGGGTACAGACACTACCCTGTAGTGAACAATGTTAGTTCTTTTTCAGATGAAGTAAAAGGAATCTGGGGAAGGGAGGAGTTAGTGAGCTTTAAATACCAAGCTAGCTGAATAATTTTATACAATGTGTTGACTCAGTCGATAGACACTTTTAGAAGTCTATTTTGTCCCATGTTCTCTACTGGGTGCCACGGGAGTGAACTGGATATGTCGCCTAACCTCAAGGAGTTCACTGTCTGGTGAAGGGAACCAAACAATGTAATTGTCCCTTTGCCAAAATAAAGGATGTAGAGTGTGAAATTGGGCCACTGGAGAAGTGGCTAGCTTTGCTTGGGGAATTCAGTCATTATTTCACAAAAGATACATCATTTCAGTTTTTGGCTAAGTCTTGGAAAATGTATAGGTACTGAAGCATGGTGGTCCCTCCTTTGTAAAACTGCTGTTTGAACTACTGTATTATTTTCAGATAGTCCCTTATTCTATAAAATATAGCTATGTTTTTAGCTTGAATAATAGAAAAGATAAACTTAACTGTCTGATCTTTCAAGCTAGCCATCTAAAGGGACTGGTACACTGATACTGATATTAATTCACATATTCTGCCAAGTGTTTGTTCATCCAAGGTTACAGGTGTCTATATAGATATGATATGTACTCAAAGTTACAAGTTGTCTGCAAGATATGATAGGTGTTTGTTAGATACGATATGTATTCAAGGTTACAAGCTGTCTTACACAAAGAACTAGAAGGATATAAAAAGGAAATACTCCCTCCTGTGTTTGTTCAGAATTTGACAGAGGTAATCTGCTCTGAACCTGCATGCTATAAAGATGACTCCTAATTGGCTGATTGAGGTGTCTTGTTCAGCTCGCTGATTTGCGATACAACAGTACTTTCTGCCAGTAGGTTGGTGAGTAAGATTTCAGAAAACAGGAATATGAAATGTGTGGGAAATGAACTAGATACTTGCTTACATCCTTGATAGTCATTAATCAGCACTTAAGTCCCTGGAGAGATAGAGCCCATTTCTTCAGCCTTGGACTACTCAGCAGTGTAGCTTAGCTTTGTCCCTGCACGCAGCACCGTGTTCATTGTTTTGTAAAGCTCACCTGAGAGCTCAGTATGTAAAGGACAACATGTGGCTTTCTCTTCATCATTTAATAAACTTATAATGAGCAGGTATTTTTAATCAGATCCTTTGGTAGGAATAGGTATCCAGAAGAATGAGTCCCAGTTTCTGGCTTTTGGAGCTCAGTTGAATGAAGGATATCAGTCAAGCAGACAGGCATTTGTGATGCAGCATGATGAAAGCTTTGGTAGGTGCATGTCCTGAGGACTATAACTGCACACAGGAAGGGACCTCACTACATTAGGACAGTGAAATGGAGTGTTGAGAATGCCTCAAAAAAGCAACTTTTGAGCAGAGGTTTGAACAATAGGAGGTAAATTAAAACAGACCAAGCATTATAGTAGAGGCAAAATCATGCATAAAAGTCTGATATAGTAAAAAAATAACACATAGTTTTCTATGAAGGTGGAAGCAGATAATAGTAGGAGATGATGCTGAGAGGTAGCTGAGACCCATCCATAGGAGCTCTTTGTGTCATGATAAAGGCTGCATTTTATCCCAAAAAGGCAATGATGAATTCCTATGATTAATGCTGGTTGAGATCAGTATTTTTCAGAAAAAGTTGTTGTAATCCATTAGTGAGCGGTAACATCAATTTACTGAATTGGGACCAGTGTTTTTAAAAAGCAAACTAGAGAAGAGTGGAAATATCAGTGTGCATATCTGTAAATGGTTGTTGTGCTTCCGTTTTGGTTATATATGTATGTAACTATTGTATTGTGAGGTAAAATGTTTTCTGGATCTGTAAGTCACAGCAAAAATAAATTGAGAAAAACTAGTGTAAAGGTTAACATTAATTAATTTAGGTCTGTCCATCACTGAACCATCAATAGCAAGGGGATGGAAATACTATGGCTGCTTTAGAGTACTCTGGGATGGATGTTTGGGAACCACCCACTGTAGGGAAGTGTAATACAATGAGGTAAATTCAGTAGATTATGGAAACATAGTAGTGCACCTGGTTCACAAAGTGATGAACTTGTGTGTGTTTATGTTCGGAGGAGCCATCCAGGAGATGCTGTGTTTGTGTATAGTTAGGTAGGTAAAGGGGGATGAGGGTTTTCTGGGTGATAGAGACTGCATCAATCAAAGGTAGTCAGTTGTGGTCCATTAGATTGTGAGCTCCTTGAAGGGAGAGGTTGTTTCTTCTCATCTCTGTACCCCTAGTATTGAGCTAAGGGTCTAACACATGACAAACACTTGATACTCTATCCCTAGTGCAGAGGTGGAAAACTTTTTACTGCCATGAGCCATTTGGATATTTATAAAATCTTTTGCAGCCCATACAAAATTATCAACTTAAAAATTAGCCAGCCATATTTGGTCAAACATTTAATTAATTGACCCCTAATACTTTGGGAGGGCCAGACCAAATGATTTTGTGGGCCTTATATGGCCCACGGGCTGCAAGTACTCCACCCTTACTTAGTGCCTAAATTGATGATGGGTACAACAGATGCTTAATAAGCACTTAGGGAACTGCTAAAAACTCCAAAGGGGCATAACGGGGGTAAAAGGAAAAGCTATGAGAGTCAGCCACAATCCACCTATTGCCAATAATACTTAAAGATGTGGTTTTAATATTAAGAAAAGTGCTTTCTCTAGGAGTCAGGGATGACTCCAAGTTATCTAGCTGAGGTGAATTTTCATGCTGAGAAAACAGGAAAGGAATAAGTTTGGGGTAGAAGCTTTCAGAGTTGTAGGTGTATTTAATAAATGCCTTGAGTGTCTAGTGTCACTAAAAATATGATGTCAGAAAGAGCTTTCTGGAATAACATGAAAGACAATTTGGAGCAGAAGGAGACATGGAGAACCCTGGTGGGAGTAGTTGAGTGTCTGACTAGGAAAGCTGCAGTGAAACAGCATAAGAATAGCAGTCACTGAAATTATTATCTGTCTGCTAGACCAGTGACCTCTTCACCTTCATTCAGCCTTATCATCTGAGATAATGGGTGGGTAAGGTGGGCCCAATACACTTCATAGATCTGGGCTAAAATAAAAATCCCCCCTTTCCACCATATTGGGGATATGGGAACTGTTGGGCCCTGTTATGAAGTATATAGGCTGGGATGAAGCACTGAGTTTTCCCATGACTATCATCCTAGTCAAGACTCAGACTTGAGGGATGGGCAGCCTGGCTTGGCCAAATTTGGCTTCACATTAATTAGTGTATATAAAGTAGCTTCCTACTGGTCATATGTCCTGGCCATAGGAAGCTGGATTTCCCTTTTCTGAGTTCTCAGAGGCCCAGATTTTCTAATAAAAAATTTCCAGAAAATTCTTAGCAGGTTTAACTACCTATTCCTCCTCCCATTTCAACCCTCTCCTTCACTTCACCTCCCTTCCCCCACAAACCCCTATTCCAGTCCAAAAGGAAGTAGCTGATCCTGGAGTCCAATATCCTCTGCTCAGTGCTTGCACTCCCTTGGCCAGGATAGTAGTACATCTCAGTTCTGTTCCTCTTTTGAGGCCTATTCAGAGCTTGAAAGGAACACATGAGGGTATTATGTGATTCTGACTAGAAACAGAGGAATAGTTGTAGAGTTCCGTCAAGGTTCTTACAGTACCAGATTATTATAGACTAGAGGCCCAGTGCATGATTGAATCATGCACGTGTAGGGTCCCCTACACGCTTTCGCTTTTCGCGGTGGAGCTGGGTGCCTGTCCGCAGGTGCACCAGGCCTTTCAGAAGCCTCCGGCTCGGCGGAGGCTTCTGAAAGACCTGGTGCCAGAGCAGACAGGCACCCAGCTCCCACACTTTTGATTGTCTGCGGCAGCTGAGGGGGGCTACCCTGCTGTTGAGAGGCGCAGGGGGCGGGACTCCCGCCCCCTGCGCCTCTCAACGGCCGCTGAGGGGGGCTGCCGCGGACACCTGGCTACCCTGCCTTTGAGAGGCGCAGCTGAGTGTCCACGGCAGGCCCCCTCAGTGGCAGCGGATCCGTGCCTCTCAATGGCCGGATAGGCCACCCTGAGTCCCGCCCCCCAGCCTCCCGCCGCCCAATCGTGGGCGTAGCGGAGTGATGGTAATTTACATGTTACTCTATTATTAGATAGGATGGTTTTCTTTTCTCTTCTTTTTTTTTTTAATGTGAGAGATGTATAATTTATATATTTATTTATTTATTTGGGAGAGTGTGAATGACCCATGACCTGTGTGGTTCAGGGTTTGGGCTCTGGAAGAAGGACCGCACACAAATGAAAGAGATGAGACAAGAAATAATTTGGAAATATTGGGGGACCAGGTGGGAGCCCAGCTCAAGAGGAAGGACTCTGCCTGGGCTCTGGTCTTGCCATCCTTTTATTCAATTTGGGATACACCTATAGCCCTTAGGCAATTTCCAGTAACAGGCAGACTATCTTATCAGTAAGGATTTACATGACTGTCTGATGGGGAAGTTGCTTCAGCTACCATTGTCTCAACTAAACAGTGGGTGTACAGTTTTGACCTTTGCCAGAGATTAAGGCTCACCAGCCTTCCGGGATCCCTGTCCACACTTCTCTGATAGTGAAGACAATGGGTGGCTTCCCACAGGAGAGAAAAAGAGAGACAGAAAAATACTGACTTGTTGTTCCACCCATTTATGCATTCATTGGTTGATTCTTGTGTGTGCCCTGACTGGGGATCTGCTGTGTAACCTTGGTATATTGGGACAACATTCTAACCAATCTAGCTACTCAATCAGACTGGGTATCAAACCCATAAGCTTGGTATATTGGGACAACATTCTAACCAACTGAACTACTCAGAGCACAGATGGTTCTCCAACCCCTACCAGTACGTAGTCTTTCTCTAAGAAATTCCAGGGGTCAGTCTCTATGCTTGATGTTATAACTCGATCATCTTGTGGGCCAGTTTGGCATTATAGGGTACATGCTCCATATAAACCAACATTAAGAAAAACAAAAGTGTGCTAACCAAATAAAACCCAGATCTAAGAGCCAGAAACATATGCTGTGCACTTACTATCCCATGAAGCCTGAGCATTTGGATAGTTCTCATTCCCCAAGGGAAGGGAAAACTCAGTTTGCATATATTCATACAAGGGATTTTATCTATTGTGCAAAGAGAGGGTTATCTAGCTCCCCCGATGTTTCTGAGCTCCATTAAGACTGCCCATGTCACAACTCTAGCTCCAATTCTTAGAGGTGAAGAGATTCAAAGACATGATCATGGGCAAGGATGAAGCTGCATAGCCTTTGACTCCAGTTAAATCCCTGATGTTTGAGGTGTGTATGGGCTGTGGATGCTTGATTCCTGGTGCTGTCACAGCCCATGTAGTAGCTGGTTTAGGGGCATAAGGCTGCTGTCTCTGTGAGGCAGATGCAGGGGTGGGAGACAGTTCCCTTTATACTCAATCACTGCCTACTTAGCCAGGTGCTGATTATTTCCATTTGGGATCAGCAGCATTCTCAGAGCCCCTACTCTGACCTTGGTACAGAGGAGCCAGCACTAGAAACAGCTTTGGTATCAAGTCCTTCTCCTAGAGGGGGAGAGTTACCCAGAAGAGAGCAGAGTTAGGCACCACAGCAGAGACATTTAACTTCCAGCATTCCCAAAGATATAGGGTCTACACACACACACACACACACACACACACACACACACACACACACACCAATGCTCCAACCAACTGAGCCACACTGGCCAGGGCTGTTTGCCTATATTTTTGTGTCTGACCTCATCTGAAACTGCACCTCAGTAAAAAAATAAATGTCATAAAAGACAAGTGTCAAAACAACTAAGATAATTTATTTTAAAGTTAGTGCTTTAAAAGCAGGGCTATATTCTACCACAAGGGCTGAAGTCACAAAATGCACCAGAAATGAGCTTGAAAGATCCTAAGTTCTTATTAATTTACTATGAAAAGTAAGATATGTGGCTGAGTTTGACTGTTTAACTGTTAATTCTGCAAGTTAACTTCCATGTAGAATAAACTATGTGTTAGTGGATTAGTATCAAAAAGTGATCATTTGAAGCCTGTATATGTAGTTTACTCAACATTAACCACAGCAATTGTTTAGAACTTAAACCCACAGAGGATTTTTGCTTGAGGGTTATTGTATCATTGACACTGTTAGCATTGTTGTGCAAAGTGATCAGAGTCAGCTTGATTTTTAGTTAGTTTTATTACAGTTTTTAATTTTTTACAGATGATTACTCCTCTAATGCTGGACTGCAGCCAAGCTTCTCTCCATTCAGGCCACCCCTCACCCTGCAGCCCTAACCAGTCTTTCTATTGGGGAAAAGAAAAGTGGGCTTTGCTCAGGATACTGGAGGGTTCAGACTTAGGGGGCTGGGCTTACTAGGAGGGTCCCACTCCTTCCCCATGTCCAGGCCGCCCATACCCCCTCAAGGCCAGACCAGCACTGTGGACCAGAGCATCCCGCCCTGATCTTCTCAGGGTAACTTTTTATCTGGTCCACACGCGTCCTTGACGCCCCCATGTGGCACTAGTCCTGGAAGCAAGTTTCAAATAGGTGGATGCAGGACTGGGGAACAAGGCCCAGAGGGCGGAATATGGCCTAGGGCTATAGGAGGTCCTTGTTGCTCCCTTTCACTGCTCCTGTGGGGCTGCAACAGGAAACATAAAGGGAAACTACAGGGAGGGGTGGTTTGAAAGGACACTTTGTTGTTAAAGGCTTGGTGGACGGGTTTGCGCATGAGCTTCAGAGCCTGCCTGGTGGGCAACCTGGGGAAGGGCGAGAAGGGTGTGGACCCTTTCCAGGGCAGGCGAGCTGGGCGGGCTTCAAGCATTGCCTGTGCTCCTGGTCTGTGTGGGAACAGGCGCCCCCTCCTGAGGGGGGAGCCAGCCTTCGGGGTTCTATTGTGCTGCCTCAGGCTTCCTGTGGCCTGTAGAGCAATGGAAGCTCCACCTTGGAGCCTGATGGGAAAGTGAGTGTCTGAGGCGAGAGACGCCTGGAGGGTCGCGCTCCTGGGCTGGGGGCTCACCCTGCCATGGATGGTCGGAGCAGGCCTGTCTGACACAGGGAGGGCGTCATTTTTGACACAATTGTTTTCAGCAGTCATGGTGAAATGAAAGCAGTAGCAACGATGTTCAGTTAAGAACCATAGATAGGGAAAACTTGCTTCTGTTGAGGTAGGTACATATAATCATCCTAAAGAAAAAACACAAATTACTCAAAGAAAAGTAATGGATTAATACTTTTAAATTACATCAGTGTATTTTTTAAGGGATAAACATACTAGGCATTTATGTGTAAGGTAACATACAATAACTTTATAGTTTCTGTTTCAGAGCCTGAATGCTTGTAAGTTTGCAAAAACATTGCTCTTAGTTATGGGTTGAATTGTGATTCTCCCACATCCAGCAAAGGATATATTATGTCCTAACATCCCCCAACCTCCTCCACCTCCCCTCCAGTCCCTAAGAATATGGCCTCATTTGGAAGGAGGGGCATTGCACATGCAATTCGTTAAGATGCGGTCATACTGGAGTAGGGTGGGCATCTAATCCAAGTGACTGGTGTCCTTATAAAAGGAACAGGGGTGAAGAGACAGAGAGGGACATACTGAGTAAAGATAACCTCATGAAGACACACACACACTGGGAGAACCCATGTGACCAAGAAGGCAGAGATCTGCATTAGGAAGTTGCAAGCCAAGGATTTCTGGCAAACACTGGAACCTAAGACAAAGGCATGGAACAGATTCTTCTCTAGATCCTTCTAGAGATGACCCAGCTGACACATTAGAGCTATGAGACAATCCATTTCATTTGTGTTAAGGTGCCCAGATGTGGCACTTTGTTACAGAAGCACTAGGAAAGTGATACACTTGTCTCCACATACTCATGTTCACTAGTCAACATACTTAGAATGTGTCACTTGTCTTTGCTCATAGATCACCAGAGAACACTTCTTGTTCATTTTAATTTTGAAAGGTTTATTTAGTTTGAAGCAACAGATAACAAATAATTAGGAAACATGGATATTCTGGTAGAAATTTATACAAATCACACTTCACAATAAATTCCAGAAACTACAATTCCCTGTCTTGTTTCTTTGGGATCAAATTTTGCAGCTTTCAATGAACTCCATAATTGGAAAGTCACCATAAATATCTATTGATAAACATTTCTGAAGATCTTTTGCCAAATTTGGAGACAATGAACATTGCCACTGACATTATTTGATGCATTGCTTCAAAAGAAATGTTCTCTTGGTGCAAATGTACAGGGTAACATGGTATTTATTTATTTATTTATTCATTTTTGGGCATACAAGACTATCTTCTCTTCTCTCTTCTGATAGTCTTCAGAATTTCATTATCTTTTCTATGTCAATTTCTTTACATTTTTCATAGTTAATAGATTACTACAGAATGTTTTTTGTGTGTGTTCAAGGAACAATTGTAAAACTTGTTTTACTACATGTTGTTCAAGGATTGTTTTGGCTGATTGCTAATATTTTTGTGTCTGATTGACCTCATCTGAAACTTCACCTATCAAAAAAAAAAAAAAGATGTCAGAAAAGTCTCATACATTTAAGATTGTTTATTTTAATTTTACTACTACAATAGCAGGGCCATCTTCTTTCATAGGGGTTGGAGCCAGAAAATGCACCTGAAGGGAGTTTGAAAGATGGTTAAATTCTTACGAATTTACTGTGAAAGTTTTGTCTGTGGCTGAATTTAACTGTGTAACTGATAATTCTGCAAAATTACTTTCCATGAAGAATGAAATATTTTTAGTGGATTAATTTTAAAAAGTGATCATTTAACCCTGCATAAGTAGGTTACTCAACACTAACCATAGTAATTGTTTAGAAATTAGACAAACAGAAGATTTTTGTGAAAAGGTTATTATATCATTAACACTGTTAGTATTGTTGTGCAAGGAGATAAGAATCAGATTGATTTTTAGTTAGTTTTATTGCTACTTTAAAATTCTTTCAGATCATTCACCTCCTTATGCTTACATCTGGGTGGACTGCATCTACCTCCCTGACTCTTGGTACCCAGTGGCTCTGAAGGAAGATCCTAGCCGGTAGGAAAATGTTGTACATAGAATGTCATAGCTTCTGCTGGGAGAAAGGAGTTGCCCCTGTTCACAGTACTGCAGAGAACCATGTGTGATGGTGTGATATAATAAACAATATTTATTTGTCTTAAACCCTGGTTCCTGGCATAAAACTCCTAAATCCCTTGGAATTTCCTCAGTAATAGGGATAAAGGAGCATTTTTATTACTCATAAAAAGTCCATTTCAACTATACCGGAGGTTACGTTAATGAGGTGACTCTTGGAGGATGAGCGATGGTTACCAGAGGAGCTAGCCCTGTGATTAGATGGTTGGAGCTGTCAGCACTCCCCTACACCTACTTTCAATGGAGAGTTGGAGATTCAATCACCAAAGACCAATAATTTAATCAATCATGCTTCCACAAAAACCCTAAACAGATTTTAGAGAGTTTCTGGGTTGATGAATATATTGGGGTGCTGGGTAGTTCAACCTGCTCTGAGTGGGCATGAAAGCTCTGAAGGCCTTCCTACATACCTTGCCCTATACAGCTCTTCCATTTGGCTGTTCTTGAGTTGTATCCTTTGTATAAACTAGTAAGAGTAAGTAAAGCACTTCCCTGCTACTTTAGCAAATTATCAAACTTGAGGAGAGGATCATGAGAACCTCAAATATATAACTGGTTGGTTAGAAGTGCAGGTGACAACTTGGGATGGGCAATTGGCTTTCGAAGCAGAGGATTAAGCCCCTGACCTGTAGAGTAGGGCTAACTCCAGGTAGTTAGTGTTAGAATTGAATTGTAGGACATTCAGCTGGTGTCGCAGAGAATTGAGAATTGCTTGGCGTAGAAAACACATGTGTTTGCTGTCAGAGGTGCTGTAAGTAGAGAGAGAAACTTCTTCCTTTACCCTGAATGACTGCATCCTATTCTGCTGAAGCCTCCCTGAAGCAATGTCCTGGGAGCCAGTACAGGCAGCTCAGCAAATGTTTAGTCAGGGAAGCAGTTGTCAGTTGGACCCAAAGCCAACTTTTGGTTCTATCCTTAGAATCATGAAGGCCTAGAAGTAGAGGATTTGGCTCATTCTTTTTTTTTTTTTCAATTTTTTTATTAAGGTATTATATGTGTACATATCTTACCATTGCCCCCCCCCCACACCCCACTCCCATATATGCCCCCACCCCCCAGAGTTTTGCATCCATTGGTTATGCTTATATGCATGCATACAAGTCCTTTGATTGATCTCTTATCTCCCCCTCCTCTCCCTAACCTTCCCCTTGTAATTTGACAGTCTGTTTGATGCTTTACTGTCTCTGTATCTATCTTTTTGTTCAAGTTTATAATGTTCTTTATTATCCATAAATGAGTGAGATCATGTGGTATTTTTCTTTCATTGACTGACTTATTTCACTTAACATAATGTTCTCCAATTCCTCCCAGGTTGCTGCAAATGATGAGAATTCCTTCTTTTTTATGGCAGCATAGTATTCCATTGTGTAGATGTACCACAGTTTTCTGATCCAGTCATCTGCTGACGGGCATCTAGGCTGTTTCCAAATCTTAGCTATGGTGAATTGTGCTGCTATGAACATAGGGGTGCATATATCCTTTCTAATTGGTGTTTCTAGTTTCTTTGGATATATTCCCAGGAGTGGGATTACTGGGTCAAATGGGTCCATTTTCAGTTTTTTGAGGAAACTCCATACTGTTCTCCACAGTGGCTGCACCAGTCTGCATTCCCACCAGCAGTGCACGAGGGTTCCTTTTTCTCCGCATCCTCCCCAACACTTGTCGTTTGTTGATTTGTTGATGATAGCCATTC
Source organism: Cnephaeus nilssonii (assembly GCF_951640355.1). NCBI lineage: Eukaryota > Metazoa > Chordata > Mammalia > Chiroptera > Vespertilionidae > Cnephaeus > Cnephaeus nilssonii. The sequence continues at coordinate 39,180,688 of NC_137084.1, read as the reverse complement.
TGACAGGTGTGAGATGGTACCGCATTGTTGTTTTGATTTGCATCTCTCGGATAATTAGTGACGTTGAGCATGTTTTCATGTGTCTCTTGGCCTTCCTTCTGTCTTCTTTTGAAAAGATTCTATTTAGGTCTGTTGCCCATTTTTTTATTGGATCATTTATCTTCCTTTTATTAAGTTGTATAAGCTGCCTGTAGATGTTGGAGATTAAACCTTTATCAGTGATGCCATTTGCAAATATGTTCTCCCATGCAGTGGGCCTTCTTGTTGTTTTGTTGATGGTTTCTTTTGCTGTGAAAAAGCTTTTTATTTTTATGTAGTCCCATTTGTTAATTTTCTCTTTAGCTTCCATTGCCCTAGGGGCAGTGTCAGTGAAGAATTTCTTTTGGCATATGTCTGACATTTTGCTGCCTGTGGATTGCTCTAGTATTTTTATGGTTTCCCGTCTTATGTTTAAGTCCTGTATCCATTTTGAGTTTATTTTTGTGTATGGCGTAAGTTGGTGATCAAGCTTCATTTTTTTGCATGTATCTGCCCAATTTTCCCAACACCATTTATTGAAGAGACTGTCTTTATTCCATTGTATGTTCATGCCTCCTTTGTCAAATATTAATTGAGCATAGTGGTTTGGGTCAATATCTGGATTCTCTACTCTGTTCCATTGATCTATATGTCTGTTCTTGTGCCAGTACCAGGCTGTTTTGAGAACAGTGGCTTTGTAATACAGCTTGAAATCTGGTATTGAGATCCCTCCTACTTTAGTCTTCTTTCTCAGGATTGCTGTGGCTATTCGGGGTCTTTTTTAATTCCAGATGAATTTTTGGAGAGTTCTTTCAAGGTCTGTGAAATATGCCGTTGGTATTTTAATGGGGCGTGCATTGAATCTGTAGATTGCTTTGGGTAGTATGGACATTTTAATGATGTTGATTCTACCAATCCATGAACATGGTATGTTCTTCCATCTGTTTACGTCTTCCTCTATCTCTTTTTTCAGTGTCCTGTAGTTTTCCGTGTATAGGTCTTTTACCTCCTTAGTTAAGTTTATTCCTAGGTATCTTAATTTTTTTGGTGCGATGGTAAATGGGATTGCCTTTTTAGTCTCTCTGTCTGTAAGTTCACTATTGGTGTATAGAAAGGCCATAGATTTCTTGGCGTTAATTTTGTATCCTGCTACATTGCCGAATTCATTTATTAAGTCTATTAGTTTTTTGACGGAGTCTTTCGGATTTGGCTCATTCTTGATACTTGTTTTACTCTCTGGTCAGAGTCTTGAAACCTTTCTGGGTAGGATGTTCTGGGAAGGACTAGACAGAGATTTTTCCTAAATCTTTCTCTAATGGTTAGTAAAAAAGATAAATTTGACTTATCTTTTTGTTTGTGTGTCCCTGGATGATTTCACTTTTTCTTACAACAATTATTATTCTCCCCTTTGAGAGGAAAAGGCAAAGAAACAGACTTCTTTTCCCTTAGAGCAGTGGTTCTCAACCTTCCTAATGCCGCGGCCCTTTAATACAGTTCCTCATGTTGTGGTGACCCCCAACCATAAAATTATTTTCGTTGCTACTTCATAACTGTAATTTTGCTACTGTTATGAATCGTTAATGTAAATATCTGTGTTTTCCGATGGTCTTAGGCGACCCTTGTGAAAGGGTCGTTCAACCCCCAAAAGGGGTCGCGACCCACATGTTGAGAACCACTGCCTTAGAGCCTCCAGAAGGAACGCAGACCTGAGGATAATTTGTGTTTAGCCGCATAAGAACCAATTTTGGATTTTACACTTCCAGAAATGTAAAATCATTAATCTGTTGTTTTAGACCACAAAGTCTAGTAAATTGTTAAAGCAGCACTAGTACACAGTAGGTTTCACATTGAACCTGTTCCAGTATATTGCACATAATAGGTGCTCTTTGAATGTGTATTATGTGAATGGTAAAGTTTCTAAAATGTCTCTTTCTTGATTATGATGAAGGGGTTTTACAAGTAAATAAGGATGTTTCTGTGAGGGTTCCAGACCAGTATGATATGCTATGGTCAGGCAGTTTTCTTCCAGTTTCTCTCCCTCTAATCCTCAAACCTGATAACTTTGAGGCTAAAGGAATGGAGGGAAGGGGAAGGAGCACAGTCTTTGTAGTCATCAGATTGCACCAAAGTTGGGGATGGGGATACAGATGAAGATGGCATGGTTAGGGCTTTTCTTAGGCCATGAGAGGCATTTATTTGTCAAGAGGAGATGAAAATTCTTTATAAAGGAAATGTATGCTGTTGAACCTCAGAGGGGAGAGTGGGTGAGTAGAGATCAACCAATGAACTTGAGTGCATATTTGCATAAAACCTGTGGACACAGACAATGGGGTGGTGAAAGCCTGGGGCACGGGAGCGGGCTGGAAGAGGGAAAAAGGAGGAATTATGTAATACTTTCAACAATAAAGATTTTTTTAAAATAAAGGAAATGTCTAAAGAAATAAGGCGGTGCCGGCTGATGTGGTTCAGTGGTTGGATTTTGACCCATGAACCAGGAAGTCATGGTTAGATTCCGGGTCAGGGCACATGCCCAGGTTATGGGCTCGATCCTCAGTTGGGGGTGTGCAGGAGGCAGCTGATCAATGATTCTCTCTCATCATTGATGTTTCTATCTCTCTCTCCCTTTCTCTTCCTTTCTGTGAAATCAATAAAAACATATTAAAAAAATAAGGTTGAGGTAATGTTAGTCTTTGATATTCAAAATGGATTTGGCTATGTTTCAAGTTGGGGACTCAGTGACAGTAATGTAGCACATCTAGGTCAGGTAGAGGGAGGCTCTGGGGTTTAAAGATGCCCTGAGTGTTGGTGGGTGCACAATTGAAACACATTGGGCCCTGGCTGGTGTTGCAAATTGGTTAGAGCACCAATCCCTGCACTGAAGGGTTGTAGGTTCGATTTTCAGTCAAGGGTGTGTACTTGGGTTGTAGATTTGATCCCAGGCCCTGGTTGGGAGTGAATGCAGAAGGCAACCAATCAATGTATCTCTCTCACATTGATGACTCTCTCTCTCTCTCTCTCTTTCTCTCCTCTCCTCTCCTCTCCTCTCCTCTCCTCTCCTCTTCCCCCTTCCCCTTCCTGACTCCCTTCCATTCTCTAAACAAATCAATGGGGAAAATAACCTGGGGTGAGGATTAACAACAACAAAAGAAACCCCTTGGGTTTCCATAGGCCTACCATAGCAGAGTGAGTTGACTCAGGCTTCAAGTAGTGTGGACTGCTGGGCCAACTTTCAGATTGGTGGAGGTGGCAGTAAACTCAGGGGTTTTACAGCCAGTAAAATCCTTGGTATCTCATCAGCAACTCAGGAACATTGTCCCTGCCAAAAGTCTCCAGGGGTCCTCAAACTTTTTAAACAGGGGGCCAGTTCACTGTTCCTCAGACCGTTGGAGGGCCGGACTATAGTTTAAAAAAAACTATGAACAAATTCCTATGCACACTGCACATATCTTATTTTGAAGTAAAAAAACAAAATGGCAAAAACACCCACATGTGGCCCGCGGGCCGTAGTTTGAGGACGCCTAGTCTAGACCTCAAGTTAACTAGTTAATTCAGCAGTGATATCCTGCAGAATGTTTAGCAATTAGATGTATGAAGGAGAATGCTCAGGAGACCAGCAGGTGGCAGCCACCACAACAGGAAAAGCCTTTCTCAAGGGGAGGCTCTCTTGAGTGATTAAGCATTATTTTTTCCAATAGAGACTACACACTTTCTAAAAGGATGTTTAAATTGTCAGATTGAATAAAGTTTAAACTGAATTGAGACTGTAATATTTTGCTCCTGGTAACCATGAATAGAAAGGGGGGGGG